>NC_046286.1:76771764-77382037 GCF_004115265.2 Rhinolophus ferrumequinum | reverse complement strand
GGAATGTGTTGTCAAGAGTGTGGTGAGATCCACCCTCTAGAATACGCTGACGGTGAGAATGTAAATTGGTGTAACCTTTAGAAAAAGCAGTTCAGGTATCTGTGTGGAGAACCTCAGACATATTTATCATTTGGCCTCATAATTTCCCATCTAAGAATCTATTTCTTTAAAAAAATAATCAGAAACGGTGAGAGTGTATGTTGTACAGAGTGTTCAACAAAATAGAGTTTCTAACAGTGAAAAACTGGAAACACTCTGAAGTGGCCCACAATGGGGAGGAAGTAAAACACTTACAAAGGCAGGGAGTTGCAATGGCAAGAAGCCAGATTCTAGAGTCAGACCCACTAGGTTCAAATTCTTATCCTGCCATTTACTGGTTGTGTCAGTGGGTGAGTTACTTACATTAGCGAATTCTTATCAGCTCAGTTCAAAGTGAGATTATATATATTTGACAGAGTTGTTATGAGAATTACATATAATATTCAATGGGAATTGTTTAGTCAGCGGATGGCATATAGTAAGCACTTAAAAGCGGTCATTATGATCATTAATCTATAAAAACCGTGCCATTTATTAAATGCTTCGTATATACTAGACATTTAACAAATGTTTTCTTTTTCAATTCTCATAACTCTTTGACATAGGTATCGTTAATACCCTCTTTGTACAGATGAGGAAACTGAGGAAGAGACTGGCTAAGTAGCTTTCCCAAATTCATAGACAGTAGGTTACAACTCTGGGATTTGAACTCAGGCAGTGTGACTCTGGAGCCCCTGCCCTAAGCAAGGATATACTCCCTCCCATACTCTGGAATATTTCTTGTGTCTCTGTATGTGTGTGTGTTTACTGACATACACATCTGCACACACACATATGTAGTCATATAAGACACACATATTTACATGATGTTTAGAAACATTTTTAATTATGTATTACCCGTTTTTAAAAGCAAAATGCCAAATCGTGTATATGACATCTACTATGTAAAATGCAAATATGGTTGCCTCTGTGTGGCGGTATTATAGGTGGATTTTATTCTTGATTTTGAAGACATTTCTGTGCTTTCTAACTTTTCAACTGAAAACATGTGCCATTTTATAAACAGGAAAATTAAAGGACAGATACATATAAAGGAAAGTAATCTGAGGAAGATGTAAAGATAATAGGTTTTTACAGACAGGCTACCCATCCTCTACTTCTAGCACTTAGAGAATAGTAGATATTCTGAAGAATCTTCCTTCTTAAAAGGACTAAAAATGTAAGGTAAAACTTAGAGAGCAATGGGCTATAAACACTTACATGTGCCACCGGCGTGGGTGCTGGGATGGCTGGGGTGGGAACTGGCTGTGGCTGGGTAACTATTTCAGCTGGAACAGCTCCATCTTCACGCTCATGGGGTTTCTGATAGGTACAGCGACCAATGTCTGCATTTTTGAAGGATACAGGCTGTGCAAAGTCCATGGGGCTAATGGAATAATCACATTTAAATATTTTGTTGTTTTTCTTATTTTTTATTATCTTACTTCTGTACAATTAAATCAAATGCCCCCCACACCCTTTCTAAAGCCCAGCAGTGAAATTTTTTAAATCTAACTTGAAGTCCTTCATTGTTTCGTTCCCCCAGGGTTTTAGATAGTACAGATGCAACAGTCATCCACAAACAATAAACAAACAAAAAAACAGTAGCAAGGAGATTCACTTACACAGAGTTAATAACAAGGTTCCATATACAGCCTGCAAAAGGGGGAATATTTCTGAGTGGGGAAGGTTGAAATTCAGGTGGAGCACCCCCAACGAAAAGCTTTTTAACTTCAATCGCCTGTTCTACTGTCAGGTTTTGCATATGCCTTCTGTCTTCATCGACTTGAACAGTAAAGATGCTGATAAAACATTTAAAATAAACACGTATAAAACACATAGCATCCAACACAACTGGAAATCAAACACTTTCGTGCCACCCCTCACCCCTTCCCCCTTCGGCTCTGTAGGGAACCCAGATTTGATGATTAGGTATTCTCCATTAAACAAACGATATTGTTTCTCGGCATTTTGTCCCTCTGCCTCCCTGAGAGTTTACTGAAAGGAGGCGATGGTGTAGCTGCAACATTGGCCTGTGGAGGAGTTGACATCAGTGGCGAACAGCCGAGCACATGAGTGAGGCTTTTGTACTGTGTAGTAATGTCTAATCGGATAAGGCTCAGTGGGTTTAGCACAGCATGGGGCCACTTTTCGTTTGGCTCTTTATTTCTCGGTTTGTGCTAGCTATTATCTTCTTGCTAGGGGACAAACTGTACTCCTGAGAGCTTAGACTGCAGGAATCAACAGCAAACACTTACAGGACATTTTATAAAGAATGTAGCTGCTGGCTTTTGAATAGAAAAGGCAGGCAAGAACACCACACTGATTGTTCTTGGCAATGATTTTCCTTAGTGGCTGTTGTGTTAATTTTCCTAATTTGCTTATGAGAGATAACTCCTGTGCTACTAAATGAGAACCTCATGGTATTTATTCACAACAATCTTTGGATCCTGGGGCAATGAATCAGAAGGAGACAAAGAGTTCTGATGAAGAAAATGACCAAAGGCAACTTCTCTTGTGTTCTAGAAGCAGGTTTTGAACTTTAGTCCCAACAGTCAGCATGAGGCTATTAGTCATAACTATTAGTTACTAGCCCAAGGATCATAAATGGATGGTTGAAAACTTACTTTACATCTGGGGAGAGAACCAAAGTATCTAGATTGAACACTCAGTCCTAAAATGCCACCTTTATATGATTTTATAAGAAACAAAAAACACATGTAGAACTAGAAACAATAAACTAGGGCAAAGATGCTTTGAAAGGGCACTGAGCAACTGGTTCACTTTGGGACAATTCAAATGTAAGAGAATGGAACAACAAATGGACTATGCTGTGGCTCAGAAATGTCATTGTTCGGGGGTATAGAAGAGGCAGGTTGAATTTACTTTCAAAGGAAAAACAGGGAAATGACTTACTGTTTTTTTTTTTTTTTTTACCAGACTCTGGAAGAGTGTGTTGACAAAATTCAAGAGATTCACCCTCATTTTAAAAATGTTGGTGGTTTTATGAGACTTTTAGAAAACCACTCACTCCTGAGTCTATGTGACTCACTGAGAAGTCCTTCTCCCTATGCCCCACCACAGTACCTTTTTTTCTTTTGCTACAAACACCCTCTTACTGACAAAATATAGCGTTGTTATTAAGGGTTTTCATGAGGGGTTTAAACCACTGTTAAAGATTGTCCAAGGAGAGCAAACCTCTGCTCTTCATTAGAATTTTTAAAGAGCCAGAGGCCCTTTTCTCTCTAACCTAGACACTCTAATCTGGTTGTGCCCCAAGGACCATAATAGTGTTCCTTTTTTATTAGATCACAGGGTGGAGACACTGCTTTACCATGGGCTTTCAGAAGGAACAGAATGGAATTAAGTATTAGTATGTAAACTTACTAGCTGTGTGAACTTGGGCCAGTTACTTAATCTTGCTCAGTCTCATTTCACTCATTTATAAAGCGAACTCAAAACAGTTCAAACAGTGGCAAACGTTAATTAAGGGATTGTACTGAGATTCTATTACTTAATAACAGCATTGCTAGAAGACTATGGCTAAAGCCTGCTTGTATTTTCTACTCTGGGAGCATCATATCGAGATTCATTTATTTGATTCTTTTGTAAAGAGCGACATTACCAACATATCCGTTATGATTCTGGTATGTTTCCATTTTTCAAGTAGCTATTCAATAACTGTTTAGTGAGTACCTACTATGTGCAATAAGCACTATCATAAACATTACATTATTGGTATTATGAAAAGTCAGCTGTATTTTTTTACAGTTTCAATGGTTGATTTTTAGAGTTTCTGTTTCTTGTTTGTTTGAAATATTGGTCTAAGATTTTTTCTGTTTTTTTTCAAATCACCAACAATTGGATTGTATATACAGAAGAAGGCATTAAGAGCAATACCCTGACATTTGTAATTTACATGAAAAACAAAATTGAAAACTTTTTTCATTGAATGTATTTTGGATAGTAAGAAAGAATTATCTGGGTTGCAGTATTCAAATCATGATCCCATTCTGAAACCCCAAATTATTCCTGAAATATCTAACTGCGGATTTTAGCCTAATTTTATACCTGTAAGAAGTACACTCTCATAGAGGAGAAAAGTCCACTTGCCAAAGCATCTACTCCAGGTTCTTAGGATTAAATGTTTTGGTCCAGTTAGAACCACTGGCCACTTCCGTGGACTGCAGGAGAAGGATCAGAGAGCAAAGCAACTATAGAAGCTGGGATAACTGGAGGACCACATCGTTAGATGTTAAAGTAAATAAGGTGAGATTCTTGTAGGTGAAGGGATAGAAAAGGGGAGAGACTAAAGGAGGAGGGGTAAAGAGAAGCAGAGGGGGAGACCAAAGGCCAAGCACAATCTCGAAAAGTTTGTCTCTCAATTTGGTAAAAATCCAATGATTTTGTGAGGTGGTTTTAGGAAAAGAAATGATAATTGAGATTCATGGTCTGAAATGTGTTGGGAGAAAGCAAATATTTCCTAAGTAATAAGAGTATCATAATCACCATGAAGTAGTACAAATCTTTGAAGTCACACAAAAAAGGTAAGAACAAAGAGTTGGTGAGCACAGATGGACATGTTATATATGTCTGGGTTTCAATCCTGTCTCTGTTATTTACTAGTTATGTGATTTTTGGCACATTAGTTAATATATACTAATCTGAAAGGATATTAATACAGATCTCACATACCTTTAAAATGATTACAGGACCTGATCTTTCTCTAGTATTTGACACAGAGCTTGCCATAGAATAGGTATGGAATATTAAAAATGTTTCTGTGTGAAGTTCTAAAGGTTGTTAGCAATCTCTGGATAATCAGTGAATTGTAGCACTTGCTGAAAGGATAGGTGATTTTTTTTTTTTTGACTTTAGAGTGCTGAATGAGACATTATGGTAGCAAATGTGTTTTTGCTTTGCCACAGAGTTCAGTGACTATGTACTAATATGTCCAATACATTATTCTTTAATTAACAGCGAATGGCAAAACTGTGTTTATAGCCAATTAACTGAGTGATCAGCTTTCAGTGATGTACTGTCCACTGAGCTTAATCAAATAAAGGTTGGATTGGTGGGCAACAGCTGTGAGGTTGACATACTAAAATACCCTTCTTGAAGAAACACCTGTTAAAAGGACACCTTTGCACAACGTCACAATGCATTTGGGGATGTCAGAATCCTTTCTCTACACAATAACATATTTTGGATGATTTTGGGGCAAGAGTAGTCCCCAAATCTGCATTTACTTTTTAAAATTCTTTAAAGTTTAAAGACGTTAAAATGTCCTCCCCACAATAAGAAGGATTAAAGTTTGGCAAAGGATCTGAAATGTAGTGTAGACATGCAAACTCAATATTCTAGAGCATTCCCAAATGAGAAAGTTCAGTTTGCATTTCTCCTCAGAGACCAGTACTATGATTTTCTGGGTATTAGTAAAAGTTCTTAGTTTGTCCAAATATTGATCCCTCATTGTCTTAATCACGGTTTCTAAACATCTCAGTTAGTAGACTTCTGCAATAATGCTTAGTATCAATTCGGCCCACAACCTAAGGCTCTATATAATAATAATAATAATAATAATAATAATAATAATAATAATAATAATAATAAATAATGATAAAATAAGTCAAAGAGAGCTTTCTCATTTACTTAGAAGATAAGGAATTCTTAATACTTATCGAAACTGTTTTCCGCACAAGAGGATCATTAGAAAACTAGATAATCTTTAGTTATAGAATAGCATCTGCTTACTTGAATTATTGCTACATAGCCCACACAGTCGTTGTATTTAAAGTATTGTCTATGTTCTGAGGTTCCATCAGATTTGGTTTCCAGTTCTTTTCTGGGTCATCAGTCTAATAACTGGATTGCCGGTTTGGAGGTCTGAAGTCTCTGGGCTTCTGTTTTCTTTTTCTCTAATTGTCCTTTTAAACTGATTACCTCTCTGAGTTGTCGTATAACATTTGGATGAAAAATACAGACGACTTTCCTAATACACTAAGTTTAAAGCATTCCAAAGGAATGAGTGTCAGTTTATAACACAATTATAGCCAACTCCCAGGCTCAGGGCTGGGAAGCCAGTGCTCTCTCGGATCCGCAGAGGCAGCCTGCATGCAATGATGGCAGGACAGCAGCCTTTCCCTTCCCTCCCTCAACTCTGCTTCATGAAGCCACTCTGCAGGGACCCTGCACACCTCAGAGGGGACAGGGAGAAGGAAAGCACATACCAGTGCTCAGGAGGTCCTGCAGCTGCTGCCACGCTCTGTATCTGTGACAGGTTTCTAAGCAGCTGCCATCACTGCTTTGGAACCTGAATGAACTAGCAGCTG
The DNA here is from genome assembly GCF_004115265.2 of Rhinolophus ferrumequinum. NCBI lineage: Eukaryota > Metazoa > Chordata > Mammalia > Chiroptera > Rhinolophidae > Rhinolophus > Rhinolophus ferrumequinum. Next base: position 77,375,627 of record NC_046286.1, on the reverse strand, counting down.
CCAAAGGCTGCTGGCTCCAGCTGAGCTATTCTGTGTGTTTCATTATGTGCATACCTTATTTGAGAAGAGAATATTTGAGAGGTGCAGAGGAAAGATTTTTCTTATCTATAGTTTCAGAGGATGCATTTTCTTTTTCCCCAAGGTGCAAAGGAGAACTGCACTGAATAAAAATGTTAAGAGTAGAACTCCTAAGGGCCCAGGTAAATGAGGTTTCTGAAGGATGAAGTGTAAAGGAGAAGAAATTAAGCTATTTGATAGTTTGGCGACGCCTCATATGTCCATCCACACAAAGGCCCAGTCAGAGACGAATGCTGCAAAGGAGAACATGTTAGTTATGGCAGTAAGTTCTCTAGGGCTATTGTTACCCTCTAGTTCTCTCTACGTGAACGGAATGTTCTCTCCCATCGTGAAACAGACTTGGCTCTGGTTTGACAACAATTTTCCTCATTGTTCGTCCGCCTGTGGAGAGATGCACTTCCAGACGGCCCTTGTTCAGGAATATCGCGTAATAGGCCTGCAATAGCAAATGGTTATTCAAGATTAGAGAGGAGTCTCCTCTATGACTTAGCATTAGAGGTTCTCTGACAGAACTGCAGATTTATCGGCTCTGAGATCTTACCCGAGAAGTTAAGACTCAACATTTTCTTAAACAGAATACTGAAGGCAGCTGGAAATAGCTTTTCAATCATTTACCATTTTTGCTTGTTAGATGATGTGGAAAGTGTCTGTAGTAATATCACAGTCTCTGCAAAGCAGATTTGCGAGGCTGAAGGTAACAACTGGGCTTGCATTGAGTCTCTCACTCACAAAACCCATCAGAAAACAAAGGGTGTTCACAAAATCCCTCTCCCTCAGATTCACAGGTGGACAGCCAGCTTCTGGAAATCAGGTCTGACTCCCAACCTCATGGCATTTTGAGCACTTAGACTTTAGTTTGTTCTTTAAGCTGGTGGAATAGATTACTATCACCAACAGGTAACGTGTCTCCCTCATTTAGAAAGGAAGGAAGACAATTTTTCATCCACAAACATGCCTGCTTTCTTCTTGCTACTGTTACTATAGCAACCAGTGTGGCTCTGAGATCAGATTATGAACCCCAGGGAGCTTGAATGCAGTCCTGGTCCCCAAAGCTGATTCCACGTGTGCTCCCTTTCTGATGAACACAGGGGCACCGCTGCACAATAATCCTCCACGAGTCACCTGCGGTGATGGAGATGGTTTCAATCAAACATCATGTCTCCACTGATTTACTAAATTGTCTATAGCCGTGTGTCCAACACAAAATGTCCACAAGATTGGATTAGTGCTCACCATCCACCAAAGGGGCCACTGCAAACTACTCATTCAATTAAAAATTTTCTTAGCCGATTGATTGATTGATGTCTCAAACCCTTTTAGCAGAACATAATCATAAATAACCCAATGGGTATCAAAACTGTTAGTTTGAAAAATACGTCAGTTTAATCAGCATTGATTCTATAACAGACATGAACTATTTACCATTGTTTCCTCTTTCAGACAGTATTTACTATGAGATTTTAAAAGCTCAGTGTTCATTATCATTAGAATGTTGAAACGTTAACGTGTTATTTCTAATTTACTTTGCGCTATCGTACTTCATATTGTCTCGTTTTAATTGTTTTAATAGGATCATGTTCTATGTTAAGAAATATCCTGAAAGCTGACCACTCAAGTTTATTTAGTCCTGATGAAAAGAAATTGGGACCCAATAGTTGGTGCTTAATTATTTGACAATGACCTAGGAAATAAATATCCTTTAGTGGAAATCTATTTCAGAATGCATGATCTTGGTTCTCTTACTATAATTAGCTTATGATTTGGAAGAGTGAGAAAACAATTTTATCTTTTAGGATTAAAAGATAAAGAATTTAGGACAGCATTTATATTTTACATGTATTCAGTACTTATATGCAGTAAGGAATGAGATAAAATAACACCTTCTCTCCCTCTACTCTTCAAAAAAGATTTTTTTATTATGACGATTTGATACATTCCTCACAATATAAGGAACATACATGTAAATGATGCAGCTATGTCTACAACTTACAATTCAATGAATATCTGAAAATTCTTAACCACTTGGGTTAACAAGTATCTCTTGTGAGCTTCTTCCCCATCCCATCCCCCAGTTTTATCATTTTAGAAGTAACCACTAATACGAATTTTATTCCCTTGCTTTTTAAAAATCATCATCATCATCATCATCATCATCATGCCTAAACAGTATCAATTTATTTTCTCATAGTTCTAGAGGCTGGAAGTCTGAGATCAGGGTGCCAGCATGGTCAGGTGGTGGTGTAAACCCTCCTCCTAGATGGCAAACAGCCACCTTCTCACTGTGTTCTCATATGGCCTTTCCTCGGTGCCTGTACATGAAGAAGAGCCCTCTTTCTCACTCTTCTTTTTTTTTTTTTCTTTTGGAGGTATCATTGACATACAACATTGTATTAGTTTCAGGTGTATAGCATAATGGTTTGATATTTGTGTATATTGCAAAATGATCCCCATAATAAATGTAGTTAACATCCATCACCACACAAAATTACAGAATATTTTTTGTGTGTGTGATGAGGACTTTTAAGATCTACTCTCTTAGCAACTTTCAAATAAGCAATGCAGTATTACTAACTATATTTGCCATGCTGTATATTATATCCCCATGACTTACTTGTTTTATAACTGGAAGTTCGTACCTTTGGATCCCCTTCACCCATTTCACCTGTCCTCCACCCACTGTTTCTGGCAACCACCAATCTGTTATTTATATCTATGAGATTCAACATATAGGGCCGGCCTGGTGGCTCAGGCAGTTGGAACTCCGTGCTCCTAATGCCAAAGACTGCCAGTTCGATTCCCACATGGGCCAGTGGGCTCTCAACCACAAGATTGTGGGTTCGACTCCACAAGGGATGGTGGGCTGCGCCTCCTGCAACTAAGATTGAACATGGCACCTTCAGCTGAGCTGCTGCTGAGCTCTCAGATGGCTCAGTTGGTTGGAGCGCGTCCTCTCAATCACAAGGTTGCTAGTTCGACTCCGCAAGGGATGGTGGGCTGCGCCCCCTGCAACTAGCAACGGCAACTGGACCTGGAGCTGAACTGTGCCCTCCCCAACTACGATTGAAAGGACAACAACTTGACTTGGAAAAAATCCTGGAAGTACACACTGTTCCCCAATAAAGTCCTGTTCCCCTTCCCCAATAAAATCTTTAAAAAAAGGATTCAAAACATAATTGAGATCATAAGGTTTTGTCTTTCTCTGTCTGACCTACTTCACTTAGCATAATGCCCTCAAGGTCCATCCATATTGCTGCAAACGACAAAATGTCATCCTTTTAATGGCTGAAAAATATTCCTGGGAATGAACACACACACACACACACACACACACACACACGTATGATAAACCCATATGAAATATAGGTGTGACTATAAGTATGACTGCACCTGGAATTGAGCAACAGGAAAATCCTAGTGGAGATAATTGCCCTAAGAAGATGAAAGCAAAAACAAATAATGCGAATCTAAAAATATAAAAGCAATTTATAAACCTTAAAAAGTGCCTCACCAATCTCTTTAAATAATAATTGCGTTATATTAGCATTAGGGAAAAATGTATTATTAACTGGAGGTGAGGGTACCTGTCCAGTTTGCCTTCGTTTTCTCCTGGGTGGCGCTGGTGTCCCTCCACTTCCCAAGAGAATGATCCCAGATTCATTTTTGGTGCTGAAGGACAGGTTGATTTCTGTTCCCACATCAATTGGCACAGGGGACAGCTCCACAAAACCCGGCTTGGGGAAGCTAACTGTGTAAACGTTCTGTAGGCAAAGGAAGAGAAGCCAAGGACGAGTTAGAAATGAAAATTTAAATTAATTTCTCCACCCCACTCACCCTCAATGAGCTCAATGTTATGGAATACATTGTAGTTTTAGAAAGCATGAAAACCCGTAGTCACATAGAGATCTTTTTTTTTTTTTCTTTTCTTTTTTTTTTTTAATATATTTTTTATTTATTTATTTATTTATTTTATTTTTAATTTATTGGGGTGACAATTGTTAGTAAAATTACATAGATTTCAGGTGTGCAATTCTGTATCACATCATCCATAAATCACACTGTGTGTTCACCACCCAGAGTCAGCTCCCCTTCCATCACCATACATTTGATCCCCCTCATCCTCATCCCCCACCCCCCAACCATATCAATAGATGCAGAAAAAGCATTTGATAAAATCCAACAGCCATTTATGATAAAAACCCTTAAGAAAGTGGGAATAGAGGGATCTTACCTCAACATAATAAAGGCCATATATGACAAACCCACAGCTAACATCAAACTCAATGGGGAAAAGCTAAAACCATTCCCCCTAAGATCAGGAACAAGGCAAGGTTGCCCACTATCTCCGCTTCTATTCAACATAGTTCTGGAAGTTCTTGCCACAGCAATCAGACAAGAAAAAGAAATAAAAGGCATCCAGATTGGTAAGGAGGAAGTAAAGTTATCATTGTATGCAGACGATATGATACTATATATAGAGAACCCTAAAGACTCCACCAAGAAGTTATTAGAGCTGATAGATGAATTTAGTAAAGTGGCAGGACACATAGAGATCTTAAGAGCAGCTGAAGAAACACTATTTCCAGCTCTAAGTGAATTTTTTTTTTGAGCAGTTGGGGTTAAAACAAAAATTCTGCCCTCTGTTTTTATTCTAGAACTTTTGATTTAAAATAGAGAAGATTACCATCGATAGATAAAATTTTCTTTTGGTTTAAATCTATTCTGCAAAATCTCCCTTGAAAACTGTAATTAATCCCTTGATTACGCTCAGTCGACTATTTGTTTTACAGAGGAGTCTGACCATGGTCTCTGGCTGCATTCTTCCTCAGTGATAAGCTCACGGCAAAATGCTCACTGCTATCCAATGCATAAATACACTCTAGGGGAATTTTTTTAAATCCCAAATTAAAAAAAAAAAAAATGAACCAAACATTTCATAGTCGTTTTTTTCTCAAGATGGAAGCGTCCTTGCTGATCATATATTAAAACAGTAACATTTTAGAGAGTGATAAAGTACAAATGGGAGAAAGTAAAAATCATATCCCCATCTCAAAGCTGTGTAGAAGCAACTAGTCTTTATAATTGATTCATTAACTCATTGTTGCATGTATTCACTCATTTCTCTTTCACAACCTAGCCTACTTCCTCTCTCCTGCTGTCCATATATAAAGTGGACCAGGACGGGCATGTTCATTTGTAACTTCTTTTTTTCATGACATGTGTGGGAGGTTGCTCTCTGTCCGTCATCACAGATCGCATCACCATTTTTAATGGCGGGAGGACATTCTATTGTGTGAATGTGCTAGGATTTATTTAAGCAAACCCATGTAGTTGGGCATTTAGAGTGTTTAAAATGCTCATTTTAAAAGGCCTGAATTTAGGAAGTGATCCCCCCGATTAGGACCACCTGGCACTATACACAGTTATTACCATATTATTGACTATATTCCCTGTACTTTGTATCCCCATGACTATTTTGTAACTCCCAATTTGTATTTCTTAATCCCCTCACCTTTTTCACCCGGCCCCCAACCCCCTCCCATCTATCTTTAGCATAGAGAAAATAATTAATAATGTGGTAATAACTCTGTATAGTGCTAGGTGGGTACTGTTGAATAACTACCATGGACACCTGAAACTAAGATAATATTGTATGTTAGCTATATTTTAATAAAAATCGTTAAAAACAATAAAATAAAAGACCTTAATTTTGCTGGAGTCGACGTAAGGAATCCTTTCATGCAGGATATTTTTACTCACAGTGTTTCAGGCCCAGTGAAGTGACATAAGTGTTATAAAATACATAATCTACTTCCTATTCCAATATTCAAATCATAGAGTTTTAGATAGTTTAGATAAAACTACTGTATAGACTTTTCAATATTTATCCGCATCAAATTTCTACCTCCTATTTTAGTTGCAAAAATAATTCCTGGTTACTGAAAAGTTCCTTTACAGAGTCACCATTTCCACACATATAGGCTATTCATTCTCTGGACAATTTTCCACCCTCATGTATATATATTTTTTGTATGTAGATGAGAGTTAAGCTTTGGTAGAGTAAAACTGTCAGTAAAACTTAAAGACGTCAGTATGGATTCTTGGAGACTCTGTCCTGAATTATGAATTTCCTTTTTCCTTATTCCTATACTGCTCAGGATGGATGTCTGTGTCTAATTCCAAACCGGAGCCTGTAACTAGGCACAATAAAGACCCTGAAAGTTCTGTTCCAGTTTTTAAACCTGATGTCTCATTGGTGGATTCACTTTTTCTTTTTGTGTTCGCTATTCATTTCCCCTTGCCATGCTTTAAAATAATTTTAATTGGAGGAAGTAGCTAAAATGAATAGTTGTGCCATATCAGGGTAATTAAAATTTATAAGTATGGTATATGTAACATTTTCTTTTTTGAAGAAACTCATCAATTTCAGAATTCAGATAAAATTCTCACTAATATTTCCTGCTGGCCGTTGGCTCTTGCTTATAGATATTTTCAGAGAGTGGAGCTGGGACCTGTGTGTTTCTCTCTCAAGTAGGTCAGCCCCTATCGAAGAATCAGAACAGTCAAGTAGAATCAGGGGGCTGCTGGGCTGCATTGGCAGCAATGAGAAGATACTGAAAATATCTGAAAACAAGGGACTTTGCAATCACGTCAAAAACCAGTCTTTGTAGATGGTTTCCAGTCATTTTCAAAGAAAGGGAAGTTTGACTTCCAAGCCGTAGACAACATGCTATGCACTAATGATTACGGTGTGAATTATTACTAACTATTCGTGTAAACGTCTAATATACTCCAGAAAAGCTAGATATAATACTTAAAGCTATGATAAATCTAAAACAAATGATAAACATGAGGAAAATTACCATCATTGGAAAGGAAGAGAGAACAAGAAAAGAGAAGACTATTGAAAAGCTGTTCTATGACGTAGTATACATATAGGAAATTGGCTCACAGTTTTGGGTCTTCATAATATAAAGTTTTCTAAGTTCAATTGATTATAGTAATTTATAGAAGTGTTTCAATCTTGCTTTATCATTTACACCTAGTTAAGACTAGGTCAGTCAGAATTTAAAACATATTAACAAGGGACTGGTCCCTGTAAGAACACCCAAATAAGTAAGTGAAATCTGATATGAATGTATTTAGGAAATCAATAAAAGCAAACCAACCTCCAGGGAACATCCTTTGGTAACACCAACATAATCAGGGCTACTGAGTATATTATATGGAGTTCTTGAAATTTCAATATCTTTGAGGCAGCCAGAATATTTCTTCAAATTTACTTCTGGCCTGTTGAAAATTTACAAGGAAAACAAAAGCAACATTATTTGGGCAAGGGCAGTACAGCGTCTGCAACCACTGGACACAATCCATACAGAACAAACTGACACACAGGCAGGCACACATTTCTCAAACTGTGCACACGTGTACCCAGCAAACTATGCTTCCATAATCTACTGGTTGGATTCAGTGGATGTTAATACCAGCCTGCAGAAGGAATTTTTATGGAGTTCTTCTACCTCTCCTTTAAAAAAATAATCTCACCCACCGCATGTAAATACTGTAGCAAGGTACAGGAATTAACTGACTTCTTCGGCTCATCATATGCATAATGAACTGTACCTTTTTTCCCCCACCAAAGGGCAGACAATTGTGCAGGCAGCATAATCAAACCACATACCAAAACAAGTTAAATAAAATCTTCCTCAAAATTTTGGAAAAAAAATGTGGAAATAGTTATTTTGAAAATAAAACACTTTTGTCATTGAGACAAGTTAGAGGTGGTAGCTGAAGAAAAAGATATTATATTTCTCTTTAAAGCTTTTTAACTAAAAACAAAAAAGCCTAAGAAACATTTTTTTTTTTGATTTACGTAGTCTAAAAAAAGATACTTTAAAATTGGATTTACAGATTGACCCCAAAGTTCTTATTCTATATTGGAGCAATAACAAAATGAAGCAGCCAAAGGCACAAAACATATTTTAATTTTTCCAATAAAATTGAAAATGTCTTCTATACCCTAACTACACTTGCATGCATACATTTTGCTCACTAACTCTTTAAAACAGATAAACATGCTAGCGCACCATAAGTGCTCAATAAACGTAAGCTAGCAGGATGTCAATAATGATGACACTTCTTTACTGAGTCTATAGCAGTGCTGTCCAACAGAATTTTCTGTGATGATGGAAATATTTTGTTCTGCACTGTTCAATCAACAGTTATTAGCTACAGGTCACCATCAACACTTGAAATGTAGCTTATGTGAATGACAAACTGAGTATTATTATTTAATTTTATTTAATTCAAAGTTAAATCTCCACTGTAGTTAGTGGCCACCATATTGGATAATGCAGGCGTACAAGGATAGAAAAAAAATAATGCATTGCTGCATCTGTAAAAACTGTCCAATCAACACCAAAATATTATATTTCTTGGGATAATGATTAATTCTCCTCACATTGTGCCATGATGCCAGGATTCCCTTTTTATGTTGTTTTAAAAAACACATGAGGAAAAACAGGTGGGAAAGCAAATCAGATCCTCGCAGTGTATATAGCGAGTGATTTATGTCATGCCAGGTATTTTTTCTATTTTTCCCTCTCTCTCTGGAACTGATCATTTTATCTGATCATTTCCCCTTGTTGCCAAGGTCTTATCCTTCTGTTTTACTTGTTTATTATGTATGACATGCCCAACTAGAAGGTGAGACTCTTGCTTATATTCTTATTGTATAAAGGGAGGGAATAGGTGAATTTCATTTGCAGTGTTCATTTGTTTCCATATTTGTCTTTAGAGGAAGGCTGATTTACCACAATTTTTTTTTCTGAGATCTTATCAATAAAGTAAATCATTCCTACAAGATACATATTTCACTGTTTTATGGAAATACAACCATTTCAAAAGACAATGATTTAGCCAGCTCAATGCTATAGAAATCACAGGGGATAAACAACCACATATGGTGATCAAACTCCTAATGGTAAGCACAGTCCTCTATTTTCTTTGTTTGACTCCAAGACCAAGTTACACAGCTACACAGTGCCATGCCAGAGTTTATTATCATATACTTCCACTGAAAGCCAGCCTCTGCCTTTTAGCCATCTCAGCAAACAGCAAGACGGGTCTCATAACTGTATCGTGATAAAAACAACTTGGATTTTTTTTTTTAAACTTTTATTTCTACGTAGTATTCTAATTTCTGGCATGAAAAATCTGGTTTTTCCTTTAAAATTTTGTTGGACCAGTTCAGCTTCATTATCTCTTTTCCAGAAATATGGCACGGTTAGGCTCTGAAACACCGAAATGCCAGGCCTGAGCTCTAGCCAGCATGAGCCAGCCTGCACATCTCTGGGGCTTAATCGACCACTGACAGAGGCCTGCTGCTCAAAGCTTTCATGTAAATAGGAATCAAAATGCTCCTGAGAAGCTAGGGTACTGTCCGCAAACTTCTTTACTGTTAAATGCAAACACTTGTAGTAAACATAGAATTTCCAGAAATTCCTTTTATCTGGACCCAGAGCTAATTCTAAATAAACATGGCAAGAAATCAGCAGCTTTGCCAAGAGATGCAAGAGCCGTGTAAAAAGGCTTGCAAAAAGCAACAAGGCAATGGTAAGCATCTGGGAGCACAGGTTGATTTTTCAGCAGACAGCATGGTATGAGAGATCAGAGTCCGGGACTCAACCTCAGAGACCGTTTGGCTCTCTGTTCTCTAGAACTACATAGTGCCCAAAAACCTGACCAGCTGCCATTTGCGTGTGTGCTGCTCAGTGTGTGCACCAGGGGGCACTATGCGCAGGCAGTGGAACAAATAAGCAGAGCAAATCGTCATCACAGCTGGTGGAATGAGTCCAATGGCAGCCCATTTGATGGTGGATAAGCAGCAGCATCTTTGTAAGCAACGGGCAGCGTGTAAACTATCCCAGAATGCATTACTTGCTCATGGAACGTACTATGAATAAAGCTGCATAGGTGTCTCTGTTTCTGCACCGCTACTTTATCTAAGAAGCCCCATTTACCCAACACATGCACTTGAAGAAAACATGCATGAATTTAAATTTTACCTTGCTTTCATACTAGGTCAAAGGGAAGAGAAAAAAAAAAAACACAAAACATAATTTACTTATAATTATATTTTCATTTAGTAAAACAATAAACTTTAATCGTAAATATTTCTAAAAAAGCACCTCACAGGGATCTTGAAAGGAATTTAAAAATTGACAGCACAGAAAACAGACGTGCCCTTGATGACAGTGAAATTAGAATCCAACGACGACTATTTCCCCCATTATTTTCTTGGAAATTTTTTTATTTTGGAATATGAATTTAAAGTACTCATTTCTCTCAATCTTATGAGTGGAAAAATGTACAAATGTTGCTATGCTGTAGTATTTATAAGTAGCTTACAAATATTGCCTCTCAAACAGCTTAAACTTAATATACGTAAAATCTTTTATATTTACCACATCTTTTGTACTTTATCATATTAAGATCCTATCTGTGGGCAAAATAACAGCTAACCATGAATGCACGGCTTCTTGATTAGTCAAAATATGTCTAAAGATTATTTTAAAATAATGTGCCATACCATAGAATTATATTTATAAAATGCTATACTGTGAAAGTAAAAACATCTTCGCAATAAAGACTCATTAGATTAATTTGCAAAATAATATACTCATCTCAATGAAGTCAACATATACACCTTTAGACATACTTCTAAATATCACTTTATGGTAATTAAAACCAACTCATCAATAGAATAAATGAAGATACATTTGGATAGCCTTATTTTGATTATATTTAATTCACTCATAGAGCATTCAGTTAATGATTTTGCAAAGTAAATCTTAGACGTGAACAACTGCTGGATCCTTACTATTTATATGGTGTCCAGCACATAGCAGATGCTCAACTGACACATGTTGAATGAATAACAATGTCATTATTCAAATACATTTGATCTGCATGATTTTTCTGACCAGATTCTTTAAATCTATCTTCCTAACGCACATACCTTATCATGTAAATAAATGCTGAGCCAATTTATCTGCACCATGAAGCTTATCAACTTATAGATCAACTTAGAGGTTGGTGAAAAAGTAAGTGCTGTTTTTGCAATTATTTTTAACTTTTTAAACCGCAAGTACTTTTGCACCAACCTAATACCATTGAAAAACTTGTAATTACATAGTTGCCTGGTCTATGAGTTTAGATACAGGGAGAAGAGTAAATCTAAGTCTGCATGCTAACTATCATAAAATGAGACTGAAGTTTCGTTTGGGAAATATGTAAATAATTGCTTACCATATTTTTTTTGGTTATTCTGAGACCTTCCATTTGTAACATGTCTTTTTAGAGTAGAAACACCTAAACAGGACTTTTTCTTAACCAGTAAAAACTAACTAAATAAAACAAACATTAAAAGCATGGTAGCCTGTCTTTGTATTGAATTCTTAGGGTTTAACCAAACCAATTCATTCCATTTTAATTAAATTCTAGTAACATTTATTAAGCGTCGACTACCCTATAACTAATTTATTATAAGATGTTTTATAACAAGCAGTAAATTAATTAAATATCACATGAAATATTTTCTAACATTTCTTAGTTACTTGTATTTATTTTTTGAACTAACTCAACTATGAGCTAAATATATCTCCCCATCCTGTAATCTAAAAAAAACATATGTGAAGTTGAAAAAAAAATGTTGGCATGGGCATGAGAATAACTAATATAGCTTTAGCACTAGGCATATGGGAAAGCTCCAATACACCATTATCATGCTAATGCTTAGCAAGAAAATAGGTTACACTTGCAGCATCCTGGAACACTAATTTTCAGAACACTAAGCAATGTCAGAGTGCCATTATCTCCAGTGAATGTGCAAGAAGAACAGCAATTACAAGACCCACATCCAACGCTAGTTTCCACCTTTAATTACTTTTATAATTCTTTTCTTCGGGTGAATATATGGGAAACAGTGATTCTAATCCATCTCTTCAAAAAAGATATCAAATTACTCCTTTGGTTTCTAAATCCTGGTGTTGTTCTAACATGCAACATGATTTTTTTGATTAGGCCTCTCTGCAATTAAAGGTTATATGACATTCCTGTTGTAATTAAACGTCAGAACTTCAGTGAGGATAGTGGCCATTTAATTAAAACTTAATCCTTAGCTCTAAAAATGCACTGAATTACCTCAAGTTCCTCAGCGTTGGCAGACCACCGAAATATATTTTGTCATCTGCTTTCAAGTCAAGACCAAAATTGTTTCCAGAAGATGAAGTTGTTATGATCTCCTCCTGGTCAGTATCTATATCTATAATTGATATGTTGGCTGTAAAGGAGAAAGTTGAACACTTTATATGAGCGATACCGACCCCATCTATATCATCACTGCTATTTAATTATTGCTGTAACAACATTAATAAGATATATTATTAAACTAGTCACAAAGCGAGCATAAAAATAATACCCTGAACACCAGTGAAAGCAAACCAATCAAGATAAAAGAGAATTTTAGGTAGATAAACATAATGCAACCATTTGACATAGATTTCTGTAATATAGATAGTTAAAAAAAATAAAGTAAGATAATTAACTAATACTCAGAACACATCTAATTAGGAGTTAGATTATTAATTAGAAATATACTGAATCTGTGGCGCCTTCTGTACATTTCAGTATCCCCCGAGGTACTGGGGCTTAGGCTCATCCTCATAGTTATGTGGATGGGATGGTTGTGTATGGAAATGAAGAGACGGGACTGTTTGCTTTTGAAAGATGATAGGGTTCATGTCCTCTGTAAATTATATTTTGATGGAAGATGCTGAGTGTTGTGAGAGAGGTACAGTCTTCATGTCTAGGTCTTAAAGGTATTTCTAATATGATGAGGACAAGAATTCAGAAACAGAAAGGAAAAGGAAAAACGACAGGGACTTCTCTGTTTAAACTGCTGTGCTCAGAAAGCACATTGATCCCCCTCTTTATTCTGAAGAATCAAGCTAGATTCTTACTAAATGATGTGCTTTCTCACTATAATGTTTGCTTAGACTCCGACTTTAATGGCTTCACATACAGAGGGTGCCAAAAAAACGTACACACATTTTAAGAGAGGAAAAACTATATTAAAATGGTAGTACTCAATATATACCAACAACAAAAGATGAATACAAGTCACGTGTATACATTTTTTGGCACACTTGCTATATCTTAGTTGTATGGCTGCCCAGATCTTTCAACATGCTAACATGCAATGTGATGCTCCAACAGAGGGACATAGAGAAAGAAGTATTTCCCAAATTTATTTGACCATGGAACATTGTTATTTCCCCCCAACTCATTATCTTTTAGAAGAGTGTTGTTTGGAAAAGAAACAGAAATATCAAATACAAAATTCCATTGTAATCTGTAGCCTTTCCATTCTATAAGGAAGCATCATCAAAAAAACCAAACATAACTGCCTTTTAAAAAGACCAAAATAAAACATCCAAACCGATTAAGACCTCAAATCCTCAAATAGAATTTTATAAAAATAAACAAACAACAACAAACCCTAAAAAATAATTGTCCTATTAAAAATATTGAGCAAAGTAGGATTTTAAAATATAATTACTTTTATACACATATTCATTTCATACACACATATTGTTTTGTTGTGACTGATGGCTAAAATAAAAAAAAAACTGTCACAGGAATGTGAAATACAGTATGGGGAATATAATCAATAATGTTGTAATGACTACATAGTGTCAGATGGGCACTGGACTTATTGGGGGGATCACTGCATAGATAATATAAATGCCTAACCACTGTGCTGTACACCTGAAACTAATATAAAATAGTATTGAAATGATATAGTTAGGGTGCCAAAAAAATGTATACACATTTTAAGAGCTGTTATCTATGTATTTCTTTTCAAAGTTGAATTGAATTAAGGTAGCAATGTTCGCTCAACAGATGGCATTAAACAATTGAATGCTAGAATCACCATGTGACAGGAAGGACAGTCAAAGAAAATAGTGGAAGCACAGTTTGTCCAGTTGTTGTTGCACTTCCACCGAGACGTAAGAGCTTACCTCGTGAGAATTTTCCAGGACAATGGATAGGATGAAGAGGTGCGGTTGAGTTTCCTCCACATTCTTCTGACTTAACACCCCTTGACTTCTACTTATGGGAGACCTTAAAGGGTGTGGCGTACGGTAGAAAACTGGCTACACTTGCTGTACTTCAGAAAGAAATTGAAATGGCATGCGTACTGCTACAAGTGGACACTTTGGACGCTTTGGTCAGCATTGCTCAAGCAGTAGTTCGCCGTAATCAGAAGTGTCTGGACACTGATGGTAACCACTTTGAGCACCTCTTGTAATTGTAGAATTCAAATGTGACCTGTATTCATCTTTTGTTATTGGTAGACACTGAGTATTACAATTTTAATAGTTTTTTTCCTTTCTTAAAAGTATATACATTTTTTTGGCACTGTGTGTGTGTGTGTGTGTGTGTGTGTGTGTGTAGTTATAACCACAGGATGTAAAGTACAGCATAGGGAATACACAATGGTATTATAATAGCTATGTACAATGTCAGAGGGGTAGTAGATTTGATGGAGTTATCACTTTGTGAGGGGTGTGACTGTCTAATCATTATGTTGTTTTGTACACTGGAAACTAATAGTAAAATAAAATTAAAAAATAAAATAGTAAAATTAAATTAAAAAATAAAACCTTAAAAAATGGTTTAGAAGATAAAAACAACAAAACTGTTTTCAAGACTTTTTCTACATATTTCTTTTTTATCCAGATCAACAATGAAGTTTTCATACTGGGCCGTTGACTGTAACATGGAAATAGCCTCTTTCTATAGACCTGGCACATATTTCAACGGTGTCTGTGAAAATGAGATTCTGCCTCTATCTCAGACAAGCTTGTGACTGGAGGTAGTTTTCCTCCTTCTCTCTCACTGAATATATGCATTTTTAGAAGTCATTCTAAGAAAAATTGATTAAAGAGCAAAAACACAATTGAGCTGAAACTCACTGGCCCAAGTGTTAACTCTGGCAGAGAGACACAGGATGGCATATTTTTACTGATTTAAAGGAAAGGCTTTATTCTTCATGAGTGATAGCGATGAAGTGGGTACTGCAATGAAATGCTAACACTTGCTTTTATTTCTCGCCCTACTTCTTTCCCTTACAGAATAGCTATTAATATAAAATTTCAGACATTATTTATAGGTAAGCAGGGGAAAAATGGTTTTATTAAGTACTAGACCCAGAGTAAGGGCTTAACCAGCATTTTATAATCAATGCTGAGTTGTTATAAACAAATTGTTTTGGGGTGGCTGCTTAGCTCAGTTGGTTAGAGCGCTGTGCTCTGAACAACAACGTTGCTGGTTCGATCCCCACATGGGCCAATGTGAGCTGAGCCCTCCACAACTAGATTGAAACAACTACTTGACTTCAGCTGATGGGTCCTGGAAAACCACACTTAAAATAAATAAAAGATTAAAAAACAAAACAACACAAATTGTTTTTACTTTGGTAATTCTTTTCTTCTCTTAGTCCTTTGAAAATCTAAAGGATCTTTCTGCATCTTACGTCCATATCAACATACGTGGGGGATCTGGCACTCTTTATTAGTACGCAGTAGACTAACTGACTCTCAGAGAAGGTGGAGAATGCCTCCTGAAGGAGGCATTTGAATTTCAAGGGACAATGCTTTTACAGACTAGTTGAGATTAATACTGAATAACTAATCTGGTCCCTGAAAAGGAGCAATGACCCACATTGCTGAAGCCTTATTTGAATTCCTATCCCTCTCCTAGCTATGGAATCTGATCTCCCTAAAATCCAAGTGACCTCCCTACATCCAAACCCAATGTGATCCTTGTGGTCCTTATCTCAGTCCATGTCTCTGCAGTATTTGATATTGTTAACATTTCCTTCCTTCTGGGAAGTTTCTTCTTTTGGATTCCATAATGCCAACCTCTCCAGCTCCATTGAACTTTCCAATTTCATTCTCGGTATCCATCCCCGAGACCTACTTCTTTGAACACTTCTGAAATGCTTATGTTCCCTAATGTGTCTTCATTTGGCCACTTCTCAGGTTATTGATGATTTGAGTAAACTCAAGATTGTATCTGCTTACTACACGTTAACAACTCAGAAATATACATGCCTGAACCTGATTTTTGCCCAAAAGTCCACACTCAACAGGTGAGACACCATCATCTCTATACCTCCATAGTATTTTAAACTAAGCATCAGAATGATTCTTTTTACTCCCAAATCTGTATTATTTGGGGGCACTATGACCCACACTCACTCTTCTAAATTACAGTCATCCTAACGTTCTCCTCACCATTCCACATTGAATTAATCAATAACTGCCCTACTAATTGAATCTCCTAAATAACTCTAATATCTGTCCTATTTTTAAAAAGTTTTACCCAAGTATAATTGACACAGTATAATTTGCCCAAATCAACAAGTTCTGAGATATGTAAACATCCATGAATCACATCCATCACCACAATCAAGAAAATGAACATATCCATCACCCGAAATGTTCCTTTATGCCCCTTTGTCATCCTTCCTTCCTGCCCCTCCCTGCCTAACTCCATCTACAAATAGCCTCTATCTGCCGTGACTATACGTGAGTTTGCATTTTCCATATAAGTGTACATGAATGTACTTTTTTGTCTGCTTTCTTTCACTCAGAATAATTATTTTGATATTCATTCACTTTATGTGTATATTAAAAGTTCATTGTTCAAACATACGGTGATGGAAAGAGAACTGACTCTGGGTGGTGAGCACACAATGTGATGTATAGATGATGTATTACAGAATTGTACACCTGAAACCTATGTGACTCTACTAAAATTGTCACCCCAATAAACTTTAATTTAAGAAAAAGTTCATTGTTTTTATTGCTAGATCGTATTCCATTGTGTGGTATACAACAATTTGTATACCCATTCACCTATGGATAAATGTTATGAATGTTTGAGGATTTTTTTTTTTTTAGCATCACAAATAAAGGTGCTATGAACATTCTCGTGCAAAACTTTGCATGGATATATGCTTTCATGTGTCTTGGATAAATACTGTGTTTCCCCGAAAATAAGACTGGGTTTTATACTAAGTTTTGCTCCAAAAGACACATTAGGGCTTATGTTCAGGGGATGTCCTCCGAAAAAATCATGCTAGGGCTTATTTTCCCGTTAGGTCTTATTTTGGGGGAAACATGGTACTTAGGAGTGTAATGGCTGGTTCACATGATAGGTATATATTTAACCTTTTGAGAAGCTGCCAACCTATTTTCCAATGTGCCTGTATCATTTTACACCCTCATCAGCAGTGGACAAGCGTTCCAGTTGCTCCACATCTTTGCCAGCCCTTGGTATGTTCAGTCTTTTTAATTGTAGACATTCTAATAACTGTATAGTGGTATCGCATTGTAGATTTATTTTGCATTTCCCTAGTGTCAAATTCCACTGCAACTCTTACTTTCAGCCATCATTCATCTCCTGCCTAGATTATTATTAGACCTAATTGGTCTCTCTTCCTGCAGTTTAGTCTACTGAAAATTTATCTTTCTTATTTCTCCTTTCTCTGATTATTTTCTTTACAGACCCCTCTTACCCCCTTTGGGGGTCTTCATTTAATATATTGCTTCAATACTGCTGTTTGCTCCAGGGCTTTAGATCGTCTTATTCTAGATATAACTGCTTGGTTTTCCTAATTTCTATTAGCTACAATTATTTAAAACACAATGATGATTCTAAGTTATTCATTTCTCTCCTAGAGCTCTGCTGATCCTCAGATATGTGAAACTAATTGCCTGCCAATTACACAGCTTCCCTAGGCTGCTAAAGATCTGAAGAGTACCTTTAATACAACTTGTTCAAAATAGAACGCATATTTTCTAGAAAACCTGTTCTTGTTCCTGTAATGAATAGCTTGGCAAATGGCACTGCCATATTCTTGCTATTTAAGCAAAAACAAAAGAAAATAAAAAAAAATAAAAATGAATTATTTTTGATAATCTTTATAAAAAGACAAACAAAACAAAACTTAGCATCCACACTGAGTATCTTTCAACTCTATTCTTTCCTCTCTGTGGGGGTGGCTGGTTAGCTCAGTTGGTTAGAGCGTGGTGCTGGGAGCACCAAGGTTGCCAGTTCGATCTCCTCATGGGCCACTGTGAGCTGCACCCACCTTAAAAAAAAAAAAAAAAAAAAAAAAAAAGAGAGAGAGAGGGAGAGAGAAAGAGAGAGACAGAGAGACATTCTTTCCTCTCTGTTCTCATGGTTTCATTCTCACTCTTCACCTGGTTTTACTGCATCCTGTAGTATCTAAAATCATCACAAATGTACTTTTCAAGCTGCTGCTAAAGTAACTTTACTAAAGCACAGATCTGATGATGTGACAATGTCACACCCTTGATTAAAACTCTTACTAGTTCCCTATCACTTTCAGAATAAAGCTGAAACTCATTGGCTTAGCTCATAAAGGCCTTTTTGAACTGGTTCTGTCATCTCTCTAGCCTCATCTAATAATTTTCTGCCACACTCATCTGTTAGCCTGTGGATTTACTTGTAGTTCCTAAAGCATTTCCCAAAGTGTGTTCAGCAGAATGCTAATATTGCAGAAATGGGAAAATCTGGGTGATCAAAGATGTTTGGGAAATGTTGGGCCAAACAGAGTTAAATATTCTTAACCACCATGCAGAGCCTCTAACACACAACGTACATTGTATCTGTCTTACAGGGGAACAATGTATTCAGCAGTATTTCAATTTATATAAATACAAAAACAGTTTTTATCCAAACTGAGGAGTTCCTCCCGGGGTTCATGTTCTAAGGAAAAGCGTTTGGCAAATGATGTATCACTATGTTATGTTCTCTGAGACCCCCAAACTTACAACTCACTACTCTGAAATGTCCAAAGGTGCTTTTGCATGCAGGGAACACCTCAACTTCTGATTGTGTTTCAGGGGTACTCTCCTGGGAGGTGACCTCTCTGACTTAAATATCTCCCTTCTGAGATTCCTTGCCTGATTCCCTGCCTGCTGTACATATCTCGACACCGCAATTAGCTTTCTATCCTCTAAGCGCGGATTTACTTGTCTGTCTCCCCCATTAGAGCACATGTTCCTTGAAGTTAAGAATTTGTCCCAGACTTCATTTAGTTCTTGTATAGTACTTAGCTGATACTTGGCAGATATTTGTTAAATGCAGGAATGAAGGATGGTTCCAAGTTAAACCTAAAGTTCCATGAAATGGCATGATCAAAGTTAAATACGTCTAATTATATAAATGGATGTATCGAAGTTTCACTTGCAGATATTGGTAATTCTCTAGCACACAGAATTAGGGGAATCATACTTAAATAAAAATAGCAGCACACTCAGATCTAATAGACTTGGATTTCTGGTGAGATCATATATATATAAATAATTTGTAACCACATTAAGTCTGAGCCTGTTTCCTCTCCTCTCACACTTGAACAAAACACCTGCTTATATGAACAAATGAAATGTTTGTGAACATATTTTTAAAATGTCTTGGAACCACAAAAATGTTACATTTTTAGCTGTGCTCTAACAAACTCCTACAAATTCTACCTGTGGGATACTCTAAGGGAACCATCTTGGCAAAATAAGAAGAAAAGAAAATAAGAAGAAAAGAAAAAGCACACAACCTTTTTAAACCTACTATAGGATATAAATTTACAAGTTGTAAGACAGTTTTAGGCTTTGAAATTAAGCTCTCAGTTTCAAAAGAAAATGACAGAGAACCATTTGGCTCTTCAATCAGTCATGTCTAACCTAAACCACCTATAATCTAAGCCAAAGAAATGACTGTATTAATTTTTCACAGAATTTGTGAGTAACTGAAATTACAGACAAGGTCTTTGTCATGATTACGTACGTGAGAGCTTTGGAGAGCCTGATTAAGGCTCATAGTGCATTATTAGTACAGAAACTCACCTTGTTTTTGAATTCTTGAGAGGGTGAATGATTTCCATTTTCCATCATTATGGTTTTGATTGCTAACAACGGAAGCCATTCCTGAACCCAGATCATAGCTGACTTTTATATGCCCATCAGTGAGCTCTACACTCATGAAATCTTTCTATTAATAGAGTAAAACATACACCAGTGATTAGATACAGAGAGAAATACATGGGTATACAGTCTGTTTGTAGGGCTTATAATAGGGCCTTATGGCTAAATTACTGAATGTATTGATCTGTAATTGAAATCCATTTTGAAAATTGAATCAGTATTACTGTGTTGCAAATGTTCGCAGGTATAATATTATGGCGCAAATGGTCACAACCGAATTACTAAGATGTATCCTTTTATAACAGGAGTATAAAGTGGGTTCCTTTGAAAACATATTAAACAAACTCAAAGGTATGTTCCCTAAAAGAATTTACTAAGAAATATTTACCCAGAAAAAACAATGAGGAGATTTAGAATCATCTTTCCACTTAGGTCTCTAAAAGAAGACGAAGGAGTAGCTTTTGCTGCTCCATGATTCCATACCCAGGGAACCTTTACTGTGTGCTTCTCTTAAAGGATTATATGGGGAGTTATATTGAAAATAAATTATAATTAAATTGAATGCAATTAAAGTTATCAATGGAAATATACAAGCACTATCTGCATCACTCACTTTTAATTATCACACAGCCATCCCAGACTCCTTTGGACAATAATTACTAATTTAATAAAAATCTGATAATTGCATTAGAAACCTACAGAAAAGAAACAAAAAGATTTTCAATCAGGGAAGATCAGCTGTGCTTATCTTTACCAGGTCTCGCGTGGCAAGGTACATCAGGAGAGCACTTGAAGAAAATGTCCTGAACTTGAACATAACTGTGGAGATGTTGGGGTACCAGCGAATGGGGCGGCTGACCAGTGCATAGCCTTCTCCGTCAAACTGGATAGTCCCCTCACTATCTTCCACCTGAGGACTGAAGAGAGACATTTCACACGAATCAGACAATGTCTACTTGGTCCATCAGCATTCAATACATCAAAGTCTTCTGAGACTTGATTGTAAGCTGTTGTGGGGCAGAAACCATATCAAATATGTATTCCACCCTTCCATCCACTTCTCTGCATCTGCACTGCCACCATCCTAGACCAAGTAACCACCATCTCTCACCTGGAGTGTTTAATAACTAGGTCATTGATGTTTTAAATGCGTTACGTTTTGCTGAAGTGCTCGGTGGATAGCTATGGTGGTGTATAAATGTGTCTTAGTGGTATGAACTAGTGGTGTTTTTGGATGGGTTGAGAATGCATTATTATATTTGCAATATACACAACACAACAGGGGGTGAGTGTTGGATGAAATGGGTGCAGGTGGTCAAAATGTACAAACTTAGAGTTGTAATGAAAAAAGACGTTATGAAATAGGTCCCTACTTTCTGAATAGTTGCTATCCAATAGGTTTTTCGGAGACAGATTAGATTCAGACAATGAAGGATGCCTCTATTTATTTGTGTGTTTGTTTATCTGTCCTTTTCACTAGAATGTAATCTCTATGAGACCAACTAGAGATTGTGGGCCAGGCTCCATGCTAGGCACAAACTTAGCCATCCAGTATGGTACTTGGCTCATAGCAGAATCTGATAAATGTTTGTGGAATGAAAGAAATTTTAGTGTAGCAAATTGCCTCACAGAGACTATATTGACTAAATAAGTAATGCATGTATGCCTTGTAAATACAACGTTTAAAAAGATTTTTTTTCAAATGCACAGTTATCTATCATTTGTCTATCTGCCTCTCTATCTAATTGATGTTGTTACAGACTACGCTTTAATTGTGGAAATACTTTTTAAACTTTAAATATTTGCACATTAGCATATATTTGAATCTCTGAAATTGGAGTGTTGTATTAACTTGAGGGTAGAGAGGAGATATCGAGAAATATGATAATAATGTCACTGTAAAATAACAGGAGCCTAGAATCTTATTTGCATGAAATCTTGGCTAATGAGAGTGTAAAAATATTAGTGTAAACATATTAATGTGCTTGTGGAGGAAGAATTGTTACACATTTTAGACAACTTGCCTTTCTCTCTGTTCCTGGACCAGAGAGAAATTAAACTTTGAAGACTAAAGGGAGTAAAGAGTCTTAGTGTGTTTTTCATAAGTAGGTCTTTGTAATTTTAAGTTATATCTAATTTGGAGTAAGATCAAAAGATGTCATAATTTGTTTTTCTAATATGAGCTTAAAAGATGCTTTTTCAATATGCATGAAAAATGCTAACTAAAAGTTTGAGGAACTGAATCAGCCTATTAACAGTACAGTTGGTAGTAAATAAATTGGTGATCATTGGCCTTTGTTATTACAACAAATTCATTAATTTCTGGAGTATTACATTTGAGAATAGAGAACGTTGTGTAGAGTCTACTAGGAAGAAGTTCTTTGAAGTTCTCAAATACTAGGATTTTGCGTTATATACTGCCATGCTACCAAGGACAACCAGAAAGGGGTGTAGGAGTCACTTCTGACAGTTTTCTGGATGTTCTGGCCCAACGGATTACTACGTATAACTTAAAAAACACAAACAAAAGTAAATCAACATGAATTCTCACTACATAATGTCAGGATAAGTATTAAAATCAAAACAAAAATATCACAGTTTATTTTTCTTGTATAAAAACTCTGGGATATTTATACCTTAATGTCCTCGTGTCCTTGATTTACTTATTCCCTCAATATATCATAGAAAAAAATAGAGAATTAGATGGCAGGGACCCTGGAATCTGATGTGGAATCTCACTAAGGCCCTGTCACTTAACACTTCAGGTCTGAATTTTTCAAATGTGAGCTGAAAGGATTCAGTTACTGAATGACTTCTCAGGCCCCTTTCTGCTCCAACACTCTAGGAGATTGTCGTACGTGTAGTATTCAAACAAAAGGCAAATCGGAAGGAAAGAGTTTTCCTGCTGAGAACAGCTACAAATACAGAGGTAGATCAGCCTACTTCACTTAATTCATTGGCCAAAACCAGGTAAGCCTGGCTTTCAATTGGTGACTTAGAGAAGGGGGAAAAATGAGTCATTTCAGGTGTGGTCTATAATATTTCAATATTTAACATTATTCTAGAGTTTTCCTATTCATTTTGAATACATTTACCAGGAAATGTAACTATCTTTTTATTATTAATAAATGCTAAGTTTCTTAACTTGCTTTTTATTTCTCTTTTGAACCTTAATGTCTGTTCAAGTTAGTAAGGATTGATTATGCTATTTGGAACAGCCATGCTCTTCCACTTATAACTTGTTAACTATAGAACTAGATGTATGTTGGGGTTAAGTATATTAACATTTCATCGTCATTTCAATGTTCAGCTAAATACATTTTATTTGCAGCAGTTTTTCTTTTCTACTTTGATGTGAATGCGATTTTCAGAAATTTAAGAAAAATAAGATGCTTTTTTTTAATACCCCTGAAAGATTACTCTTTCTAAGGCATAACAACTATATCCCATCTACTGACTAATGCATAAATGTGAATTTCTAAAACTGACATTCCAAGACCTTATATAGAATTTTCTCATTCTATGTCTTATAGCTTCATCCTCCCCATATAATCATTTCTGTTCTAAAACTGGAATGATTGGTCTTTATGTTAAACTGTCATCTACGTTCTCCTGAAAAACAAACAAACAAACACCAGGAGTCCTGTAAAAATTATTCCTACAAATACCAAGGATTGTAGGAAAACAGGGTTAGGGCAGGTCACTCAAAATTTATGCAACGCTGTAATCAGAGCACTCACAAACATAGTAATGATCTTGACCAAAATATTATCATCGTTCAAAAAGGTATGCTAAACATTTTAAAATAAATAAATATTCCAGTAAATATAGAACTTTACCTTAAATGCAACAGGTGAAGGTAGTTTGATGGCAAGGAGTGTAAGGATGGGTTGACCCTGTTGACTGACTGTCATAGTAAAAATGCACAATTATGGAGGAGAACTGGGCATCGAACACTTCTTAGAGTGCTTGGCCAACCCAAGGCCAAGTTTGCGGGTGACTGGGCACTGTGTGCAGTCTGTGTGTGGGTCTGGTACTCCTGAGCTTGGTGTTTTCAGCTGTGTGGGTGCACTTTACTGCCTTTACGTGGTGATACAAACATTAATATGCTGGGAAGAGCTGTTATGAACACTCAATGAAATCATTTTCCCAGTTGTCAATCCTGTATGCGCGAATTCCCATTTGTGAAATAAGCAAAACATTGGTTTTCCATCCTTCCTAACTTTGGTCTCACTCATCCCTAGCACTCGAATGCTCTCTACAGGCTAGCTGCCATCTCCTCTTTTGCACTTTTACTCTGTGTCCAGGCTCACATCAAATGTCACCTCCTCCAGAAAGCAGATCTGAATGCTCATAACCGTACTATACTCTGAGTGTACCTTTTTTGTCATGCCTTGCGTTTTGACTTTTTCAGCATTTCCCTTTTCCTCCCTTCTTGGCTCTGAGTTTCTCAATGCCTAGGACTGGACCATATTCATACTAATATCAGGCAATTGAAAATGTGAATCACTCTTACCTGAAAAACACCCTACACACACACACACACACACACACACACACACACACACACTTATAACTATATTAATTTACATAATACTTTACATGCTGAAGGCATGGAGATCTTTGCAGAATAGATAATTAGTGATGTTATCTTAACACATGTTATGCATTGCTGAATAGACGTTTAAATGTTTGCGATGTTTTGTTGATCATAGGCTTTTGAAAATCCTACTTATACATTTACCAAAGACATGTTTAGGGAAAAGTTGGTATTGATTTGTGAGCAACAGAATATTAATGTGGACCTCACTGACTAGGTTGTATTGAAAGAATTTTACAGATAATCATTCCATGTTAGACTTTATGGACTATTATTGACCAAACCATGTTAAACTATAAATGGGTCAGGCTTTCAAACTGTCCTCAGTGCCATGTTGACAAGCCTTTAATGACAAGATAGAGTTGGAGGTTAAAACTTTGAGAGAGAGACTTTTTTTTTGAGGGGGCGCTACTTCTTCTCTGAAACTCTAGAGATGATGAGAAAGATATGTGAAGGACATTCTGCCACATTAATGGGGAATTTGGGTCTTGACAAGGAGTATGTGCCCTTTAAGTTGGAAGTAAAACAAATGCAAACTCCTAACCTATTGATTTTAGAGTTGCTATGTGTGTATATTAACCTACCATGTATTTAATTTACTATCATTAAAATCATTATCGGCTCAGTTGATTAGTAGGCTCTAAGTTTCCTAAGCCGAGAAATCCTCGACTACTAGCTAATTAGTCTATATTCTCTACTCAGTTTTATATAATAATATTTATTCTCTACATATGCTTTGTATGCTTGTTAAATATTTTTAAATGCCTACATTCTAACCTCTCTGTTATAATTGATGATGTGTATTATGGCACTTTCTTCTGGCTTATCTTGGCCCCTTCTTCTCCTTTTGAACTTAAACAGAATCTTTAAGGCCCATGGTTTCCACTTGAAACACTTACCAAACCCAAGGTGTTATTTGAAAAATCCTGCAGGAGATAAAACTTGCACTAGGGTTCTATATGTTGTTATAAATATAAGTGGCATGATTCCAGGCTTTGTGAAGACCTGAAGCTTAATTATTATAGTTTGAAAGAAAGCTCTCTTTAAAAGAAATTTTGACTACCGGATAGCCATACTCATGATAAACCTCCTGGACCTGAAGGAAAGTTGGAGTGGAAAGAGATAGTAAGTAGCCTCAACTGATTGAGGTTAAAATACATGACCTTTGAAAATTTTACAAAAACATATCACCATGTAAAACTACAGCTGGAGCAGCTCCCAGGACCTTGGAAATTGCCTGCACAAATTGGGGAAGAGACTTGAACTTGCATTAGCTTCATGGTAAATTCACGTTTGAATGTAATCACTTCAAGCCTGTTCTGTATCATCCACATGATAATAGAATATTGCAAAATAAAACTAGAGCTTTTATGATACACAGGTCAGACCATCTTGACTAACCTGACAGTACATCCTTTGCAGTCACCTTCTATTTCGCGGAAATTCCACAACCCTATAGGCTTGCTGTCAAAGAATGTTTCTCCCATACAGCCAGTGAATGTAATCACACGTACAGCATCAGCCTTCTGCAGAAAAAAATATAGTATTTGTTAGAATTTGTAATTTCTCAAACAAACCTTCGCATACCCGTGAGAGTTATTAGCAGCAGAATCTGGAGTATTCTTCACTCTTTCTGATATTCGTGGTTTGTACATATTCATCTTCTAGCCATATTGTATCCTCACAGATCCTGCTTATTTTGTGCTATATCAGTTTATCAACATTAGTCAATAAATAATTCCTAGCTTCTGACTTTAAGTGATCTGCTCATCGTCTTTGAGTTTCTACTTTTTTTTGGCTCTAACATGGACTTATTAGGAGAACTAAGTTAGGTAACTTACTTATGGTCCCACATTCAGCACCTAACACAGAATAGGTGTTTATGAAATCTTAGTGCTCTTACACCACTGAGAACATTTCTTCCAGAGATCCTGAGAAAGGGTACATCCTGACCACACACAGGGAGAGAAAAAGTTTGCATGTAAATTACCCTATGATACTGCTGTCTCCAACTTTTCATTTCCTTTTACACCCAGGCAGGTTTCCAGGGCAGGAGAAAGAAGGGAAAGAGTAAATTTGTAAAAGAATAGACCATGTTGGTTTTGTTTTCTGGTATACACAGCACAAGGCCTGACATCTAATAGAGCCTCAATAAATATTTATTGAATGGCAACCCTGATACCGTTCTCACAGGGAAAGGTCTTCAGCTTGATATATAACACAGCCATGAAGAAGAAGAATGACATGATCCACTCTAGAGAACCTTGCTGTAATTTAAACAACTGTTTCTTTTGGCACTGACATATTACAAATAAATGCTACATTGTAGTGCCTATAATTTTAGAAACACTTTGCCAAACCTAATTCACATTTGTCTAAATAAACTAGGGGGAAAAGTGAATTGACATGTGTGGGTTTCAGAACAAATATAGGAAGATGGTCACTGAACAGTTAAAATTTGTAGTTATAATTTTAGGTTAAACTCATCAACATGTGCACCTTCCTCCCACTGTGATCAAGTGGCGATCTGCCTTGTAGAAAGAATGTTCAATGAAGAAAGAATGAAGAAAGAGCCACTGGCATTTGTAAATCAGACAGTCCCTGGGATTCTCTGTCATCAGTCAGAGCCCCTCTTAATTTTCCAGAGATTGATTATCCTACTTGTGGATGCTGCTCACTTATTGCTTTTCCCTCTTGCATCCTAAAAAAAAAATACTATATTTGGAATATTTTCTTGCTCCTTTGAATTTTCATCAGTATGTGGATTTAGTTACTTGTTTTCAGCCTTTCGGTTCATATTCTGGTGTGGCAGTGGCCTTGAAATTTTTGGCCAAAATGATAAAGATTTTCTATAGATTTCATTTGTCTGTTTTCTTTTCCCCTGAGACTGGCCTAAGAAAGTTGCTTCGTGATAGTGACATGTAGATAATAATAAACATTATTTAAGGTGCGATTTAAGGTGCGGCTACCATGTCTTACGCATTTGTCATAAATTTTATGCACATAATCTCACTATTCACCGTGGCAGTGAAACATGATGATTAAGTGGGAAGACTCTTGTGCCTGTGAACCTGTGTTCAAATCGCAGCTTTACCTTAAATTGCTGTGTGACCTTGGTCAGGTCATTTAACTTCTACCTTATTTAGATTCCTTAACTAGAAATTAAGGGGGACAACCTCCTTCTGGGGTTGTCATGAAAATTAAATAAGTTAATTCATTTAAATTAGTTAGAACATTACAGAGTGCATAATAATGTCTATATCAGTGCTATGAAAGTTTATTATTGATATGCAGGCAATGTAAATATTCTCATCTTCCTTTTCTAGTTGAGACAACTGAAGCCCAAGGGGTTAAGTGACTTGCCTAAGGTCATATTTTAGTAAGTGAAACAGCAGAGAATCCAACCTGAATTTGATTTCAAAATTCTTGGCTTTTGTACTGCTCTGCACTACCCCTGTATTTATCTTTCTTGAGAGGAGCAAAAGGTGGCAATATGACTATATATCTCTATGTGGCATATGCATTTATATGCGGTTCTAAGAAACGAGGATGGTTTTAGTGTGGAGTTGGGGAACCAATTACAATCCTTTCAGATCACATCTCGCACACAGAGCCAATAAAACAACCTCACTCCAGATGAAGGCTGAGTTCTCATAAATCTGAGGTCACCCTGACTTTTCACATTTTCTGACTAATCTCATCCCAGGATGATTCTGACAAGCCCAGGATTATCCATTATATTTGGTTGTGCTTTTACATCTCACCCACAGGTCGTTTTCCAACACCTAAATCCCATTTAATCAGCACAAACTCCTTTAAAATGCAGGCATTTTGCAATTTGCAATGCACAAGGACCTGTCATGAAGCGATTATGAATATTAAGCGCATTACTCGATAAGAATGAGAAGAGTAACTTGAAAACTTTGAAAATCGGATCATGATTTGAAAACTTACAATTCCTGTGATATTTCCCAAGGTATTCATAAATATTTTAATTAGATGTGAATTTGAACTTTATAGCACTTCATATCAATAAATCATACATTGATTCAGAAAATGGAGTATATTTAAAAAACACTTTGTTCTTGAGGCAACTAAAACAAGAATATATATATATATATATATATATATATATATATATAAAAATTGCTGCCACAGATTAGGGCAGAACAACTGTTTAAGTAAATACCCATAGGCTTAAAAATATTGTGTTTCCAACACTGAATACTCAAAGAAGAAAATTCTTCCTCAAAATAAATTCCTGTGTTCATAAACACAAAGTAAGTAAAGAGTGGTCAATTTTTGCAGAGCTTTATCGGGCCTTCCCCAAAGGTAATCATGTAAGGAGTTGTCCACAAAAATGAAATAAATGGGATCGGGAAGAACACATTACCTTCAATTTCCCAGTCAAGCCACCAACGAACAGCATTGCATTTGCATCCACATCTAGAATCGTGTATCCTGGCGGAGATGCTGAGTGGTATGTACTGGGTATAATGCTGGCTTTGGGTCCATCCAGGGCCCTCACAGAAATACTTCCATTTCTCCCAGTTCTTCCAGGGTACATATTAAAAGGAAGTGAAAAAAAAATACAGAAAATGGAATATATATCACACGGCTGTAACTTCAGACTGAAAAGGTATGAAAATGTAGAGACTTGTTTTGGAATATTTAAGAGATAACTGGGTGCTTAGCTTCAAAACTTCCAGATTCATTAAATTGTAAATCAAAACCCAGAGTCTGATCTTTGCTGGATGTTTACTGTCAGATTCAGGGCCGGTGAGAAACATATCCTGATTCTGCGTGTGTCCATTGATATGAAATGACACAGCAGCAATTAGGTGATGGAATTGGTATTATTAAATAAAAAGGTTTTTTCCTATTGCTTTACAAAACAATTTACTATTTACCAACACATACTATTTAAACAAGTTTATATTACTTCGTTGAGCATTTCGTTGAATTTAGTTCAGCAAGTGAACCCTGAGTAATCCACCTTTCTACATTACAAACTGTATAATTTCTCCTAAAATCCCTTATTATATCTTGAATCCAGATTTGCTCAAGTAGTCTTTCTGCAATTGTGCATCTTTTATTGTTTGGCATACCATCTTCTTGTATATTGTATAATTAATCGCTAGTCTTCAGAGCTGCGTATACAAATTGTGTACAAGAATTTCACTTTTAAATTTAATTAATATGATTTTGAAAGCTAACATTATTGTATTGCATTTTCTTTTTTTAAGTGATTGATTTCCATGAATTGTTAAATATGAAAATCTGATCTCGTTTCTGAGACAAGCAGTCATAACAAACTTTAGTGTCATATTTCTCTGCTATCTCATTTTGGCAATCTTTTAATCTTTGAGGATTCAGTATTAATTGAAATACATGGAAACAACAGAATGAATTTGTCAAATAAAATTCTTCTTTAACAGAATATGTCTCTTCTGATAAAATAACTGTACTTCATAAGTATAAGTATTCTGAAGTCCTTAAAATACTTAATCCTCTGGCCCAGCCCTCCAACAGGGAAGCATATTTTGTCCGTCTGTCTCTCTGTCTATCTGTCTGTCTGTCTCTCATACACACACACACACACACACACACACACACACACACACACACTTTTACTGAAGATCTTACAAAGGAACCAAAGATGTTGTTTCTCATTAAGTTTTCTTTTAAACCTTTTATGATGGAAAAATTTAAACAAATACAAACACAAAATGAAATGCTATGGACCCTTCACCTGGATTCAATAATTACCAGATTGTTGATCAACTTCATCTCTAGCTCTAGGCCCTTAACAATAAATACCTCGGAACTGTTAGATGCCCTAGGTGTAGTACAGAGTTAAGACTTAGGAAAAGAAGAGAAAATGAGGGGAAAGTAGCGAGGATAGGAATGGGATCTTTAAATAATCCGTGTACTGCTAGAAGTTAATTGAATTAAAGCTTCAAAGATAGAATTAATCAATTTCATGTTATTTCCCCCTTTTAGTAGTGTGGACCTGACATATATTTATTTGTGCCATCATTCAGACATGCCTGTAGGCAAGATTGCTACGTAGACTAGAAGAGGAACTGTGCACGCCAACGGCAGGTACCTACGGCAGTTCTTAGGCTCTGGCTTGTGCTGAATAAGGCTGAGTCGCAGCACTTCTGCAGGTGTGGTGGTATGACTGAAAGCACTGAACCTCAGAATTCCTATAGAACAGCCAGAAGAGGGGTCTAAAATAAACTGGTCGCTCTGGTCAATACCTTGAAAGTTTGTCAGTTCCTAACAGGGACTACAAAGATACCCATTCGCACATATTTATACATATGAGGTCTGACAATTAAGTTCGCGAACTCATCCTAGAAAAAGTGCTACATGCCTCATTGCTGAATATCACTACTGTCGCCCTCAAAATACACCCCTTGGGAAGCTAAGCACCAATGCCAGTGCCTAGTTCATGCTTCAAAACAATTTTGGAACTCTTTTTCTGGAATGGCCATCAGAGCTGTTGTCGTATTACCCTTGATGTCCTGAATGTCACCAAATATCTTCCTTTCAATATTTCCGCTATCCTTAGGTAAAGAAAGAAGTCATTGGGGGCCAGAGCAGATGAGTAAGGAGGGTGTTTAGCCAGTTATTTGTTTACTGCCTTGCCATGGATTATCGTGATGCAAGAATTGTTGGTGAAAAGTTCAGGTCATCTAACTTTTTCACACAGCCTTTCAGCACTTCCAAAGAGTAAACCTGGTTAACTGTTTGTCCAGTTGGTACAAATTCATAATGAATAATCCCTCTGATATCAAAAAAAGGTTAGCAACATTGTTGCAACAAGTTCGCAAACTTAATTGTCAGACCTTGTATACATATGATAAAATTTGTATACATACATAGCTACCTTCTTGAAACAGAAACGGGAGTTTTCTTATAAACTGGTAAACTACTTCGAAGTTCTGTCATTTAATTATCTTAATCTTTATTGAATTAGTTACCTTGATGCTTCAATACGGTACCAGTATGAGTCATCAATAGTCAAATCTGGATACTCTACACGACCGACTCCAGATCCAACATCCCAGAGGAAGCTTACTTTGCCTTTACGCATTTCTATAGCCAGAAAGTCAACCTAGTTCAGAGAAACACAAAAACAATACATATCAGACATAAAGCACCCAGAAAGAGAAGGCCAGAAGAGTCATTTTCAACAGGTGCTATTTACAGATAATCATTTACAGAAATAATCAGAAGCCTCATGATAAAAATTCCAAAATAATTGATCTATTATTATGTATGATTAAATAATATTTTATTATTGTGTCTTTAAGGCAACAAAAATACTGCTGAGGCATATGTGTTATTTTAACCAACTCTAATTAGGACTCATTTTGAGACAAGTCATTCCAAGTAATGACTTATGCGATGAATGGTCTGTAGAAAAGTCTTATTGATTTTGGAAGGTACCAATGCATGTAAAGTCAAATGGTTCAAATGAAAGGAATTAGAACATTTTGCGTGGGCTTTTGTAAATACAATTTCTTTGAGTCATAAATTCAACATGTATTAGAAGAAGAATTTTCATTGGTAAAACATTGGTACACAATTCGCCATTTTCATTTAATGTGAAAGTTCATTGTAATTTCTCAGAGAAAAGTGAAAAAAAAGAAAAGGCTTTATTGCTATTAATCTTTCTTCTTAAATAGCTGGATATGGAAATCTAATTCAAAATCAATGCTAGTATACTCACAAATGAAAGCAGATGTACCTAAGTACTGTAAAAGAGTTTTCATTTCATTTGTCTTCTAACTTAATTTGGCACTTTAGAATTTTGCGAGGTAATATTCAGAGGTTTTCAAATCTGAAAGGCTACATTACACAATTTTGGGATCATGTTATTGGATTCTATACATTTTCCATACTACCAGGATTAATCTCTGACACGGTAAGCCAAGAAAAGCTGAATATTAGACTTACAAATTTGGCACTTCCAAGGTAAAAAAGGAGGTTGTCAGCAACAGGTGTCTTTACATTGACAATAATATTATTGTAGCTTCCTTTCTTGATTTCTGGCTTGTATGTTCGAATGCAGTCACCTCCCGAGGACACAGATACTTTGATCTTCGAGAAAAACAAGGTACAAAGAGCCCAGACTAAATCTCTCAGAAAGTTTAAATAGCTCCAAAACAACCACAGAGTCATGATTATCTCTTCTTTGAAGTTATTTTTCTACCATCAAGCAGTATCATTAAATGCCCATATGCAGACACTCTTATATTCATTAATGAGGTCAGAGAAGAGTAGCATTTTGACAATAAGCTGTTCCAAGTCCCATATCTTGTTAGCTCACCACGAGTTTTTGAAGCGTGCAACTAACAAATTCTTACCTTCATACCTTATCCTTTATGAACATGGGAACATTAGCAAACGGTGATTTTACATGAAGCTAAATGGTAATGATCTTTATTAAGGTCATTTAATAAAATTTTACCATTCAAATTTCAGCGACTTTGGTATCACTTCAGGTAGGAAACCATTTTTCTTTTAGTTTTCAAGAGGAAATTACCTGCCCTCCCATGTTCTTACAGTTGAAAGAGGCCAAATAGATTTTATTCTAGATGTTCTAACAATAAGAAGAATATTAATCATTCTACTCAGGACATACATTTCAGAACAAATTATACCTTTTTATTAAGTTTCCAGGAAATGAAACAGAAATCATTTCCAATGGCTATCACTACTAATGTATTTAACAACTCCTTTTTCTTTGGACTAGTACTTAAAAATTACTATAAATTGCTAGGAAAGGAATTCCTATGTGAATAGAACTGGCACTGTTCACACCAATTTTCACTTCCATTTAGGGAGCCTTTCTTTAATCACAGATAACGCTAGCTGATTATTTGATTTAATTTCCTTCAGTTCAGGTGCAGCTTCAAAGGGGCACTTTCAGGACAGCAACGCAGTTGCTTAGGTTCAGAGAGAAACTGCTACTTCGTTAGTGAAAGTGCTCAAAGTAGCAGGCGGAGTTGGAGGGAAGATGTGAAACTTCTTGTCACTGATTCAAATTCCCAGCTTCAGGAAGACTTTTGGCCCTCACTAGCAGTGAATTTCCATTTTCTCGTCCCTTCTAGCACTTTGTGCTACTCATATAGTTTTTACAATTGGAAGAAAACCACCTAGCATTATTGTTATCCCCATGAAAAGGGCTGTGCAGACTCTAAACAAGGTAGCCTAGGACATTAAACCATTCTCTATATTATGGTGACACGTCTAATTAGCGTAGGGGTGTTGGATGCAATGGAACTCCTCTCCAAGGGTGGTGTAGACTACATTGAGAAGGTGCTGGATTCAATATCGATTGGGTTTCAAAGAGAAAGCTAAAGAAGGAGTTTTGGTTGTGACAAATATGCAAATTAATATACGTTTGAGAACCTCTGGGGACACAGCAGATCCGTTGACTCTACTATAGACTCTGCATACGTCATGTGTTTATATACTGTTTCTTCAGCTAATTTGCTATCCAAATTACGTCTTCAAGTGGAGGAAATAGTGTGCTCGAAAGAAACAGGGGCTCACCCCAGTGGAGTTCTGTGCAGCGGCCTGGGGCTGGAATAATCTAGGAAGCCTTTTGCTTAGACAGCTGCCCCAGTGCTTGTCTTCCCTGTAAAGGTGGGGCCCAGTCTGCTAATTGAGGGGCAGAGCACTTGGGTCCACTCTGGTCCCCAGAGTGTTTGCTCTGTGTCCTGGAGCACATAATCTTTCTGGTTGTATGGTTTTTCATTTCGGTAGTTAGTTCTTTGTTCTACAAATGAGGGAATTTCCCTTCTACATAAAGTTGCTAGAAATGAATTGCCGAAAAATAGAAGCAGGAAACGTACAACTCTTCTTCTGGATGTTAACACTATAAAACAGATGTGCAGTGGACGTTGTCAGAGGATGTTACATGGTAGATGAGAAGCTGTACAGAGGGTTACCCAAGGGCTTAGAGATAAAAAGGATAAAGGAAAGCAAGAGCAAGAGGCTATAGTAGAGGGCAGGTAGGGGAAGTACAGTCTTCAGGTGTTTTAATGTTTAGGAAAAGGTGTGGGATATAGTGAGTTTTTAGGAATTTGCAGCAAATGAACCAAAACCATCATCAGAGAAGACCTTGGCACTGAGCAAATTCACTATCTGAGGCAGGCTCTAAGCCCATTGACATCAAAAGATCAAAAAGAAGAGATCATGGTCTGACTGGAATTCATGAGCAGAACAGATTGAGCAATTTCTGGGAGGAATCATATCCACATTTCTAGTGGGGCTGGATTAGTAGTCAAAAGTAAATATGTGTGTAGTTTGTTTTATCGTTATTTCATATATGCTTTATAGGCTTGGCCACAGAGCCATCTTATGGCTAGTTTAATCACAAATAACTTACTTTTGTTTAAAAAACACGATATTATAATCCTCCTCGGTTACTGTTAAGAGAAGAAAAGATTGAATATGGGTGGAATCACGACCGTTTGCTCACATGATGAGTTTCTGCCCTTGCTTAAGTATGTCTGACAGAAATGATAGGCGATTATACGATTGGTGTACTGAAAAGAGGGTGGCCGAAGTGTAGAAGACAGCACCGGTACCAAGGCCTAACTGAACTGATGCAACTCCATTTGAGAATTAAAAGTCTAAGAAGGTAGCTGTTTTACAGCTAAGGGTATTTAACGTCACTAGGAGTTACAATCAATCTGCTTTATAGAACACTTTATGTATCTAAAAAATATGGTTCTCTGAACAAAATGATGCTGTAATACCCAATATGCCAGCGATTAATCTTGTAAAGTAACCTATTGGTCAACTCTTATACATTTATATACTAAATCCTCTGTATTTTCTGTTATCTGTTTTATGGTTTTGAACATACGCTCAATACCTGAACAATTCAGGCAGCCCAAGCAGTTGGTAACCAGTCCACAGCTACAAATTTCTCCATTTAAAAAATTTGTGTTTTTATTTAAAATTATTGCTATTGTAACTAACTTAAAATGGGGAAATATAAGTATAGCATTTATAAATTTCTCTAGAGGAAAGCTCTAGGATATATCCCGCATAAGGGGGGAGAAATTTCTGAAACACAAACACCTTCTTAAGATATTTGGTTTGATCAACTACTGTTATTTCTAATGTGAATCCTTAGATGACTTCTAAACAAAAATCACTAAGCATTAGATATCTTTAAGGCATTTCTCATAAACATTATTTACCAATTTATCATTGTGAACTCAGTTAAACATTACTGAGGATCCCATTATTGTATCTATTGAATTTTCACTGCATTTTTTATCCACTAAAAATAGGTCATTCATTTAAAAAGAATACCAGCCACTCAATTTCAAAGTCAACAAACCATAAAGAGGTACTTTAAAATAAACGTCTTTAATTTCTTGGTCACATTGAATGTGTGTTCGGGCCATATCCAGACACTTATGCCAGATTACAAATATGTTTATAAATCATCCAAATGTCATGTCGGATTAGAACAAAACTCCTTTGGAAAAAAAAAAAAAGACTGCTTACATATTTCCAACATCTTATAAAAAGTAAGGTGCTTTTTTGTAACTTTTATTCCCAAAAGTGACTGAAAATGTCCTTAAGAGGCATGGACAATGGTCACTTTTTCTAGCATTACTTTTATACCTGTCTTTCATTTTCTGTTTTGAGATAGGTTTTATATATTTACATACCAGAATTTTATCTTTTCCCGAGGGGGTGGGATGGGACAGCTCTCATAACTGATAAATGTTTTAAAATTTCTTTATACTGAAGACATAAATATATCCATATTTTACCACTTGGCAATTAACTGCCAGAGAATGTGGCTAAGTATGTGATTCACAATAGAATATTTACTACTGTTCCTTCTTCAAAAGTAATATTGCAAAGCATATGAGTGGTATGTCAATCTGTTCCGTTCTCCTGCCACTGCCACAGTTGGGTCTCTTACTAAATTTGCTTCCTTCTTTCTAGTTTTCTCATCTATCCCACAAACTACTTCCAGATTCATATTCAAAAAGCTCAGCTCTGATTATCCTACATTTAATGGTCAAGAACTTTCAGCTTCTCCTCACCCATAAGGTTTATTTCAGGTACAACTGCAGCTAAAGGCAACTGCTTAACTTACCATTCCGGGTCTGACAAGACTTGGCCTCCATTGACTTTTCCAGTTTAATGTTCATTTTACCAATAATCTTGGGAAACTAGATTGTTCTTTCATGAAATGACCCTGAAACTATCTTCTCTCTCTCTGCCTTGGCTCAAGCTATTTCCTCTTCTCAGAATGTTGTCTTTTCTCCCCCTCCCTCCCCGGCACCCCCACCCCCCATGTCCAACACTTTCCTACTTCAAGGCGGTGTAGCTCAAATCCCTCATTTCAGGAAATCTTCCGATCCCTACTGGAGGTAATCTTTCCTTTCAGAATTTATATCACTTCCCATTGCTCATACAATGTAGCATAATATTCTCCATTACCTTTTTTTGGTGTACATATCTTATTTCTTCTACTACATTATAAACTTTGCGAGTTTGTCATTCATCTTTGTGCACCTCACAAGTAGCCTTGAACATAGGAGACACTTTTTCTACATTGGCTAAATCTTAGACAAAACTCCAAACCTTGGAGTGACATGTGATTTGTTTTTCACATGTGACCTTGTGCTTCACATATACAATAATCACCGGTCGTCAGACTGCCTACATGGTTTTCCTATCATAGCTCAATATTGTAGCTCATATGGCTTCTCAACCCTCTCTGCTTCTTTTATTTGAACTTATGTACATCATCTTCACTAATCTTTTTGTCATTTTCTGAGTTTGTCTTCAGTCAATCATGAATTCCTTTTCAAAGTATACCTTGAACTTACTGTGATAGTTTTCTTTAGAAGATATATATTATATTGCATTATATTATATTATACTATATTATATTATATTTATAATATATATCTATATATCACATATGATATGTTATATATATATATTACATATATATATTATAAATTGTCACTCAGCATAATATTCTTGGCCACTACTAAATAAATATAAATTGACGGATTAAGAAATTTCCTTTCTGGTCATTCTAGCTCCATAGTTGTTGGGAAAACATAATTTTTGAGAAGGAAGACTCAGGTATTTAAAAAGATTTGAGTTTAAACATGACAACATGAAAATTATTACTTTTTCCTTCTATTTCTAAAGGCATTACGAGATGACTTTACTCGGCCAGCTTAAGTTTCAAATTGGCACTTAACAATTCTGTCCTGGTTCGTTAGGATGCTACTTTCTAGAAAGTTTTGCTTCTGTCCTAATAGTCTTCTAATCAAGTTAGTAAAGAGCCTAATTTTGAGATAACCTAGGTGTCTCCTATCCTTACTCTAAAAAAAGAAAAAAAACTGAAAAAATTGTTTGTAACCAAAACAATTTTTGTTATTGCTTATATTCAGACAAAATTACATATATATATATATATATATATATATATATATATATATATATATATATATATATATATAATGGTTCCTCTTTGCTTTTACTTCATATAATCTTGTTCATTCTTTTCTGCTACAACCCTACTGGTTGGCTCTTTTTGGTTTCATCAAGAGCAAGGCTCTCTCATCCATGCTTTTTTAATATACCAAAGTAAGGTTTCCATTCTTGCTATTTGTATTACTCTATTCAAACAATAATAAAATATACCAGAATTTCAATCTCTAAAACAGTAAGTGGTGATCATTCTTCTCAAGAAATGTCTTTTGAAATTTATTAAAAAGAAAAAAATTTAACCTACCATTCTCCACTTCCCCCTAAAATAACTTCACATTAATGGCAAAGAACGAGAGATCATTCGACAGGATACATTGGGAGAAGGCATTTCTTCTGGGAATAATACCAAAAATTACAACTAGTTACTGATACTGAAAATAAAAACAGCTTACAGAATTGGCTTGTTTCCGGGCTTGATTTATCAGTTCCTTTATCTCAGAGATGTTTTTCTTCAGGTTATCCTCAAGTTCCTTGATGGGTTTGAGTTTATCTATCAGTCGATCAGCTTCTTGTTCGAGATTTTTCACAGTGGCATCTGCATCTGCAACTGCATAGAACAAGATTAGCACATACCACACACACACACACACACACACACACACACAGTGAAATGAAAATAGCAGCATGCTTAACTAAATTATTGAAATAATTTCATCTTATCCACATGACAAAAGCAAGGCCACGGCTGTTGAAGCAGCTTGTGATGGAAAATGGGAATATTTTAATTGGGGCTCAAGAAGGCCATAGGAGGAGATGTTAGAGAAAAAGAGGCAACATTGGCTTTGTGACGAAGGTGAAAGTTAACATTGACGGTTGAGAATATTATAAACTTAATTTAATGCTTAATTTCTAGCTTCTGCCAAAAAGCTAACCTTTACAGAATAGAACTTTAGTCATAGAATCAAGGAAATGAAAGTGTCTTTAAAATGTCATTTAGTGTGTCCAAGCCAGACCTGTATTTAAATCAGGCTTCTCACACAAAATTAGTTTTCTTTCTTTTTCTCACTGTCTTTATTTGCACATCTTAAATAGCGAACCGATCAAAATATCTTCTGAAAACTCTTCAGTGTTGAACAACCCTTCGACTAAAGGCCTATTTTATACTTTAATTAAATCTTTCATGCTGCGGTTCATTTTCATTTTGAAGAATAGTTGATTATCCTGTTCTCTATATTATGTTGAACCATATTAAACTGACATTTTTGTAGGGGAAAAAAGTTGAATATTAATAATTTCAAAAGGGGTTTAATGCTAAAATAATTGAAGGTTATCACTGATCCATAGAGTTTCAACATGTGCTTTTCATAGGATGGCAAATGACACATGGAAAATCAATTATTCTATCTCTGGGATGCTGGCAGCCTTATCCAAACGATATCATTTATTATCTGATTGAGCATGTATTGTTCTGTTTTCTGTCATTGTGAGCCTGATGAAAAAGTAAAACTGCTAAAGGTCTAAGGTTATATGTCCTGCTCGACTATGACTGATCTGCTCTCTGGCTGACATTGCACCTCTGAGAACTAATCCTCAAGAATTAATCAAATGTGCTCAAAAGGAAGGAAATTATTATTTTTAAACTAGGTTTTGAAGTATTTTGAACTCATGCTCATAACTATGAGTTATATTGTTAGTGATGTTTAAAAAGAACATAGGTCTCTTATCAACTTTAAGTAAAAGAGTTACTAAATCAAGAACTGAGTGTTTTCTTCCTGAAATGAGGTTATTAGGCTCAAAGCTCTTGTTACAAAATTGTATAGATATTCAACATAAACACAGTTATCCCTTTGTTTTGTACTCTTTTAGTAAACCATTTGTCCATTTTTCCCTTCCTTTAATTCTCTAATATTATTCTGATATTCTACAAATTATTCTCGAATAGAGGGGAAATGATTTAGATTAGATTCATGAGAAAGAAAAAGGTGCTAAGCAAAGACTACTTAGGCTTAGGTGAATAATAAATAGATCCTTTTCTTCTAAAGCTCCCAGATACTTCTATCAAATGTTTCAAAAAGGAATCTGGAGGCTCCTTCATTCCCTTTCTTTTTTCTCCTCTATCTCCTAGAGCAGTTTAAGTCATATGGAAATTATCTTCTTGAAGGTTTAAAAATAAATCATTTGTGATATTGAGTCTGATGCTTTCTTGTATAGTTTTTGAAAACTTCTGGCTTTCTTCCATAATTATTTGACTGTATAGATTTTTAAATCACTTCTGAAGATAGGTTTTCATAACAATGTTTTTCAGGAAAATTTTCCATGTCTTTTAATTTTTAAAGTTTATTAGCATAGAGTTTTTCCAAATATCCCTTTATGTGTAAAAGTTCCTCTTTTATCTAGTTATGTCTCCTTGAGAACTTAGCTTATTTGTGCTTTATTTTTCTTGATAAAGGCTTCAAACGTCTAATTTTTTTTTTTACCTTTATAGTCCTAAAGATTCACCTCTTGGATTTTTCAAGTCTATTATTTTTCTGTCTTCTAATTCATTAATGTTTTTTTCCATCTTCTTTCTTTTAGTTAATTTTATTTGTCTAACTTATAGAATTGATTGTATAAATTATTTCAATACTTATTTAGTTATGTAATTGCATCATTTTCTACTGAGGAGAGCCTTCTCAGGTTTTGATATATTGGATTTTATTATTGTTATTTTTTAATTTGCAGTTTTGTTTTTTACTTTGAATTTAAACTATGGGATGTTTAAGAGAGAATATTTTATATGCTCATTTGTTAAGGTTTCATTTTATTTATTTTATTATGTGCTTTTCCAAATACTATTCTCTAGAAGCATATCAAATACATCCACATAATAACGTTTTGTACAGAAAGATTCTTTTTATATATCTAGCACTAATACTGTAACACTGGGAAGAATAGCTATATAATGTTTAAAGCAATATTAAAACATGGTAACATGCAAAGCTGAAGCTTTTCGCAATAGGCAATCAAGCATGAAGGTTACCAAAAGATAAGTAAGTAAACATATACATACTGATTTCTGCAGGTAATTTCATATGAAAGTAAAACAAAAGAAATTAGAAAATTCATGAGAAAATATTTTTTATAGATATTATAAAGTAGTGACTATCAAAAAACCGATACTATCCATCATAGGTACTAATCACAAATGCAACTCATTTTAAGTCAAACTAGTGTTATCAAATAAAAGTACACAAAAATGTGTCATTTAGAGGACATTGTCCATATTAAAAGAAACTTCTTTATAATAGATAGTAAATAGACCCAGTTTAATTATTATTATATATAATTAACTATCTCCACAGAGGATAGGATCAAAAACATTACAGAAAAGGCTACTATGAGATGAG
Source organism: Rhinolophus ferrumequinum (assembly GCF_004115265.2). Lineage (NCBI taxonomy): Eukaryota > Metazoa > Chordata > Mammalia > Chiroptera > Rhinolophidae > Rhinolophus > Rhinolophus ferrumequinum. The sequence goes on along the minus strand of NC_046286.1, from coordinate 77,333,982 downwards.
AATCAATTTGAAATTAAATAAGCTGATATCTTAAATTACAACGTAAGTAAAAGAGACAATGATACTTATTTTAAAACTTATTTTCATTAATTTTTCAGGGAGAAAGGTGATTTGGCATGCATTTGAACCATTTATTCAGATGAAATCTTTGAACTACATGGAGAAGCTATATCTGGACTCTTACATAAGTAAAAACAATTGTGTCATCTCTTTTTCTCCCTTGAAGAAATGGCAAGGAATAAATCCTTCTCCCTAGGTCTGAAGTGCATGTTATATGTGTTTATACTCTTCCTTGCTCACGAGGCGTCATGCTAGTAGCAGCTATCATTTCATAGCATCATTAGCATTTGATGTGAGAGTAGGGTGCTGAAAAATCAGGCTCCGCTCCCCCAAACAGCAACTCAATTATACAGCATATACTGTCCATAACAGGGGTTTTGCTATTGTAATCTACAAACATTTTGACACTCAATGAAAATGTTGGTGTATAAAGAGGGCTAGTCTCATGAGAGTGACAAGTACAAAAATAATCAAGCATCTCCTTTGGTGAAATCACATACTAAGATAATGTTTTCTCACTTGACAGAATGGAAAAGAAAATCCTAATATTTATTGACTACACTTAATCATTTAAATTATCATTATATTAAGTTCTCTCACATTTCTCAGTAAATCCTTACTAACTCAGTACAACTTAATGCAATATACAAAAGACGTGAAGACGTATTCTTCTTGGTAAACTAGATAAATGCTTTAATTTCCTGAAAATGTTAACTAAGTGGAATCTAAATAATAAAATATAAATACTTTTGAATTTTAACATATTTCTAGTTAATACCGGTTTAATATCGTGTTCTAACAGGACTGCTAATAAGTATGCTCCTTGACTGCTAAGTTCCATGAAACTTCACCAACTTTGAGGACAAAATTTCCCAAGTATAACTATATTTTCAATTATAATAAAGGATTGAAAAGTATTTGGCATCACAATATTGCATATCATGCTAACTTTGAGACGTCCTAATTTCCTCTCGGTTGGACATAACGTGGATGGAAAAAGCAGTGGTGCAAAGCTGGGATACTTGGACTCTAGTTCTGAAGCTACAGGACACTCAACTCCTGAGTCCAGTCCATGAAACAAGGAAGACAGAACACATCACTATGAGGGTCTCTTCTGAGTCTGACAGGAGGAGTCTAGGGTATTTTTACAATGTGAAGAAATACATGACATAATGAAAATGAAAAAGGGACTCTTACTGTTTTTCGAAGGATCTTTTACCACAGCATTTGTTTTGGCTACACTGTCTGCTAGTTGATTGTAATTCTTCTTCAGGCCATCAAGGTTCTGGTGGAGATCTTTAATCTGTGCCAGCACGTCTTTTGCTGTGTCGTTGGCTTGTCTTGCTTTGTCCTTAACGGCTTGCAGTTTAGCGACTGTGTCTGTCAGCAGAAGTGGGTACGAAAAACAAAACGAAAGGTTTGGAGTTAGTGGTTTAATCCATGCTTGTCAAAGTGAGGCTGCATGTACAAAGGGAAAGGCTGAACTTTGTCTCATTCAGTTGTAGCAAACGAAGTAAATTTTCAGCTAAATTAAATTTTCTCGGGGACCTTTGTTATGAATACCCAATTAGCTCTTAAGACAGCAAAGTGATTATTCTAAATGTCCATTGTAGAAGGGTATATTGTGATTGCTGCTGAACACATTAAAGACAGAAATTTATCCACATGAGTTATATAGCTTCATCAAAAATAGGCTTCAGATTTAATCTGCACGTCCAAGGGGTTTTAATGTCTTTCAATTTGAGGGTAAGATAGAACATTTTTTTCAATGTTAGACATGTGTTCGTGTATTTATATTTTCTTTCGGCTTTGGAAATTTTCTATGTACGTTCTTAGTTGCTATTGAAGAGGTGATATGAAAATCTGGAAAGTTATTTATGTTTATTAAATGACAAAAATTAAACATCCTTAAGATTTGAATATTTCCTATGTTGTATAAATATATGCATTTGTTTTCATGATCACATTTGTATAAAGATAATATACTGTACATAGAGGTGCCTACTAGTATGTGTAGATTAGTGGTGAAGACCACAGGCTCTGTGGGGTTCAAATCTCACATATGCCACTTTTAACAATGGCCTTCCGTATCCTATGGCTCAGATTGTCACCTGTAAACATGGGCATAAAAACTGGTTCACCTGGTAGGATTAGCAGGAGGATTCTACATACTTAGCTGAAGCATACCGAGTAAGCACTCAATAATTGTTAGCAACATTTGTTATTATGTCATGATAATGAAAAATACAAAATGAGTCACTCTAAAAGAATAGTGCTTTCATGAACTAATACCAAGCAATAACTTCAACTACTTGAAATAGGTAGGAAGATACTGAAGATGTGGTTCAACTGTTCATGTTTTTGAAAGCTGAAACATTTAAGGAACTGAACTTTGCCAAGAAATATGTGTTGAGAAAGTTGGCTCTTGCCTGCTGTAGGTACAGTGAGAAACTGCCACTTCGTGGTAGTACATCAACAATCTAGAAAACAGTGTCTGTATGATTTTATCCTTTTCTGCTAACCTAAGACTTCCATGGCTGAAACATGGAACAACAATGCAATACTAATATGGCTATATTTTCCTCTTTTGTAACGTAGTCCTACAGACGTCAGCTAAGGTAACAAATGAGAAGGAACATCATAGCGTAAAGTATGGTGTCGTTTCTCATTCTCACAAAGAAGAATTCATACGTAAGAGAACCAGGATCTAACGTCCTGACAACAATATAAATGTAACGCTAGACAAGTGGTAACAGATAGAACATTCTTTAAAAGTTCAGGTCAACTGACACAGTTTGCAGTATCCTCAGTGCTTACCGTTTGGAATTGCTGATAACTTTCCCAAAGTATCATTCAGAGCTCTCAGGAGATCACCGTTTCTAACATGGGCATTTTCTGATTTGGTTTTCAAGCCATTCAGACGGTCATCGTTTTCTGTGAACAGAAAACAAACAAGAAAAAGGATGAAACACTTCGATTTAAATTGTCACTGAGCTTATATTTGGATATACAATTTCAAGGTATTTTAATATACAATTAATAAAAAGTAAGACATTGATTTAATTCATTTAATTTACTGGCATCTATCCATAAATATATCTCAGATCATAATATAAAGACCATTTGATACTTCAGCATATTGAACAATTATGTTTTCTTCTTGGTATCTGATCTCTATCTGACTTAATTTGATGATTTTCTATGAAGAAAAACTTCAAAAGAATCAGTCTTTACTGATTTTGTAATGATGTCTTCTTGACATCACTACCATTAATGTCACATTAAAAAAAATTATTACCAAAATGGAACATTACTTTTTAAAAATCCCAAATAGGATTGTTAAGCAGAATCTCCCAATTTCAGTAAGCAAAACTTATTAATATTTGTTTGAGACAGGTATACAAATAAAAGGAATGGAAGAACAACCTCTCGAACATTTCTGCCAAGCTGTCATTTTTTTAAATAGAGAAAACAATATTTTACAAATCGCCTTCAAATAAACTTTATGTAAGCTTTTTCTTTCTATTTTTGCATGCTTTCTTTAAGATTAAAACATGTCACTTTCTAGATATAATGCAATATTACAAACGTAAATTTTCCAGTTTCTTTCTACTAGTTTTTAATATTGTCAAAACTTTATGTTAGTTTGTATTGTAATTATAACTAAGCCATTCAGTGTTTGAATGTAACAACATAAAGAGTAAAAATTATAAAATGTTTTAGGGGAAAGAAAATAAAGATCCAATCTGCTAAGAATATACATTTAGAAATATTATACATAAACTACAAATGTATCGTAAGATTGAATCTGTCTTCCTTTTCCTACATCATTTGCTAGTGAATAGTAGAACTGGAAAAATGAAAGATATAAAACTCTATGTTTCCTACAACACTTTTTACTTCTTCTGACTGAATAAAGCAGATTGTTTCTTGAATATATTTGAAATCGTTCATTATGTCATACTATTTGTTCCCTTGGGAGATGCATGGTAATTGTTTAAATTCACTCCACAGAAATACAAAACATAAATAAAAGGCAGAGTCCCCAAGTAAGGAGGCACATGGAGAAAGGACCAGGAAGAAGGGGGTGCCGTAGTTCTGCCTGGTCTGGCCTGGCCAATACTTACTGATAGGAACGACCTGTAGTCGCTGAGTGTGTGTATGTGCCATGTTTACTGTTTGCCAGCTTTGTTAGATTATTTTATTTAATCCTTACAGCAACTTTTACCATGTATGTACTATTACCATCTCCAATTTACAAACGGGGAAATTGGAGCTTAGAGAATTTAAGTAAGTTTCCTAAATTTGCATGGTTAAGAAATGGTAGAGTTGGAATTGAAATCCAAGAAGTCTCATTCCAGAAATTATGCTATTAACTACTGCATTCTACTAGAAATTGGCAGCCAAAACAGGGATTAATAGAGCATATTAGGTAGTAGTACCCTTCCCCATCTCTGCTTGCTCCCTTTTTCCCTCTCTTTCTTTTCCCTTATCGTTCCTCTCATTTTCTCCTTTATTACCTTAAAAAAATTGGTCACAGTTAAGGAATCTTATGAGCCTCGCATAAACAATATATATAATCCAATTGTTATGATTCAGAGAGGATTAGCAATACCTACATTTAAAATGATAGGCAAATGTACAAAGTATTCCACATTTTTAAAGAACATGAGAAAAATACAGGAATAGGCAGTTCACAATAAAATACATACAAATAGTCAATTACCAAATTAAAATAAAGCACCCAACATTATCATAATTAAAGAACTGTAAAGTAAAACAATAGTGAGGTATCATTTTTCATCTATCAGATTGGGAAAAGTTAAACATCTGATAATACCAAGTGTTCACAAGAGTGTTGGTGGAAGTGAAAAGTGATGACATTCTGTGAAAAACAATAAATTTATTAGAATTTTAAATAGAAATGTTTTTTGGCCCAGCCATTCCACTACCAGATACTTATCCTACAGATATACTTATAAAAGTATGTCAATATATATCTTCCAGGATATTCATTAGATCTTTACTTGAAATAGTAAAAAAAGCTCAGTATTAAGGGACTGTTTATATCAATATGGCATATCCACACAGTGGTATATATTGCAGTCTTTAAAAAAGAATTAGAAGAGTAGGTGTTGATATAAAAAAAAATCCTTAAGACCTATCTAAGAAAATATGCAAGGTGCACCATATACAGAGGGTGACAAAAAAAATGTATACACATTTTAAGAAAATAAAACTGTATTAAAATTGTAATACTCAATATATACCAATAACAAAAGATGAATACAGGTCATGTTTGACTTCTGCAATTACAAGAAGTGCTCTAAGTGGTTACCATCAGCATCCAGACACTTCTGATTATGGTGAACTACTGCTGATCAACACTGACCAAAGTGTCTACTTGTATAATTCGTTTTGGCACCCCCGGTATATGCTGATACATAAACAAAAGTCTGGCAGGGTGAATCCAGTGGTGGATATGTGGGGAAGAACATACAAGAGAACCTTGACTGTACTTAAAATAGGTAGGAACCAGAAACAAAAATGAAGAGAGTTAATGGTGGTGTGAAGGGTGGTGTACTAAAACCTTTCATTTTATACCTAACTGTGCTGGCTAAATTGTTTTCTCTGTGCAGCTATTTCTGTTCTTTTATTTAAAACAATTAAAAAATACTTAAGCATCCTGCACTAGGGCAGAGTTATTTGCCAACACAAAGACTGTTGTTTTCGTCACTTCCTTGGTGCCCGGAATGGGCAGACCAGGAGAGACTACATCTCGCAGAACAGAGTCAAAACAGTCTTGATTTGACTGTGTGCTCACTCCGATTAGAGTTCACGCTTCGGGGTTCTTAGAGGAACTGAGCAGGTCACTGGCAGCTGGAGAACAATCGTAATTTATTGTCTTTCATCGAAGAATAGCAAAGGGAAAAGAAGATAGAAGATTCTTAACTATCAGAGTTCTGGATGTGAAAAAGAGAACTGAACATATTAATTAATGATCCACTCAATTTCATATAAGAGTTTTATAGGCAGACAGATTAAACCACTATTTTACTACAGTCATATAAGCACATAATATTGTTTAATGCATCTGTTTTTAAGTTCCAAGCCAAAGACTTAACATCACTGAAAAACAAAGCATAAAGTAGTCCAGCAAAGCACGGCTCTAAAGTATCAATATGTCCATTTCAGTCACTAAGATATCATTATTTTCAATTCTAGTTCCTTAAAATATACTTTGCAAGTAATTAGATTTTCTCCTCTGTCAATCACAACTCATCTTTATTTTTTTAAAAAAATAGTTCTGCTATTTCCACTGTCATACTAAAATAAAATCTCTGGATAGGCTATTGAAAGTAAACTTTCAGAAATAAGGCCAGTCTGGTTATGACTGGGATATCTATATTAATTTATTGAGAATAAAGGGCTGCTCTTTTATTATTAACTTGGAAGTCTTCATCAATTAAGGAAATGGAATGGTACAAATTTCCTGATTGGATTTGATTTTGAAAATAGCGAAGCATTCAAAATGTTCAGGCAAGAAAGATGTTCATGAACAGTGAAAAAAATTCATTTTAAAGGGCATCACTGTTTTATACTATTTTATGCATTCTGATAGCAAACCTTGGCTATACAATCAGACCAGAAGAAAGATTGATCAAAAGAACATTGTTACTACTGTCTCTTAAGTTCCAAAGCATTAATTTTGATCCTCCACTTTCTGTATTAGAAAGTCAAAATATGAGTATTTTGACCTGACCTGATTTCTACGTTTCAGCTATTTGACTCTAATTCTTTCTTAATTTATCCTTTTCTACATTCCGATCATTTCTTATTCTGAAGTAGTTTCTAGAATTTTTCAAACCAAGTCTAAACATTTTATAGCTTTGTCAACAGAATTAGGTGAGTAGAAGTTGTGTATAGAGAAGAATTGCAGAAATTAAATTGGAAAACTTACAACACTATAGCAATGAAAACCTAGAAAAATAAGCACTCCACTGGCTTTAAATGAAAAGATACATGAGGTAGAGTGTAGCTATGGCCAAAATATAAGGAAGAATGCATGAGATTCAGTTTGAATTGTAACATGGTCAAAGAAACAGTTAAAAGAAAATCCAACCCAATTTTTTTTTTAAAGTGTGTTTTTCCAGGACCCATCAGCTCCAAGTCAAGTAGTTGTTTCAATCTAGTTGTGGAGGGCACAGCTCACAGTGGCCCATGTAGGGATTGAACCGGCAACCTTGTTGTTAAGAGCACCGTGCTATAACCAACTAAGCTAACTGGCTGTGCCCCCGAACTCAATTCTTCACTTGTAATTTGTAGAGAACAATAAAAGGATCCAATTTATAATCCACAGCGACATTTTGTAGGATTTCTTTCCCTTATTTCTTCAGCTCTCATGCCCATTAGCTGTAGCCAAGTCATTCTCTTTATCTTCTAGGTATCACATCCACCAAACGTCAGAAGCTACACATACATACTTCTTCAGCTTTGGTTTCCCCTTTCTCATCTTGTCCTCACACATTAGAAGACAAATGTGCAGGAGTGGGTTTGACAGAGACAGAGCTCATAAAGTGAGGAAAAGAAGCAGGGCAGCAAGGGTAGACTGTAAATATGCCTGACAATGTCATTTCCCTTGGTTGCATAACCACTGACATTGCACAAAGTAGACATATTCAGAATGCAATTCACTAGACAGAGTTGTAAGTCACTTCCACAAGTAATACGCATTTACTCATATTTACCATCTTCCTGACACTGTGCTAAACATGAGTTAGAGTTTAGTTAAATTAGAACTGGTAACATTGAACTATGCAATGTAATATTTCAAAATAAAACTGTTACAAGTATTTTCTTTGATCATTAACAATGTCTTCTCTTACAAAATTCTAGCCTTTAGAAAAAGGAGTGTGGTGCCATGAAATCATCATAGGTTGTAGAGTTGGAAGATGTAGGTTTAAATGCCATTTATATCCCTTTTTACATGTATAAAATAAAAATAACACCTTCTTTCATATGACTGATGAGAAATACATGGTAGAATGTATGAGAAAGTATTGGATTTATCATAGTCAGTTAGTAAATGGCAACAGAATAATTCACACTGGTTAATAATTCACATTGGTTTGATAATTGCCCTGGTGTATGTGTCAGTTTTCAATAATATTATGTATAACTCATTTTCTTGTTTATTTAAACTGCATGGCCCAGAAACAATCTTTATTTATTTTCCTTTTACATTTTCTAAACATATGTATATAACCTTCATTTTCAACTAAATACAAGAATGATGTTTAAAAAAGATTTTCATGGAAAATGTTTTAATTGACTATTCAAAACTCAACTAGTTTCAAATGCGTTTTTCATTTTTTCTTAATATGAACAGGAAACAAAATAAATACCTGAAGAGAATCCCTTTTCACAAGGGAGAAATTTGTAGGATTACTATTAATTTTGAAAGCTTCTGGTCAAATATAATCAACTGTCAAATTGCCATCTAGGTAACATTTTGCAATGAACATTTTCTTTACCATGACATTTGTCTTATTATGAACTACAACTTGTACAGACTCATTATCACTTTTGATTTGCTCCTTTATCAAAAATTGAAGAAATATGCTCTCTTTAGGATTTCTTTGTAAAACAAAATTTAATTAATCCATGTAACTTCTATTTCCTACAAATGTGCTTCGCCTTTTGTTCTAGAGGCTCCTTCTGAAGAGAATAAGTTAATCTTTGCAGTATTTCAATCTGAAGTTCTGAAGCACAAAGTTTGGAATAGGCAAGGGATCTGTATGAGGTCATGTGGAAACCATGATTTTGACCTTCCTGGTAATGAGAGATTCCTTTTATTCTGAGGTATTCATCCAATTATTCATTTATCAAACATTTGTTATAACCACAAATGTTAATGTGTCATCTTCTGGACTATGACAGAAGCCCAGAGTTTTTGTCTAGCAGTGTTTAAAATCCAGTGTTTAAAATCAGTTTTAGATCCAGACTAATTTGGGCTAACTTATTGGCTCCACTACGTACATGCCATTTATTCAAACTGTCATTGTTTCTTAAAGTTAAATGGTTTTGTTTCACATACGAGAGGTGGCCAACTTTACTAAATTACATAATATATGATTATGCTTTATAATTTATTAACTTTACATTACATTATATTATACTTTCATCTTTGGCTATGTTAAGAACATAAAGAGGTGCAATTTCCCTCAAGTCACTGGACAATAATTTTTCATTCACTTATATAGTTCTTTGACCTCTTGATATTGCAATTTCTGAAGAAACTGCTCCCTAAGTCAACCCCACAATCCAGGTCGGGGCTCCTGAGACCTGTGCAGAAGAAAGAGCAGCTGTGCAAGGAAGTAAGATGGGTAAAACCAAGACTGGCTTTCCTGTTCCTGGCCTCCTGTCCATGGATTTGAGGAGGTTGCTACACCTAGTCTTTCCACTTTTTTATACTTCTAGCCCTCTTTCATGACGTTATTCTTATGCTTCCCTTTCCCTAATTGGTGTCACAGTTTGGAATGTGTCCTATCTCTCACTGCCTCTTTTGCCATCTAGATGTTTACTAGAGTGACAATGCATGGGGACCTTTGAGATCACTTAATTGGACGTGTGTTTACACAGAGGCATGTTACTGAGAAACACTGTCCTGATTCAAATGTGCCAAATAAGATCTTGTTCAACGTGGGCACAGGCCTGGTAGGACCTCAATAACTGTTTAGCTGCAACTGAATATGCTTTTCTTCCCACTAGAGGGTTGCAGAGAGAAATCTGAGGAGAGGAAACAAGAAGGGGCACTGGTCTGGTGGAAGAATCTCCAAGGACTTAAGATACCAGGAGAGAGGGGAATCACCTCTTCAGCCAGTGGAATGAGAAACCAAAAGAACCAGACATTGAAACCGCATACGGTTCTTCTAGGACAAGCTCTAAAGCTTGACTGTGGGGCTTCAGGCTTGCTTTGTTTTGGCCAGCCAGGTACTCTAAAAGAAACTAAATTTGAATACGTTTAAGTAAGACAAGTATTCTTTGGTTGCAATAATTCCTGCCCTTCCATGCTTGCCATTATTTTGCCGTTTTTCATTTCAACTCCTAAACCTAGTGCAACAGGATTTTATTTTCTTGATTTTCTCTACCCACACTCCAAAGGAGGAGCTAAAACTCTGTATGAGGAATCAGTGATGTCTAGAGGAAAAGATTGCGTTGTTCCCCGGACTAGAGAAAGCTCAGGAATCCATGCGGGATTTCATCCACATAGTTCTAAATTGTTGCTGTTTTTTTTTTTTTTTTTTTTTTTTTTTTTTTTTTTCAATCAGTGGAGCAGATCTTGTCTGTCTTTCACATGCCTACCTATGGAAAGGAGGATTCTGGCAAATGGTAGTATACAAAGAGTAGTATTCAAAAGGAGTATTCTTTAACAATAAAAGAATACTTTAACCATTTAACTCCTATATCATACTTTGGTTTAATAGCACTGCAATATTCCTGTTTATTCTCCTTTTCTAATCTAAAATAAAACACACAGAATCTTTAAAAGTTAGTAATTGCAACTGTATTACATTCATGATTGTAAAATCTTTCTGATATACTTGTCTGGACTGAATGACTGAATGTTTGGAAGATCACAGTATAGAAGGAAAGTATTGATTCATTTATAAAAATTAAAATTTGTAATAATTTTGGTACTTATCCATGTGTTGGATAGCACCACATGTCATGCAAATCACTGATTCAGTATTCTGGAGCTTCGGAATAGATCTTTTTATTTTATATTAGTGTCATCCATTTTACAGAAATGTTATTTATTTGTTCCTACGTAATTAAATAATTCCACTTATTTGGAGCAAAGATAAAAAATTAGGGACAAACTAATAAATAAATAAAATTGAAAAGTTACTCTATATAAGATAATGTCTCTTAGAGACATTATCTTAATTTTTTCAGTCTTCTAATACACCATACTCTGCTTCATACCTTACCCTTTTTACACATTCCATGAGAACCTCAACTGGCTATTTTATTGACAAAATCTCCTGTCAATCTGCACAGTAGTATTAATTCACCTGGTGGTATTAATTCATCTTCTAACTCTTTCGATCACCAATTTTTACCAAGCTTCATATCCACCAATAAAACTATTTTTGTCTCCACAGACATTCAATCAAGGCAATGCAGACTGACTTCAAATCTGAAACATGCACAAGGGCAAATTCACTTTCAACAAATGTAGATTCAAAAATTAAAAAGCCAAACAAATTGCTGCTGGCAAGTCGAGACTCACTCAAAGCAAAGAGAGCATAAAAATGGCAGGGCGCAGCACTAAGTCATTCATGACTAAAGCTCACAAGCTAACTGGACTGTATTGAATTGAACCAAGTAACAAATTAGAAATATGGAGGGTATACTGGCCTCACGATTTTTATTCCTTCTAATTCTAGGCACCATAGAGAGAGAAATGACTAAATCTCTATTTCAATAGCTGCTGTCAAGAGTTTTGCTCTGTAGGACCTATTTCAGCAGTTCCTGGTGGTAATATATGGCATTTCTCTGATTAACGGCCATTTTATAACTTGTGTAATTGGCTACAAATCAGAGGAATGTCATAATGTAGCAAAAAAACATTCCCATCTCCGTCAGAGCTTGGCTTGGATTTCTGGAGGAATTATTACTTGAGTAGTTTGTGGGTTTTCATTACTTTAAATAATGTACTACGTAAAGTACAAAAAAAGACATTTAAACTAATGAACATTTCTGTCCCCTAAACCTTTCTCCCAGCCCTATCATCAGATTTCTCTTTCTCTGGGGGAAAAAAAATCCCTAAAAATAGAATTCTTTCTTCATTTTTATAATACCAGTGTTTGGGAAAATAGAGGTAAAGGCAAAGCTGGGAGTAGGATAAGATGACTGAGGCAATCACCTCAGGTATGAAATTTAAAGGAGCACTAAAAAACACCAAAAAAAAAAGATAAAATATTTTAATGCAATATTTAAAAAAATAAAAATTAATTTAAAAATATCAATGGTGAACAAAATATTAAAAAATTTAAATAAAACAGGATCTGACTCTGCACTTGCATAACTCACCTCATTTACCTTACTCTGGTTCCAGCTCTGGGCAAAGGTATTGGACAGGAAGGAGTGACCACAAAGTAATGAGATCAACTAAATTTGTGCAATAGCAAAACAGGTCTTGATTCTGTATAGTTACTCTTCGTAACTATGATTGTAATAAGAACAATCACTTGTACAGAATTACATATATTGAGAGCCATATTTCACCTGTGATACATAGTCTAAAACATTTTACTCTCAACGTGTCATCTATAATGTACACAGAATTTGTAATTCTATAGCAGCCTCTATTGGAGACCATGAAGTATTAGTATAAAGCATGACAAACATAAATTATTATAAAACCTATTCTCTTTCTAAGGTTAGTAGAGACTGACACCATTCTTTTTAAAAAAATATCCTTATTTCCTGATTTGAGCAGTCATTGTGATATTATGTACTAGAAAGACAAAGTTAAAAAAGAAGAACTTTGTGTATGTCCTCAGGAAGATGGAATTTAAATCATGGTTACAGTGGTTTGACAAGCCTATGAGAAAGGTATACACAAAGAATGGGCATATAATACAAAAAAATGGGGTGTTAGGTTTCCTGGAGAAAAATGACATCTGAGATAAATCTTGAAGATCTGGGAGAAGGTAGTTAGATGAAAAAGAAAGGATGATGAGGCATTCCAAAGAGAAGGATTAACACTGTGAAACATGGAGGCTTGGAACGGTAGCATGTTTCAGAAAGGCAAGGTTCCTTCTTCTGTGTATACAAGGTCTGACAATTAAGTTCGCAAACTTGTTGCAACTGTTGCAACGATATTGCTAACCTTTTTTTTGATATCAGAGGGATCATTCATTATGAATTTGTACCAACTGGACAAACAGTTAACCAAGTTTATTATTTGGAAGTGCTGAAAAGGCTGCGTGAAAAAGTTAGACGACCTGAACTTTTCACGGCTCATGAATCACAACAATGAACCAGCTCACACGGCACTGTCTGTGAGGGAGTTTTTAGCTAGTAAACAAATAATTGTGTTGGAACACCCTCCCTACTCACCTTATCTGGCCCCCAGTGACTTCTTTCTTTACACAAGATAAAGGAAATATTGAATGGAAGACATTTAGGACATCAAGGGTAATATGATGACAGCTCTTATGGCCGTTCCAGAAAAAAGTTTCAAAATTGCTTTGAAGGATGGACTAGGTGCTGGCGTCAGTGCATAGCTTCCCAAGGGGAGTACTTCAAAGGTGACCATAGTGATATTCAGCGGTGAGGGATATAGCACTTTTTCTAGGATGATTTCGCGAACTTAATTGTCTGACCTCTGGGTGGTATACCCCCCAAAATTTGAAAACATTTACATATATCCGTAAAGATATATGTACTCTGATATTCACTGCAGCTTTATCTACAGTGGCCAAGACATGGAAACAACCAAAGTGTCCTTTGATAGATGACTGGATAAAGAAGATGTGGTATATATACACTGGAATACTATTCTGCCATAAGAAAAGATGAAATAGTGCCATTTGTGACAACATGGATGGATCTTGAGATGATTATGCTAAGTGAAATAAGTCACACAGAAAAAGTTGAGAACCCTATGATTTCACTGATATGTGGGATATAAAACTGAGAGCAACAAAGGAACAAGACAAACAAGTAAAGAAACAAAAATTCATAGACACGGACAATAGTTTTGTGGTTACCAGAGAGTAAGGGGAGGAGAGGGTTGGTATATGAGAGTAATTGGGTGATGGAAGGAGAACTGACTCTGGGTGGTGAACACATAATGTGATATATAGATGATGTATTACAGAATTGTACACTTGAAACCTATGTCATTTTTCTAATCATTTTTACCCCAATAAATTTTAATTAAGAAAAAAAAAATGGGAAAACAAAAGAAGGGTCGTGAATATTTCAGTATAGTTGGGGAGGTGGATGCAAGCCAGAAAATGAGTGTGGAGAGAGAAAGAGGAGGAAACTCAAACGAGAAACAGGAGGCATTTAAATGACATAATAAATATAATAACTTTTCTAGAGAGCAGCTATATTGAACAATACATTTTTAATGCAATACCCATAATATATCAAGGTAGATGTTTTATGCACTTTGATCCTTGAATTAGGAATAAAATACATGAAAAATGTATTTAAAAGGTGTGAAAACTTTTCAGAAATATGACCCACTAACAAAATTGAAAGTTTCACAAGGACATTTATACTGCATTTGCCTGACTCATTCCTTTGTGACTATCACTTCTGAAGCAGAAGAAAGTAGGGTTTGATGTGCTTAAAAATGTATCATATTTTAATTTAAAAGTGACTGAACCTTATATATAGGTGAAAAGATGCTATAGAAATGAGTTTTAAAATTTTGAAATGTTACCCGATGCAAAATGAGAGTGAAGATAAATAATCGTAAAACTGGTAAAATAGTTTACTTGCATTAAATCCAGATAATAAAAATAATCATAAAAATCATGCTGAAACAATTTACACTTTTCCAATTGTGTGATAAAATATGCTACCAACTGCAACTACAATTAACCTGAAGATAATAATAAAGAGAGGCCACTAACCTTTTACATCATTTGCTAACTTCTTGGCTTCGTTAAGAATCCCAAAGCTTTTCTGAAGAGAGCCTTTGGCACCGTCCTTCAATGAACCCTGAGGACCTGTTGCCTGTGGACAGAAAAATAAGTGTCACATATCTACAACCATGGAATTATGGAGTAGAGGTATCTAGCCAGTAGTTGTTATATAGTTTACTTTCAGGAAAGCATTCTGGGCTACAGATTTAAAATAATAAATTATCAGCACATATTGGTGATTAGTCAGGAGACTGTTTATTGGAAGAAGGGAAGGCCTAGAAAGAGAACACTTAGGAGTCCCAAAATTTAAAGGACAGGTACAGGTAGTGGGGTTGGTAGGATGACTGAGATTCCAGAGAGGACAAAGAAACCAGGAGAGTATAATATTATGGAAATGACGAGATAAAGAAATGGTTCAAAGCATGATGACTGGCAATGCTGCAAGGATGTATCTGGTCAGCATTATCAAGTGCTAAAGAATAGTCAAGCAAATTAAGATCTAAATACATCAGCTGACTTTATCCCTAAGCTCACTTCACTTGAGTTGTGGGGTAAGTGGGAGAGCGTTTCCTGTTCCCTAGGTGTTAAAATGAGATAAACGTATCTCAAAGTACTATGGCAAAACAATATTTTCTGAATGACAATCTCTGAACCACAGTCATCTCCTAGCAAAGCGTATTTGTTGAGACTTGGATCAAAAGAGGTGATACAGTTTCTTAATCCAGTCGTCTATCGATGGGCATTTCGGTTGTTTCCAAGTTTTGGCTATTGTAAACAGCGCTGCAATAAACAAAGGGGTACATATATTTTTTTTCAAATTAGCATCTTGGATTTCTCTGGATAGATACCTAAGAGTGGAAGTGCTGGGTCATAAGTAGTTCCATTTCCAGTTTTTTGAGATGCCTCCATACTGATTTCCATAGTAGCTGCAGCAATCTGCAATACCACCAGCAGTGCATGACGGATCCCTTTTCTCCACATCCTCGCCAGCACTTGTTATTTGCTGACTTATTGATGATGACCATTCTGACAGGAGTGAGGTAGAATCTCATGTGAGGATCTGATTATTGAGGTCGAGCGTTTTTTCATATGTCTGTTGACCGTCTGTATGTCCTCTTTAGAGAAATGACTCTTCATGTCCTCTGTCCATTTTTCAATTGAGTTGCTTGTTTTTTTGGTGTTGAGCTGAATGAGTGTTTTATAAATTTTGGATATTAACCCCTTATCAGATGTATCATTGACAAATATTATCTTCTCCCATTAAGTGGGATGCCCTTTTGTTTTATTGATGGTTTCCTTTGCTGTGAAAAAACTTTTAGGTTTGATGTAATCTCATATGTTTATTTTTTCTTTTACTTTCCTTGCCATGGGGATATATCAGGAAAAATATTACTCAGGGCAATGTCTGCAAATTTACCCCCATATTTTCTTCTAGGAATTTCATGGTTTCTGGATTAAGAAACTGTGGTACATTTATACAATGGAGTATTACTCGGCTATAAAGAAGAATGAAATCTTACCATTGCAACAATATGGATGGACCTAGAGAACATTATGCTAAGAGAAATAAGTCAGACAGAGAAAGATAAGTACCATATGATCTCACTTATATGCGGAATCTAAAGAACTGAATAAATGAGCAAAGTAAACAGAAATAGTCTCAGAGATATAAAGGAAAAACTGATGGTTGCTAGAAGAGAGGGGGGTGGGGATGAGGGAGCAGGGGAAAAATTAGACAGCATAAATTGGTAACTACGATATTGCCACGGGGATAGGAAGGACAGTTTGGGGAATCTAATCAATAATGTAAAGATTTTGTAGGGTGTCCGATGGGCACATGTCTTATTAGGGAGACCATTTCATGGACGGTGTAGATACTTGACCACTGCACTGTACACCTGAAGCTGAAGATGAATAACATTGTATGTCAACTGTAATTTTATATATATATATATATATATATATATATATATATATATATATGTGGTCATGGGATATGGAGTGTAGCATAGGGAATAGAGTCAATGGAATTGTAATAGATATATGCGATGTCAGAGGGGCAATAGATTGGGGGACGGAGGTTATCACTTTGTGAGGGGTGTAAATGTCTAACTATTGCATTGTTTTGCACACCTGAAGCTAAAAAAAAAAAAAAGAGGTGACACAAAGATAACAGAATGATTTGGGAAAAGAATCATTTAACTTGAATATCTAGTTCTCCATTTTAATAGTGTTTGCTCTTCATCAATCATTACATAATACATTTATACCAAGAGATAAATCAAATCTCTGATTTATCCAAAAATTTACCCAAATCTCTTATGGGTAAATTTTAAATTGGAAAAACACTTCAGGGTGCAAGAAGAGCTAGAGAATACTAAACACTTACTGCTGAAGTTATAAATCTGAACTCAGGTTATCCCAGACATAACATGCTTCAAAGACATTTGCAGTGCCTTAATAACATTTTTTATCAGTCACATTGAGCTTTAAACTAGGAAGGATTACGGAACTTGCTGCTGTTGTAGTAAAATTTATTTTAAGGGGTTATATCAATAGTTTTCATTTAAATAATCTACTGCTCACAAAACAGATTATATAATACCATGACATCGACAAATGGATATATTGGAAATGTCTACATAAATAAAAAGGGACATTGTGCATATGTACCTAACATTTAGAAAAAGAGCTGATGACCCTGGCAAATATTCTATGGAAAATGGACAGTCTGTTCAACTGAAAACACAGAAATTCTTAGTCCTCCAACTTCCTTTGGGAATTAGATACAATGACATCACATAAGTGTCATTTATTTTGAAAAATAAAGGTTAGAGTGCCAGTATAAATGGCACAAATCCAATGAACCTTACTTAAAAAAAAAGCCTCGATTACCCACTCAGATTTTATATTTGTTCCAAATTTATATGCCATTCTTACTGCCTTGGTTACATGTTTCCTGAATCAACACAAATTAGTAAAAGGATATTACAAAGAAAGGCCAAAGATTCTCTAAATAGGCACTTGAAAACAGCAGAAGTGACGACAGCTGACAATCTGTGTGACGAGAAAATAGAAAACTAACAAGTAGAGAGAATAATTTTTAAAGCTTAGGATTTAGAGGCAGTTTGGATAGAGATAAAACAGGTTTCTATAGATGCCAATATTATGGCAGTAAAAAAATTAATTTTCAGAGAGAGAGAAAGCGAGAACAGGAAGAAAAAAGGAAGAAAGCTTTCCTTACGGCCTTGAGATGTGAATGCCTTTCTACAAGAACACAATCTGGCAAGCATTTACCGACAAAAATTTTAAAGCTCTTCTTGGATATGCATGGGGAAAAGGAGCAAAAGAGAGTTAATTTGCTGTGCATTAGAAAATTAATGACATGAGGTAAGAGAGAAGAGAGGGAGAAGGGCCAGATAGCATGGAAAGAGGTTAAAGTCTGAGCTGTGAAAATTGTTGAGGGACTATGAACAATGATGACCAATATCCATTTTTTCGTTTTTCTTTTGTAACACTTTTCAACAGTTTTATTGAAGCCTAAACTTCATGTGTTTAAAATTTGTATGAACATATGCCTTCATTTCTCTCAGACTGAAAACCTACAAGTGGAGTGGCCAGATGATATGGAAGGTGTATGTTTAAGTTTCTGAGAAAGTACCAACCTGTTTTACAAACTATTTGTACTATTTTAAATTTCTACCAGCATTTATAAGAGTTACACTTGCCTATATCATTGCCAATACTTGATATAGTCAGTCTTTTTACATTTTAGATATTCTAATAAGTATGTACATTATTTTCATTTTCCTTGTGACTAATAATGTTGAGCATATTTTCACAGTCTTATTTGCTATCTTCTTTGGCAAAGTATCTGTTTAAATCTCTTGTCCAATTTTTTATTGGGTTATTTGGTCTTAGTGACTTTTGAAAGATATTTATGCATAATCTGGACACAAACCCTTTATCAGATATGTAATTTGCATATATATTCTCCTAGTTTGTGGTGTGTCTTAATAAACGGTTGGGTTTGATTTTGTATAAACTTTGTCAAGACATTTTGCATGTATCATCATGAGGGATATTGGTCTATAAATTTCATTTTGTTTGTAATGTCTTTGGTTTGTATCAGAGTAATATGGCTTCATAGAATGAAGTGGGACATATTTTCTCCTCTTCAAATATCTGAAGAAATTATTATTTCTTCCTTAAATATTTGGTAGAATTCAATAGTGAAGTCATCTGGAACTGTGTGTGTGTGTGTGTGTGTGTGTGTGTGTGTGTGTGTGTGTGTGTGTGTGGGTGTATGAGGGTTTTTAAGTATAAATTCAATTCTCTAATATAGGGTTATTCAAGATATTTATTTGTAAGTGATTTCTGATAGTTTGTAATTTTCAAAAAAATTTGTCCATTTCATTCAAACTGTTGAATTTTTTTAGCATAAAGTTGTTTATAATATTCTGTTATTACCATTTACTAGTGATTTCACCGTTTTTATCCTTGATATTAGACATTGGTGATCTTTCTAAATTGTTTCTGATTAGTCTGACTAGATGATTATCAACTTATTTATCTTCTATTGGACCGTTGCTCCTTCAACCAGCAACATGTCTGAGCTCTGACTGAAATCCATCTGCTAATAGACTTCCATACTGCTAAATTCCTATGTTCTTGCATTTATGAATATCGCCTGCCTTTTTGTTTTTTCAAGGCATCTTGTCTTTCCTGCTTTTCAGGAAGCCCGTGATTTCTTCCTGGATCCTTAGTCAACCACGATCTGATAGGATACAAGGAGACACGTGGTATGTATGGGGGGATGTAGGAAGTGTGGTAGCAACACCCTATGGAAAGGCAAGGAGGCAGGGAACTTTGATGTGTATATGGGAGACAGATATTTCAGTTGCAAAGGATGGTAGAGTTTATGAAGGGCAGTGTAAAGAAGTAAGGCTGTTAGGAAGATTGGAGCCCATTTCTGGAAAGTTTAAATGTCAGACTAAGGAAACAGGACAGTAAACAATGTGGAGTCATTAAAAGTTTCTTAGTAGGAGTGCATGATCAGAGCCTTAGTCTAGGAAGATTACTCGTGCAATGTGTGGAAGACAAAGAGACATCAGTTGGCTATTTTAATAGTATAGGGCAGAGAAAAGAGAGTTGTAACCTCATGCAAGGGCAGTGGAAATGAGAGGTTTGGGTTCATGAGATGTGGCGGAATAAGCGAGAAGCATTCCAAAATACTAAAGTAAAGAGCTGATGGCATATAACTGGAATTGACAAGTAGTATTCCAACAATCCAGGTTTAAAAGATAAGCATTTCATATGATAACAAAATAGAAAACACTAACATATTATGGATGAACAGAACTGTTTCAACTCAGTGGAATTTGGAGAGTTTCTTTCCCAACACTGCTTAGTAAGGCACTGAAGCACATCAACAATATCAGAATAGGTGATGATGCAACATTTTCCAAGCTAATTATACTTCATACATATTCATAAATATCACATCTGAGTTTCTGAGGCTACAGCATATGTGAAATATAAATGAGGTTCTTAGAGTTGCAAGACATTTTGTTTCTTGCTTTTTAGAGATATTTTTATAAATAATAAATTATTTTCTCCCTGTGTGTATGTATATACATGTGTATATATACTATATATAAATTAGATAAAGCTTTTATTATAATATATCACACAACACAGAATATTATATGTAGTCTGCTGTATGTTTTTATTATTTAATAATCATTTATAGAAAATGTGAGGCACTGTAAGACATCATTAGAGAAGGAAAGATACAGGAAAACATGAAACGAAGTTTTATGATTCTTGGCACTTACTTGACTTTTAATACATCTTACTTTTCTTCTGCCTATTATTTGTTAAATATTTACAGTGATTCTTGTTAAAGCATCATGCCATTGATTAATAGATGAATGAGTTGAATGATTTACAAAAGAAAAATGTCTTTTACAAAAGAAAAATTTTTAGCTGTTTTAAGCACCAGCGTAAGTTTTGATTATTCAAAGATGGAAAAACTCTGCATTCCCTGACGGAACTACAGGGGAATGGAAAAACAAACAAATAAACAAAAAATCCCACATTAAAAAAATTATTACTGCCATAATAGAGCATAAAATTACCTAAGTGTTTTGTTGTCAGGAGAAGAACATGTGAAGATGTGATCTGAAGTTAAGTTTATCAGGATGGTAAACCTGTATCCCAGTGATTTATTACTTAAGTAAGCACTTTAAAAAGTTATTGTTTATAGTATGTTCTATATTATACTTTTATTATTTTTCTAATTGTTCCTTAAATAACTTTTTTTATCAGAGGTAAATTTTCTAAATTCATTGAAAAAGTTGGCTAGATGGAGAGATGACAAACACTTGTTTTTGTTTTTGCTTTCTAAAGAAAGTAGTAACTGAAAATTCATTAGCATAGTTTATGACCTATTTCATTACTTCTTCACTATGAAATAATTTATTTTAGAAGATAACTCTTGTTCATTTCCAGAGGAGATAATATACCAAGATAATATGTAACTTAAATTTAAAATCATTTTAAATAAAAGTGTTCAAAATGTTCGGGGTTATATGTAAAAGCTGGTAACGAGCGGCAATGTGCCTATGTAATGTATTTATTAAAGAAATTTATATTTGGTATGTTAGAATGCTGTTAAAAAAATCAGAGAGAACTTTCTTACTATAATAAAATAAATTCTCAGAAGAATGGTACAATATAGATTATATACATTTTAAAATAACTTTTGAGACTATCAAAAATGTGCATGTGGTATTAATTAATATATTAAGCTATAAAACAGTTATGTCAAAATTGTCCTTTATACAAAAACCTTATGCATAAGAAAAGTAGGACAGAAACATTATCAAGGTGTTTATTTGTTGTTGGGATTATACACATTTATATTTTCTCCCTCTTGCTTGTCTGTATTTTCTATTTTTTTTATAATGGACATAAATTGCTTTTGTAATAACTAAAAAGATCATATACAATTTTAAAAGAAGAAAGTCACTGTGTATTGATTTTAAAGGTGTTTTACTGTAACCTATATTCAAAACAAATACTACGGGATATTAAAATAAAATAGTGAATAAAAAATGGGTCAAGAAACAAACCAAAGGGACGGCCTTGGTCAGATATCTGTTGAAAGGCTATAGATCCTGGCCTTGTGTAAGACGAGAGAAAGATTAGATGAGTCTCTGGAAGACTGAAAGCAACTTAGCGTACAAAGGAAACTCAAGGATGAAACAGAAAATCCTCAAAATCATGAGAATTTAGAACTGATGACTGAATTTTCAGCTTAATGAGAACACTGAGAAAGACAGTCAGGAGAGGGTTTAAAAATGTATAACTAAATGAGAACAGGTTTTCACCAATTACAGCATGACAGCCATGGCTCGAGCATGCATAGGTGCTGCTAGGTTGCCGCAATGAGGCAGGACTGGACAAATATTGGGGGTAAGGTGGGCAGAGATTACAAGGAATCTTTATTTTGAGTCAAGGCAATTGAGGAGTGTCTACTGAGTTAGAGAATATACTCAGAGACATAGATTTTCTTTCTAGCTAATGTCCAGAATTAAAACCCACATGGCAATTTCACATCCTTATTCCACCCCAGGTGGAAATCCTAAATAGCACGTCTGAGCACGGATGCCTTGAATGGAATTATTTCACACTTATGTGGAATTAAGGTTTCTGAGTTCTGACTAATGATACAAACGCTTTGATTTTTAACATTTTAGGCACTAAATTTTTAAATATGTCTAATGCTGGATCATAGGAGAGAAGTTTGTTTCTCTGTTTCCAATAGATTTTTTAAAGTTATTGAGTCAAATGAATGTATAAAGAAATCTCTAAAGTCAGGGTGGCTTAATGAACACTATTTTCACACAGATTCAATATTATTCTAGGTAACTTAGATCCTCACTGACTTTTTCAAATTTGCTACTGTGTGAATTACTTGGTTCTTAGATAAGTTTCTGAAGTGCCGATGAAAAAGAAATGCTCATTAGTTGTCTTAGCAGATTCAATTGTTATATCAGTTATGCATTTATATCATTTTGCCATTAACACTACACTGGTATAAAACTTTGAATTCCAATAATTATAGATATCAATAAGAAGTCAAAATTACTTTCTGAATGACTTTCAAGTAACAGATGAAAGAATAAAATACAAGATGTATGGGAGTTAAAGTTTATAATTTGATTGACACTATATTTTATCGGGCTTTTTGAATATAATATGTACATTGCTAATATTTGCCCAATCCTTTATGTAGGAAATAAAAACTCAAAAATGACCTTGACAGAATTCCTTATGTATTTTGGTTCATCCAATTACACAAAGCAAATATTAAATAAGACAGACTAAAGAGAATACACGACCACATTTCTAAACAAACACTCATTAGAAATGCCTTAATGTTTAATCACATTATTGCAAGATTCACAGTGTTTAAGTATATGATTTATTGACCAATAGCAGTGGTGTCTAAAGAATTTTGCTACTATAAGGACTCAAAAACTAATAAAGAAAAATAAATTATTATGAATGATATTAAAAATATTAAAGGGAAGAATAATAATAGAAAGGAAAAGAACATTTATAATAAAGGAAAATAATAAATTATGTAGGTAAAAGTTGGAAAGCATTAATTTTATTAGCATGACAAGTAACAAAAATATAAATGATTATTGCGCATTTGAGGGCAAGTTAGAATTCTATTTATCACCCTGTGTACTGTGTTTCAAAATGCCATTTACACATTAAGTACATTAAATATGTGGTTAAAATTTTTAAAGAGAAAATTGCAAATGTGGGCATGCTTAGTACCTTATAATTATCAATAAGTAGTTCATAAGCACCTCTTATAAGCACTCAAACTGTGTCAACAGTAAGAGTAAAATATAATCTTATGTAACTGAAGATTGAACATTAAATTTGATTTAAAAATTAAGTTTTAAGCTCTGGGGACTATACTATAGAAATTAAGCCAAGGGACACATCAGGATAGACTGTACAATGTGCTTAATTTGAAGACAGATCTTCTAATTCCCAAATTCTGACCTGCTATCTTCTCCCGTTTGATTTCAGAAATTCCAGTACACCATTAGAACCTAATTCTGGGCAATTGAAAAAAAAAAATCCCACATGACATCTACATTTAAGCAGATATTCAGACATTATCTCAAACTAAATAGGGGAAGTACTTTTATTTTTTTATTGACATTTTCTTCTCTATTCAACTTTCCTATCTCTCATGGAAATATAAATATCTTGTCATTTCTGAAAATCTAGGGCATACTAGCCCTTCTAGATTCTACAATCAGTGTTTGGAGATAGGAGGCAGCAATCTACATTTATATAGCTACACACCAGCTATTACCTATGTGAAAAACATGAAATGTTGTGCATCAAAGAGCGGGAGTGAAATACTCAGGGGGTCCTTTGTAGTTGGTTATCCATGTTTCAGTCCCCTGGGGTCTACTGTCCACTTAAATTTTTATTCTGAAGACATTCGTTTCTGGGAAAAGGAAGTAGAAATAAAACAAAACACTACAGTCACCAAGTAGTGAAACGGGAGCATCAGGCTATGGGAGCAGGATGTAGACAGCAGAGGCCCACGAGGCTGGGGCTGTTCAGTTCATGTCTCACCCAGTGTTTACGCTGAGGGACAATGGAACTGGCCAGGGCACTGCTCACCACACTCTGCTCCCTGGCATATCCCACCCAGTGGGGCATCTTTTCCTACTTTCCCAGTGACTACGTGGGCTAGTGGAGGGCCTAAACATATTCTTCTCATGAGGAAGCAAAATAGGAAGAAAACAGAAGGCACCTCAGAAATGTGATTATTTAATTTAAAATTTGAATTTTGAGCAGAAGAATGATTGTTTTTCAGAAAACTGTACCAAGAGACTAAATGAAATGGAGTAACAGTGCAGGAGAGACCAGTGGCTATGATGGAATAAAGAGAAGAAGATAAAAGAAAGCCTATGAATTCAGCAGAAGACTCTTCACTTTAGCAGGGCGGCACCCTTCTGTAACCACACCAACACAGGTCTTCAGTTACTTGCTCCCCTTCAGTGCTTGGCACTTATTGTACCCTCACCTTGCTCAGTGGGTATAAGCCAGGAAGGAGGGGCACAGAATCTGAAGAAGACCAGATCTCAGAACCAACAGGTAAGGGAGAGGATGCGAGGCAGTCATGAGAATACAAATGGATAATTCACTGCAAGTCATTTTCTGGCACAGAGAGCCCCCACTCCTTCCCTCTTGCACAGAGCACCTGTCAACCAGAACCAAGTGCCCCAGCCTTTCCCCACTAAAAACATCACTTTCTGGGACAAATCCGTCTTCTTTGTGTTTGCTGTTAGCCATTTAATAAATCAGTGATCCTCTTTAGCACTTATTTTGTATACTTTTTCAGAAATTTAATTATTTTTTACACGTTGTATGGAAAGAGAGAAGAAATCATGATAACAAGGTAATACATTATCATTCATCCTAGCTCTATGTTTGAGGTTAGCTAGCCTATCATGCATGAGCATCGGTGGTGAGAAAAAGCACACATTTCATGTCAGCATAAAATCGAGTCTCCTAAGTGTAAAGTGATAGTATTAAATTTGTGTGAAATTAACAGCTCTTTAACATAAAATACTAGAAGTTTATAAGAATAAAGCAAAGATAGCAGTGAGATTTTTCTGTTGGTACAAAATATTGTAAATAGGCATGAAAGATGTCAACTAGAATTATATTCATTCATTCAGCATTTCATTCAATTGCGAGTACCTACTACTGGCCCGGAACTGACTGGATGCTGAAAAATGGTCACCCAATAAAACATAGATCAGATGAAAATGGTGAACTTAGACCGTAGGGTCTTTAAAATAGAAAATTATCTATGAGAAGATGGATAAAGAATTTAGTTTAGATTTTAAAAGTAGGTTTGTTTTGAAAGGATTACTAAGCATAGAGAAAGTACCGCAATAACTGTTATCACTATTTTGAATAAGAACAAAAGAGAACATGGCTTTAGTAGAGTTCATTTCAGATAGACCAGAACAGTAATAATTGCTGATGGAATATGATGTTTTTATTACGACCACAAAATAAACCCTCTAAGATTGTGGTGGATATAAAAAATATCCTGGAGATCCAAGTAAGTATTTGTGCCCAATACCAAAGGAAAAAAACAAAAAACAAAACTGATCTGTTTCTTCAACACCAATTATTTATGCATATTTCTTTACAGTCAAATGTTGAATCAAGTTATTTTTTTCCTGAAATTCTGATGTATTTGGGAGATTCTGTGTGAAACCAAAGGAGTAAATGATGGTTCTCAATGTTTTAACTCACTATGTGATTCCTATGAAGTGTTTTTTGACCGAAAACAGTATTATCAAGGTTTATCACATAACTTACAAAATGTTGTTACATGTAAAAGATGAAGATTTGTCAATATTGAAGATACATCAGTAATGTGCTATACTTGGAATCCCAAGTCTACAATATTAGTTCCAAATTTACTTTGAACAATGACAGCAGCCAAAGGTTGCTTTGAAGGCAAAGGTTTTAATTGATAAAAATAGTATAAATATTAATAGCTTAGAACGATATGATCTGATGTGTTTTGTAACACTTTATAGTCAAACTTCACATATAACAAATTTATGTGCAATTATAAGGAATGGTGTTAATTTTCAAGGCACTTTCTTTCTGATGACATTTAGAATAATAGTGATAAATCTTCCTGCCCAGAAAGAATCTTTTGTTTGACTATTTTTTTCTTCTGCGAGTTGGAGCAACAAACCTTGGCATCTGTGATAATTTCAAGACCCTTATCAGTAGTGGTAAGTAATGGGTGACTGAGAAGAATTCTGCTGTGATTATAGTACACTGAGTTTATTTTGGATAACATTTAAAAGGAGCCTTTGAAAATAATTCAAAACAAATTTTCTAACTTAAGATTTTCCAGAGCTCATTTAAATTTGGGAAATTTAGTGCAGGTACTTATTCAAGCAGATGGATCTCCATTCGCAGTACATAACACTGTTTGTTTCTTACCAGTTTTGTAGCTTCATGTGCAAGACCTTTGGCTTCTTTGGCAATTTTCTCAGCTTCATCAATATAGTCCTTAATATTGCTGTAAGCTTTGAAGGCTGCAGTGGCATTGAAGGAGATGTTTTTAGCCTCATCAAGGATTCTGTTTGATTTACCAAAAAAAGAACATCAGAGTAATAGATACTTAATGAAGAACATCCTGCTTATAATAAATACGGCTTCCAAATAAGTATGACCAATATAATTATGATAATTGCATATCATAGTGAGCTATCTATTTACTGTACTATGTTGTAGTTTTCAATTTAAACTCATTTTCCTAAATAATTCAGCTATGAAATACTACTAACATATCATTAAATACCCATAGCATCCCTCCAAAGCTTCTGCAACCACGTGTATCATAGAAGTGTGTGCAGTAAGATCCTTTATGTCATCTGTGAAGCATGTGACACATTTCAGAGCACTCGTACCACATTGCGAGAATGAATTTCACAAAGATAGCTCTAGGCTAGGTGCATTTCCCAAGTGAGGATAAATGAATCTCAAGGTGAAATAGCTTGTCTCAGGCCACATGTCCAACATGTCGCTATTTAAGGACTCGGAGCCAGCATCTGACTTCCAGCTTACTGTTCCATCTACTAGCCTTCATGCTAAGTTGGCAAAAGTTTGTTATGAAATGAACTGTACATGCATCATGCCCAAGGTCTTCAAACATCAATATTTTCCTTTGTATCAATGAGTATTACATATTGGAACAGAACTTTATACATGTCATATATTAAATACAGATTTCTTTGGGAAATTTAGTCTTGGGTCTAATTGTACCTATATAATTACACAGAAGGCATACCAGTTATACCTTGAAGGCTATTCATAAGTCAAATACACCTAACCACTTGCCCCTTCCTCCTCTGACCCGTGTAAGAATCCCAACTATAGTGAGGTATTATTTCACAGATGAATATATAGCATGTCCCCGGAGTTTGAAAAAAAAGAACAAAAAAACAACAGACTTAAATACTATGTATGGGGCCACATTTTCTCAGGCCACCCTATAATCAAAACAATAAATAGTTTTGATCCCATTAAAAATATAAAACTAAAATGTGAAGTGGAATGTGTGTTTATGCATTATTATTTAAAATGCTAATAAGGCAACCACTGTGCTCTCTAATAATGAACAAAAACCATTTTTTTTCTAAGTGTAGCCTAGGGCTATGTTCACTCCCTACCAAGACATATTTGAATCCACCTTGAACTCATACTTTTGATGCCGCTCCAGAGCCTTGCCCAAACCCTTCTAATTAGACTCTTCCACAGAGAGACCATGTAGTGCGTATGTTCACAATTTCAGCAATCAAGATTTGAAAGTGATTCTCTACCATTTCTGTTCATCAAAACTTTTGGACAATTGTCAAGACGCATAGACATTTCCAACAACAAATGAAATACCCGTCAAGGACAGCCGATGAGTCATTCAGCTGAGCCGCGTGGCCCTCAGCCTGGGACACCCTCTCAGCAAGGTTCCTGTCTTTTATTTCTTGGGAGAGGTCATCTATTTTATCTTTCAGCTCCTCAGACATGGGTGGCAATTTAGTTTGAATGTCTTCAACATACTGTCATGGATAGAAGAGGGAATTTTCAGTAACTGGATGCAAGCCTCCTCTCATTTACTAACCTCTCTCTGAGACATAATTACACATTCTTAGTTTTCTCTGAAACTTCAAATTTACTAACATAGCAAAAAGAGAATACAGAATAAAAGCTGTTATTTAATGAAAGAAATTGGGAAATACGCGTATATGAAGCCAATTTAACCAAGAAGAACCTATCTTTAAAAACATGCTAATTCATAGGTATAAATGCATAAATAATTGTTATTAAGCTCTTTTAGACCAATTATGCTTCTATTACCGTATGTCACAGTGTCTGCTGCATTAGACAGTTTGTTAAGTCTGTTGTCGATTTACATTTCTGTTTTAACTAATGTTATATGAATATTGAAGCAGATTGTGAATGCTGTCCTATGAACAAGAAGTGAGCTTCATCACTGGGGTGGGGAGGGGGAAGTACAGGTTTGTAGGCATGGATGAGTACCCTCACACAGACATTCCTGTTTATTGGAAGAGCAATATGAGGTCTAACTGTTGCCCCTAGGTGGGCACGGTCACAATAGAATAAGGCAAAATCAATTTCACACCCTCAAGAAAACAAATTAGTATGTGCTTACATTACTGAGGTTTCTCATTGGTTCCCATGTATGAAAGCCTATGTCCTTATCATCTTGTTTTGACTTTGGGTTTGATCCAATACTCACGTCTATGACTGAGTTGATTTCATTTGCGAGACGGTTGGCTTCATCAAGTATATCATTGCCTTCTTTTAAAGTGTTCTCAGTTTGCCGTTTGCCGCTTTCAATAGCCTCTTTCTTTTTCTGTAGTAAAGTATGAACAAAACATCAAAATGCCTTTGGGTAAAACCCTACCCAGCCCTGTATTCCCGACTTCTCTGAGCTGTCTGAACAAAAGCGTAACCAACAAGGTATGTCATATTGACAGCAAGGCTAGATGAGAGTAATATAAGCTATTCAGCCAGTCCTCCAAGAGTTATTGTATTTAGATGCTTGTAGAGGTACTTTCTTCATCCCACTGTGAGTCATCCAAGAGAAGAAAAGTTATGTGATGGTAGTTGAGGAATTAAAAACTATTTTTAAAGTAAGATGAACATCCATTTTTAAACTAAAATGTGAATGCTGACTATGTATGACTGAACATGTGGTAATACACTAAATGACATCAGAACTAGATGTTGAATTCCAGAATGTATGTCCAAATGAGTATTTGGTGAGTATAAACATAGGCAGGTTTATTCTATGGGAGTTATGTAAAAAATGGAAAAAATAGGATGTTTAAAGGAACTTCGGGGAAATACTTTTCAAAAAAAAGAGAAACTATCACATGGAAGAATAAACTTAATAGACTGTTACATAAGAAGAGAACAGACTCTGAATTTTCTTTGAAACTGATAGCTTGTCTAAGAACTACATGAAACTCATTTCTAGCCTAGGAGAGTAAAATCATCAATAGAGAAATAATACTGTTTCTTTATTCGGAATATAATTTTGCCTATTTTATTTCTTTTTACTTCTGACTCATTTGTATTCTTCCAATCACCTTTTCACCCGTGAATTTAATTGTATCAATTACATTTTTAATTCTCTGTTATTTATGTTTTTATATAAATAATAATGCTACTTTATATAATCATTTCAATCTCCATATATGCCAGGTAGTTTATAAACTTTTCTCATGTTTAACTCTACAATAACTCTATGGAACCTGTGTTTATCACCTTTTAAAAGAATGGGAAAGTGAACAAGTTCAGCGATTTACCCAAGGTCACAGTGAATACTATGTAGTTAGGATTTGAGTCCTGTCTGCTTAATGACAGAGCCTGCGTCTTAAGCTGAGAAAACACTGACTCTCCTATTGTAGAAATCACATTTCTTATTTGCACTGGGATAGCACTAATTTCATCCCCTTCTTTTCCTGCCTCTTCTCCAACAACTTCAATGTGCTGCCAGGTGTTTATACATGTATCTATATCTATGTATCTTGTTCCTGCCTCTGAGCCTTTACACTTGCAGTTCTCTCCACCATGCGCTTTTCCCCAGTCCTCTATCTTACTTCCTCCTCCATTCTCTGCTCATGGTCACTTCTCAGATCACCTATCTAAAATAACACTTATTTTCATCCCAATTATTTTCTATATACTAGAGTACAATGACTACAAACTAGATTCTGGCAACAGCCTGCCTGGACTGGGATCCCAGCTCTGCCTACTCACAAGCTATGAAATCTGGGGCAAGTAATTCAGCCTCTTCGTGTGAAATACTTAGTCCCTTGCTACTCAAAATGTGGATCATTGACCAGTGACGTCAACATAGCCTGGAAGCGTGTTAGCAATATGCAATCTCAAAGCCTTTTTTGGAACTATCAACCCCGAATCTGCATTTTACAACAACCCCCATGATATCCACAGTAAAATTTGAGAAGAACCGGCTTAGAATACTGCCTTAGAACACAGTAACAGGATGTAATTGTCGACTATTTTAAATATCTTACTTTGTTCCTCTTCTTAGCACTCATTTTTCTAAGTTATATTCTGTTGGGTGGCCTTAAACCATATAAACGGAGATAACATTATTTTATTTTTTGCACAAATTGAACCATCTTGATTACTTCTTCAGGGAGTTACTAAAAGCACATGCCATTTAATAAAAATTAGTGACCAATTCATCACAAAATGCATCACAAAATTCTGGAAATGCACAGCCCATTGAAGTATGTAGCTGATGAAGGATAATACATTGAATGCATCATGCAATGTCATTGAACATATCGCTTATTACGTATGTCAGCCCATGCTTCAGAGTTTATGGCCTGATTATATACTATTTATTTATTGCTTTAGTGAATATCTCCCTCAATATCCATAAAAACAGTTTTATACATCATTGTATCTCCAATATGAGAAGAGTTTCCTGAATAAATATTTTTGCATTACTAAATGAAATGAGAGTCCATTCCTGAGACTTGCACTGGTGACACTTGGCTCATCAGCTACTCCCATCACTGGCTAATGCAGAGGAAATTTCAAATATGTCATTCCCTCTTCAGGGACAAAAAAATATAGGGTTAGTCTTGATGCTCTTGATTACCAGTCATGTTTTATTTTTCAAGAGTCTGTTTCACATAACTTCCAGTTTTAGCCAATAGATTTTGAATGAACTGATTTAATGTTATACCATATACAGGTATTCAAGAAGTTTTTTCAACATGGCTTGTTTGTATTAATGAATCAAGTAATTTAAAATGCTGTACCAATATTGTACCAAAATTGATACAATGCTGTATCAATACAAGGGAGAATATTTCCACACATATATTAAGTGAAGAGCTACATACATTCTGGTTTCAATTAAGTAGTGAGTTAGAATCTTTTTATCAAAGCTCTATTCAAGTTACTTTAGGGGACCGATTGCTATGCAATACCAAAATGTATTCTTTATCATACTAAAGCAGAAATAATGATCAAGAGATTAAGGAGATTTCAGAGGTGGCTAATTTTCACATTAGACGCTGATAAAATTTAGCTTTGAATCAACGAAAGATGGAGATTTGGAGCTCCCAAATATTAATAAAAGTATACACAAAACATGTATTTCTGTTTGTTTGATGGCACTTTATTTATTTGTTAAAAAAAAATGTTCTGTTCTGTCTTAGGCCCTGGGGATAGAGTGAACAGAAGATATGCTCCTCATGGCTTGTCTGGATTAGGGAGAAAAAGAATAAGTAAATTAATGTACAGTTTTAAGTAATGATGAGTGATATAAAGTTAAATAAAGGAGGGAATGAATAGAGAATGATATAGGATATAAAATTCCTAAGGTAGGAAGCTTTGGGTGTTTGAGGAACAGAAAGGAGGCCCACGTATAGAAAATTATTCTCCGAAAGTATGTTGTAAGCATAAGTAAGTGATTCTGTTTGGATACCAAAGTTGATTATATTTCTATTTTTGACATCTCATTAGATCTTAATTCATTCCAGAGCTCTGTAAGTATAACACATTGTGTGTGTGTGTAGGGAAATTAAAAACCTGCCAAAACGACCTTCCTGTCTTTTATCTAGCATCTCACTCTTCACTTTCTTCACAATCCTTCCTTTGATAAGGTTATAATGGTAGATTTGGAGACTGTCTGTTCAATACATGCTCCCTTGCTTAACTGAATTGCTCATCTTCTCTTTGCCCATTGGCCCGGAGTTCCTTCTGCCTTCTCTTCATTGCTGGAAATGCCCTTCTGGTGCTGCTGGCTTCTAGAAGGCCGCATTCAAAGCCTCCTATGATCTGACTCCAAATACTGTTTCCTATCTTTTGCTACAGACTTTTATGTAGCTTATGAATGAGTTTTACGGCTCTATTTGACATTTCCTAAGATCACCTTATACTTTGTGAACTCTGTGTTTAGCCTCATGCTGCTCCATCATTTCTGTGAATCTTTTGCTGATTCTCCCAAACCATATTAATCACAGGATTACATATAGTGAAAGGTTAATGCCTGAATTTTTAGGAGACAGTAAGTTTTATGAGGCCAGGCCAGGAATTATTCCAATTCAACCTCAAACTTCCATGATATGGTAGGTGTCTGACAGACATTTAAATATTATCCCATTATACTTTCCTGCCTCATATCACACTATTTTCCAATATGAAACCAATTCTCCAGTTTACACAAACCCCTCATAAGTCCCAAAATGTAATTTTAATCCATGATTCCAGTATTTCATTTGCATCCAATAGCTTGCAGGGTTAAAATAAAATTCCTTACTTTAATCTCAGAATGCAATTCTCTTAAAACTCAAGGCCTGAATCCTCTCTATCTTTGCTGGCTTTCCAACCCCTCACTTGTTCACTTCTTCATTCCAATCCTATTAAATTTTCCCCAAAATGTCTTACTTTTCTTTCCCTTGTGTCTTGGCAGGTGTTTTCCCCTAACTTCCGGAATGTCCTTCCTCTTCTATTTTGACTAGCTAGTGCCCACACTTCAAGACATAACACATGTGTCAGGTCCTCTGTGAAGCCCATCCTGAACCCAGGGGTGATTTAGATGCCCTTCCTTTGCTTGCCTCTGTAATTACTCTAGTGTACAGAATGGTTTATTCGTGTGTGCCTCCCACTAAATACAAGTCACCTAAAGTCATCAGCAATGTTTTATTGTTAATATTAATGGTTCTCAAACTTAAGGCAGCATCTGAATAACTGGAGATATTTTTAGAACACTGATTGCTTGGCCCCACTCTCAGTTTCTGAGTTGACAGTTTAGGGTGGGGCCTGAGAATTTTCATTTTTAATAAGTTTCTGGGTGATGCCAATGTTATTATTCCAAGGACCACACCATGAAGATCAACCCTCACCCCCCACCCTAGATTCAGGTGAAATTATCAATTTTGTGTTTACAGGGACTTGATAAATGTTAATAATAAAAATTATATGCTTACCTCCTTAAAAATATACAAAAAAATTATTTGAGTTGGGCCTTAATTATATCACATTCTTGGTGGAAACACGTACAATGAAGGTATTTATTAAAAAAAACCCTCATTATTCAATCAAATGGATACAATGTATCAATTGTTCTTAAACCTGTATGCACATCAGATTAACCCAGAGAGAATTTTGGCATACGGACTCTGGTCCCCACCCCAAACCAACCAACTCAGACTCTGGGGGAGAGCCCAGGGAACACGCCTGTTTAACAAACTCTCCAGGTGATTTTTTTAGCCCATCTAGTACCAACCTTGGTAATCAACTTCAACCTTGGGGAACAACTTTAAATAAGCTGTGCCTTACTCACGTTAATCAGTTTATTTACTCCAGTAAGTTTTACTTAAGCATGGCATCGCAAATGAAAATCTGGAAAGGACTACTTAGAACTTTAATACGGACTACATAAACTCTGGGCATCTTTAGGGGGGGTCCCAAGAATGACGACATCTAGTTTTAAACATCACTAAAAAGAAGGAATAGCCGAATGCGCCATTTCCTGTGCCATCATAACTCTTCTTGAAATACTTCCCAGATGCTTATTATACTTTCTACATAGATAATTTTAATTTCTTACACTGTTGCCATAAAATGAAGAGGTGAACCTCCAGGTAAGTTATACCACTGGTGTGTAACCTAGCAAGATGAATCATGTTGAAGCCTATGACATGACAACGGCCCAGCATCCTGCCTCACGGGATGGTGCTTTTTCTTTAATTTTGCCAGCATATCAACAGACTCCAAATTGGTTCAGATTAGACATATTGAAGAAAAAATTAGTCTCTTCAATCTTCGATCAAAATGACAAGGCTAAGTCTCAGAAAAAAAATACTTAAAAATTAATTTGTCCTCTTCTTAATCCAAAGAAAAATGAAAAGTAACAAGTAGAAAAAAAATCTAGATTCATCTTATTCAACTGTCATTCCACAAACATATTTGAAAGCATAATATATGCCAGGGAGTGTTCAGTTATAGTTGAAGGTGAGATTATATGTTAAAAGAGATATAGGTCTGCTGCTGTTTTCATATCTGTTGGGGTTAAATACTTTTAAATTATTTTGAAAACAGCAAAGGTAAGTACGTTTGAGGAGGAAAGTTGTTTTCTAAACATCAGATACAGGTTTGGGCCATCATTAGTGCTGAATTTACATTTGGAAAAAGTGATCAATTTGTCATGTTAAGTATTGAGACAGAGTTTGAGATGACGAGAAAGAGAGAGAGAGAGAGAGAGAGAGAGAGAGAGAGAGAGAGAGAGAGAGAGAGAAATGTGGACAAATCTGTTTTAGTTCCAACCTCGTGAGCACTCTGACAAAGGCAGAGGCTGCCAATCAATTCTTGAGGAGAGAAGTACCTCTTGTCTGTGAGGAAAAGGAGGGAAAAATAACTCAGACTTGATCTATTCATGTTAGTCCCTTTTAAAATATCATTTACATAGAATGCATGGCAAAGAAAAAGAGAACCAAATCTTTCCAAGCTCTGGTCTTTCAATGAACTGTTCCTTATGTGTCCAGATTTTATTAGAATATATTTGGCACTTCTGGGATTTATGACAGTCATTTCCAAAACATTTGGGTAGGTTGGGTAGATTATAAAATCATAATATTAGTACTTGAGGATACCCTGGGTGTGCTCTAGTATCATGCTTTCCTATAGTTGGGGGACTGATGCTTAGAGAAATTAATTGACTTGCCCAAGCTTTTATTTCTGCTTAGTGCAACAGTTATTATTAAGACCAAGTTCTTGGACTCCCAGTAAAGAGCTCCTTCCACTGTGCCACAATGTTTTTAAAAATCTTCAGTACTTTAGAAGTAAACTTTTAAAATTTTTATTTGGTTTTATGGGCAATGGCCATTGATTAAAAATGAAAGATCATACCCTGTTCTGCTTCTTAGAAGTCTCCTTTCAGAGTCGTCATTCTTGATCTTGTAAATGTGCATCCACTTGACTTAGCCAGCCATGGTCACCCCCCGCCCCCACCCGCCGCCTGTCACCCACACCCCTAGATTCAGATGAAAGAACCCCTAAGACTCACTTCCAAAGCAGTCATGTTTTTCTGGTTTGCTGTAGATAAGCGATTAGCTTCTTTGATTTTATCTGTGGCTTCTCTCAACAGGTCCCAAGCATCATCAAGCTTGTTTTTGTAGTCTGCCAATTTCTCCCGGAGATCCTTTTCCATTTCTTCATTTTTCTCTCGGGACTCTCCAAACAGCTTCTTCACTTTCTTCAGCAGGCCTTCTGCAGCTCTGCAAACACCCCAGCCCAAAAACACACAATAAGCTCTTGTCACTGGTTCAGGGTTTCTTGGTATTAAAAGGTTATAAAGAGATGCTAACATGAAAACAATGGAAAAATAAGACAGTATTTAAAGAAGACTGAGTATATGCAAAACCAAGTTGAAAACCGACACCTGAAAAGTGGCAAGACCACATACAATTAAAATTAAAGCACAAGAAATCCACATTATTAATGGGTTAATGTAAATTTTCGGTTGGAAAGGATCTCAGGTTATTCTCATAATCTGACTGATGCACTGAGTTTTATGATTTACTTCACACACCAAAATAAAAAGCTACCTGATTTAATATAATGAGATATTTTCTCTTATATTTTAAATATAAAGCATGAATATCTTGATATCTTTGGTTAGAAACTGTGACCAAAACTCTATGGTATTGAAGTGCCAGTATAAAATCATGATTTTTATCTACTTTTCTTTTTCTTCCAACTGAGTGATCTGGGAGTTTCCTGGGTTTAACTTAATAGTTTTCCTAAAGTGATAATATCTGAGTCCTTAAGAAAATGTAACTACTTGAAAAAAAGTAGTTATTGAACTAATAGGCATAATAATCGTCTGAAGTACTTGTCAAAATGTTGCTGGACTTCATCCCTAACTTTTCTAATTCAGTAGGTCCGGGGTGGGGTGTGATAATCTGTATTTCTAACAAGTTCTCAGCTGTTGCCCATGTTGTTACTTTAATATATATATTTAAGTTTAATAACACCATCACTTTGAAGTTAGATGACTGCGAATGTAAAAACGTATTTTTGATTGAGTGTGTGGTCACATGAGTTAATTAGCATCGGTAAAATCCTTATTACCATTCCCAAACTCAAATTCACAACCCTTATTTCAAAGAATTAATCATTTATTATTTGACAACTCTCAGTGTTTCGTGAGATGACAAAATATATGGGATGGCCTGCTAAATACATTTATCGAAAGTAATTTGATTAAAAAAAAAACTTCGATAGCTTAAAAGTCTCTAATACAGGCCATTAATAAAGCATGTGCACTAGCCTAATTATAAAAGGTACTACACTAGAAAAAGATCATTTACTTGATTATTTATATATAGGCAAAAACATGCTTTCAATCCATTTTAGAGCAAGATAAATTATAACTAAGTAAATAAAATAAATAGCAAACAGAGTATCAATGTGACGAAAATTTTAGAAGACTCGAAACAATTTGGAGAGCTCAAGTTACCAAGTTATCAAACGAAAACATAACAGAGCATCTACTCACACCAACTCATCTTCAGCCACTTCTTTCTGTGGATCTAGATTTTTCCTCCTCAATTCTCTCATCATCTGATCAATCTCTTTCTGAAGCTCTTGCAAATTTCTCTCAAAGGCCTTGTCTTGACTTCCTAGAGTTTCATTTAGTTTTATAGCTTTTTCATTTACAGCTGTAGGGGATGAAACAAATTTTGCAAATTAGTAAACAAAAATGCCACATGCAAAAATGCCACATAGCATCTGCTCTTCTGGGACACAGAGTCAGTGAATACAACCATCCTTAGCAAACAGGGAAATGTGACATTATTTCTTCAGATAATATTTCTTTTTGAGGGCATAATTAAAGCACGGCGTTTCTTCCTCAAAAGGAAGAAATATAAAGGGAAAAAAAAGTGGCTCACATCCTTTTCAGGTAATGGGTAAAAATTGAGATACAGCCTAACACTTGGAAGCTGAAAATGTAAGGTCTACATTGTTGACACAATCATATTCAGTCAATTTTAAAATACCGAGTACAGAAATACTACCGGTGGTGTGATACCGAAAACTGAACCTGCCTTTGAACTTCTACACAGTTCTGTGTTCATGTTTTTAGAGAAGTGAGGAAAGGGGCACTAGTCTGGGTACAAACATTATGGATTAGGGCTCAGTGATACCTTCCAGCAATAACATCCATCGTAAGAGTTTGTGCTTATTATTCATTATATGGAGTTTCAAACTGTGCTCTTCAGAAATTTAGGATTCCCTAGGTGCTTCAGGTATTCTACAAACGATGTCTATTCTGCCAAGAATTTCTTTTATAAGTTGGTAATCTGGGGAAATTTTTCATTTGAAACAAGAATGCTATGTCAAATAAAAATTTGAAAAACTGGTGAGCTGAAACATTTTCGCAGTTTTAACATTAGTTTTAGACCAAGTTTTCCTGAGGTGTGTTCTATGGACCATTAATTTAACAAGTTAAAAAGGAGATGTTTTTTTGAACTTTTTTGTCTCCCCAAACCTTACTTCTATAATATTACCTATGAGAATCCCTAGAATGAGGGCTGTGGGTTGGCCAAGTGGCATTTTCTACCATTCAAGGTTGTACCATGAGACCACTTAAGACAAAAAGAATCCTGACAATCCATTTCTATTCTTGGAAACTTTTCTAATTGGCACTGAAAACAGTTGTTCCAAAGATAGAATGAGCAGAGCTCCGGAAACAGGTGCTCATATATGATCCGCCCAAGTGAAGCATCCATGGGGGGGTGTGTCATGATGGGTAAGTACAGTTGTTCTGAAATGGGGTCCCTAAATGAGCAGCATCAACGTCACCTAGCAACTTATTAGAAATTCAGATTCTCAGAACTCACCCCAGGCCTACTGAATCAAAAATTCTGGGAGTGTGGATCAGCAATTTGCATTTTAACAAGTCCTTCAAGAGCTTTAGATGCATGCCAGAGTTTGAGAATCACTGGGTTAGTAGATGGAATTGAGTTTCTATCTCTAATTCTACCCTTTCCAAAATATATGGCCATTCTTAGCCCTCTGGTAGAAATTATTACTCAGGTGCTACATTCCTAGAAGTTAGTGAGAGTGGTTCTTTCTTGGTCAACTGGTTAACAGTCATACCTTGACATATATCAAAGAACCTTTTCAAGATCCCACCCCTGAGTTTTAGTAGGATAGCACCTAGGCTGTGCCATGCTTGTTAAGGAACCACAGTGACCATAAACTGATTGATATGAAAGCTCTTTGACCTAGCAGACTATGTGGGAACCAGGTTAGAATGCTCATGATTAAAACTAAGAAGATTTCTACTTCTTAGACTTTCAGAAAGCAACAGTTGATTTGGTTCTACCTACAATACAACCCTTTGGTCTGAGTTCATACCTGTCTGGACAGTTGATTTTAACCAATTGTAGCATGTAAGCAACCACTGACCTCATTTGCATTCATTTTTTAAAATGAAAGGATAAACCCCACTTTGCAACTTGCGAAAGCTGTATGTTTTTCCTTTATTAAATGGATATATAAATTAGCTCTGATTAGATTTTTTTTTTTTTAAATAATCTGATTTAATTTAGATCCTGGGCTTAGGTGGTATTGAGAAAGAGAGGATTATGAAATACAGCCTCCTCTTTCTCTTGTGGTCTATTCAAAGCTAAACTCCTGCAGAGGAAAGTTTGGTGGGGAAAAAAATGATATCAGGGAGAAAAAAGGAAAAGATGGTTGTGCTTTTTGGAATGCATCACTTCTTTTAAATTAAAGCAATATATAAGCGACTAGAAGAAATTATTAGGGTACACAAAAACTGCTTTAGAAAAATAATACTAATAATACTAATAAAAATAATACTGATAATACTAAGAAAGAAAGCATAATTTTAATAGAAGAGGTCTGATTGTTCTACTGCTTCTATCTACGGAATTTAGAAACTCTCTGAGGACTTTTAACTAAAGATGAATGTGTGAATCTCTGATTCACAGATATACAATATCACTTTAGTATGTTTTCAACAGTATTGAAAATAATTGTAACATAAATATATCTTTTAAAATTGCTTATTTGTTTCTACCTTATTTCTGAGCAAATTTAAAGTAGTGTTAATTTTTTTAAAACAAGATAAAATTAACATAAAAGGAAATGGGAAAAATTAAAACAGAAGTGAATAAGGAGAAATATTAATAGACAAAAAGACATAATGTTCAGTGCGTGGATCCTAAATCTAGCATTAAGCATCTTAGTAGCCAAGGCATAGCGGGGAACAAAAATGGGATACTTAAGAGGTATACAATATCTGTAACATGCAAATAAATTAATTCCTCAGGAGAAGCAAAGCTGTTTTTCATACTGAAGGTGGAAAAAAAAAATCTTCTGTGGGTAAATTTATCATGAATGACAAATACTGTGGTCTGAGAAACAGGAAAAAAGAGTGTCTAGCATTCATTAAGTTCTATTATATGTTAGGAGATATGTACACTAATGTGTATATATATATATATATATATATGTATGTGTGTGTGTATATATATATATATATATATATATATTCACTCACTAATTCTAATATTCATGATCTAATCAGGAGTCATAGCACAGTAGACTTTAAAAATTATAGTGAGTTAAGAAGGTGGGGCTGGGGTGGGAGGAAAGAGGTGTGGCCATAAGAGGGCCGCTGAGGGACCCCTGTGTGGATGGCACAGTCTGTGTCTGGACCGTATCCGTGCCAACAGTCTGGCTATGGTTTCTCACCAGATTCCAAATATGTCACATTGTGGGGAAATTGGAAAAGCCTACATGGGCGCTCTCTGTAGTTTTCCTTACAACTGGTGTGAATCTGTAATTATTATAAAATAAAGAGTTACATAAAACAAACAAACAAACAACCAAAAAAAAAAAAAAACAATGCCTTAGATTAATAGAAGTTGATTTTCTGTAAAGGGTCCATGACTTGTGATGGAAGATAGGATGAGTAAGGTATTCCAGCTATCTGAAAATAAAACTGCCATAGATAATACCAGGCTGAAGCATTCACTTCCCCACAGCCATCTACTGCCACTAATAAAACCTAAAAGTACTTGATGATTATCCACATTATTGTAGTTTTAAAAGGAAAACAAGGGTGTGGATATGTTACACTACCCACTTAAAGCTTTGGGTGAGTTTTGTTTTCTTTTTTTAAAATCCCCCAAACTATCAAGCCTTGTAGTACACATACACATCTCAATCAGGATTTAGTTTAATCTGGCATATCCAAATTTAAATTTTCATGAAATCTTGACAGTTGGCTTAATTCTGCCAAAGTTCTTTCCTAAAGGACTGTGGTTATCATTTTTGTTATCATTTATGTTAGTGCCCGCTAGATGAAAGGAATAGTATTTACATATTCCTCAGGTACAGGATGACAGCTATCCCACATGGCATTTCCATGTGAATTAGAAAAAGGTGCCCCATCTGGACAGACACACAGACTTCCTGACTGATGCACAATTTAGGGAATGGAGACACCTCTGATGATACTGAACCCTTTCCTCTGCTTGATAGAACGTGGATGGTAAGCAAGCTTGGGTTACATACATATTATTCCCTCTCTGCTCCCTGCTGGTGGCTTTTGTGTGGTGCACAAACTCGGTGGTGGAGAAGTAAGCAGTGCTGATACCAGAGTCTACTGAAAGATACCAATGTTTGATGGAAATGATCAAAATGAGTTCCCAGGATAGGCTGCTGGGTGTGGAGTATTTGAGATTGAGGTGGAAGGAAAAGGAAAGTTCCTAAAGTATTGAGATTTCAGGGATCCAGTCAGAGTGAAACTGCTCTACTTGCAAGGGGGTTTGTTTGATTGCTGGGAGGGAGGTGGACACGTCAAGTTG
Source organism: Rhinolophus ferrumequinum (assembly GCF_004115265.2). Classification (NCBI taxonomy): domain Eukaryota; kingdom Metazoa; phylum Chordata; class Mammalia; order Chiroptera; family Rhinolophidae; genus Rhinolophus; species Rhinolophus ferrumequinum. The sequence goes on along the minus strand of NC_046286.1, from coordinate 77,292,188 downwards.
CATCAAAGGAAAAGAAAACCAGGAAAAGCTCAGCTTCATCAGGAAGAAGATAAACCACATGAGTTAACTGAGATTTTTCTGGTACTAGTAATTTCTGTTTCAGATCCTGACATGTTTTGCCTCAGATTATGCCTCAGATTAAAACTCTGTTACTTCTTGCAGTGGGGAATCTTCGGGAGTTTCACTCTCTTGTTGGCCAGTGATTCCTAAGCTACCTGTCAGGATTTGCCGTGAAGGTTTATCTCATGTCATAACTTATTTGGCTTTATTACAAAGCAAAATATCTAAAATGCATAACATTGTAGAGCAATAAAAATGTTTTACTTTTTTAAAGCAACAACAGCAACAACAACAACAACTCTGTTATTTTCTAATCATGAATGCCTGTTTATTATACATTAATAGATATTTAAGAGCTAGTGGGTTTGTTTGTTTGTATTATCTATTTTCTTCACGAGTTTCTTAATCTGGGCTTTTGCTCAAAGATGGCTTCCACTTTGATTCTCAGTCAGGTTGGCAGATGCCCAGAAGTAACTCCTAGAGAATTGTGGACTGAATGCACTACAGCTTCTGGTAAGGTAGTGCATCCAAATCCCAAGCAACAGATGTTCATTAAAAACCAGTACCATGTGTTTTGAAAGTCATTTTGAGAAATTAAAGTGCTGCTTTAATCTACTGTGTAGGATGATAAAAATTAGCTTTAAAAAAATTAAATATCTTTTAACTAGCTTTGAATACAAATAATAACAAAGCATAAGTTTCCCATTAGTTATTTAATCAGAATAGACATTCCTTAAACATGGGAGCATTCCTGAAGGAATACGTTCAATTTACTGCTATTCTGCACTCATAATTACTAATTTACTGACTGTTGTCACTAATTTAACACTGTAGGTGTAGCAGATAATGCCCTTGAATATCTGGACTAAAATACTTTTTAAACCCAACCCTCAAATTGAGAAATGTTACCTCTTACTAGAGAAATTTCCGTCATGTGTAATCCCTTTTTCTATGTTTCCATTAGGAGAAATAATGATTAAATTGTGACGTTTGTAATACCTTCTGCATCCTGGGCAAGTTCCTTAATGAATTCTCCCAAGGAGTTTGCTCTTGTGTTGGTCCTCTCCGCATCCTGTCCAGTTTGCTCGCCATCTGCTGTCACTTTGGTAGCCTAATGATCCAAATTCAGGAAAACCATAATTAATAGAGATGGTTGAAGGTACTTTCAGATAAGCTTCCACTGGCTACATTTTCTTTCAACTATTACTTTGAGCCAAAGGCAATCGATGAATTATTGATCAGATGTACTGGAAATGACGCCCTGTGCTCAAGTATATAATTAAACTTTATGACTTCTACCATTAAATGGAAATCAGAAAGCTGTATTTGGTCTTTTTAAAAACCTCGTAGCATGCAAAGGCACAGAAAAAGTGATAAAGCACAATTATTGTTGAAATATCTTTAAGGTACTCTTGGCAAAAATCTTTAATGGATTGTTCAGCCTCTGCATGTTGTAGTTTTGTCCATATTTTATTTACTGAATAAGTGGGGAGTGTAGCAATGATGGAGGCACAGGAAGTCTGTCTCAATAAGCTTGATCCTATAGATTTGGTTTAGATCAATGTTAATTAAAGAAACAAAGAAGGGAAATGCTTAACTACTAAGTAGTAAATGCTTGTTTTATAACATTCTAAAGATGCCAGTAAAACATTAAAGAAGAATAAATGATAACATTTCCCATATATCATCACCAGAAAAGATGGCTGTTAATCCCAGAACTGTACATCATTATCAACAAAATAAAACAGAACTACAAAACAGCTTCATTTCCCAAAGAGTATCCTCATACATTTTCATCTTTATTCATATTGAAGATACCATTTGGGCACAATGGAACCCATTTAATGTTTTCATAGTTAAGATATACAATATGTAGTCAAATAAAAATGGCGTGTGGAACATTAAAATTTTCGTAAAAGATACAAGATTTAGAGAAACTTGAAATAGGTTTACATTTCATTTTTTTATGTGTATGCATATGCTAAAAAAATGACTTCTTTTTAAATAAACAGATAGGAATAATCTAACTACAGATAATGAATCAAAGAATCACAAAGTGCCTCAAAATAATTTGATAAGATCCAGATTGGCAGAGTATTAATACTCCACAATCTTGTACCAGAGGGCTTACATTCTAGATATGCTCAAAAATATCTACTTTTTCTTATATATTGAAGAAGATTTTAAGTAGAACTTAAAATAGAACAAAATGTCTGGCCAGTACAGAACACGGTAGGAAATACTACAGGAATTGTTCTGCATTTTGTGATTTCCCAATGGCAATTAAGACGTTTCATTCATGAAAGTTTTCAAAGTTTTGCATAAAAGATAGACTATAAAATCCAACTATTTTCATCTAATTTCTCAACCTGTGAGTGTTACTATCACAAATAAAAGGATGAAAGGATTAAGAATTCATTTGGAAGCTTTAAAAATTCCTCTTTACAGTTTGCAGTAGATATACACAATGGTTTGGAGGGTGTTAATCTATGTATTAGAAGCTCTGGATAACACTTCTAAAACATTAATAATAACATTGTATTCACTTTTAGATTCAAGGCTCAGATAGGTCAATTAAGTTTTTACACATTCACATCACACATACATACACACGTATAATTTTTTGTCTGCTGCTTTTGAATTACTAAGGTCAACTGTTTAAGATGTTGGCTGTCTAAACTGCTTTATATGTTTGTCTAGTCTGGACTTGACTGCACTCTATGATATCACTCCTATTTTCACATATCACAGACATTGTAATAAGAGACTTGATCTACATTATGGTCATCTTTCAACATATTATCTTAAAAATTAACATATCACCAACACTAGTATCTCTTCCTATAGAGAAAATGTACCTTATAATTTGAACTTAATATTTTTGCTTTACCAATACATTCATTACCAGAAGATTATAATTTACATAAGTATTCACATTATCAAGCTTATCAATTATTGTTAATAGTTCAAAGCATCATTTTTTAAAAAAAAATAAATGTATATCGATACACTGTCCCTTTTAAATTTTGGATGGAGAAGGTAGTATTCGTTGCCTTGACTTCTGCTTACATAATTAATATATACAATAACATGTAAGAGTCATCATTAACAAACTTAGTACCGATTACAGGAGTCCTCCAATATTAACATGTCAAGCACTCTACATGACGCATGATAAGAAACATGTTAAAAATGTTATGACTAAGACCCTATGCAGTCAACCTCCTTGGCTTCCTTTGTATATGAAAAGTATCAAACTCTTCCCTTCCTTTGGTCCTTGCTTGGAATGGGCTTCTTTATACTTTCAGTGATTGGATCCTGGTCAACCATTAGCTTTCAGTTTAATAAGTATTTCTTCCTGGTGTAGCCATTTCCAGCACACTTACCTAGATTTTTGCACTTCCTGCAATGAAACATTTCCTATATAAGCACCATGCATTTTAGAATTCCTTATTTATGCGTATGTGTTGGCTTATCTATTTATTGGCTACCTCCCTGACTATATGTAACGTAAGCTCTAAGAGGGCAAGAACTTGGTCTGTTTTGCTCGTCACTTTATATCCAGCTCTTAGTATGATGCCTACCTTACAGCAAATGTTGAGTGAATATTGTTAAATATATGATTTAAAAAAAATTTCCTAACTAATCTTGTCAACCTTATTACCATTCTTATTGTCTACTGTCCTATGAACATTTCCAGAAAAAGCTTTTATTTATACTATTGCTCTGTAACTCCTCTCTAATTATCCAAAAATAAATCAAGCCTTGGAGATTCAGCTCTAACATCACCTCCTCTGTGAGGTCATCCCTGATTATTTTTGGCACATCCCTCCTTTCTTAGATTTTCAAAACAACCATCATTACCACCTTTCGTGACTATTTTGAGTAATTACTTTGTTATGTGTTTCGTCATGTCTATCTAATCTCAATCCTTGGGGATAGCACTGTGTGTTATTATCTTTTTATTCCTCAGAATGTCAGACATAATGCCTGGCAAACTGTAGAGGGTCAAAGATGTTGGGTGCTTGGTTGATATAACGATAATCAAACCAACTACCCTTTGAAGTTATAAAGCCTTTTGGAGGGAAAAGAATCTCTCTCCATATGCCTTCCCAATTCCATTCAAACTGGCCATATGCCTGGTGCTATGCTTGCCAGCAACTGTGGATGGCTTGGGCAGTTTTCTGGGCAGTTTTCAGAGGCTCAAAGGAAGCTGCTGCTCAAGAGCTGTGGCTGAGTGTTTAGGAGGAGAGCCAGGCCTGAGCACCTCCAGTCCCTACCACATTGCATTCTAGTCACTGGCCTCATAATAATTCAAAACTAGCCTGTGATTGCACACCACGTACCATGCTGGTGTGGGTGGGGCTAGGGGGCGGGGGTGGGCAGAACTGTTCAAGGTCACACAGTGCTTACTGAGGAAGAAGATGGCCTTCCCTGTGAACAGACTAGAAGAGCTGCCTCTCTGATGTACTCTAGGAGAGGGAGGGATATGAGGTTCCTGGCACCAAAAGACATTGACTTATGGTATTAACACTTGAAAAGATGAGTTACACAGCCAGGCTCAGCTGTACTCCAGATTGATATGTATGTTCAGAAGGGCTTACAATATCCTCTTGTGTCTCATTTACTCTTCCTGCCTTTAGAGATATACAGAGGGCATGAACCCTGGTTTTACACTGGTGAAAATTAAGATATATGTATATAGAGAGAGGTTAAATGACTTATCTAAACTCACACATATAGGGAATTCAGGACAAAACATAAATTTTCTGTCTCACAGCTTTATATTCTGTCTGTATCAAACACTAACTTCAGTGTGGCTAACATCCAACACGATTAGGAAAATACACGAAAAATTGAACATTCTGGGTGTTAGGAGGGACACTGCTCCAGCTTATGCATTACAGATGTTAAGTGCATAAGCTTTAGGTTTAAGTAAATTAAGATATTTAAAAATCCATATCAGAACAGCATATAGATATCTATTTTAAATATCGTGTCTCATTACACAGTAATTAAGTTGAAGAGTCACCGTTGTCAAAACCACCCAGGAGAGACTCCATAAAGGAAGCCTGTGACAAACGCACTTTCACCTAGGGGAGCGGTGATAGGTAGGGGATCATTGTGAAAGCAAAATTCACAAAAATCAGTGTCACCCAGGGCAGGTTATTTATTGACCATGTTACAGATTAATGTTAAATACCACCTACATGATGGGAGCTGTCTGTCTGGTTCAGTTTGGCTCTTCCTGTGTTTATTAAATTACCATTCCCACCCCTTAGTCATCTTTCCTCATATGCACTATTCCCTTGTCCTTTGAGTATTTGACAAATGTCTTCTCATTTATCCTAATATGTGGTACAATCTTCCTTTCATTCTTTATCTTTGATTTTCTTATTGTCACATCTTCTTAGCTCTGTTCTACAATCTCTCCAGTGTTCCTTTGTAAATGATGCCTTATGCAGTACCTTGTCTGTATCTGTCTTACCTTTGATTACCTTTTTTCTTTACATCCAAGTACGTTCACACAAGTAGGTAATTTTTCCCTTTTATGTTTCTTCTTCTTTTCTTTTTCTAGAGTATTTATATCTAGGTAGCATGCATTACCATTAGGCACACCTTAATTTACTTCTGAACAATGTAGCTGTTACTTCCTGTTTTAGCTTGAGCAGTTCGTATTGTGCCAGTTGAAATCTGCACATAATTTTCTTGGTTGTATATTACTAGTGTCTTTCATTTTCTGCCTTCTTTATGTTAAAACTAGAATCTAATGGAGCAAATCTAACTACTGAATAGACAATATTGCTTAGATGTCATTCACCTTTGCATTTGCAGACTTATGTGGTTTCCTACTAAACATAAATTTCAGCTCTAATCATTTATATGATATTCTCCAGGGTCATCTTCAAACACTACCTGTTCTGTATATTTAAGTGTAAGTACACCTCAGGCGTGCTACTAGGACAGACACCCAAGGAGATAGGCAGCAACCAACTGGCCCTGTGGAATGATAAGTCAGTTCCATGTGGAATTTTACCCTAATATTTCAGGTGTCAATTTTAAAAATTCCAAACCAAACAAGTATGATTTGTCATACATTCTTCCTCTCTCTGTTAAAATATAATAGCAGAAATAAAAAAATATTGTTGGCAACTTATATTATACCTATTAAAGCTATAAACAAGGCATTTGTAAGCACACAGTATTACTGACAGTTAAATCATTTAAAAACTAATTTTATCATTTTGGAAATGCTTAATCTTCACTTCAATTTGATTTTTCATATGCAGCAAAAGACAATGTAAATAAAGCTAAATTTTGATATTTTATACAGTTGAGTCTAATTCATAACATCCTCTGCTTGTAAAATATAAACATTTAAAAGGAATTTATTAAAGAAAGCAAAATATCCAACTCAATAGAATTATAAATATATACCTGATTTTAGAGAAATTAAAAATCAATGCTTATTTTGAGTTTCTTTACCTTTTATCTGGTTGTTCAAATGCTATTATTTTTTTCACAACTAGTTAATTAATTAAACAAATATTGACTGAACACCTACTATGTGCATGATATTGGTGATATTGTGATGAGAGAATAAAAAAGACAAGCTTCCTGCCCTTTTGGAGCTTATGGTCTGGTGGGGCAGAGAGGTATTTGTCAAATGATCATGAAAATAAATTTATAATTACAAACTCAAGAAAGAATACGTAGTATGAGACAATTATAGACGGAATCTCGTCATACCTAGAATGTCACAGGAGGCTCTCATAAGGCACACTTCCATGAGCTAAGGTTTGACAGGTAAAATGGGGTTAATAAGAGGAAAACAAAACGTAGGAACATGTGATTTACTTCAAGGATAAAGAAAACATGTGTGAAAAGACTCTGTGGTGGGATGATATAACCGATGGATAGTATGGCTGGAGAGCAGATGGCTCAGGACACTAGTGGGGGGCGACGTGGATCAGGGGAGGATTTGGGCCTTTATCCTAAGAGCAATGAAAAGTTAGAGGGAAGAGTTTAAGCACAAGAGTGACATATTCAAATTTGGAATAGCAAAAGTGCATTCTGGCTACACGGTAGAGGCTACACTGGGAAGAACACAAGTCTAAAAGCAGAGGGACTAACTGGAAAGCTAAGGTGGTAATCACAAACTAAAGATTGTAAAGATTGGACAAGAGTGGGGTAGTGGAGGTGAGCTCCACACACACAAGTGGAACCCACTGCATTTGGTAACAGTTTGGCTAAGTGGGAGGGTGATAAGAAAGAATGACACATCAAAGAGGATTTCTAGGATTCCGGCGAATATGTTCAATGAATCAGGGTTCGGGTGACGAGACAATGAGTTGGGGGAGACATGAAGCTGGGGAGTTAAGCAAGAATCAGATGACAATGGGAAAGCATCACATGTCATCCTGAACAAATGGAGAGCCTTTGAAGAATGTGAAGGAAGGTGACATGATCCGATGTGTAATTTAGAAAGTTTACTCTGCCATATGGCTAACAACTGGTTGAAGTTGAATAAGGCTCGGAGAGAGAGAGATCATAGAAGAGGGTGATTCATTCATTTCCCTCTTGGGAGACTGGGTAGGTTTTGGAGGACAAATCGTTAAGGTGCTGCAGGAGAAAAGTAGGAGTTTTAAGAGGAAGTTGGTGAGTTCAACTTGAGATATCCAGTCTGTAGTTAGGGACATAGGACTGAAGCAGGAGAATGAGGTTTGTCTTAAAAAGACAGATTTTTGAATCATCAGCATATACATGGCAATTGAAGCCCAAAGATAGAGCTTTAAGACTGAGGACCGGACCCCAAGAAAACAAACTTTTGAGGAATGGGCAGAGGAAAAGGCTGAGAATTAAAGGTCAGAGGATCAAGAGAAAAACAGAGAGGAAAGTATGTCAAGAAGGAAGGATGTGTCAAAAGTGGCAATTGCTACAGGGAGTTCAAGTAAAATAAAGTTTTCATTGGATTTAGTGACAAACTTGTCACTTGGTCATCTTGTAGAAATAGTTTTAGCAGCAGGCTGGGAGTGGAAATCTATACTGGGGTGGAGTAAAAAGTGAACGCAGACCTGTCTCCAAGTCTTTCAAAAAAATTGGCTGTGAAACAAAAGAGGGTGCTGAGGGCAGTAGCTATAGAGGTATACAGAGTTTTTATCAAAAAGCTTTACAATATTCCATACACATTGGTAGACAGCTTGAATATGCTAAATATGATTCCCATATTCAAGGCACTTATATTCCAATAGGGAAATAAAATGACAATAAATGTAAATACATTGGAAGAGATACTGATTATGTAATATTTTGCTTATGTAATAATTACATATTAACTAAGCTACGCAAAATACATTGTTAAATGTTAGCTTTGGGATGGATATCATTCTCTTTACCAGGGACTATTAGAGAACTAGATTGTTCCATGAAAAAATTATATATATATAAATATATATTTATATATATATAAATATATATTTATATATATATATATATCTATATATATATATATATCTATATATATATAAATATATATATATATTTATATCCAAAACAAGTATACACATTTTAAGAAAGGAAAAAAAACTATATTAAAATTGCAATACAATGAATGACTACCATTCATTTGATTAATGCCATCTTTTGAGTGAACGTCTTACTACACATTGTTACTATAATTCAATTCAATTTTGAAAAGTACTACATAGATAACATCTCTTAAAATGTGTACATTTTTTTGGCACCCCCTGGTATATAGATGCACTTGGAGGAGAGAGGGCAGCTCCCACACCAGATGCAGGATGAGACTCGCCAAATGCCTTAACAAATCTAAAGAATGTATTACCGTGTTTCCCTGAAAATAAGACTGGGTCTTATATTAATTTTTGCTCCAAAAGATGCATTAGGGAGTATTTTCAGGGGATATCTCATTTTTTCATATACAAGAATCTACATTTATTCAAATACAGTCATGTCATCTTCTTCTGGAATATTGTCATAACATACTAAATGTGTCTGTCTGGTTGACGATCTTAACTGGGGCTTATTTTTGGGGTAGGTCTTATTTTTTGGGGAAACACGGTAGTTATAAAGCAAAAAGCAACTTGTCAGCCAACAAAGCAGAGAAAGGGAGCATCAAAAAGGTTGGCTATACAATGAGTTTGGCACTTTCCAGAGGAAAGGGAGCTGGAGCCATCAGATAACTAGAGGCTCACAGTAGTTCTCAACCTTGGCTGACATCAGCATCATCTGGAGAGCTATTGAAAATCCCAGGGCTCATACTGTACCTGAGACTAATTATGTCACAAACTTTGGGGGGTAAGACCTGGCATGAGGTAATTCTAATGTGCAGGCCTAGTTAAAGGCATTGCCTCCTAAGGTAGCCATGGATAATAGGAAGTCATAGCTACTGAACTTCTCTTACTCTGGTCCAATTGCTGGATCATTTATGGTTGGGAGAGAAATGTATTGGTGGTCTTAGGCTGATGTTATTGGCTATTTCAGTCTTTTACCCCTCTAGTTATGATTCCATGTGTATTAATTCACTTTTTGATGATCATACAGATCGTCCACAGGGAAAGAAAGAATTGATCATGTTGACTGAGTATTTAAGATCTCCACAATGGTAATGTTTCTAATTATAAATGTGGTAGGGTCAAGGTTAATTAAGAAGTGAAGATTTCCATTTCCTCCCCGCCCTCCTTTCATCAAGGAGATCTCTACTTTCAGCAGTCTTATTTCTAGGTTTTTTGTGTTATAAAATCTGAAGGCTGGGCATATAAAAATGGTATTGGAGAGTGGGAAGCAGGGGGAGGGGGAGTAATTTTACAGTGGAGAAATCTGGCAAACACTACCTCAGTCAGGTGGTAAGATCAACATCAATACCGTGTTTTCCCGAAAATAAGACCTAACTGGAAAATAAACCCTAGCATGATTTTTCCAGGATGACATCTCCTGAACATAAGCCCTAATGCAATCTTTTGGAGCAAAAATTAATATAAGACCCAGTCTTACTTTCAGGGAAACATGGTAGTAATACTGTATATTGAGTTCATGGGTCCTTAACATGATATGATAAAAATTATAATTTATCTCTGTGCTTTTTTCTACAAAAATCCATAACTCTATTCCAGACATGAGAGAGACCTCAACTGAGGGACATCCTACAAAATAAATTAACTTTTCAAAACTGTCATAATCATGAAATACAAGGACAGTCTGAGAAAGAGTCACAATATAGAGGACACAGCCTAAGAAGACATGATTGCTAAATGTCATGTAGAATCCTGTATGGGATACTGGGATAATAAAAGGACATTAAGTAAACACTGAAGAAATCTGAGTATAGGTGTTAGTTAATAACAATGACTCAGTATTAGTTCATTAATTGTGTCAAACATGCCATACAAAGATATTAACAGTAGGGGAAAGTAGGTATGGAGTATACAGGAAATCTCTGTACAATCTTTGCAACTTTTTTGTAAATCTAAAACTATCCCAAAGGGGAAAAAAATTTAAAAAGTAGTTTGGGATTAACTCAAATTGGACCACCGAGTATAATATAAAAGGCAAAACTATAAAGTGCCAAGATAACATAGGAGAAAATCTAGATGACTTTGAGTATTTCACTGATTTTTTAGATACAACACCAAAGGCATGATCCATGAAAGAAATAATTGATAAGCTGGACTTTATTAAAATTAATAACTTCTGTATTGTGAAAGATACTTTTAAGAGTATGAGAAAGCAAGCCAAAGACTGGGGGAAAATATTTGTAAAAGACATACCTGATAAAGGACATACCCAAAACATAAAAAGGACTCTTCAAACTCAATAATGAGAAAATAAACAACCCATTTAAAAAAAATGAGAAAAAAACTTGATGCATTTGGGCTGCTCTAATAAAAGTACCGTATACTAGGGGGCTTATAAACAACAAAAATGCATTTCTCACAGTTCTAGAGACTGGGAAGCACAAGATCAAGTCTCAAGAAGACTCAGTGTCTGGTGGGGACCCACATCCTGCCTTATAGGCCGTTTATTTACACTGTGTCCTCACATGACAAGGAAGGAGCAAAGGATCTCTCTGGAGTCCCTTTTATAAGGGTACTAATTCCATTCACAATGGTTCCACCTTCATGACCTAATCACCTCCTAAAGGTGAATCGCCTCCTAATATCATCATCACCTTGGGGGTTAGGATTTCAACATAGGCATTTTGGAGGGGACACCACCATTCAGTCTATAGCAAGACCTGAACAGACATCAAAGAAGATACACACACATACACATTCATATGCTTGTGTAGGGGCAGGGGGTATATGGAAACTCTTGGTATTTTACAATCAACTTTGCTTTGAATCTTTAACTTCTCTAAAATATAAAGTATATTTTAAAAAATTTAGTACGGGAGAGTCTGCTGGAAAGATGCAAGGATGACGTCTAAGATATAATAAAGAACTGATTCTCCTACTAAAATATTTGTTGTGTCTCTAGACTCAGCTCATTAGGCTATAATCAGCTCAGTGAGGGCAATGAATGTGTCAGTTTTGCTTATACCTCTATTCCCAGCATGTGACATTCTTTCTCAGTGCCTAGAGCATTATAGACGCTCAATAACTATTAATTGAATTAATGAATGAAATGCCACCTGTTCCATGGGATTTTCCGTAATTACCTTTAACAAGATCAAGCTATTCCATATGTAGGTATTTCTCAGGTACGTTTTATTATTTTATTTCAGGTTGTATTATATATTTACTTGCAGTTGTCCTCCATGCCTAAATGCTTATGTACGCAACACACACACAGACACACACACACACACTCACACAGACAAGATTGCAATCTCCTTGACGACAGGGACTGAGACTCGTTTGTATCTTTCATCTTCTACCACTTAACTTGGATTTTGTATGTGGTAAACATTATACGTATTTGTTAAATTGAGTTTTCTCTGCTATGCATTTAAAATTTCTTATGCAGTTGTATTCACTGAACAAATATAAATTATTAAATATTGAATTAATATGAGATAAATGTACTCATTACTCTAATTAATGTCTAACTATATTTGGCAAGAAACTATTTTGTATCTGTACATTTCACATTGCTGGTATGAGATTATGAGAAAAGCGTTTAGTACGCTATTTGCAACATCAGGGCCACTGTTTAGCATTATGTGTTCAGAAGCCCATTTGATTTCCCTATGAAAATTTTCCTAAACCAGCAGAAGGTGAGGTAGAAACAGTACCAGGACAGTGGGCTTGCTTGGGTCCCTAGGTTTAGTGAATTGTATGGACATTAATAATTCACTTCATTATCATGGTCTGAGGTATCTCTCCTAAAAAAAAAAAAAAGGAAAAAATGGACTACATAATCTGTAAGAACCTTCTCGCTCCAATATTCTTTGTCATTTAAAGCTCTTAGTAGTTAATCAAACTGGATCCCTGAATTACAGGCCAGTTTTCCGGTTCATGCATTTTTCTGCCACAAGATGGCGGACTTTATGTTGTTTTCTTCATTCTCTACCAGCAAAAAGAACCTTAACCCTCTTGCAGCTTTGAAAATTTAAAACTCCCAATTCCTCAAAAAGTCTGATAAATGCAACATGGACTTCACATTCTGATTCTAAAAGTGTCTTGAACACTTTGATTTTTCACAATAAAGAAGATTTCCTCTTGTGTGAAAAATACTGATTTAGACTGTATTTCTATACAAATGCAAAAATTCCATGAGTTCAAAGAGACTACCAGTATTTTCATTTGTTGTTCTTTTTTCCTTACACAGTCAAAGACAGAGCTTTTGAAATTCAGAATTGATAAAAAAACTTTACCAAGGAAGCTACTTGTTATAGTTTTCAAAATGTACTGTCATTCTGATATTTTTAGCCACTCTTCTTGACACTTCCCAAGTATTCCAACTTTTTTTATACTACTGGGTTCTCAGATTTTATTTGAGGTAGAAGTAGCAAATCAAAAATACATCTATTTTATGCACCAAAATGGGAATTCGGAAGAACAAGATTTGCATTTCAGAAATTTGAAGTAATTTTCCTTAATTTACATGATCTTTCTGCTGTAAGAAAATTTATGATTTTGCCAACTTACCCTGGTCAGAAGCTCATTCATTTCTGTAACGAGAGTATTCAGATTGCCCTCCGCCAACTGAATGAGCCTCTCTGGGGCCCTCTGAGGTGAGAGCAGGTGCTAAAAAAGATTTCATTCATTTATACATTTTAGTAAATGGTATTGCATGGGTCATGAGCTTGAACATTTAACAGAACACATTTTTCCTTTATATACAAAAAACTTAACCTTCTCACTTTTGAAGAACAGAGAAACAAACCATTTCAATTGGGCATGTATATATACACAAAGCACGGCGTGGAATATGCTGGCAAATAATACAAATTGCAGTAATTTATTGAGAAATTACTATGTGCCTGGCTTTTTTTTTTTTCTTTTTTTCACCTCATTCTCGTGACAGTTCTACGAGGTAAATGTTATTTCATTTTATTTATGAGGAAACTGTGGCTTGAAAAAAGTTAAACACTTACACAAGATCACACAGCCAGTAAGGGGTAGAGTCAAGATGGACGTTGATTCTTTAAGGCTCCCATTTTAATTAACAGAGATAACATTTACAGCTTAAAAAGAGGACGGTGGTCCTTGACAGAATTGGCCAGGTACCAGCTAACTGGCTTGATCTCAGTGTTGGTAGGAGCTGGCCTGGCACTCACAACTAAGCCATTTTCTTCTCCTATTGAACCTAATCAATCTCACAGAACACTACCATTAGACAGGGGCACTCTGTGACAGTGATGAATGAAATAAAATAAGACCACTCCATAATCTTGTCTAAGCACAGACAAAACATGATCTCTGTGCAAAACACAAAGTACCCAAATCCCATTTCCTGGCTGACATGAGTAACCACTTCCTCCTTCCTAATTGTACCTTTAGCTTCTCCTTGTTCTTCCCTCCTTCTAGATAAGATTCATTAGAATACTTGATTATGGAATTACTCCCACTTCCTAATAGCACCCAATCCAGCAAATTCCTATTTCCTTGAACTTGGCCCAAACTACCTGGCATAAACCCAAATACTAATGAGTTTTTCCTAATGCCCTATTATCGAAACACCCAAAATGCCCTGCAGTGTGCAGTGTCCCTTCTTGTTGCAATGAGTTAAAAACCCAATTTTGTTCTATCACATTTGTGTTCCTGGTGTTCTCTGGCTGGAACTCAGGGAGCACTGACACAGTTAAAGGAACTGAACAAAGAAGGTAAATAACTTCCTTAAGGTTTTAAAATGGGATTCAAAGTATCCAGATATTAAATAAATTATGGAAGAAAACAAATACACAATCAAGAAAGATTGGAATTTAAGGCAAATCAAGGTCATTTTGACCATCCATCCATAAGGAAGTAGGTGACTGAATTCCCTGGCTTAGATGATGACCACAGATTGGAACCTCTACCAAAGGAGGAGTACTTCATCTATTACTTAAGTATTATTTAAAAAAAATTATGTCCTACTGAAGTATTTGCTTTTCTAGTTTAATTTTCTTTCTTTGTATTTGCTCCATGTATAAGGAAAATAACTGGTCAGCATCTTCTTTGCTAAACCTCTTCCCATTCCTGAATACTGGGCCTGTAATGTCAACTTTAGATTCCTCTGCCTGGCTTTCGAGGTTGTCCCTTCATATCACCTGTCCTACTCAAGTCTCCAGCCTTATCTTTTGCTAGCAGTCCTGACTTGTAATGTCTGCCAGATAGTCCTTGCTAATTCACCCCTCTGCCTCTGCTGTGGCTCTCTTAGATTCGATGGCACGAATATATACAGGCCAGGGGTCAGGGAGACCTCGCCACTGGAGTACAGAGTTCTTTTCTCTCTCTGCGCTTTGCCAAGGTGGTTTCATTCTTACAGGCCCTAAAGTAATACCACCTCTATTCAAATCCCAGCTCTACGCCTAGAGGCCATGTGACTTTGTGTCTCAAAGGTAACTTCTTTGTGCCTCAGTTTCCCTATCTGAAAAAAATGTAGATGATACAGTACTCTTTTCCTACTTTTTGGAGTTTTTTGTTTTTTTTTTCTTCAAGATTTATATCTGATAATTCATCTAAGACTGGTCAATTG
This sequence comes from Rhinolophus ferrumequinum, assembly GCF_004115265.2. Classification (NCBI taxonomy): domain Eukaryota; kingdom Metazoa; phylum Chordata; class Mammalia; order Chiroptera; family Rhinolophidae; genus Rhinolophus; species Rhinolophus ferrumequinum. Next base: position 77,276,987 of record NC_046286.1, on the reverse strand, counting down.
CCTAGCACAGAGATATTTGTCAATAAATGTTACTTGTTCTTGCTGTCATCATTATTGGTTTCTTCTGTTAAATAGGGATAATAATTCTTATTTTAAAGGCTATGGCCCGGATGAAAGAATATATTCCCTATATTCTTACAATGCCCACTCCTCACCAATATTTCTCTGTCTATTAAAATTATGTCTATTCTTCAAGTTCCAACACAAATTATATTCTCATTAATAATGCATTCCCTGGTTACTCTGAATCTTGCCTATTTCTCCATCTTTGTAGTCTATTTTGTGTCAAATTTTTACAAAATAGGGTAATTATGTTCTTTTGCTAGATGTTTAATTATATTGTTTAATTACCTTTTTTAACCGTAGACTCTAAGCTTCTTGGGGGGTAATGACTACATTATAGAAATCATGAAACCCCCAGGGAATCAAGTGCAATACTAGGACATTCCAGAATCTCTCAATTAATATTTGATAATTGACTGATAGTGTATATGCGTATGTAGTCATCTGTCATCAAATGAACCTGTTTTCTTAACATTTCTTCCCATTCCATTAAATATTGAAAGCTTTAACAATGTTTTAGAGTAGTGTTTCTCAAATCAGTTCTTAATGAAGTACTTCAAAGGTCTACTTGTTCTCTAGTATAAAAAATTTAATTTTGTGTTTTCATTTTGCCAAGCAACTGAAATGTTAATGTAAGAATTTATGGAACACAGACTGGGCACCTGAGAGATGAAAGGACCACCTGATTTCAGCACCTACATTTGCATGCATGTTTGATCATATGGGAGATCGAGCACATAAATCATTCTAACTTGTCAACTGATGCCAAATCAGTTGGGACCCCTTGCTAGGGGCTCTCTAGTTCAAATCGTGGAAAGGTAGGAGCAGTGAGTTACCACATGCTACGTGCCGATGACAGAACCTGCATGGAAGTAGTCTGTATCATATTCTTGTTGCAAGCAGCAACTTGCTTTAAACGAAAATCATCCATTATTTTATATTAATGTTTTTAATTTGATTTTACTGGTTTTTAGGCTTTTGTAAGGATTAATATGTTTTGATTTTATAGAGCTATAAGTATAAGAACTTCATACCTGATTTTATGTTTGCCTATATTTAAGTAACATAATAAAAGTGATTTAGGCCAAACACTGGGGGGTACATCGGCCTCTTTTCCTTAATAGCAATCTGTGTATTATAGTTCTCAAGTTTGAAAAACACTGATTAAGACAGTCTCTGAATTTCCCTAACAGGTGCTTCCTTTGATTTGGGGCAATGGGAAGAGCATTTACCAATTCTTACAGAATCTTCTGTCATCTTTTCCTTGGCTCTTGCTCTTACTGCTCCAACCTACCTTTAGTTCCTGAGTCCTATTTTCAAGCCCATACAGCATTTTATATGGAGCAGGCAGCGGGCCAGTGAGGTTGACGCTCAGGGCCATCTGCTCCAGACGAGCCAGGTCCCCGAGAAGAAGGCCCGTGCATTCGTCTCCGCAAACTGTGAAAGGGAAACGACAGAGAATATTTACTTTCGCGGAGCACCCCAGGCCGATGTTCAAAGATTTCAGGTATGAAATATTTTATGGCCTATGCATAATTCTGTGAAAGGTGATGCTCCTCATCTCAGATAATTAACGTTTTTCAATGAATGACCGTTGGAAAAAAAATTAAAAGAACAACAAGAGAGAAACCGTTCCTGTTCACCCCGAACCTGAAATATGAATGATATAAACTGAGGAACCAGAGAGAAGGAACAAATGGATTTTGAAGGAAATTAGTGTATTGCAGAAGTAGTAAAGGAGAGGTAAAATGTGAAATATGACATTCTAATGCCCCAGAAATTCCCACATGATCAATCTAGAGGAAATCTGTAACTAGGGAATACAACACGCTCCAGAGTCTAAAAATGCACGCAAGTGTACCATGCTACATTAGATTGCACGGTGGAGCATCTATAGCAATTGGGTCTCCACATGCTTCATGTATTACATATGCAAAAACTGTATGTTTATTTTTGTTTTAGCTTGACATATACTGAGATTTTTTTTTATTCAAAAGAAAGAACTTTTCCTTTTATAACTCTTTTTCTCACAGTGATATTTGTTTACATAGCCATGTTTCCCCAAAAATAAGACCTAACCAGATCATTAGTTCTAATGTGTCTTTTGGAGCAAAAATTAATAGAAGACCTGGTCATATTTTACTATAAGACCAGGTCTTATCTAATATAATTGACATAATATAATATAATATAATATAATATAATATAATATAATATAATATAATACTAGGTCTTATATTAATTTTTGCTCCAAAAGACTCATTAGAGCTGATTGTCCAGCTAGTCTTATTTTCAGGGAAACACGGTACTTTGATGATTAACCTAATCCAGTCTTGTAGATAAATAATTGCTAAGGGCCATAAAAAAAGTTATTTAAGTAGCTAAGGGTGCTGATGTTCTACCCATGCATAGTCTTTTCAATGATTATAAAGAGAGACTATTCAAGCTTGGTGGTGGTGGAGAGGGGCTGGTAGTAGAGTTAATGGAGAGAAAAAAATGGATTATTTCTTCATTATCAAAATAATGTCATAAATAGTGCAATTTTTAAAATTAAAATATATTAATTCTTTTGGTGGATTTAAAAAAAGATACATATTTGTTTAAACTTAGCTCAAAAATTTCTTTCTACTCTTTGCCTCACAGTAATGAGACACAGCTTCTCCATGTAAAGAGCATGGACTGTCATATTCATGGCATTCATGTACACAGTTATATTTTCTACCTCATGTTCTGTACATAGAGGTATCAAAACTACACACATGTTAGAAGAGAGGAAAGTACATAACAGAAAATACGGAGACTGGAGCAGCTTTGGATCATGATCAAAACTGGTAAGAATTCAATTAGTTCTCTAAACAGTACTCCCCTGAGCTGCCTAATGGAGAGAAAACCATTAACTGAAGCTTGTAAACAAAGAGAAGCAGTACAGAGGATGATTTTTCGATAGGACAGCAGTTAAAGGTGAATTACAATATCCCTTCTCAGGGAAGAAACCGCTGCAGCAGGGCTTCTAATAAATCACATCCTTGCAGGTGACACCTGTAACAGTAGAGCATCACCTGCAGGGACTTCACAAGCTGAGTGAACAAAGGAACTGAAGTCTGGAACTAGAGCTGCATCTCTCCCTCTTCTCCCAGCCAGAATGAAAGAGAATTTCCTCTGCATGGAAAGCGAGTGACAAAAAGAGAGCAGTGTGGCATCACCCCCTCAGGTCAATGCCAGCGCTTGAGAAGCTTCAATAGGCCTGTCTACATGAAACAATTACAGGAAACACAACCTGGATCACAATTAGGTGCCAAATTGACTTTGTCTAAACACCAAGCCACAGTCTGATTTTCAAACTTCAGTGGGTATCGGAATCATGGAAGGACATCCTTAAACCACTTAAGACCAGGCCATCAGTGTTTCTGATTCCAGAGCTGATTGAATCCCCTGGTTTCCGATTCTCTGACGGAGAATGTGCTTTTCTAATAAGCTCCCAGATGAATACTGACACTCTTGGTCTGTGCACCACACTTGGAGTAGCAACTGCCCTGGCAGCAGGGGCATCACCTCGGAACTTATTACAAATGCATAATCGTAGGCCCACCCCAGATCTAGTGAATCAGAATCTGCATTTTAGAATGATTCCCATGTGATCCATGAATGTTCATGTTTGAAAAGCACCACTGTAGGTCAGTGGTTCTCAATTTGGGCTGCACGTTAGAATCAAATGGGTTTTATAAAATACAGATATCCAGGTGCTTTCCCTCCTCACCTCCAGAGAATCTGATTTGATGGGTCTGTGGGAAGGCCCAGGCATCTGTATTTTTTAAATGATTCCAGATGACTCTATCATGCTGCCAAGGTTTAGAACCACAGGACCAGATGATGAAATTTAGGGATGCTCGGTCCTAAAGGGAGCAAGGGTTTGGAAGACATCATTTTGCTTGTTGTCTCCTCTGCCTAGAACTCATCTCCCTCCATCTCCCCCGATGTGGCTCCTGGATATTTAGGTCAAGTGCTCAAGAGTTACTTCCTCTGAGGGGAAGTCTGTGACGACTCTGCAATTATTATCCTCACCAATCACTACAGTATTTCTTTTGTCTTGTTACCTCAACACTCATGCATTTGTGGGCTATCTTACTATTTTATTTATACATTGTTACTCCCTCACCAGAGAAGGGACCTTAATCCCCTTTGGTTACAGTGCCTAGGAGACTGTCGTCTGCATAGTAAACAATCAATAAATAGTTGTTCTATCCGTGAAAGAAGAACAAGAAATATTTCAGAGATGATCAGGGAATTAGAAGGAAAGAACTGAGAGAGGGAAAGAAGAAGAAAGAGTGAGAGAGGGGGAGGGATAGAGGCAGAGAGGGGCAGAGGGAGGGAGGGAGAGATTGGCTGAATAGGAAACACCTGAACGTGACAACATGCTATGTGATAGGAAATGGAGAACCAGGCAGATGGATGAGGAACTGGAGACTAGAATGACAACAATGGTTAGAGGGAGGAGATCATTTTGTGATTGAAGAGGCAGAAAGTGATCAATGTCAAGAAGACAGGTGACTGTTACGGTACTTTCATGAGGTAATTCAGTTTTGACCCAGGAAACAGTTATTGGAATGGAGGGATGGAGAGAAAGAAAAAAGATGAAAAATATTATCAAGAAAGAAACAACGCAGATGGGTTACTGAACAGATAAAGGCAATACTCATTTCTGGGGTGCAATAAAAATGGTTACCACTTCTCTGCTGCTCCTCCCATTAGGAGGTAGAGTCTGTTTGCCTCCCTCGAACCTGGGCTAGCTTTATGACACACTCTGAGGGATACTGTGTGACTCTTGAGCCTCAGCTTCAAGGGGTATGCAGCGTCTGCTCCCACTTTCTTGGAACTCTGCTGCCTTGTAAATAATCCCTGTAGAGCCTCTTTGAGGAAGGAAGACACTTGAGGAGAGAAAGGCAGGTCTAACCATTCTATAATAGCTGAGGCCGCATCACGTGAATGAGGCCATCTGGGACCCCACCAGGCATGACAACAAAAGAATTTTCCAGTGGAGCCCAGCCCAAATTGCCAACCTACAGAATCTTGAGGATATATACTGTTGTTTTTTTAAGCTATTGAATTTTGGAGTGGCGGCAATAGATAACTAATATACTTTTCCAAATTTTACAATGATTTTGTGTGTGATTTAGAGTGCAAATTCAGATTGGAAACTCATAAGTTGCTATCCATAAGTTAAAAAACAAGTATTCGTAAGAACTCTTAGTTTTTTTTTTAAGGTTATGACGAAAACAAAGGTTCCTTTCTCACTGAGTCCAAAGTTTATCATTATTTTAAAAGTTCTATTTAACTTCTAGTGTAGATGTAGTTGGAGCAGATGTTCCCAGGATATAAGGAAGGAAATTATTATTATTATTTTTTAATTTCAAGCGCTTGAGAGGTACTTGATAATATGACATCTCACCATGCTTTTTTGGGGGGCAGTGTGTTCTTTAGGAATCTTATGCTAGCCCCTTTTTCTAATTTATTATAATTTACAACCTACCTATTTTCAAGAAGGAATTCAGTTAGCTCACTGATAATGGTATAGTTACTGATGGTTCCAGAAATTTCCAGGGAAAAGTTTTCTCAGTTTTTACTTCATACAAGAATAGATCAGACACTGGAATGCAGAACTAGATCTGATTTTACTGCAATACACTACTACAGAATAAATTGGTAAGCTAGGACGCCAAGAGGCATGATGCATACTAAGTTTTCTCTCATTTATTCTACCCCTCGCCCATCTGTTTTGGTTTCTCATCTTCAGTTGTTGAAATGAAAATGCACTTAATTGCTCTTTCAAGAACTCATGCATTCTACTTTACGTTTGTGTCCAAAGGACTATTATTATCCCATGTCTTATGGTCTCTGTATTTGCTTTTTGAGGAATAAAGTACAAGCACATTTCCATAAGTGAAGGGTAAGTTTTATACATGCTCCAAGTAATATACTAACATCTGTCCAAATGGATCGAAAAGACTTATGAATGTGACAGCTATGGGGATTTTTTTTTCCCAAAGCTTCTGTATAAGTCTAATTTATGCAGATATAAGATAAACACATGGGGAAATATGCCCTTTACATAATGATTTGCTATTTATTCTGACACAAAGTATTTTACTTATACCACAAGCTACTTTTATTTGCCCCCCAAAAGACTGAAATGTCTAGCAACAAACTGTAAAAATGAGATGCAAATTAGAACCACATTTAATTCACTATGATAGAGAAGATTTCAAGGGTGTATAGAGACATGGAATATTCATATTATGCAAACAATTATTTTTTTAGTAAGGGTGCAATAACTGCTCTGTGCATATTAACGCCTATCTTATCATCAGGACCCCCTTGCCCCCCACAAATCCCTCTAAACCATTCTCGAATTCAACAATAGAGATACGCATGAGATTATAAAGTGATATTCTACCTAAAATGCATGGGAGCAAAAGCAAATATTTCAAAGACTATGATTATATTTAACATGACTAAATGTTTCTGAGGCTTTGCCTATAAAAGTGTCAGGATAAGTTTGTGTCTAATATTAACGAATACAGTACTAAATTCAGATCATTATAGCTGGGCACATGTAAGGGGCAAATCATGCAGCTTATATTACAGATCTTTCTGTTAGCAATTAGTACAAAATACTGCACTTCTACCAGAGTCCCCCATGCATAATAACTACTGGCTTACTGTCACAAAAAATTCACACACTGCATCCAAGCCAAAGAAGCTCCAGCTGAAATGAGTGCATTGAGTATTTTTGAAAAGGCCAAACCTATTAACCAATTTTAGCTAAAGATACATAAACTGTCTGCTCTCATCAAATAGAGATAAAATGAGTAAATACACATTTCCAGCAAAAGATAAAATGTGTGTGTTAATATGCATGTTTTAGTTTAACTCTTCTACATTAAGGTCATTGATAGTTCCTTGGGTATGGATTTTATATTTCTCTCTTTTGCCTCTCCCTTTTAAAAAGAAACATTTAGATTAGTGAATATTTAGGGCTTATTATTACATATAAATAAATATCTTCAAAAATAAAAATTTGGTTTTAAACTGATTAAGACTTTTTTTCCCCTTTTGCCTGAAGGTATTCTGTAACCTTTTGGTGATGCTGATGAAATTATTCGTGTACCAAATTTATATAACTACTGATACAATGTACTTTTAATATGGCAAAGCAAGAGACAGACAGAAAGAGAGAGAAAGAGAGAGAGAGAAAGCCAAACAACTGCTCTGCTCTTCACTTATTGTACATGTGAATAAAAATACTTGAATTCACTGTCACTGCTTCCAGGTACTGTAGTTCAAGAGAAAGTTATGAAACAATAAGCCCATGGATTTCTGTGGCAGCTAGGAAAAGAAGAGTCAGTTGTAATTCAAGGTTTAAAATGTCTGTCCAGCCAATTACAAATTCAGGAAGTTTATAAAATATTTAATAAACGCAGATCTTTAATCTGGCACAAAGGCAATGCCAACTCTGAGATGGACAAAATAAAAGTAAAATATGCCTTCAGGAGTTTTTGTTGTAGGTCTTCAATGGACTGACTAAAGCACGCTGAGGATTTTCTCAGCTGTTCTTGGCTCAGTGGGATGGAGACAAAAACAGCAGGCAAATAGCAGAAGGGGGATAGACAGTGTCAGAAAGAATGAAAAGTACCACTAGCTACCGTATTAAAAAAAAATAAAAATGTCTCTCTCAATTGGAAATGAGACAGAAATGGAACCAAGGCCCCAGAACTCATAGCTACGTTAGTATACGTACAAACACACTCCATGCCCTCGCGTGCATGCCAGTGCTTGCAGCCATCACACTTCTGTCCCACGGCTCCGGGTCGGCAGGTGCAGACCCCTGTGACAGGGTCACAGGGGACAGGTATTGAGCCATACGGGTCGCACTCACATTCTTGGCAGGAGCCCCCGGGGCTGCTTGGGCTGCCAGTATAGCCAGGAGCACACCTAGATTTAAACGGTGACAAAGCACAGGGGATTAATAATGTCATGTCTCTGTTGCTGTTGTGTGAGTTGTTTTGAATGAAACAAAACGAATACCAAGAATCAATAGATCAGGGGTCAGCAAACTTTTCCTGTAAAGATCCAGATAGTAAATATTTTAGGCTTTGTGGGTCAAGAGGTAATATCAAAATCATGTAGTGAGAAGAAATACAATTTTGAAAATTTTGGGGGTTGACGGAATTAAAAATATAATAATAATGACAATAATTCAGTACAAATGATTTTGTAACGATAATCTACTAAGTAAAACCAATTCACTAATAAGGAGAATGGAATGGTTATTGAGGTACCAAAAGAATTTAACTGGAGTTCAAATTTAGTGTTTCCTATCATCCAATTGATTGTAAATGTTTGCTTGCAAAAACCACTCTTAGCTTGAGTGTCATACAGAATCAGGTAATGGGCCACATTTTGTGGGGCATAGTTTGCCTATAACTGCTCTAGATCATGAACTTTTTTGAAGTGTTTTTTTTTTTTTTAAATTAGAAATGAATAAAATTATATATTGACTCCTGGGGTTTCCTAGACTCATACATTTTAAGGGATCAAAATGACCAAATCATTCAACCAATTAATTTTTCAAATCAGTGAAAAGCAAGCTGAGTGACAATAAACTAGATTTTCTATTTAATTCTACTGGTCGTTCCTTTCTAGCACATCTTTCTCAAGATGGATTTTTCATTGTGTACCCATGGAATTGGCTTAATATTATGCAAATAAAATATATAACAGCAATTTGAGAAATTAGAGGGAAAATCCAACTGAATGAACCCAGAATACAACCCATTCAATGACACTTGCACCCATCTATGCATTCATTCACCCAAGTATATACCACTATTGCTTATGTTACTGGAAGTGGTAACTTGACAAGATGCTAGCAAGACCATATACTGTGGTTTACCCAGGATGGTCCCAGGTTACCTGTTTTCCTGGCTTAATTATTAAAACACTTCCTGTCTCTCATTCGAGTATCCCAGCTTAAACACTAAATCATATATATAGTCAGATTAAACAATAAATTACATATATATAGTCAACTTAAATATAGTCAACAGTCAGAATTTTTGTTCAAAAGGCAAGTATGGGAGGAAGTTGAGAGAGTAGGAAGCTGAAGCTAAAAGTTTTAACACTGGCCAGAAAATACTGGACCATCTTTAGTGACCTGGGATTGTACAAATTTGCATGGCTGGTTGTGAAAATGAATTCATTCTGTCCTGGTTAGAAAACACAAAGCAAGAAGAAAATTATCTGTAACAATAAACTTTTATATGTGTATGGTTTTAATTGTTATTTTATTTTCAATATAATATTACAAATGCTCAATAAAAGTGTCATTTAAATAAATCCACTTAAATTGTTTAACAGGTGAAAAAATTCTATTTTAAGCAGGTTCAGATTGATTAAACGCTCTAAGAGTTTATTACAAGAGCAACTAAGAGAAATCATGGGGAGGGGGTTCTATATTATAGGGACACTCAAGACATTTAAGCAGTTTTAGACCTGAGCTGATGAGTTTGGGCAGGTCATAAGGTGATTTAAATAATTTAAAAAGCTCTCAGAAGTGGAACAAATTTATTTGGAAGGTTACAATAAAAATTTAACCAAGACCTTTGGTTTAATTTAGCTGAATAAAAGCAATTTTTCAGGGAAATAGAACTTGATCATTTATGTTAGAGATGATAAATGTAGAGCTATAACAACATTTGAGAACTGCAAAAACAATTCAAGTGTATGACCCTGCTCATCTATATGCTATATAAACTGTCAATTCTTATTGATTAAACATTAATGGATAGTAAAAAATTTTCTGAAATCACGCTGCCTTAAGACATTAATTGACATTTCAGGGTACCCTGCTAGTCTTTTCTATATACATGCTTTCATAGATAGTATTAACTTCAATTTATAAATGTAGCTATGCTGTCAAACATTTTTCTTCATAAATTACTGCAGATAATTTCCTTGGTGTTCACGGATGCCTTTAGTCATCCTACTGGAGTTTACAAGGGCATGAAATTAATATGAGCCTAAGCATGAATACCAAAGCACACTGCTGGAGATTTTATATATATATGTATATGTGTGTGTGTGTGTGTGTGTGTGTGTGTGTATAAATTTTTTTTAAATGATGTATATATCTCCAAAACAAAGGGAAATAGTTTTGAATTGTGTAATGCTTTGAATTATCTCATTGCTATTTTCTACTGACACGGAAATTGTGAATGCCCTAATACATATACTGGGGGTGAAAATTGTGAATGCCCTGATACACATACAAGTGGACACTTTGATCAACTTTGCTCAAGCAGTAGTCTGCCGTAATCAGAAGTGTCTGGATGCTGATGGTAACCATTTTGAGCACCTCTTATAATTGCAGAAGTCAAATGTGACATGTATTCATCTTTTGTTATCAGTATATATTGAGTATTACAATTTTAATAGTTTTTTCCTTTCTTAAAATGTGTATACATTACTTTGGCACTCTCTGTATACATATATGCAAGTATGAAATATTATGTTTAGAGTTACCACACATATAATTATTTGGAAACATATTTTGTAAACTTATAGAAACTGTATTGGAATTTATAAAACTTGAGTTTACTTATTTAGTCATTTATTTATTTCCATTACTAACACAACTATCTCTGGGTACACCAAAAGAAGATTCCTAAATGGGTCGTGATAAAATTAATTAATATTGGTTTATATTTGCAAAGAGATTAATAATTTAAGGAAGTGACCCAAGAAGAATCCAGTAGAGGAGTGGGTGAATCAGGACATGGAAAAGAAAGGATCCAAACAATGGTATGATTCCAGGTAATTTCCCTGCCTGATTCCATGGAAAACTCTGGAGCATAAACAGCATCTCAAAATTTGTTCAGTTTGGAGGCAAAGGAGCTGGACTTTTGTACTCTCATACCAGTTAGTCATTGGCTATGAGCCACTGGAGGAAGGTGGGTTCAACTCTCAGGCCTTTGTGCCCCTCTGTGGGAGAGGAGGCTTCCATGTAGGTGTTTAGGCAGGACACCAACGGTGTCCTCTGTACACTTGATCTTCACAATGGTAGTATAAAGTAGGTAGAACATTAGCTATACTGATGGTATAGATGAGAAAAATGGGACCAGCTAAGTTGGGGGAGCTGGGCTATGTCCACAGGTCTTTATAAAACTTTATACTAGGGGTGGCCAGTTGGTTAAAGCACAAGATTTCAACAAGGTTGCCAGTTTAATTCCCACATGGGATGGTGGGCTGCACCCACTGCAACTAAGATTGAAAACATCGACTGGACTTGGAGCTGAGCTGCACCCTCCACAACAAGATTGAAGGACAACGACTTGGAGCTGATGGGCGCTGGAGAAACACAGTGTTCCCCAATATTCCCCCCCAAAAAACAAAACAAAACAATATCTTTATGCTATTATCAATAATGCTAAAATTATCATGTGCATATAATGTTAATATTAGTTACTTTCTGTTATTTTATAGATAATGCCTAAACATACTAAAAGTAGTGGTGATAACTTGAATATCAAGGACGCTGATTTTGTAGAAAATATGAATCTAGAAGATATTAATTACAACCATTGTAGACAGTGTGGAATTGTGCTTCTTAATTTACCATTTGTATGAAATGATAAATGTAAAGCTATAATTAGAATTCAAAGCTACAGTTAGAATTCAATTTAATAGCTACATACATGCGTTATCAGATAGGGTAAAAAGTATGGTGAGAGGAAGCATGTAAAGAGTCTTTGCCTGTTGAAAAGGAGAACCGAATGACAAACACTTGATTGTTTAAATTGCTCGAATTAAGAAAGCTTGATACCATTTATATTGTGAATTATGGACACTCTTGTGTAGTGCCATCGTGTTCAGAACAGTGACATGAATTCAGTAAGTGCTGGCCAATATTTTCAATTGAACTAAAATGAAAATTAGTAACTACTTTTATATTAGTAACTACTGATAAGCTTTTGGAAATTGATTTGATTTATTCATTCTTATAAAACTCCTCTCTCTCTCCATAGATATGTATCTTAAAACATAAATTAGTTAATTGTGAAATGGTTTGTTTCTTTAGACAAAGTCAGATATAAAACTAGTTTTGAAAGCATATGAACAACTAGAGAATATGAACATAATAAATACTTTTCTATCGCGATCCTTTATTATATGATCTCTATATATCATGATTCTCTATGTGTCATGACCGTTCATACCGTTCACAGTACTGGCCTTCATATCCACGTGGACAAGCTGTGCAGCGGTAATCATCGAGGCCTTCCATGACACAAGATGGGCTGAAGCTGAATCAAAAACAAAATGGAAAATCAAATTTGAACCTATTTATTTTATAAATGTAAGTAATTCTATCCATTATCTAGGTGATTGGAATTTAATTTCAGGTGGTTATAAATGCCTATTTATAACTATTTATAAGTTCCCATTCAAGGACAGAATATCGTAACTAAATACTACCAATGATACTCAAAAAATAAATATGGTTGGCTTTTGATGAATTAACAATGCATCACACTGATCATGTTAAAATTGTAATAATTATACGATAACCATGAAAATGTTAAACATCCAGCCAAGGTGTCCATTTTTCATGAATCAAAAGAAAAACATGACTAGAATTAATGCACATTTGTCTGATAATAGAATAAGTATAACTAAATATCTTTTCAGGTAAAAAAAAAAAGGAGAACATAAAAGGTATAAAATTCTTTTTCTGAAAACTCAGCCCAAATTGCCACTGGCACTTCAACATATGAAGTGTGAATAAATGTTTCACTTAAAAGAAAAGACTGCCTTTTCTAATTTACATATGGATTTCAAAGTACATTTTACTTTAAACACAAAGTAATGCGATTTAGTGTGAGGAAAGAGGGGAAAGATTTCCACATGAAAATAAATGAGATGTTCTGATAATTTTATGATCTTTTCTAGTAAGTTGGTCTTATATAATTTGCCCTGTTTTTAGTACAACACTGGTAGACCGCAGCCAGTCAGGCTTGCTCTACGACTGCTCATCATCTTACTCTGCAAAAGAAAGATTTGACAAGATTTAAAAACTAAGCTATAGTAACATGTAGTTTGGGTGTTGTTACAAACTTTTCTGAAATGCAAATAGTGCTGCATTCCCACTGGATAAAACTGCAAGGTGTATTGGAAACTTAGGAATAAACACACACACACACACACTCACACACACACACACACACATTTTGTCGCAAAAAGGTAATGCTGAAAACACCATTTTTCTTTTTCTTGGACTGCTAACCCAGTTGATGCTGAAAAAGCAATAAAGTGTTTAGACCAAGGCCACAACTCCTATTGGTCAGGTGCCATTAGGACCTTATTTTTACTGCGTTCTAATGCATTAACTCAGTAGTATATGAATGAGTAACAAACTCCAACCTTTGCAAAAATATGTGAATAAATTGATCTATTACTCACAAACTCATTATCCAACAAATTTATTTTTTTGCATTCACAAAAATAGACTCTCCCCCACCCCACACATGTAATTCACACTTTCTGGCAAGTTTTTAGCTCTTTAATGTAAAGCGTGTTGCTAAGTGCATCTGCACGTTCACTCGCGCGTGTGCGCGCACACACACACACAAACTCATATACATCATAGGCACTTAGAAATAGATTCTTAGACATTTCAAGGGAAACTCTGGAGTGAAAACATAATTAAATTATATTCCTTTACAGTAACACATTTTCCTCAATTACTATGCAGGAATGTTATAATTCCCCTTGAATGGTTGATATAAACTTTTTTGAATTATTATATTGTGGTGGATTAAACATTTTCCTTATATCACATATAAGGACTTATGAAGGAGGAAGGAGGGGTCACATCTGCTTGAAGTTAAGAGTTTATATTTTCTGTTCACAACTCCCTTATCTGCTCTCACTTCTCATAATGTCTGCAGGGCCTCTCAGAAATCCTTGTGTTTTTCCTCTTTGTGGTCATCTTTTAATTTTCCTATGTTTGCTATTTTCAAACTGGCCTCAATAGAATTTATACGATTTAGAGTATGCTACTATTCGTCGTCCCCTGTGAATACCACAGAGATAAACTGGCTTCCTGGATGAGGCCCCTTTCTAGTTTCTATCCCAGTTCCCTGGCTCTTCTTTTCGGTCTCCTTGACGGATCTACGTCACGTCCTTGATCTTTTAATACGCTTCACATTTCAGTCTTGAGATTCTTCTCTCCTGTCCTACCCTGTCCTCTCCTCTCTTTCCTAAGTGATCTCACTCAGTCTTAAAGGACGTAGATATTTCATCCATCCTAACAGATCTAAAACTGAGATCCTCCACTTTCAAAAAAAGTACACTAGCCTTTCTGTAATTTCCTCCAACTCAGTCAATGGCCACTTTGTGCTGCCATTTGCTGTGACATAAACCAGAATTAACTTTGTCTCCTTTATCTCGCGTTCCATATGTGAGAAATGTACGGATGTTGCTGGTGTTACATCACTAACATCATTGCATTATTCTGTTCCAAGCCACCTCTTGCCATTATAAGATTTTTAGCCTTTATGGCACTGAGTTACCCACTGCAGCCCTCCTGACTCCATCGCCTGCCACCTTTCCTCTCATTCCCTCTGCTCCATCCTCCCTGGTCCCTTGTTATCGGCCAATCATGGTTCTGTCTTCCAGCCAGTGCACTTGATTTTTTTGTCCGGGTGGACTGCCCTTTCTCCAGATAGTCACATGGCTCTCTCCATTACTTCATTTGAATCTCTGCACAAGCCTCATCTGTTTGTGAAGAACTTCACTGACCAGCCTATCTAAAATGGTACCCTGGTCACTCTAAATTCACTGAGGTTGTTTTATTTTTCCCAGTAGCACTTTTGTGCGCTCGCGCGCGCTCTCTCTGTCTCTCTGTCTCTCTCTGTCTCTGTCTCTGTCTCTGTCTCTCTCTCTCTCTCTCTCTCTCTCTCTCTCTATATATATATATATATATATATATATATTTGATATACACATACATACACACACACACACATTGTGAAAAGATTCCTTCTACCTAATTAATATATCCATCACTTCACATATTTACTTATTTAATTTTTTTGGTGAGAACACAAGTTCTACTCTCAGCAAGTTTCGATTACACAGTATTGTCAACTATCAACTATAGTCGCCATTTATATATTAGATCCTCAGAGTTTATTCATCTTATAATTGGAAGTTTGTACCCTTTTAACAGCCTCTCCCAATTCCCCCCACTCCATAGCCTCTGGCAACCACCTTTTACACTGTTTCTACGAGTTCAACTTTTTTTTTTTTTTAGATTTCACATATAAGTGAAACTGTATGGTATTTTCCTTTCCTCTCTGGCAATAAAAAGAAAGAGTGTTAAGCATGTTCGGAAAAGTGCAAGAAACTCAAACTTGGCATTACTGTAGAAGGGAGGAGAGGGCACTGAGCCTGGAGAAGTAGTCAGATTGCAGAGAGTTTCTAATACTCTGCCAAAATATCTGACCTTTCCTTGGGTAGGCAGTGGAAAACTCCAGGGAGTATGTGAGCAATGCTGCACTGCCATCGTGGTTAAAAGTTTATCATATTTTGGTAAGAGACATTAAAGAAATATACTAATATGTGGAAGTGAGTTAGTAATCACTCATCATGCCTTACCCCTTACGTCTCATTGACTGCACAGGTGGAAGTCATTGAAAAGAAATATCTCAGCCTCCTCCATCTATGCTTCAGAATCTATTTTTCTATCCCAGGAAAAAGTGCCTCTCTTCTTTATTCTGGATGGTTTCTTCGTTTTGCATTTTAATCCTTCTCTTCTCATCATATATTTGCTTTGTTAATTAGCTCATTACATTCCAACTTAAATGATAATATTAGTTGGTCATGAAATCAATTTAGTGGGTTTTGACTAAAATTATATCTAACTATGAAAGAAAATAAAATTGAATAAAAGTTACAGGATAGATCTACACACATAAGTTTTTGGATACTAGGTTATGATATAAAAAGAAGTATTTCTTACAGTGGTTGTAATCAATAAAGTTTGAAAGCCACTGAACTAGCTACTTTGATTTGGTATTTTGATTCTTACAGGGTACTTTGCATAAGAAGTATAAATTATACAAATCATATACAACAAAAATGCAAACAC
Source organism: Rhinolophus ferrumequinum (assembly GCF_004115265.2). Taxonomy (NCBI): domain Eukaryota; kingdom Metazoa; phylum Chordata; class Mammalia; order Chiroptera; family Rhinolophidae; genus Rhinolophus; species Rhinolophus ferrumequinum. The sequence goes on along the minus strand of NC_046286.1, from coordinate 77,260,717 downwards.
ACTTATTAAAATCCTGCTAAGTAATCAAGATAGTACTCTTTATTTGCCTTCTTGAAATTTCATAAAGCTGTAAACTCACACCCTTTTAACCTAATGTCTGCTTTCATTATTGGTTGTCAAAATTCAACAAAAACCCTCAGAGTTAATTGCCACCATATATATTCAGTCTCCCTTGAGAGAGGAGACTCTGATGTCCCTTTACTGCTGTTCTTCTCTCTTATGGTGTCAACGGCAGTGTGGCCAAAGTTCCCTTGCCTCCCTGTAGTGCCCATCTTGGCTCTTCTTTATCTTCCGGCTTCCCTCAAGTAGGTAGTCCTACCTTTTCCTCTTTCCATGTGCGCTGCTTGGGCAATAATACTCTGAGAAATCTTATCTAACTTTAACTCATTTATTAACATATTTCTTCCTTCATCTGCCCTTCGAATTTTCAGATTTCCATTTCCTGCAGCTATTTCCACATTTCCCTTCAGACAGACATCTCAGATCGATTTTGACCTATTTGAAATATAAATTGTCTTTCTTCTGCAGCAGCTCTCTGTTGGCTTCCCTATTTCAGTTAATGGCACCGCCATTTTGGGGGTCAACCTGGCTAAAAACCTCTGGCTTCAATTCGTGCCTGCCTGGCCCTCACCTGTACTAGGTAATCTATCTAATTAGTTATCAATTCTTTAGAACTGCATTCGACAATTTTCGCACATCCATCCCCTTCTCTCCATGCTTGTTATTGGGTTGGTGCAAAAGTAATTGTGGTTTTTGCAATTATTTATAACCTTGTAAACCGCAATTACTTTTGCACCAACCTAGTACTATTATCTACTTTCAGGTTCTCATTATCCTTTGCCTAAGCTAGTGGAGTAGTTTTTTTTTTTTTTTTATTCTAATGGTGCTGTATTCTTTTTTTTTTTTTAAATTTATTTTTAATTTATTGGGGTGACAATTGTTAGTATAATTACATAGATTTCAGGTGTGCAATTCTGTATCACATCATCCATAAGTCACACTGTGTGTTCGCCACCCAGAGTCAGCTCCCCTTCCATCACCATACATTTGATCCCCCTCACCCTCATCCCCCCTCCCACCCCCTTACGCTCTGGTAACCACCAAATTACGTTCCCCAGATTAATTTTCAAACCCCGTGGCCATCCTGTGGTCACCGACTGCCCTCCAATCCCCTCACCCTCCCCCCACCCCCCACCCCTCCCGCCCATCTAGCAACCCTCAGTTTTTCCTCATTGTCTCCCAAACTGTTTCTGATTAGTTCATTCACTTATTCTTTTCTTTAGAATCCGCAAATAAGTGAGATCATATGGTACTTATCTTTCTCTGTCTGACTTATTTCACTTAACATAATGTTCTCTAGATCCATCCATGTTGTTGCAAATGGTAAGATTTCTTTCTTCTTTAGTGGAGTAGTTTTTTAATCAGTCTCTTCACTTTTCTTCTTTGCCTGTTTTAATTCTTTATATTCAACTCTATCATAATCGTCTTCCCAAAGTTTGGCTCTGATCATATTAACTTTCTTTTTTTAAATAAAAACTTGTGGTGTTTCTTCATTACATAGAAACTTAAACAGCTATTTCTTAGACTGGTATTCAAGGATGTCTACAATATAGCCTCCATTTTCCCATTCATTTTCATATGCAATTATAAAATTGTATTTGAACTCCATTAGTTCTTCAACATGCCTTGTGTTTTCTGTTCTCCAAGTTTTTGCTCATATAACTCCCTTCTTTCACCACCAGTAAAAATCCTTCAATCCACTGGTTAGGATATGTTATAAATACTACTACTTCTTTTAATATGGTTTTGAAGACACCAAAATCAAGTGTCATATTTTGTGCCTTTGAATTCTCTTTATATTTAAGTTGATTTCTCTTAAGACACGTTTTGTGAGCCTTGCCAAGAGATGTTATGCTTTTCATTTTTATCTTCTATAGCTTTTGTTACAGTTCACTCGATAGAAAACTATCAATTTATTATTGAAATTTTCTAATACAAATGGCTCACATTTTAACAAACAATGAAATAAATAACATTCTTTTGTTTAAATCTGGTCATCCGTGGGGGATTAGGGAAAGAAAATGAAAATAATACTATTTTCCATACATCTACCACTTGGTACTTGGATGGACTAATAAGATCATGTATATCATCCTCATCAATATCCAACTTACCTAAAATTGACATTTGACTCCCTATAAAAGATTTGTGATTCTGTTCAAGAAGAAAAGGGGAGCTTGCAGAAGAAAGGGAGACAATTCACATGAAATGTTTTCAGAATGTATACAAAGCTAAAGATGAAAACTATATATATATATGGTGATGGGAGGAGAAATGACTGGGTGGTGAACACACTATGTAATATATAGACAATCTATTACAGAATTGTACACTTGAAACCTATATAATTTTACTAACCAATGTCACCCGAATAAATTTAATACAAATTAAGAAAAGAAAAAAACAACTGAGTCAGCACCCATGGAATGATCTCTTCATCTGAGTTGCTGTGGGGGTCTTATATACTCAAGATACAGTGTCCAGGATTCTAATTCTGCACAAAATGTCCTACCTTCTTTTCAACAGCAAAATCTTAGAGAAAAACTGCCCTTCCATATAGAGACTGAAGTCTATTAATCATTAGCAGAAAGTGTAGATAGCCTTAGCAAAAAGGTACGTGAAAACATCTAGGGGCTTTCATCAATATATACTCGTAAATCAATGCAGAATGTTCCAAAAGCACTGAAATAAACTATTTCAGCTTTTGTTTCCCCTCATGGCTGTGTTTCCATGGTACCAAGCCTAGACTATCTTCACAGAAAGGGGGCTGTGATTCTGGAAGATACTTATTTTAGGGCATAACAATAAGTCACCCTGCTTTACTTGTACCATTTTTCAATTATTTTCTTATTAATTCTTTACCAATTGTAAATTAAATACACAGAATGAATAGAAACAGCAATAAAAGTGATATACTGTGTATCGAAACAATCCTTTATAGCTGAATTTATGGCATAACTATATGCAAACACTAGACTTTTAGAAAAATAAATAAAATTCTGTACATTTGTACATGTATCATTTATTTTGTAAACATATCTTATATTAACATTTATATTTTAATTAACAAATCTTATTTACTTGGGACAGGTTTTAAAGGAAAAATGAACCAGAGAGTATTGTGTGCTCACTTTTGTCATGTTTTTATATTGTTAAAAAATCTCTACCTTAAATTGAGATGTTTGTCTACATGGAAAATAAAGCCAAATCTGAAAGCCCTTCTGCTACACAGATGGTGTTGCTGATTGGAAAACATGGTAATATTTGTCAGTCTTACTTGTTGCTGGAAGAAATCAGGGGGCAAGCACATTGCTGACAGTCATTTGGCAATCCCTTGACAATTCCATAGTACCCGAGAGCACATCGTTCACAGTAGTCACCAGCAGTGTTATGCTGACAATTCTGTAAAGAGAGAGAGGTTTGTTTTTAATGTAATTGGATTTTATTTATAATGGAATTTATCATCCAGCTCTGTACCTTTGAGTGTGCATGCCCACAAGAGCATGCATACACACACATACACACACACAAACACACACATCAGTGACAGAGAACTCAGTTCTTGATATACATACGTTAAAGAAGCTCTTTCATTTGAGAAACTAACACTGGGCTGTTGTAGCTATACTGACAGTAAGAGTTTCTCTTATTTTTCCTATGTCAATCTCTGTATGAAATCGTTTCTCACTCTAATGTCCGGAATAAACATCACAAATCTCAAAAATTTATTGTATCATCTGACCATTTATTTTTCTTCATTACAATGTGCTACAATTGACATTTGACTCCCTGTAAAAGATTTGTGATTCTGTTCAAGAAGAAAAGGGGAGCTTTTCTTCTTGAAAAGCTGGGACCATGAAAATCCTGGGACCATGGTGCATGCTCATCAATGGGATTTCTGAAACCAAACCAAGGTGGAAAGCACACATTTCTTAAGTGGCAATGGCAGAAAGAAAAAAAAAGAAAAATGGTCAATCTAGTTACCACATTAAGAATGTTATCCATCTAATTCTTGCCAAATGTTAATGGTTCTTATAGATACAGAGGACCCAATATGAAACCAGGAATCTCAGGTCAATATTTTTTCATGCTTGCATAATAAGAGGCTCTGGGTAATATGCTTTAAGACATTTACATAAGGGAATTAGAATAGTTTCAGAATAGTGTGTAAACAGTTTTGAAATTAAAATTCTCATAAAGTAGAAATGTTTACTACTATAGCCATCAATTATGCAATAAGGACTTTGGAAGAGCTACATGTCAGGCACTGAGACAGGCACTGAGAGAAATCAATGAGGGAAAAAGATAAAATAACATCCTACTCTATTTGAACTTGTTTCAAGTTTGGGAAAATTTAAAAAAAATGGTAAAAATGAAACAGTAGCATGAATGCAATATTGATTGTTCATTTAGTGGAAATGTGACACTTTGGAAGCTGAGAAAAAGGAGAAAATAGAAGGAATCTGGAGTTGGATTTTAGTTTGATTTTTATAAGACAGGATTCAGAGCGGTCATAGGGTTACTTCTATAAACAATATCAAAAGAAAAGTTGGGAAGCAAAAAAAGTCAGTAACAGAATAGATGCAAAGATTAGTAAACTGGTCTCCTGATCAATTCTGCTGCAGACATAGAGACAACTGTAGGCTCTATACAGGAAGTTGGACCACATCCTACATGTGGAGCTCTTTGCTTCATTCAATCAATCAAGAAGCACACATTTATTTTTCACGTGTCTTCTAATGGCCCCACAATATTTGCTATGGTATGCGTGGTTCTTCATGATACACAGTAACTAAAGCAACTTTTTCTACAGACATTGCAATGGAATTTATTTTTTATTTATTTATTTTTTAGAACTTCTATTGAATCTTTTTGAGGGTTTATGCCATTTCCTGGGACGAAACCATGACATTACCAAAATGAATTTTGGACTTTTTTTTTAATTACATTTTTTGGGTGATAAATTTGAAAATATATTGTGTCACAGATTTACTTTATAACTTAATGTAAAATGGATCCAGTTTTTCAATATGACAGGATTAAATCTCAACTACTCCCAATTCTCCAACTCACTCTCAGCAGATGACAGCCCCTATTTTCAGAGAAGAGAAAGCACATTTGGGTGCTCCCTCAGCTTCCTGCCGAAAGACTCACCATCTTGCTTGCATTATTTTCCATCCCTTTAACATTTATTTCTCTTCATAGGAAGTTTTTTTATTCTCCTTTGTCTAAAGCTACTCTCTTCCTAAATTCTGGTTTCTTTGCCTCTTACCTCCTCATTTTCTCTAGCATCTGAATTTTCTACTTCTTTGCTGGATCGTTCCCATTGACATTTAAAGTTGGTCAAGCCTTTCCTATCTTAAAACATCTCTGGGGTCTCAAGTCCCTTGATAACTTCCATTATATCCTTGATGAGCTTTTTTAAAACATTATTTACACTCCTGTTCTCTACTTTCTCATCTCTCATTCACCCTTTAAACAGGTTTCTGATGTCACCACTGAAATGTAATTCCAGGCTCATGCATCAAATCTTTGTTGCTAAATCAAAATTTACTGACAATAATCAGTCCTCCTGATATATGAATTTTCAACAGCAGCCGATATTTTTGGCCACTCTGTCTTTGAAATTTTCTCTTCCTATGGTTTCATTACTAGTGCAGTCTATTGATTTTTCTCTTATTTCTATGGTCTCTCTTTCTTATCCTCCTTCATGGACTCTTTCTTCCTTTTCCATTTAGTAAGATTGGTGTCCTTGATTTAACATTGGCTCTCACCACATTTTCCCCCTATATATTCTACGTTGGTGATTTCATCCATTACTGTAACTTCAGCTATCATCTACGTGTCCAAAACTACAAATTTTATGTATTCCACCTGGATATCTCTAATGATTTCCAGACTCACATTTCCAATTGCTTCTTGGATAGCTCTTATTGCAGAACACAAAAGCACCTTGAATTTGAAATGTCAAGTATTATGCTCCTCTCTTTAGAACCTGTAGGTACTGCTGTATTCCCCATTTTATTTGGGGTCACTGTCACCTGCTCAATTACTCAAGCCAGCAATCTAAAGGCCTCTTTCATCCCAGATATATATTTGATCACATAATCCATGATTCTGTTACTCGATTTCTTTACTTCCTTGTGACTATTTTTAATCTGGTCACCCATCATCTATCTACCTAGTTTATTAGAACAGCCTCTTAGCTAAAATATCCCCCTTCCAAATTTTCTCATCCAGTTATTTCCCCACACTGCAATCAGAGTGATCATCTTAAAAAACACATCAAACCACCATTCTCTTGCTTGAAAGCTTGCACTAGTTCCCCATTGCTCTCAAAATGAATAGCAAACTCTTTAGAATGGCAAGAAAGAACTTTATATTCTGTCCCCTGCTCATCCTTCCAGCCTTACCTCTAGCTACTGAAACCTTTACACACTATGCTAAAGCCATATGGTACCATCTGAAATTCTCAATCTATGCAACACTCTCTTTTACCTGTAAGACTTTTCATATGCAAATCCTCGATCTGAAATGATTTTTCACTCTCTTACCTGGCTAGCAATGACTAATTTCAACTCTTATTGTAAATATTACTTTCTCTGATAAATATTCCTTGATGCCCTACGTATGGGTTAAATGATCCTTCTAGTTCAACACAGTGACTGAAATATGGTAGGCATCCAACGACCATTTTGAATGAATGCACTTTCCAGGAGGTATATATGAAACTGGTCAGGGTTCTTAAAATGAAAAAGGCCATGTTTCAAGTCTAATAACTTGAAGAGAAAGGTGGTTAGCAGGGCAAGATGATTTGTCATGTTTTGATATTGATTTAAGTACCATAATCCTCTCGTATTCAGCCATCCAAAGGAACCACCATATTTTAGCAATAAAATAGTCATTCCATATTTAACAGTAGCATAGGGAGAAATAATGGTTCTAAGATAAAATAATTATCTATGAATTCCAGCCTCAAATCATTCAATAAGGTGTCAAATGATGATTAAGTGTTAACTGGGGAGTGTTTTAAGAACATATTTTATAGTTACAGAAATGAACATGTACCAAAAACTACAGGGGATCTTGAACAGTAATTATTAGTATTTTGCTTTTGCAACAAAAATCATTGCATAATTAATTATTTTGTGTAACTTAATTAACATTAATAACTGAATCAAAACACTCAAAGATAATGTTAATCATTACTAGAAATATAGAGATTTAAAAATACGGTTTCCTTTTCTCAGACCTACAACTCTGTATAATTTCTTCACAGAACAAACAGATATTTTAACCTTCTCTGGACAGTCAATCTTTCAAGGGGTTGTTGACATACCAAACTTGGTTAACTGAATCAAATGTTCTGTTATATCCACAAACACAACACATAAATCATGATGCCATTTTTGAAACTTTTTGACATAGACCTTTCATATGACTTTCCTATCTGCAACAAAATAGTGGACATAATATTTCTCATAATATTTCTCTTGTATAGAAATTAATCTTTAGAAAAATTTCTATAGTTTAGATGCCTAATGAGAAGTTTATATTCTCAAGAGTGCTATGTGCTAGTATCTTTCCAATAATAGATTAGAATATATGATATTTGTATTTTTTTTGCTCATGGGAAAACTGGAAGTGTATATGGCCTCTACCAAATCAAATGAATATAACATTAATAATATTGTATCTTAGATATAATGAAAGAAGTTACTTAACCTTCTTTCGTTAAAGGGATACCTCCATACTGTCCTTGGCATATTATTAAGTGCACGAATTCTTAAAAGGCAGTCCTTCTCATCTCTTATAACAATAAGCTATGAAGTTTTTCCTATGCTGAATGAAAATCAGTTTCACTCTAATTATCCGTCAGTGATCCAAGTTCTGCCTTCTGAGGCTATGAAGATTAAATCTAATTCCCATTTCCCAGGAAAGGTCCTCAAATATCTAAAGAATACTATTACTTCCTAAATCATTTTTCAAGCTGAATATCGTTTTTTAAAGCTAAACATTTAACAATCCTGTTTAATCAGGATTTCTCATAAAGCTCTATTCTTAATAAATGAAGATAGCTTATTAAAAAAAAAAAATCTCTTCTCCAGGAAGCTAAAGATAGGAATTACAAAAGAAAGCAACTTTGTGGCACAACATAAGCCTTCGATGGGGGTTGGACAGAATATGAATTTGGAATCTACATTCATTGAGTCTTAGGTCTCCATTACTCAGTGTCTTTCAAATGACTTTTAAAATAAAAATTTACTTTGGTAAATAAATAAATAAATAAATAAATAAATAAATAAATAAATAAATAAGAGATTATAAGTCTCTACCCATGATTTGCAAATATATTTAATGTACTTCCTTCCCTGATTTGGATCTTGTACAGATAAATCTGCAGTCAGGTAAGAATTTCTATCACCGGGATGGCTATTATGTGTCATTTCCTTTGTTCTTTCCCTAAAACACTACACTATAAGCTCCTGAGGACAAAGCCTATGCATTCCTCATCTGTATCGTCCCAGCACCTATCACAGTGTGTGAATATTGGAAATACTTATTAGCAAATGCCGCAAGAATGAATACACAAGTGAACCTCTGTTTAAAATATTTTCTATTAATTTTATTTTGTTAATCGTAGCACATAGTTCCACCCTTCAAGCTGTTTTTGATTCTTGACAACCTTCCAACACATTAGGTACCACTTCCAGTTTTATACCATCTGAATATTTGAGAGATCTCATCCAAATCATTGATAAAGATTTTTGAACATGACAGGGTAAAACACAAATCCTATGCCTCATAATTGGGGGCATCTCTAGAGTTTATTTTAGGTCACATCGTTCAGTAACTTCTACATCCATTAAACCTGTTAACTGATTACCATCTGGCCATATTTTCAAACTTTTTGCGATGATATCATGAAACATTCTGTCAATGCCTATTTAAACGCACCAGTTTGAATCACAGGTCTGACCTTTACTGGCTTATGACTTGAGCAAATTATTTAATTACGTTCAGCATCATTTCATCAGCTGTAAAAGAAGGAATAATCCTGCTTACCTCATAAACTTATTGCAAGAATAACTGAGAAAAATCTACAGTGGTCAGCATTGGCCCTGGAACATACATAGATTTGGACACATGGTAGCTGTCACTATTTTTACTGAGTTTGAGATACGATGTATCAAACTTTCTGATGAATTTGATATTGGAATGGGATTCAGGAAACTAAGGTCTCAGATATCATATATATATATATACATATATATATATATATACACATATATATATATATATACACACATATATATATATATATATACATATATATATATATATAGTAACCCTAGCAATTATTTTGACATAGTTTATTTTGAGTGAACATATTTTGATTCCTAATAAGCAATGTTTATTTTTTCTACACCTAAAAGATGTTGATTAAGTAAGTAATCCTTAAATTTCACTGCAGATCAAAATCAATCTGTTTATTATGTTTTACTTTCTGTTATAAAACCTGGAATAACATTTTACTTCTTTCCATCCTGTGACATATTTCATATTTTCATAGTTTTCAGATATTTTTCATACACGGCTTTTAATCACATTAGCATACTCTATTAGTACTCTAGGATATTATTCACCTGAGCCTTTAAAGTCAAACTTATTTAATTAGCAAAGAATGTGTTCACTCTTTCTCACTGTCTGTAGGTAGCATTTTGTAATGGATTTGAAACCTGATTCTAAACATTTTAGCCAAGACTCTGTAGGTTACTTAAATTTTCTTAGTGTTAATTTTCAGCATTGTAATAAAATGCTAATGAAATGCTATTTGGTAAGTTAGTTAGAAAGATTAAATAAGATAAGGTTTATAGAACACCTTAAATACAGTTATGTTATGAGTCTCATTCTAGTTATGAGTCTATTTACTGAAGATAGAGCTAAATGCTTTACCACAGATACTGATGGTTTCTCAGACAACAGGGCACATCAATAATGGAGATTTATATTTTTCTTTTCATTTTAAAATCAGAGTTGTGCTAGAGTAAAAATATATTTTTGCAAACTATTTGGTCTTGAGAAAATTATTTCAGCTAGTTAAGACTTCAACATGCCCATGGAAAATATAGGAGAAATAATACTGACCATGGGAATGTAGTGATGATTAAATGAGATTATATGTGTGTAGATAGATATAAATATGCGTGTCATATACAAATTCTGAAAATCTATCTATCTAATCTCAGAGTGTCCACCTACTCTCGCCCTTCTGGCTTGCGGTTCAATATCATGTGGGCTTTACTCTTCTATTTTGAAAACAAACAAACTTTTCCTTAAAGGGCAACAGTCACTGAACTATGATAGCAACATGCCTACGCGTAGGATTTATTAATGCCCAGTATGAAGCAACAGCCCTCTTGTAAGTGTCATGACTTATGAAGAGAATAGTTACAAAGTGATGTGGTTTTATTTAGCAGCTGAAATACTTAGCCTGTAAAGTTTTCCTGTAGTTTTCTTTCATCTCTACCTCATATTTTTAAAGAAAGTTATAAAGAAAAGGAGATAAGTGAGAAGACCTAGCATAGTGCCAGAGATAACAATAGTTTTTACATGTTTTGATTAATCATCATCGGATTGGTTCTTAGACTATAAATGGTGGATAACACATATGGTAACAACCATTTTTATCATCATCATCATCATCATCATCATTGCCATCACTTCTACTGAGCTTACCATGTGCTAAGTACGTCATTGAATCCTTATGAAAACTGCAGGAGTAGATACTATTATTTTCATTTAATAAATGAGAAAACTAAGACCCCAATGAGGTTATATATACTGAGTAGGCTCTCACAACCCACAAGGGATGAAGCCAGGTTCTGAATCAAGGCATCTGACTCCAGAGTCATGTTTATCACCACTATACCAAAGTACAGGGCATTGTACTGTGTAATGGATAGGATAGTAAACTGGGATCCATACTACACATAGAAAAGAAATCAGTATGCTTCAGTTTCCTCGGTTCAGAGGAATAATAGCTATTTTCTATTTGCCTCATGGGGCTGTTTCAAAGATGAACAAAGTTGCTTAAATTCAAAAGTTGTAAGTTGCCTAAAGGAACATACAATAATTCAGAGAACAACAATTTATACTAGCTGTGCATCTTTGATGCACATATGTACTTATTTTTCACTTCATCTAGGCATACCTCAGAAAATAGACCTGTCTTTATGATTGTTAAGGCACAAAAATAGCTATAATAGCCAATTGGTCCAAAAAAGACAGTATAAAGACAACTTTTATCCTAAAAAAATTAAACTGTGTCCTTTATGAATGCTCCTAAATTAATCATCAGAAGCAAACATAATTCTCTTAAAAATACCAGTACAGGCTGCATAAGAAAAATAAATGCATTTAATTCTCACTTCAGAATGTATAAATTAACCCCCTCCCCTGAAATTATCTATTTAATTTTATAAGCCAGCAGACTGGTGAAAGAATACTACACTGAAACTAAGTAGTAATAATTTCAGGAATCCAAGGATGGTTAATATTAGTCAGTTATTCATCTAATCAATGTTTACATTCATTATTCCATTTCAGGGAAGAAGTACATATGATCATATCTTAAATGCATCTTCCTCTCCACTCCACTCCTCACAAATAAGTACAGTGGTACCTCGGTTTTAGAACGTAATCTGTTCCGGAAGACGGTTCGAGTTCTGAAATGTTCAAAAACAGCCAACAGCTAGGCCTCAGGATCTTGTACTCAGCAGAAGCTGTGTGACATGTTCGACTTCCGAGGTGTGTTAGAAAATTGAAGCATTTATTTCTGGGTTTATGGCGTTTGCAAACCGAAATGTTCGTCAATTGAGATGTTCGAAAACTGAGGTACTACTGTATATGATAAATTTAACATCCTACTTGATTGAAAAAAAGATATCTTTAAGAAGCCAGGAATAAAAAAAAGTTTTCTTAACATGATAAAAAATATTTATCTTAAACTAACCACCAGCATCATATTTTGTGGTGATAAATTTGAGGCATTCATATTAAAATCAGGAGTAAGACAGGAAGTGACTACCCTTCTATTTAATATTTTCTGGAAGACTTAATCAATGTAAAAATATGAAGCTATAATATTTGAGATAGTTTCTGGCAGGAAAAACAGTCATAATTATTTGCAAATAATATTGTTATAACTATAAAAAATAAGGAGTCAACTGAGAAACTCTAGAACTAAAAAAATAATTGGATATCAAATACATGTAAATAAACTATTCTGTTAATATTTACCAGTAATGAGCAGTTAGTAAACATATTGAAACAACAACAACAAAGGTAATGCTCACCATTGAAATAAAATGTAAGATACATAGAAACAAGTGTAATATAAGAAATACATAACCTATATAAATAATATTAAAATCGCTTACTGTGAAACATAAAATGTTTGAGTAGAGGAGTATCATACCCCTGGTTTGAGGGACAATAAGGGAATAATGTAAAGATAGCAATTCTTTACACATAGGTTTAATGTAATTCAAATAAAAATTCAAGTAATTTTTTTTTCTTTTTGTTTTCTTTGATGAAAAGATTGAAAGAGTGAATCAAAATGCCATCTGGAAGAATACATAAATATATCCCTTTAAGAAAATTAGAAAAAGAAGAGTAATAAAGGGCCTTGCTTTACCAAACAGTATAACAGTATAAAGTGAAGGTAATCAGAACACTGTAATAAGAAGCAAAAGGTAAGCAGAATAGAATAGATGATCCTTTAAACACATATTAATATGTATAAAACAAATTTGTATATATTCAGATATCATGATGTTCAAGGAAAAAAGGAATATTAATAAATGTTTCTTTAAAGTGATATATATTTGAAGAAAGATTATCTCCCCACACACAATAAATTCTAGAAACATTAAAGAGTCGGATCTAAAGTTTAATTATAGATATAATGGTAAATACTATAGAATGTCAGTCTAAATATTGAAAGTCATATGCTTAGATGAGATTACCATGAGAAGCACATTGCTCCAAGGATTGATCCTGGGAATACTAGTATGTAGATTTTGGGTAAGAAACAGCAAAGAAGAATGAGAAGGACCAGCCATCTAATTAGAAAATCCCAAAAATATTGTGTTTAGGGAAGGAAACTGAACAAAAAGTTTGAAGAAGAATGGCTGATTCAGAGTAGGAATGCTGCTGATAGATCAAGTACAATGAAGACCAATAGCTGAACACTCATCATTGGTTTCAGGACAGTGGTAGAGGCAAAAGCCTGATTTTAGTAGTTCAAGAGAGAATGGTAGGAGAGAAATCTTAGACAGAATATAAACAACTCTTTACTGGATGGAAAAAGGAGTGGTAGAAGTCAAGAGGTAAAGTGGGAGTCAAGAGAGATTTTTTGTTTTTTGTCTTTTTTGTTTGTTTATCATTTTAAGATAGGAAAAGAACCAAAAAGTGATGATGCAGAAGGGAGGGGAGAATAGGTATGGGCAGAGCGATGTGCTTGAGTGGGAGAGAGGGCTGAGATCTAGGAGCCTAAGTGGCAGATTTGACTTTTCCAAAAGTAAGAACAGTTCATCCAAAGTAATGAAAGACACAGAGTAACAGGGCATACATAGATGCAGAAAGGTGGGTGCATGTGGTACTGGGATCTCTTGTTAGTTCTTTTCTGATTGCTTCCCCTTTCTTAATGCAATAGAAAGCAAGGCCATTGACTGAGATTAAGAATGGAAAAGGGTTGGGGGAGGGTTTTGGCCTTGAAGAAGGAGGGGAAGGTATAAAATAATAATTTAGGAATGTGGGAGAGGAAATGGATTAGAGAAAAGTAGCATGACTGCAGACCAGCAAAAAGGATTTGAAGTCAGTGATAATGAATGATGAGGCTAGACAGCATAGTTGTCTATTTTTCAACAGGCACATTCAGCTTAGGAAACACAGGTGTGGAGGAGTAGGATTTAACCAGTGTTGGAATTAACTGAGTAAACATAAGTAATGGAGTGATAAGGGAAATACATGTTGCAAACCAGTGACATAATGAAGGGTGAGACCATTAAGCTGGTTAAGAAAGTGAGGTCATGAGAGAGAGAGAAAAAAAAACAATAAAAAGGTCTGAGCATCAATGATGAGACTAAAAATGTTGAAGTATTGAGAAGAAATAAACGGGAGAAAAAAGGGATGGTAGTCAAAGAAGAGGATAGTTGACCTTGAGACTATAAAGACATTGCAGTTACAGGTAATGAATGACAAGTTTTGGACAGGATCATGAAGTGGGGACAAGAAACTAAGAGTTAAGAGTATGAAAGAGTTAATTTTATGGACCTTAAAATCACCAAGAATTATGACAGGAGTAGAGCTGGAGAGAATGGCAATGATACAGAAGGAAAAATCTTCAAAGAATGAGGTAGGTGACCTGAGGGTCGGTAGATGACTTCAGCAAGCAGGTGCAGTAGGCATATAGATGGAGGCATGTGATTCAAAGCTGGGCTTCTTATGGAGAAGAAAAGGAGCATGGTATGAAACTGGCAATGAGCAGCAAGGACACCTGCCCTGCCTTCAGGCTCTGAGGCTGAAGGGTGTGAGAGAAAATATGGGTACCACTTCAGTGCATTACACGAGGAGCAGGGTATTCTGCTAAATGAAGGGAACAAAATAAAGAGAACATTAAGGGAAGAGGGAGATTATGTAAGGAAGTTTGCTGATGTGTGAGCATGAGTCCCACCAGGCTTGATGGAAGGGTTTCAGAAGATGAGGAGAGGTGGGAGATGGGTTCAGCAAAAGAGATATGCAGAGCTGCGTGGGGATTGGAGTTTGGGAGACTCTAAGTGATGACACAGGAAACCTGAAGTGTCATGATTGCATTATTTATATCGGAATAATTTACAGACTATAAAAGTAAGATATTCAAAATAATAAAAGCTCTCCATGTCTTGAGAATATTAGGCCACTAATAAAATTTATCTTTCCCTGATCTATTTTTTTTCATTTTGCAATAAAAATCTGAGAGAGAGCAAACAGAAAATTGCTAGGAAAGCTGACACATACAAAAACCAAGAGTTCCATTTTCATTTGGATTTATTCTGCAAATGTTCCAAGTCAGGATAGCGGTGGTAGAGTAGGTTGTTAGCAGGAACATATCAAAATACATAATAAACAAACTAACTAATAAGAGAGGCTGAAATTCTAAAGGAAATGGTTAAATTATAGGATTTATCAAAGCTTGTAAAGGTTTTACAAAATATCTAGCAACATTATATTCTCATAAAATGTACATTTAAAACTGTGCAGAACATGAAACCTCACCTCTGGTATTATATAAGTCATATTTATAAACACATGAATAGAATTGGTTTGGAAATACCTAAAATATTAAGTGTTTATCTTAAGTTGAATTTTGGACTTTCATTTTTTTTCTTAATACATCTCTGTAATCTCCAAATTTCTTAAAAAAGCTTATTTTTGTTTATAATCAGAAAAACACCTTCATGAGATTTTTACATAAATAGTTGTGCCCTCAGGTGTTGTTCTAAGATGCTATTAATATTCTATTTCTTGACGTGAGTAGTGGTTTTCCCGATTATCATTTTTAATTACTTTAAAAAGTATGTAATATGATAAATGTCTTTTTCTTGTATGTTTTATTACACACACACACACACACGCACACACACACGCACACACACACACACACGCATATGCACTCCCTGAAGTTTAACTGGCCTCTGCATGTGATAAATGCACGCGTGTAATGAGAAGTGCACACATGGACCTTGTTCAAGACACGCTCAGGTAAATAAATACCTGGCATATGGAAGTTTCAGGGTCACAGAGGCTGCTGTGTCCATTACACTGGCATGGGACACAGGTGCCCAGGGTTGGCCCAGGGGTGCGGCCACCCAGCTCAGAACGCAGTCGATAAAATCCTGGCGTGCATGTCTGAAAGAAAAAGAAGCCAGTTAGAACAGCTAACTTAGAAACCTTGCTTTAGCAATACTTGGGTTCTTCAGTGGTTAAGGTCTTCTTTTCCCCCACCTACGTTAAAGGCAACGTCACTTACAAACACAAGTGTCAATTTTGATCCCGAATGTGTATTTCTGCCTGCTCCCCAGATTGTATAGGCAATATCCGTGCCATCAGATTTTAGCAAAGGACAGCTGCCACTTGCATATAACTCTCAGTCTGAAAAAGCTTCCAATAGCCCTCGTTTTCTTGAGACAGAGGTTTGGTTTTAAATAAATTTGTCATATGGACTAAAGAGAGAATTCCGATGTACTTTACAACCTAAAATCTGCTTCTACTGTGCTTGATGGATAACTAGCAAGTGTCCAATGGGACTCAGCAAAAATTAAATAAATAAACGTGTCACAAGTGCATTATTTATATTGAAATAATTTACAGACTATAAAAGTAAGAAATTCAGAATAATAAAAGCTCTACATGCCTTGGGGATATTAGGCCACTAATAAAATTTATCCTTCCCTGATCTATTTTTTTTATTTTGCAATAAACATCCGAGAGCAACCAAAATTGCTAGCGAAGATGACATATACAAAATCAAGGCTTCCATCTTCATTTGGGTTTATTATGTAAATGTACCAAAAACCATTTCTGACTTTCTGGAAGGAAGCCCACAGCTCTCATTCTCTTTGGAGATAAAATGAGAACAGTTTTGTGTTCTGGGCTCAGTCCTCCCCGTATGCAGAGCTGCTGCATTTATCAGACACTGTTTGATTTATGAGTAAGAGATAGGAGTTAGTTTTTCAATTACCACTGAAGATTATAAAGGGATTATCATGGTGGCTATGTAGGATTTTTTTTCACAGCCTATCTTGTTCCCATTGTTGAAAGAAAAGTGATTGCTGAATAAATAGGGGAAAATATTATATTAAGAACTTCTGTATTCTTTGGTTATTAATGCCTCTGTATCCTTTTGGTTCTGGACTAGGCCCTCCAGAGTGGAATATTCAAAGAAGTTCCTTACAAAGTGAAAAAGATCAATAGTCAGCACTGTCCTTGTTTATTTTGATTTGGATAATGCAAAAGTACCTCAAATAAGTACTTGAGTCTCTGTTTTTATCATAGCCTATATGAAATTCTAATGAGATTTAATAATGTCCCAGCTTTGAGCAAACTGAAAAAACTATAAATAGTATTCAAAATATTTTGAGTCTCACATGTCTTATGGTGGACCTAATGATATAGTTTAATAAGTTTATTCATGTTATTTAAAATCAATGTTGATTTTTCTATTGTTACCAAGCAAGGTCTGGAAATTATGGCTGAAGAATTCACGTAAGCATAACTGAAGAAACAATCCAAGGTGTATTTAAAAATATTACAAAGTTGCATGCTGACAGTAGAATAAAATCGGATTTTCTTTACATGGATTTCATCCTTGGATACCTACATAATTATAGTTATTTTATTGGTATATTTATTTGGTGTGTGTGTGTGCACACGTGCGAATAATCACACAAATTGAGAATTCCTAGCTCTACTTCATACCAAGCAAAAGTTTAAAACAAGTATTTAGAAGAAGAAAGTTAAGAAACAGTATCTTCATTGAATAATCATGTGAAATTCAACGTGATAGACTTAAATTTGAAGGTGAGTGCTACAGGAGAAGTTAACTGTAACACAACTTCTATCACTGTGGCGCTTCCCTGGAAAGATGGCAGGACAAAGTCAAAAAGCACACCCCTAGTGGGAGTACAAGCTTGAACTCTAAGTGGATTTCTGTGTAGAATCTTCTAGACCTATCTCACTGGTTCTCAACACTGGCTGCATACTGTTCATCAGAATCATCTGAGGAACTTGAAATACTGGTGCCTGGATCCACCCCCAGAGATTTGGATTTAATTGGTGGAGAGTAGGGCCAGGGTTTATTTAAAAACTCTTAGGAGGGTTTATAAGCAAACAGGATTGAGAATTGCCTGCATGCTCCTGATTCTTTGTCTTTAAAGGGCATGCAGACTCTGGTACTATAACACAAATGAGTATAGAAGCCTTGACTTTACAAGTTAGTTTTGTCTGAGGGATACAGGCAAGTCTCTTGGTGTCATTGAGATACCGTTTCCTCACCTCAAAATGAGCAGGTGTATGGCTCCAGATAATTTGTGAAGTTTCTTTCAGTTCTAATACAATTGTTTAATTTTGTATACTTATAGATTAAATTTCTAAGAGCAAAGTAAAAGAGATTTCCACAATGCCAGAGTTAGAAATGTAAAACATACTCTTTAAAGAAATAGGACATATTTATTCCTCTTTAATCCCTTCATTTTCTGGAGCCTCTTTGTATTTATTCTTCCCTTTTTCCAAAAACTTTTTTGATGGTGTTTTTCTTTAGCAGATGTTTTTCTTCTTAGTGAACTGGGGCACAATTCGTGAAAATGATTATACTTAAGTTGGGAACAAAAGAGGAAAGATAATAGCTACTTTTAAAAAATGTCCTGTCTAAAATCCATTGTGGAACAAAATGAAGAATTAAAGAAAAACAAATAAATAAACACTGTCCTAATGTTATACATTCTTTTCTAACTCAAACTCTCCCAAAGTTTCCTTGTACTGAAATTATTCATAGCTGAATTTTCTTCTGTTCGCCTTCCATATTTATTTTCCTAATATGGTATCTCATCAAAATGTTAGAATTAAATTCACACAAAAATGTGGGAGCGTGGGCAGAGGGAATGAAAGACAAAGAGAGTAACAAGCCAATATGCTCCAGGTGCAGAATTATAGAACATTTTCCCTTCTTTCCTCAGATTGTAGTGTATCTAAAAATAGATACTTTCAGCGTATCTAAAAATAGATATTTGTGCTGTTGCCAATAAAGACACTATCTTGTATCTTTACATGGGTTTTGCATCAGGTGATCCCGAGTTTAATTCCTGTTCCACCACTAACTACACATGATTTTGTGCAGGTTTGGAATACTGTGGTCCACAGTTTCCTCACCTGGAACATAAGGATATTGTGTAGCATAATGGTTGGATGTAAGTATACCTAAGCATTTTGAAACAGACACATCCAGGTTCAAACTGCAATTTTGCTGTTTTCTAGCTGTGTGATCATGGGCAGGTTTCTTAACCTGCCTGCTCTTCCATTTCCTCTTCCGTAATACGGGGATCGTAGTATACACTCAAATGATCTTGGTGTAAGTGTATTAGGAAATGAGTTTGGCATTGCACAGGATAGAGTAAGCACTCAATAAATGGTAAGTTTTGTTTATTATAGGGTTTTTATGAAGATTAAGTGAGATAATGTATGTTTAGTGCTTGGCATGTAATAAATCAACATGGATGTCTCTATTAAAATATAGTTATGGAGGATAGACTAAAAATAAAGGCAAGGATGGTTGTCCAATGTCACACTGGGAAACAAAATTATAATGTATGCCACTTACCCCAAGTTCCTCAATATTTTTATGTACCTGAAAACAGTCTTGGGTCTTACATGTGCAATAGAAGTGGTAAAGTGTATTCTGAGAGGTGTGCATGTGTTCAAGAAGGAAAGCCTATTTTCACTGTTTTGTCTTTTGAGTTTTAGGAGCTGATCATAGGTATACATTGGGGATTTAACTATATATATATGTATATATATATATATTTTACTAGGCAAAAGTGTCAGCTTCTGAGTGCTGACTCAGTAGACACCACCTAGTCCACTGTGAGCCACAAGTCCTATCAAAACCTGGGGGAGAGGAGAAAGAGGCTGAAATGATCAAAACGTGTCTTAGATATCGTCTTCTTATTTCAGAAAACCACGTACTCAATGCTAAATATTTTCCATTTCTGCATACAACCTAACCTGAATTTGGGTCAGTTTAGGCAGCACTGTTAACTGAGAGAATGGTGAGGAATGAGGTAAAATACGTGAAGCTCAATGGCTCCCACCCCAATAAATGTGGTGAGGAAATTGTGTGCTTTACTTGACTTCTAAAGGTAATATGGTCTCTACTTTAAATCATAAATTGTAACAAGTAGGCACTTCTAGAACTAACAGTTTCTTTTTTTTTATTAAATGTATTGGGGTGACATTGGTTAATACAATCATATAGGTTTCAAGTGTATAATTCTGTAATAGATCATCTGTATATGGCATTGTGTGTTCACCACCTAAAGTCAAATCTCCTTCTGTCACCATATATTTGACCCCCTTTACCCTTTTCTACCTTCCACCCACTCCTTTTCCCTCTGGTAACCACTATATTGTTGCCTGTGTCTGTGAGTTTTTGTTTGTGTGTTTGTCTTGTTTGTTGCTTTTGGTTTTATATCCCACATATGAGTGAAATATGCATTTTTAATGAACAGGACCACAATGTCATAACTTCAAGTAACAGGCAAAGGCTAACTGTCTTCATAGCTGGCTATATTTCAGTGGTAACTAACACTTAATTTTCTTTATTTGCACCATATTTGGGGTAAAAACATGAAATGAATAGCTTGTAATTGCAGATGTCTTTAGAATACCATAGATTTGGTGAAAATATTGTAAAGGGGTTGCTTTGTGTATTCATGACCCAAAGCATATGTTACTGGAATGGGATGTATTATTTCAAAACTGTCCATAGCTCTTGCTTTGATGATTAGATTTTATGCCTGGGTAATTATATTTTAGAATCAAGATGAATTATAAATAAGATATATAATAGATTAAAGGCAATGGGTTGTGGAGAACACCTTAGGTACCTTATTGTGAGAGACAGGCCTTTATTCTCATAATCTCTCCACTAAGATATTACTGTAATTATTATTTATAAATAGGAGTTTAAGTGAAATTCATGAGAAATAGGTGAAGCCACCAATGCAGATAATAGTTTGTATGTATTCCTAGTTTGTCTTGATTTTCTTCATTTATCATTTGCTTTATTTGTGCTAATTTGTATTTTCATATAATGATAGAAATTTACTAAGATTAATGGGAAAGCACATTTTAGAACGTACTCTTTTAAGGGCCTACCAATCACAATAAGGAGAGTTTTTAACATTTAAAATCTGGAATGGAAAGAAGACTACATTAAAATAATTTGCTACTCCACTAACATTATTCATAAATGAACAGTAGTATTATTTTAAATAAATGCAAGAAAAATATAAAGCAGTAGTAACTTTCTCTTCAAGATATTTAAAGGTCAATCTTACTGAATATCTTCTATAGCAAAATAATACTGCAGAATCAGACAATTTTAGAACTTCAAAAGCCAAACTGTAATTTTTTTAGATTGGATAACTATGTAATAACTAAGGCCTATAGCAATTAAGGGATTGACCAAGGCCACACAGTGAGTCAGCAGTATAGCCAAACAGTCTTAGGGATAAAAAAAAAAAAAAAAATCACCTCTTCTCTAGAAAGTTCTTTCTGTCTTCTGTCTTTAAATCATTCAGGCTTATAGCAAATTTTATGTGTGCGACTGTCTCATTTTTAACATATACATTGTGTGTGCACATGTATATTTTGTGGGTTATGCATAGAAGTGCAATCTACTTAACTGGTGTATATACAAACAAATACATGTGTATGTGGGAGCTCTGATTTAATAATAAGATGGATTACTTGATCGGTTATTGGATCAAATAGAAATATTCAAATTAGTATTGCCCTTGAGGGCAGTCACAAGCAAAGATGTAAAAGTATTCCAAAGGATGTTTCACAAGAATTTTGAAGTCATTCTTATGAAATTGTTCTCTGAGCAATGTGGACACCATATGATGGTTACAAAGTTGAATGGCACTTCAGTTTACATTGGAGCTTTCACACATATATTTTCATTTAAATTAATCCTCATGATGATTATACAGGTAAACAATCTGTGGTCCAGAAACAGACAGCAAATTCCCTGTCCAAGGTAGGAATCACCAAAACCAATCGTTTTCTTTTTATTATACCATACTACCACTGAAGAGATTTATATTCCTTATTTTGAAGTTTTGACTTTAGTTTTGACCTGGTGCCATCACATGCCTCATTCACCATACTTAATAAAATTTCTCAAATCTTATTTAGAAAAGATGTATAAAATTACTTATAAATAAATTAATATAGGGATCTGCAACTACTTATTCCATAAATACTAATATTAACTACACCAACCAACATTGACTACCTCCAGGCACTGTGATATGCCCTTTACATTCATAGGTCGTTTAGGCTTCATGGGATTCTCAGACTGTAGGTGGAGGAGATAGTAAAATATCTTACTGGTATGCTGTGGGAACCAACCTATCTGAATAACGAGAAATAATTCTTGCTGTACGTAGGACTGGATTGGGTCCCGGAGGCCCCTCCCATGTCAGCCTTCAGTTGTTGTACCGTGGGGGAGTATGTATGGGGTCTGCAGGAGAGGAACAAATGTGGTGCAAGTTACTCAAGGGCTTGGGGATTTACGAGCTGAAGCTTAAAGAGGTTTAGTAAACTGAGCAAGATCTCAGCCCTAGAAAAATGACAAAGTCGATATTCAAACCCAGGCCAGTGTATCATCCATTCCACCTTCTCCTATTTCATACTCTTCCTACTAATACGTAATATTTGCAAAAATTAAATTGACTTACAGAAGATAAAGATTTAGAAAATGTGCCGATTCTGAAGACAGTCAAAGGAATATCCCAGAAAGTAAATTAAGCAGTTTTAAAAATATAATGACTGAATAACTGGTATTTTGGGAACAATCTATGGCCTTCTTGAAGCCTGTGTTGAAGGGAACAGTCGTCTATTTAGTGTCCAAATTTTGTCATGTTCTACATAAAAACAATATTTTAAAACCCAATATAATCCTATTTTATGAACACTGCAGTTAACAACTAGTAAAACTTCCCAAATCCCATTTACAAAAGATGTATAAATTATTTACAAGTAAATCAATACATGAATATATAATTGCTTATTCCATTAATAACAATATTAACCTAATGCAGGTTAAATTTCTCTAACTATTCATAAGAGGTGTCAGGAAAATAAATCAGATATAATTAACGGGCCTTATGAAAACATTCTTATTGTGACTGCTCCATATTTTTACAAATCTTTTAATTTTTATCAAATACCTCCCTTCAGCTGTGACTCCTATTCCTAAGTAACAATAGCAGCATTCTCTTCTTGCTGTGTCTTACACTGTGAGTGAAAAATCAAATGAAATAGTTAAAGATATGCAAGAAAGTAAAACTGATTGTAGCAAAGGTAGCTCTGGGTGTATATTTATTTGGTTAGTTAAATGAGTTGAGCTTAAGCAGGAACCAGCTTACCTCACAGGACAAACCAGAATAGCCCAAGGGACAATCACATCTTTCGATCAAGTGAGCTTCAGGAGTCACTGCTGTTACCTGTCCTTGTTCAGCTACCTCCATTGAAATTTCAGAAATCCTGGAAACGGCAAGCATATACTTACATTACCATACTAGTCAGTTAAGATCACCCAGCAAACAGTCGATCCTACAAGAAGAATCTTCTCAGGTTTCTGCCAGTAACCTTAAGCTTCTTTTACTGTTTTGAATCTCTCTAAATTCCCGGGGCTCACGTGCCACATCTTATTCTTGTATCTGTGCTTACCCAAAGGTTGAGATAAAACATCAGGAAAATATCCACATAAATCATAAGGAGTTTAGTAAATTAGATGTCTGGTATCCTCTTGAAAAGTTATTGTAAAGATTTTTTTTCCTTCACTTTTTAAAATGTGAGAGGCTTCAGGTAGACAGGGCCACTTAATTAGACATTTACATTCTTTCAAAGAGACAACCTGTGGTTATTTCCCATTAGAAATCTCCCATAGTCGCTAGTGAAATTGCTTTTAATTTACAACTGTCCCTGCCTGATTCCTTCCTCTTGAGTCTCCGAATGTCCTTTCTAGAACTTTAGAAAACCATCTAGAAACCAATGACTGAGCATAATCTAATAACATTTTTCTGTTGATAAAATGCTTTCAAATTACTATTTTGTTAACTTTATTAAACAAATCCTTCAAGTAACTTAACTCACTCTTCCTATTGGTGGAAAGGTCCTTATAATTAAAAAAAAAAAGATTCACAATGAAAACATTGATACCCTTTTCATCAATCTGAAATTACACATTAAAAAAAATATATGCACTCCATAAACTCAGACTATTTCATGACTAACTGATAACATGAAATGTTCTGCAAATAAGCTTTTAAATGAGACAGTGAATAGTTTTGCTTCAATAAAAATGTACTTCCAATAGCTTAAGGAGCTTGAATCATAAACTTCATAATAGGCAAAGGTAGGTTTTATTGACATTAAATTATGAATGCACACTCTGACTCCACGAGCATTGTAATCTGTAATCTGAAGATTAGACAGCCTTTATGAAACACACGTTCACTTAAAAATTCAGATTTCATTCCCCTCCTATAAGAAAGACTCTACCTTTACATTCTCCCTTGATTCACTGTGGGAGAGTAAAATATAATAGTAACTGGGTGTTTGTTGACAAGTCATCTCCACTGGAATCTCATGGTGTTTATGTTAAATGTTAAATGTTACTAGTTACATTTCCTTTCTCTTGCACATGAGCGTGCATGCAGACTAGTGAGAATTTGAAAACCAAGTGCAACTTGAACAGTGTCAACAACAGATATTTCTGCAATGCACCTTTTTTTCTTTTCCCCCTCAGAGGATTAGAGAACAACTGTTCTTCCTGAATCAGGGATTTGGCCAAACTCAAGCTCCATGTCAAATGAATACTAAAATATGAAATTGTTATGTCCTTCAAATAAATATAAGAGAAGACAAAAGCAATGCAAAAAGAAAATTTCAGCATCGATGACATATACAAAGTCTGAATCTCAAATACAATCTGAAACGCTCTGCAAATTTAAGTAGTTACATTTAAATTGGTAACTGAGCAAAGCTGCAAAGTTATATCTTAACTACTTTGAGGGAAAGATTCAAACATATTTTTGACCCCAATCACAATTCCACTGTGTTACAAAATCAAATGATGATCCACCGTTTTATTTGTTATTATTTTTGCTAGATGATGACTCTAGTTTTTATGAAGCCAAGAAAAAAGTGAAGTTTTATTTGTTCTAAAGTTTCAAAAAATTATCTCTTAAGACGAAGGGGATTATTTAGTGAGGTATGTGAAATAAGATGATAAAAGAAAGAGACTTATGGGAAAAAAGACAACCTCACAATGTAGGAAGATGGAGTCTGTGTGAGAGAGGCAAAGAAAGTATAATGAAAAATGCATGACAACATTGTTTCTATCAGTTACAGTAATAAAATGTTCCATGTACTACCAAACTCTTTTACTACTGCACAGAACAATTTGCAAAATAATATATTTGCACACTCACCTGCTGTCTTCTACAACATACAACCCTGCATTGGCTTCTGCCACTTGATTTCCATTTATTTGATATTCTAAAATAATTAACAAGATAGCTGACAGTACATTTTTGGTACATGTCTTTTATTATTTGACATAAAAATCATCTCTTGTTAGAAATGAGAAGTATGAAAAGGAAACCAAAGGATTACAGATTTGAAAGTGTATTTTGGTCCTTGATTTATCCTTTTACCAATTGCCGTTACTTTTGGTATAATCAGAAAGGCAATAAAGATTTTCTGCATGAAAGGAAAGGATTTTCTGACAATTAAGTTCGAGAACTTATTGCAACGACGTTACGAACCTTTTTTGATACCAGAGGGATTATTCATTATGAGTTTGTACCAACTGGACAAACAGTTAACCAAGTTTACTATTTGTAAGTGCTGAAGAGGCTGCATGAAAAAGTTAGATGACCTGAACTTTGCACCAACAATTCATGGCTCTTGCATCAGGACAATGCACCAGCTCACAGGGCACTGTCTGTGAGGGAGTTTTTAGCCAGTAAACAAATACCTATTGGAACACCCTCCCTACTCACTCATTGATCTGGCCCTCAGTGACTTCTCTCTTTACCCGAAGATCAAGGAAATATGGAAAGGAAGACATTTTGATAACATGCAGGACATCAAGGGTAATACGACAACAGCTCTGATGGCCATTCCAGAAAAAGAGTTCCAAAATTGCTTTGAAGGGTGGACTTGGTGCTGGTGTCGGTGCATAGCTTCCCAAGGGGAGTACTTCAAAGGTGACCGTAGTGATATTCAACAATGAGGTATGTAGCAATTTTTCTAGGATGAGTTTGTGAAATTAATTGTCTGACCTTGTATATTTACTACAGTGTAAACATTTGAAATCTGGTATTTTTTATAGTCATTGGTTGGCCAATGTGTGGCTTCATAATTTTTTTGTTTTGTTTTGTTTTCCTGGACTGGTCTACAGATTTATTTTATAAGACTATTTTCAAATATCTATTGATTACATATTCTCACAGGACATAACAGAGAAACTGATCTGCCAGAGAAATTGAACTATGTGTATGAACTGAACTCAAATTTCTGTCTCCATACTACGAAAGCTAACTATCGCTGGCTGATTCCTCATCTTATCTCATTGGATAACTTGTCCCTTCCATTCAAGGAACATGACTATGTATGCTCATAAAGTTGAAGTCTCATGGTTTCTCCATTATTTATCCTCTTAACTTCGTACTTTTACAATATATTCCTTGCTATTAATTTCTTTCCCCGTGGTCTGTTAACATGCTTACTTCTCTCTCAGATTAAACAATTACCCTTGACCTTTGACACTATCTCATTCCTCCTTTTGCAATTATGTTCATGGCAACCATTAGTCTACACTGGTGACATTAGGTTCAGTGTTTTCCATTTAGTCCTCAAAACTTGGAGACTATTTCTGTCCAAAAACTCCACTAAAACTGGAATTAAGAATGTCACCAGTGTGATCCCAAGTGTTGGTCTCAGAATGTCTTATTGTATTCCGCCTCTTTGGGTCAAATTAAAACACTCTAGTCCCTTATAATATTCCCATCCTTTGGCTTCCATAATTCATTCTTGCTGGTCTTCTGTGTTCCTTTCTATTCAGTGTGATTTCCGATTTTTTTTATGTCATGATACACAGAGAAAATGGCAATATTGTATGGTACATGATTGTGAACAGATGATAATGCTCATGGTTGAAAGAGCGGGGACCAACCTGTCCCTACCTGGTGCCCCTGAGGGTTGAAGGAGGTCATTTTCTCAGAAATCTTGCAATCTATTTATAGTATAACAATTAATTACCTCTACCCTGCAGGACTTTTCTCTAGAATTTCTGACTGGCATCTAAAACTGACTATGTCAAAGGTCAATTCAACATTTATTCCCCTTAAACTTCCTTCTCCTCTTTTTTGGGGGAGTGGCAATAACTTCTACCAGGTAACCTGGAAGCCATCTTTGACTTGTCTTCTATCATCATGCTTCCAAAGCAAATATTTCTAAATCTTTCTTGTTTAATATCTTACTGATCTTCCCTATTGCCTCTAGAATAAGAACTTAACTTGGGTATTTTCCATTATACTTTACCTGCTTTGCCTCATGACATTTCCATAAGTAGCCTTGATAAGAATATAATGGATATCATATAATATATCCAAGAAATCTTCCCGGGTCACAGTTCTACTGACTCGTGGATCATCACCATAATATTTCCATTCTTTCTGTAACAAGAAAATAAACCACTTTCACAAAACTGAATACAAAACATGGACATCCTTGCACCAAACAACTAACAAGCTTACCTCTGTCATTTCGATTTCATGCCTTGTCAGCTGACCAATGAGAGGAGCAGCCATATGCCTGATCATAATTCTAGCATGAGCCGGAGTCCCGCCTCGAATGATGACTTGAGGATTATACGTAGAGAAACCTGTCTCTTCTCGAGCCTCAAAATAGATGGTGTACTTGAGTTTACCACCATAGGCCATCAACTGACAACAAAATAGGAGGAGCGATGAGTGAGACAAATGGAGTGATTCCAAAACCTTATTTTACTTTGTTCTCAAGTATCTTTAAAGTTCTTGTCCTTACCTTTTTTCCTTCAAATTGTTCTGGAAGTTTCCAATAAAAAGGTTCCAGATGGAGATCTTGTCTCACCAGATCCATGTGTGCAACAATCTCGGGGGTTTGGAACATGATGCCTTTGGTAGTTGTGTGTTGCAGTGCCTCATCCACCAGGGGCAGAATGGTCTGCTCAGGGTTCAGAGTTACCTGCATGGGATCAGAACACAGCAGGAGACTGAGTTCAGTCTTCTGGGCACTTCTTTAAAGCTAAGTTATGGACTGCGTGTCTATCTGCAGCACCATCATCCCCATTCCGACGACGTGTTTTCATAAGAAACAGAACTAGTGCATAGTGAGCAAGTAGGGCAAAGGGATACATCTTTCTTACTTGTTTGCATACTGGAAACCACAACCTCTGTGAAAACTGGAGTCTTTTATACTAATAAAAAATAAAATCTAAAAGTAGGAAGACGTGAAGGAAAATTAAAGTAAAGATGTACATGCTTCTGCCCTAAAAATCTAGGATTCTCTAAAGCTGGTTGGAGTAAACGGGCACCAAATCCTGGTTTTCATTACAGCATTAGCAAAGATCCACATTCATGCTCTAGTGCCCTGATTCTTCAGAACGTAGCTTTTTCTCGTCCCCAAACATGTTTCCCTTACACTGTTTGACTTTTACCCTTGGCATCGATTTCTTCATCAACAATAAATGAACTATTTTAAAGGAAGATTTGAAAAGGCATTTACTCCAACCCTCCAATGGCACATGGCCCCTCTACCATTTCTAAATGTGCGCAGGGGACAAGTTTACTGAAATGTTTTGCCATTTCCTCCTACTCCTCAGTGCCTGGCTAAAGACACCAGCAAGAGCTAATATTATATCATTACATGGCTCAGCAGGTCCTTACTCACCCACGTACGGATCAGTCCTTGCGCTTCAGAGCACTGAGTAGTAGCACCGAAGCAATAGCAGCTGCTGCAGCCAAGTGGGTTCTTGGCATCCAGTCCGAATTTGCCAGGTCGGCACCTGTCACAGTGAACACCTTCCACATTCACCTGAAGAAAGATAAGAGTTCCTCAGAGTCCATCATGGTGACATTATGAGAGAAATAAACTTGAGAATGAAATACAGGAGCTCACTTAAAAAAAACAACAACTAAACAAAAAAGAAAACAACGCAGAATATGAGACTCCCATCTCAAACGGCGGATGTAGTTAATTTCATTGTTAGGCTTTCATGGTTCTAAAAAATGCTCTATTTATACAGAAGCACCATGCTAAGGATATTGTACATTGTTTTTGTTTTTAATCTAGGCAGCACATTTCCTACTATTCTGCTGTAATATGAAAGTCATGAGAATTCGAAAAGCAAAACAGAAATACTGATTCCTAAAGAGTGATATGACGTAAAGTTGTAAAAAAAAAAAAAAGTCAGCATGTTAAAACACAGACTTATATAATCATTATTATATAATGTATATATACTTATATACCATGTATTAAATATAACACGTGGTCATAGTTATAATATTTAATAATGCAGAATTGTACATTGTGTTTTGTTCAGGGCCCTTAATGGCAAAAGCTTCCATTTTCTTAAATTCTCAAGATTATTTTAACAATCACTCCCTGAATTTCATCCTCCTGTTCCACTGTTCCTCTCTGCAGAGACTTTTTCTTGAAAAGATACCTTTGACACAGTCTCAACTGCATTTACCCTGGGACTGATTTTTCAGAAATATCTAAGGGGGAAAAAAATCCCTCCTATCATTTTTAATTGGCTTTTTTCCTACATCATTTAACAATATTAACGAGGGCTGAAATTTTACATAGTCACTGTTTATAATGTCAGTGTTTATATGTGATGGAATTTTACTGAGCTTCCACAGCAGTAAATATATATTTCAGTGTACAGTGATTGCAGATTAATTTGAGGAAGAATGGTTTTCTTAGACTTATTTTTTAGCTGTGATTTTCTCTGATGATGCTTAAGCGAACCATCTTTATCACCCTCCCAGATTATTCTTGTTTGAGCAAAGCAGGTACATAAAGAAAAATTTACCATTGAAAATATATCCTCTCTATGAACTAGACAACAAAAAATGTTAGGCGTTGGTTAAAAATATGTTCATAAAAAGCAGTGCTTATCAGTGTGCTCATGAACATACGTCAATAAAAACTCTGTGTCTGGCAACGAGTTTTTGTTTTACTGTTTGTTTAGCTTAATGAAGTAGGAATAATGAACTCTGAATGAAGTTAATACTGAGTTATGAAAATAGAAGTGAGTGAAGTTTTTCCTTAATGTATTTTGGCAGCACATACCTTACAAGTGCACTGCCCAGTCCGATCAATACAGGAGCATTTTTTAGTCTCTGAATCACAGGTCGTGTCATCAGTCCCGGGCAGGAAGCAGTCACAGGGACTGCAGTGAGGGTAGTTCCAGTGACCTCGAATGCATTCTGTACATTTTGTACCAGAAAATTTTGGATGGCAGTTGCATTGGCCTGTGTTTATGTTACATTGGAAATCCAAGGATCCCACCGTGCTGCAATTACAAGCCTATGGAAGAGATAAAAACAGCAACCACTAATACCATTTCCTGGGAAATAGCTTAACATTTTAATTCTAATGTTTCTATGCTCCCATTAAACACATGCTAATCATTTGTATTTGCATTGTTCTAGTTTAGTCGCTTGGGAAATATCAGTGAACTAAAATTAAATTGCTGCCTGCATTTACTAAAATATATGCATGTCTAGAAACCATACCGTTATTGAATAAGAAAATGTACATTCTCTGCCTTTTTGTGGCAAGGAGGAGTTAGGTATGGGTTTGCTTTAAATGCTTTTTGTTTCATAGATTAAATCTTAGACAAAGTCATTTTACCTTATCATCTCATTTTTTGGCATTTAGGTTGTATAGAGACATAGTTTATAGTGCAATGAAAATACTGTGAGAACATATAAGAACCACCAAACCAGGTGTTGGGAAGCCAGAGAGAATGTAGAGGAGTGATATCTAGAGTTTGTTTTTGTTTTTTGACATTTAGTTTTGCAGGCAAGACTGATTTGAGGTGCTCTGTTGGTAACTTTTTTTTTCTTTTCCCTAGATAGACATAAGATTTTCTCTTTATTTAAGTAATTCAAAATTTTGCCAGAATTTTTAAAAATTTGAGTTTTTTCTTATTGACTGGAACATGGTGAGTTCTTTCAGTTTGAGAACAAAGTTGTATCTTGATCCAGTATTATTCAGATTTGTTTTTTATTTTTATTTCTGTTCTAATTGATCACTTTTCTTCTCCAGGATCACCTATAATTTCTAAAGCATATTCCCAAATCTATAACATCCTTATGTCTTCTGTAGTCATTTTCATATTTGCCTCCCAAATTTGTCTTCTATTTTATAGCTCCCATTTTCCACAGTGAAAATTCTATCGTATGTGTATGTCATCAATGCTTATTTTAATTACACTACTGAATTTTTAGCTTCTTTTCAACAATTTCTTTATTTCCACTCATCTATGTGTCTTTTTGTCTTACATTCTTTTAAATCTTTCTGCTCTTGATTTACAGAGCTCATATCTCCTTGCAATGTAATAAAAATGCCACGTGGATTTCTAAAATATCACTTAGGATCTTAGAATAAATCATTTTCAGAGACCAGCTGTGCCAATGATCAATCTACTGTCTCTGAGCTTTAAATTCACACTTCCTTGCCCTGTATTGTGATACTATGGTTACAAGCTGTAGACGTTTCTCTGTGGTCAGGAAATAGAATGTTAAACTTAGTCAACAGAGGACTCTGGACAGACCCGACGAGGTCATAGTGGTGGGCGGATACTTAGCACCTGGGTCCTGGTTCTTCATTTCTATTGTCGTTATTATTTTATTATTTAGCATGGGAGTCCTATGGTCCAGAAAGAATTCCAGTTCTGCTCTGAGACCACTCTCTCCTTCAGGCAGCTTTCTGAGTAGCTTCAATCTGTGTACTTGCTCTGACCACGAAAGGCTGCTTCTAGCATGCCCACAGCCTTCCACAATGATGGTAGGTGGTGCCCACGGACTAGCAATTGCCCCCAAACTCTGCCAAGATTGTTTTGTGTGTGTGTGTGTGTGTGTGTGTGTGTGTGTGTGTGATTATTTTCTGTTTTACCACAGGCAGATTTCATGTTCCTGTGGTAGCCACACTCTTTTCAAAGATGTCTGAACCTCAGCCTTGTTGGGGCTGAAGATAGGGATGTGCCCCCTCTTTTAGCCTTGGTTTCTTTATGGTCCACCCCCCCATTAGCTTAGTAGCAGTAGCTCTTTTGTTTCTGCTACTTCAAGGATCCCTTATCTCTCTCTTTTATTCTTTTTTAGTAACCATCTTCTACTAGTTAACAAGTCTTTATAGTCTTTTTTCCCTGTTTAAATAACTGGTAGGGTTTCTGTCTTCCAAGTGGGTCCTGAGTTGATATCCAAGTGGGTACCTTCTCACTCTGTGTCTGAATTTGTCACCACATAGAATTTGCAAGTCGTCTATCACCTAACTCTTTTTGGTGCTGTACTATTATTTTTCTCAGATCTATAGCTCTATGGCAGACTCATATGCAAAACAACTTGCCAAATTCCCAGATCTAAGTCTGGCTAGATTTCACTTTGTATTTCTCACACATTCACTGCTCAGCTTAATTCTCATATCTACCACTACTGGAGATATTCCTGCTTCTGTTCCTGCCAACAGTAATTTACTTACGGGACTATTCTTTCTAGGATGTGATATATAATCACCAGCTTCCCATAGATCATCTCTTTCCTGTCCTAATGTTGGTGAAATATTTTCCCAGATTCTGATATTAAAATAATCACTAGGCCTTATTTTCGTAGCTTTATAATTAAGTTTTTTTTTTTTATGTCT
Organism: Rhinolophus ferrumequinum; assembly: GCF_004115265.2. NCBI lineage: Eukaryota > Metazoa > Chordata > Mammalia > Chiroptera > Rhinolophidae > Rhinolophus > Rhinolophus ferrumequinum. Next base: position 77,227,843 of record NC_046286.1, on the reverse strand, counting down.
TCATTGATATACAGTAAAAAGGGATGTATAGTGGCTACTACTAAAAGTGATTTTAAACCCAAAATATGATTATTTATTATATTACAAACATGGACATATTTTTCTAAGTCATAGAATAATAATAACCCACTGTCATCACCCCAAGTAACATCCTTATAGAACATCAAGAGTAGAATGAGATTTCAAAATAATGATGATTAACTTAGTCACTTAAATATATTTTCCTTCATTCAAACAAAATCGGCCATAATCAGAAATAGAAAATTATGTATGGAAAATACAATCATGTAATAAATTTAAAAGATGTCTTTTGAGACATCCTTATCATTTAACTAAAATATGAAATGTCTACTACCCAATTTATTGTATAAAACCTAACATTAATTCTTAAATATTAATTTACAGTACAAATAGACCTTAGGACCTTTGCAAATTTGGAAGTTTATAAAGCAAGTTGTAGTAAAGAATAAATGAGACCATCAGCCATATGTTTAAATAGCATTATAGCTAACATCAAACTTAAATCATAATTAGATATAATGTTTATTTAGCAACAAAGGATGTGTGCACTATTTCCCTGCTAGAGAAAGATGGCAGGCTTTTTATTCTTCTTCAATAAAAGCTCAAATGGTGTATGTGCTCACACCTCAGCACAGAGAAATTATCCATGATGCAAAGAAAGGAAAGTTATAACTCTCAAATCACTGTTGATTTAGATAACAGTCTTCCACGTATTTTAAAATAGTAGAATATATGCTCATAAATACTTTGAGGGCTCTGTGAATTTTTTTGTAATTGTTCATAATGATGAAGTGTCTGTTCAGAAATTTAGATTTTAGACAAATTTAGACAAATTCAGACACAGAGTGAGAAGGTACCCACTTGGATATCAACTCAGGACCCACTTGGAAGACAGAAACCCTACCAGTTATTTAAACAGGGAAAAAAGACTATAAAGACTTGTTAACTGGTAGAAGATGGTTACTAAAAAAGGATAAAAGAGAGAGATAAGGGATCCTGAAGTAGCAGAAACAAAACAGCTACTGCTGCTAAGCTAATGGGGGGTGGACCATAAAGAAACCAAGGCTAACAGTGGTTCAAAGTAATCAAAAAATTTCAGTCAACTTCAAGCAACATAAGGTTTATTCAAGGATCAGTAAATATGATGGTATCAAACATATAACCACATTTTAAAAAAGAAACTTGGTCTATATTTCATCCTGATTTATGTTCTGAACGTTAAGCATCAGCTTCAATTTCAGGAGTTTCATTAGAGTTTGGCCACATCGTGCGACTTTGTTAATAGAATGGAAACCTCCTAAGTTTCCCAATGGCTTATTCATGAGTCCTGATTTCTTGATAAATTTTTGTTTTGTTTCCAAAAATGTAGCTCTGTGAATCTTCAAACTTAATAGCTACTTCCACCCTGATGCTGGATAGATTTCTCTCAATGTGAGGCTGGTCATGAAACACTCTATGGCCCATCCGTGGAAAAAATTGAGGATTTTTCTAAGCTAAAGATTGTTAATATGACTCTTCAGAATTCTCTCAACTGTTTATTAGAAACTGAAACCTAGTCATAATTTGAGGGTAATTCCTATAAATTTTTGGCAAATTCCTTTAGTTAGTTCCTAATTTCTTTGCATTGTGCAGATAAATTTCATTGTGTCTAAATATAAAGCTGTAGCTATTTCCATTTTATTACAGATTTTTTTTGGTTCTTTTTCTCCTTTTATGGTAGGTGCCTTGGATGAAGCTGCATAAATGTGTACTTACTTCATCATCTTTTCCATAAGAAATATGTAAGATACTGTTCAATATCTACATTGACTCCATCGTGATAGTTCTATATTGTTTTGTAATACAATATTGGATATGGAATGCCCAGCTATAGACCTCTACCAAAATAAAAATCTTTAAAAAACATTATCAGATGAAATAAAGTGATTCACTCACCTTACAACCAGAGATAATGCTGTGGCCCCAGGTATTAGGTACACATTTAGAACATTTCTCTCCAATGGTATTGGGAGGGCAAATGCATCGACCAGTGTTTGGGTCACAATTATTACCCAGATGGGAGCAGTCACAAGCTTCATAGATGAAAGAGCAAAACACAAAAACATAAAAATTTGATAAACAATGTTGACTTTCATATTGTGATTTGTGTTGTTTTATGTTCCATTCCATTGTTAAGGACTCTTGAAAGTGAAGACTTAACTTATTTATCTTTTATGTCATAGTACAGTGTATTTCACATAGGAGTTGTTCAATACATGTATGTTGTAATTCATTTAATAATTTCAAAAGGTAACGCATTTTTAACTTTTGCACTAATGGGAAAAAAGAACTGGTGTATCAGATTCCATGATAACGGTGCTACCTTATAACTAGATACTATAAAGTTTAAAATTTTGAGTCTATATTTATTTTAAGTTTATAACTAATACTTCTATACTACATAGATTAAGAGTTCCTTCCTGTTGATGACTCTAATTTGAAAGCTTAATAGGCTTCCTAAATTAAGTATATGCTGACATAAATCAGGATATCTCAGTTTTGAAAATATTTAAAACTAGTTGAACTATATAACTGTATATATGTACACACACACACACACAGACACACACATACAAAGATACTTTTGAGTTTTATTTACTACCTGCCTTATTTATTTTCAATAGATTTTGCATATTCTACCCTATGATGTGACAGATAAAGAGTGCAAGTTCATCCCTACCCATGGACTTTCTCAAGAATGCAAAAATAATATTTGAAGTCTTCAAAGTCATCCAAGACAAGGAATATATGCCACTTGTTAGCTATAGCTGACCCAGTACTGAGTATATTTTAGTACAGCATTTCATATTAAAAAAGAGACAGCAAGAGAAGAAAAACCAAATACTTGGATTCAAATAGAAGACTAATGTTATAAAAAACCTTTTGTTATATAATGATTAAATAATTTAAACAAAATCCATTTGGGATAGTTGATTAAGTTCACATTTTAAGGGATCACGATTATCATTGCTCTCAGCATTTCATACCAACTGTGAAAAATGTTAAGCACAATACGTGCCATAGGGTAAACACCAAATAAATGTTAGCCATTTTTGTTTATTATTGTTGCTGCTAATTTTAAGCCAAAGGATTTATTTTATATGTACCACTTATTAAGAAGAAAAATAGTTCATATTATGTTTAAATTTATGTGCTAAAAATGTCTTGGGACAGTTCAAATCATTACTTGCAAACAAAAACTCTCTAAGTAATTCTTCAACGGAATCATAACAGTGAAAAGGAAAACCTGAGTATTTTCTAGTTTTCTCCTGCCAAAACAGAATGTTTGCCACATTGAATAATATAATAAAGAAATAATGATAATAACAATAATAAACACAACATAGCACTTATATGGCAGGCATTCCTCTAATTATTTTATAGCCATTAACACAACTAATTCTTACAAAAACCCAGCAAGGTAGATACTATTAATTTCTTCATTTCATAGATGAATTTTGAAGAGGGGCAGGGAAACCAGGCCACCCAGTCAAGGTCACGTATTTAGTTACTGGTGGAACCTCTGAATAAATCCAAGTCATGCTCTCAAACATAATGTTATCCTGCCTATTTTGTGATTGTTCTCTGTTCTGATTTTCTGGGTTAAATGATACTAAGTCTGCATTTCTAAAATGTGATCATCATTTCAAAATTTTTAATAACGTTATTGATCTCATTTATAATTTCTGGTAGTAGATGTATTTGAATGTATCTATTTAAGTACCATTTAATTAATTCCTATTAAGTAAAAATGAAAGTAAGATTCAGATTTAGAGGCAGAATATATTTTTAAATGCAGCTTTAGAATTTTTTAGTGTATACAGATATTGGCTTAGAAATCACATGCAGATTCATAGAGGATCGACAATGGTGACATTCAGAATAATTTATAATGGCTTAATTTATGATTGCAACTGTGTATCAAAGGTGGTTGAGAATATCTAAAAGGTATTGGCTTTTAAAGGAATTTAAAATATTATTCCTGACACTTCTTACATAAATTCACTACAGTAGTCAATAACAGAATCTTAAAATCTTACCAAGTATTTATCATGGTGCAGAGAGTGTAAGAGTATCACCAATGTTGAAACAGTGAGTTTAGTAAAGAAAGGTTAATATTCAATCTAGTTATTGTTGAAATAAGCGTCAATTCCAAATTAGTGGCACATGAATCAGTGCTAATGATAAGTCTTTACTTTCAACTGTTTTGTGCTAATTCCTATTTTCTATGTCATGATTTCAGAAAGGTTGTAGCTGGACATACGAAACCACTGCTTGAAGAAATCATGGTGAGAAATCTCTGCCTGCATTTTTCTTACAAACTAATAAACATCTACAGCCAATCTGTTTCAAGGTACCTAAAAATCAGATGTAAAGATATTTTTTGTACCAGAAAAATATATTAAATTCCCTGATCCTTGTACCAATTTTGTATAGGAAAAGGAAAAGTTGAAATGTATTTGCTTGGGAGGAGAGTTTCAACCAAGACCACATTGGCATCAGAAAAATTGAACATTTGACTTTCAAGCTGCAGTAGCTTTTGAGTGACTGGCTGCATGGAGGTCTCAGACAGGGAGAGAAAGAGCCAAACTGGGATCTGCTGATGGATTTGTACTGAGTATTTGCAAGCACAGTATTTGCCCTATTAATAGGGCAGTGTTTCAAACCACAATGTATTCCTTTTGTCAAATTATTTAAAATAAACAGACATTTTTATTAGGTTAAATATTTTGTGTCATATATTTGTTGCCAGGTGCCTTTCCTTTAATCTCTGTGGACCCCAATGAACAAACTGTTACGGATGACAAGACACCAAAACCAGAGAATGAATGTGTCGTGCTTTGTCTTAATTACAGACCTGTGCATCCGCCTTCCTGGAAGTTGAAATAGCCATGGGCACAGTGGTCACATTTCTTTCCTGTTACTCCAGGCTGGCACCAACATTGACCACTCTCTTCACAGTCAAATGATTTAGACCCAAAGGAATTGCAGTTGCAGGGAACACACCCTCTTGTCGAATGTAGACCAAAGGTTTCAGGCTGGCATAGGAAAGAAACATTATATGTAAATCAATGCATGTACTATAGAATAAGATGCACAGCACTGAAAGATGAGGTGGGAATAGAGGAGCCCCAGGGTTAGCAAGGTTTCTTCACTGATGTTACTCGTATGACAACTGAGTTGTCATTTAATCTAATGGAACTTTTAAATAAAATCCAAAGAGAAAAGTTCAATTACTTTGAAATTACATCAAGGTAAGTGGCAGAATTAGGGCATTCTCATTCAGTCTGATTTATTTTCACTAGCCTTTCGCTATACTTTCCAAAATTCTAACAGCTCTGTGAAAATAAGCTATGGTTGGTATTTTTATTTTAATTAAAATTTGATTTGCTTAATTCCTAACAATCTGAATTAATTACTTCCAGATCTTAAGAACTCCTTCTATTAGGTTGGTGCAAAAGTAATTGCAGTTTTTGCAATTATTAACCTTTCAAACCACAATTACTTTTGCACCAATGTAATACTCGATAAAAATGCTTTCAATATTATTGACCAGCAGCCTAAAGTTAAAATACTTTTTTTCTCTAGTATTTGTTCTAACTTTTTTCATATATCCATAAACACTTCTAATCATCACTACAGGGCTCACATAAAAAATAGAATCTACAGGTTATGCCTACAATGACAAAATAATTGGTTTGACAAACATCTAGTTTCTTGGGTTTCATCCTAACAATCAAAACTGACTTATGAAAACACATATCAAAGATTAAAGGGAGAAAAACTTTTATTCTCTGATGAATTATCCACATGCATCTCTGTTATCTATTTATAACAAGTAACTTTGTATGGTCCAGTTTTAATTACTAGCTTTGGCTGACTTTCTTGGAATACATGTCATCCGACTGAGAGTGAATGTTAGAAAATGCTGATGAATTAAAAATCATTCCTACTAGAAAAACGGAAAGCACATATCCTCCTTAAAGTATGTTAGGGTTGTCCTTTTAAATATGAAGTATGTCACAGTATTATAATATCTTAATCTAGAAAATTAGTCTAAGTAATTTCTCCTTTGTAAAAATAATTACTATTTTGGAAAACTAGACTTAATAGTTACTTCTTGGTAAAAATAAATCTTGCTACTTACTGTGAGCCATCCAAAGAGAAATCAATAAGCTGCATTATATTTTTGCCATTGTCATTAACAATATTTACAAAAAGCTCTAGAAAACAAAATCACACTAAATATGAGTCTTTTAAAATGACTATAGCTAAGAATAGTTTCGTTTTTAAAATGTAAAATGGATTGAATGAGTTTGATAATCATTTTAATCTTTATATTTACTGCTGAATTTATTTTTACTATATGACTAAAGATTTCACTATATGACTAAAGAAGAAAGTGTGTATCAGTTCTAAGAAATGACCTAATACATGATATTTAAATTAAAATTAATTATATAAGGAAAACTACAAACATACCATATTTTCATTCATAAAAAAACAACTCAGTGTAAGCTTCTAGATACCTGGCCTAGAGAAATAATCAGAAACTGGGAAAATGGTTCAAGTACAAGCATGCCCATTATAATATTATTTATCATAGTAAGTAATTATAGAAGCACTTGAATGTGTGATGTTAGAGCAAGTTTGAATAAATGAAGTTATGATATATTCATGCTATGAAATGATATGCAATCATTAAAATCCTGTTTTGAAGCAGTTTTAATGATACATGAATATACTTAGGATATAGTATTAAGTAAAATTTTAAAAATCAGAATACCAAATTATATATACATTGTGATTCTAATTACATACCTATAATGACACACATACCACTCAGATGCACTCAAATAGAAACATATATATATATATATATATATATATATATATATATATATATATAAATAAAAGACTAGAAGATAATAAACTAAACCAGTTTTTTAAAATATGTGAATCATAGAAGTAATACTTTAAATTTGTTTTTATTTCCTAAATATTCTGACTTATAAATCTGAATTGCAGAGATAGTGCTTTATATTCAGTCTTATTTAGTAAATTTTCCTTATTGGCACACACACACGTGTGTGTATCTATATATCTATATATCTATATCTATATATATATCTATATATATCTTTAATTGGTAAATCAATAAAATGTTAAGTAAACTTAACATTTTCAAATATTTTCAACATATTAAAAAAATTCCAAAGTTGATTATGTAAAGAAATATATGAGAAGAAATGTTTCTACTACACTATTCAAATATTTAAATTACTATATAGTTTTAAGGTTAAGTTATACCAAAATAAATACTGCTAAATTTCAGTAATGACATTTTAACAAATTTGGTGTTTTAAAAATTTATTTCAGAGACTAGGGGAAACCCCTGAAGTCAACAAACTTAAAGAGTGAACATCTCTAGTCAGTAATCAAAATTAAGGAGGTAAAGCAAATATGGGAGAGGGTGCCTGTCCAGCTTCAGTGGGTAGTTTGTTGAGCTCCTATCAATTATTCGCATGTAAAATAATAATAACAACTAGAAGTTACACGTTGTGCTTACGATGTGCCAAGCACCAAGAACACCAAGCATTGATCTAAATCTGTTTATAAATATCAATTCATTTAATACTCAAGACAATCCTGGGAGATAAATATTATCATCTTTTTCGATAGTGGTGAAACCAAAGCACCAAAAAGCCAAGTAATTTGCCTAAGGTCATCAGCTAGCTAATTGTGGAGTCCCGATTGCAAATTAGCCAGCCTGTCTTCAGAGTCTGTGCTGCTCTCAACTCATACATACTGCCTCAGAGGAAATACCATCTCAGGACAAAACTACACTGCATACAATAGTGTTTTAGGCTATGTAGGAACAGGGCATGAGTGAGGGTTAAATTTCTGCTAAATTTATATTTTGGAGACATTTTAATTAGTTACGGTCCTTTAACTTTGTGTATGCATTTGTCTTTTAAAAATAAAATATTTTTCAAACATTTATTCATTTAATAGCAATAGTATTAATATTACCTAACACTTACGAGGAACTCTCCATATCCGTGCCTTATGTACTGTTCTCATGAATACCTGAAACAGGCATGGAGGTGCCTCAACAGATCTTCCTGCAAGAGAATCTGCAGTGGGGAGTGTCATTGAACCATAACCTCTAGCTTCTATTCTTTTGGATCCATGGGAGGAGCTCACGCCAGGTCGTACTTCTAGTCAATGATTGATTACAATTAAGTGCTAGAACATTTTTGCCCAAATCAGTATTCCTCCAATGGGCAAACTTTGCTTGGGCATTTCCTATTGGCCTGGTCAAGAATTTGGGATTTTGTCAGGATGTACTAAATGAGGCTTTTCTACTCAATCTTTCCTTCCCTCTAGCCTTTCACATAGTCAGAGCTGCATTGCAGCAGAAGCCTCCCTGCATACTAGGCTCTCTCCCCTTTTATCCTTCATAGGCCTTTCCCCTGGTAAATCTCTTGCCATTCGCAAACAGATGGAAAGCCTATGAAGTGGGTCCTACTAGAGATGAAGAAGCTGAATTACAAGAAAGATGTAAGGAATTGTTTTATAGCTAGAAGTGGTGAGGCTGGGATTTGACCTGAGGTGGTTTGAAATGAGAACTAGTTTTCTTAAAATGTCAATAAAGCCAAGAAATAAAAGCATGCTTTACTTTTTCTTTTCTCTTCTTCTGTTTTACTTCATTCTCACTTTTATCCCCTACCCTCAACTCTCCCACAGGCTCTGACTCTACACAGGCAAGTCCTGTCTCCTGTTACTCTGCAGATGAGCTGTGGACCTAGTCTTCTCTCGGCCCTTCCTCTCTCTCTTCCTCCCAGCTTTTGTTTTGTGAGAATGGGGACCAAATTTTAGTAACAGAAAACATGCTTCCTTACTTTGTGTATGCTATGCATTACAGTGTGTGAAAATGTGTTTCTTGTATCTTACAGCAAAATTATAATGTGGAAATATAACAAAATCATTAATTATGATTAAATGTCAAGTCAATGGACTGAATTTTCTTGGGCAACTCACTTTCGATTTCCCTTCATTTGTACATCCATAGAAGTGAGTTTGCTCTAAATGCTGCATGAGGTGCCTTCTACTTCTAAGATTATAAGTTCCCATGCATATTTTTTCCTCGTTTTCTACATATCCATGATTAAATGAAACTTTCATTAACCAATGGACTTGAAGATACTTTTGAAACATATGGATAGCTCTTTTTAAAAGGCAAGGCTTCAATTAGGAATTGTCTAGCTTTTGCATTTGCCATTTGCACACTTAGCAACCATTATTTGGTAAAATGGCATCAGGGATCGTCAGCTGCAGCACACGAAAACACAACATGCCGAGGCACGAGCCATGCAGCGCCTCTGGGATTACCGGAGCTGAGGGCCGATAGGCTCCCCGAGGGCACCCGCTGGAGCTGCTGAAACCCCACCTCGGGGGCGACCCCAGCACTGGTTGTACTCTCTGCAGCTGTTCCTCCTGTTGGTGCACCTGCCTGCCGAGGTTGCACTGTTTCCCTACGAAGCCTGATTTACAGACACATCTTCCTGTAATGTCACACTGTGGTGACACAGAGCCAATGGGGTTGCAGTCACATAACACACAGAATCGTTTCTTTGGGTCCCACCACATAGTGGACTTTCAAAGCCAACAGAAAGATAGAACAAAAACGAACAAACAAAAAAGAGCATACAATATTATTTAAGAGACAAAAACAGATGGTATTTTCAAATTTCCTACAGAAAGGCCAGTTTGATGACATCTGAGAAAAGCTTGTTTCTCCTTAATAAGCTTTAGCACCAAAAACACCGGGGGTGCCAAAAAAATGTATACATGTTTTAAGAGATGTTATCAATGTATTACTTTTTGAAGTTAAATTGAATCACAGTAGCAAAGTGTAGTATGATGTTTGCTCAAAAGATGGCGTTAATCAAAGGAATGCTAGTATCACCATGCCATGGGCAGGGCAGTCAAAGAAAATGGCAGAAGCATCGTTGTCATCCAAGGATCGCAAGACCATTTTGAAGTTGTATTTGAAATTTGAGAACGTCCTCCTGACTTAACACCCCTTGACTTCTACCTGTGGGGAACTTTAAAGAATGTGGTATACCATAGAAAACCAGCTTTACTGGCAGTACTTCAGGAAGAAATTGAGATGGCATGCGCCGCGATACAAGTGGATACTTTGGTCAACTTTGCTCAAGCAGTCGTTCTCCATAATCAGAAGTTTCTGGACACTGAGGGTAACCACTTTGAGCTACTCTTAAAATTGCAGGAGTTAAACATGACTTGTGTTCATCTTTTGTTATTGGTATATATTGAGTATTACAATTTTAACAGTTTTTTTTCCTTTCTTAAAATGTGCATGCATTTTTTTGGCACCCTCTGTACATATTTACGTAAAAGAAGTAGTGCAAATCTACCTGCTCTCAAGGAGGAATCTCAAAGGCTTGCCATACTTTTGTTCAAGAACAGAGAGCAACAGATTTTGATTATTGTTTCACTTTAGCAAAATGATGTCTCTAAAAACTACCTTGATTTGCTTCTCTACTGAAAACTTTTAGTTAGAGTGCTCACTGGAACTAACTTTCCAATGATGGAACAAGAACAAAGAGTTTGATAAAAGCAAAGGGTATGACACATTTTATTCTGCCAAAAATGTAAAGGCAAAGGGAAGAGTATTTTACTCTCCATAGACTGGGATTTAATTTGTATCTTATTTGTTTCAGAAACATCTGAAGTACAGTGAATGTTACATAAACTCACTGCCAAGGAAATATAGATTGATGGTCAAGTGTACAGAAAATTTTGTTTTATTTTGACAAACCATTTCAATGATCACAATGTTTTACACATAGAGTTACATGAACCCTTCTTTCAATACACTAAGGTGTATTTCCCTGAAAGTTCATGAACATTTTCAAGGAGAAAGTAATTCATTGGTCAGCTCCTGCTCCTTACCTTGCATTCATCACACCGCCGGCCCTGCACATTAGGTCTGCATTCACACTGTCCTGTCCTAGCGTGGCAAATCTCAGAGAAGGAGCCATTGGCATTACAGCGACAAGCTGCAAAGAGAAGAGAGATCTGTGGCTGGGGAAAAGTTTCTAGTAGTCTTAATGTGCTTATTAAATAATAATATCTCCAAAATGGTAAAATTGGCAACTAACGTTTAGCACAGAATGTTTTCTGATTTACTAGATGATCTGTTAGGCCTTATGTCATTTGATCTTTACAACAAGTCTACAAACTGTAAGATTAATTCATGTAAAGTGTTAGCACAGTACCTGGCACATAAAGTGCTATTAAAATATTAATGTCAGGATTATCATTCCAATATTGCAAATGAAGAGAGTGAAATTCAAACAAGCCATAACTCACACAAGGCCACCTGATTCGATGATATAGCTGAGTCCAGAACCTTGGAGTTCTCTGACTCCAAGTCACTCCTCCAGCTGTTTCACTTCTTCACAGATACATTGGGCCAACATTTAAAATATTTGAATCCCATTTTAGTAATCCATATTGACTCAAGAGATAAAATAATTTTGATAAGTTATGAAAATTAATAGCACACATGGCATAATATTAATGCCACTAGCAATCAAGCAACATCATTTTCTTCAATTTAATTATTATTTATGGTGTGCCTGATTTGTTTTAAGCTTAAAAAATGAGCATGAGGTAATAAATATATATATACATATATAACTTTAATATTTAAGATTAGCATTATAATTTTTAAAAATCACTTTTATTTTAACTTATATACTATCTCTCCAAAGATAGAAAATGTATTCAGTTTAAGTAATCTTTTGTCATATCTGTATTACGAAGTTTGTCTGATGTTATTCTGAAACATAATAGATCAGTCTAAAAATTAAATGGCCTTTTCACAAATAGAACAGTAATTAATAGCTCATTATTTTTAATGGTATACATACTGTGTTTCCCCCAAAATAAGACCTAGCCGGACAATCAGCTCTAATGCATCTTTTGGAGCAAAAATTAATATAAAAATTAATATATATAATATAATATAATATAATAGCGGGTCTAATATAATATAATAGCGGGTCTTATATTAATTTTTGCTCCAAAAGACGCATTAGAGCTGATTGTCCGGCTAGGTCTTATTTTCAGGGAAACACGGTAATTGTTTTCAAACCAGAATAAAAACGTGATGGGGAGACAACATGGGAATTGAAAGCATTCATAGATGGTTTTGGTAAATTTTGTACAATATCTCATGTTTCTGGATACTTTGATCTGAGCACAATTTATAAATACATTATAAATAGCTAATCCATCAGCTTATGCTATTTTTCTGTTCATCTGACTCCAGATTCTACTTAGTTTTATTGCTTTCCTAAAAACTGCTTGATTTTTCTTCCAGTAGTTTGGCATTCAGTGTCTGTGAACTTGATATTAGTTGGGTAGCCAGTCATTTTCCTCAGGCGATAGCCCAAGGATAGTCTATAGTTGAGGTCTGAGAAAAGGCTGAAGAAAATATTTTATTAAACTATCCATTTCATTTGAACAGTAGAATAATTGTATATAATTTTAATTTCTTTGTGTAAGTTCCTTATGTATATATTATATATACATCTTTAAAATCTCAAATAATTTAGAATTAAGAAGCCATTTCTTCTTAGAGTGGGGAATACAAGATTAAATTGAATTAAATCTTAAAAATAACAAAAGCAATAAAGAATTTTTAAGTGGCATTTTTAAATGAAACATATGACACTTTAATGTCATTCTTAATGATTATTATCTTAAAAATACCTAACAAAGCAAAGTAAAAATTTTAAATGGCATTTTTAAATGAAATGTGTGACAAATAAACACTATACGCAAATTTAAAAAGCAAACTATATTTCTTTGTGTTGTGTACTTTTCATGAAAAAAAATCTAGAGGCAGCTAAAATAATGGTTAGCCATGAATTTTCTTCTCTCGGAGAGTTATTATATCTATGAAAAATTATCAAAATACATAATAAATAAATTCTTATATGTTTAATCTTAATTACATGCTAAAGAGCATTAAAAAGCATAATCATGTCTATTCCTCATGGCAAGTGGTATAAAAATTGGTGATGATTCAAAGACGTTTTCATACCATATTCTTCTATGTGTTGTTAAGGCTTCATGCCACAGATCCCCAATTTACCACAACAAAATGAGTGGAAGGATCTCCTCAAATTTATGGGGGAAATTATTGGAAAATAGAAAAAGAGGTTATTAAATGACTAATACAGCCCTACAATCAGCGGGCCACGGATACTCACGACTACCACAAGCACTACTCCTTAAGGCATTACCTACTGTAAGCATCCCAGGCCCCAGGCAACTCTCCGATACTCTCTCTGTATCAGATCCTTTAATCCCCAAAGAAAATTATGTTCCTTTATGTAAATGATGAAACTCTCACTGAGGTCAAATGTCTTACCCGGGTCACATAGCTAGAAAGTGAAGATCTGGATGGCATGCTTGAACAGAATTTCTTAAGCTCTCTATGATTTTACATAGATGCCATAAACCCAGTGTTTAAAAGCCCTCCTGAGCCTGATGAAAATTTTGCTTAAAAAAAAAAAAATCACCAATTTACAGATAATACTAATGGATTCCCATTCTTCCAGAGAGTCATTTGTTTTTGATTCATCACATTGTCACCTTTCAATGACAAAAAACTGGCACTCACCTTTAAAATCTATGAGGAAAAATATACTTTTTAAATTGAAATTGGTATCCTACCAAGTCTTTGGTGTTTACAGCAAAGATAATAACAGATACTACATTTCCAGAGATTTCTATAATGTTGCAATTCCTAGGACCCAACTGAATGACAGGAAGAGTTCCTCCTTACATAATGCAGTTGGCAGAAGTAAACTGGTGGGGTGATACCACACCTTGCTCTGTCTAAAGATTATGACAGCAGATGAAGCTGACGATGACAGTGTAAAGCACTCCAGGACTAATATGGACTAACATTCCGTTTGACTCTTCACAACAAGATCTCCCCTGCATATTCTGTCACGACTAATATAAAGCCTTTGTAAATTCTATGCCATAGTGTATTCTACAGCTACGAAGGGGAAGTGGAGGGAAGGGGTGTACTGACTGATAGGAATGAAGCCCCACAGAGCAAATTTTGTGGAAGGACAACAGAAATAACATTCTACAAATAGTCCTAAGGTGAAGGTTAATAACTCAAAGATTACAAATACCAGTGTGTAAAAATATTGGCAGAATTTTACACCTATGATGAAATGTAAAAAGTTCACATATGAAGGCGATACTGAGTAGCACCTTCTGACAGGTACTAATGAAGTAATATGGGCCAATAAATTTATTTCAAGAAAATGATTATAACTGAGATAAACAATAAAGGATAATTAGGTCCTACCGAGTTTCCAAATTCCTCTTTCCTGCTATCGATATAAGTTGTTGTTTTTTAATCTTCATTACACATGTAAACAGAAATATGTGTGTCATTTGAAAAATAACCACACTTCCGCAGTGCAGCAATTTTCAAGAGACTTACTCTATTAGTTAGTAAAAAAAAGATTTTAGAATATGCAGACTCTGTGTATAGCCTGTGCATCTCATACATGTGTTACAGATAATTTCCTACTCTCCGATCCCACTCAAGAACTCATCTGCTACTTGGAGGTGTAATGCATCAATTCTGTCAGGTGCATCAATAGTTCAGGACTTACGCTGACAGTTCTTTGCATCAACTGCATCTCCAAAATATCCATCAGCACAGAGCTCACAGTACCGGCCTGTTGTACCTGGCTTACATATCAGACAGGAGCCAGACAAGCTGTCACAGCTGCCAGGGATGGAGAAGTCAAGGTTGTCATTGCATTGGCATGGCTGACATGATCCTCCAGCTACAGAAGGTTGCCCAAAATAGCCTTCTGCACACCTAAGGCGAAAAATTTCATCAGTGAGTATTTGGGAAGAATTGATGAAACTCATCAGGGCAATGCTTATATATTTTTCACACTACCCCTCTCCCAGGATACGTTTTCCTTTAAAGTGCTCCTTTTCTCAAATGCAAGGTGATTAAAACAATGTTTGTCTACAACTTCAGTGTAGATACAAGATGGAATCCTGCCAGCCCCACTAGTAATTAGATTTTAGCCAGGAAAAAAAAAACAGAAAAACAAAAACCCTACAAAAACAAACAAAAACTTCTTACTGGCACTGAAGAGGAGACCAAAGCATAACAAGAAATCTGCTGTTGGCACTTAGAGGAAACCAGGTCCATGTTGGAAAGCCTTTGTAGTACAATACATCTTATGGATCTACTGAAATTGGTTGTTTTCTGTACAAACATGTAAGGTTTACATATTTTTGTTGCTGTTGGAGCAAGACCTTGTTATGAGGAAATAGACTCACAAGGAAATTTAGTAGTGAGAATTCATAATTGATTAAATAGAAAATGATAACTCAAAAGGTTATCATTATTATTTGTGTGGGGGCTATAGGGATTTCTGCATTAAAAATAGGTTTGTGTCTACCTGCGGGTCCATACAGAGGCAGATTTTCATTGAAGAGTCACTGAGAAGCAGGTATGCCTGTGTGTTATAGTAACATGCCAAACAGCGATGCTTAACTGTGCCCACAACTCATATTAGCACACTCTAGGTATTTTTTAAAGGAATAAACACTATTTTACATATTACTGGGAAAAAAAACAAAAGTTTGTTTATTTATGAGGCATGACAGAGAAGATTTTTTAAATTACAGTATCAAATTTCCCATTTTCCATATGTTAGGTGTTAAAATGCTACTTCATGCTACAGATGCACAGATACATCTTTATAGGAAGCACCTATTTATATTCTGCTGTCTTCTCTTATAGTAAGTCACACTTGCTGAAAGAGAAACAAAACAGTGCATCTGAAATCTTATGGTCAGGCTAGCTCTGTTATCTGTGCCATTTTTGCAAAATAAATAGTCTTTTGCAGCAAAGGTCAAAATGGAAAGGGAACAAAAACAATGTGGGAGAATATAATTTCTACGGTACACTACTTTTATACTTATCTACTCACATGTATGTAAGTCATTGTATAGAGAAATGCTCTCTACCATTAGAAAGAGAAATGGTTTAAATCCAGTACATCACATGAGACTATTTTAATAACATCACAATAATGGTGCAGAGTCATTAATTTGGTAATATACACGGATTATTCTGAGTTTTCTAGGGCATTGATAGGTGCTATAATAATCTTGCAAAATTAAACTTTTCTCACAATTTTGTTTAAAAAGATTACTTTTCTAAATTATATTCACAAAGTATTTTATAAATTGTGAAAGTCATTGTGTAAATATTGCTTGGGAAAACACTGCCACTCACAAATATAATTGCTTATTAAATTTCAATTGTAAAAAATGAACTAACATCTTAGTGCATAAAATTCCCCCACAATCCCTTCCAGAGCCGTATTTGACAAAGATAATAATAGGAAGATCCTTTCGAATTTCAATCCAATTCTTCTTGCCTTACTTGGTATTCAGAGCTTATGATCACAACCACATATATTCACATCTCATTTTGTTTACCATTAAGAGAGCGACTTTGCTGCACTAGAATAAAGATATACAATGATCATTATCACAGCCAGCGAAAACCCATTATTTTCAGCTCACTTTCCTCAAAATGACTTACTGCTCTCAGGAGAGATGGCATTATATATAACAAGATACGGGGACTGTTCTTAACATAGATACCAATTAATAAGTCCCAAATTCTTCCACAATAAAAAAAAAAAAATCTCAGGCCATGAAAAAATAACTACAATTAAATAGAATAACTGAAGAAGCATTGGTCTTTTATTTTTTGTCACAGGACATTTAAGAACATTTATTGAATGTACACGATGGATAATTCATATGCCACTTTCTTGAAAGTGTACATTCAATTTTTATTCCCGATGTATGTGCTTCTGTATATAGAATAGTATTCTTTGATAGTTATTAACATGTTTCAATTGAAATTAAAAAGTGATTCTAGGGTCAGTGACTACAATACTGCTAATCATACAACTTTTATTAATAATAATAGTGTTTTATAGTCTGATCAGGTTGGATTTGCCTAATTGAAATTTGTGAAAATCACAGTCCTTTAGCCCTTTCCAGCTTCTCAGACTTTTACTTACCAAAACTAATTATAATTTAAAATCACAAGTCCTCTCTTTTTCATATGCAAGGTAGAATGAGGACATCTTTTTAATAGACAGTTTATTGGATTCCTTGCTAGAGAGGAACAATTTGACATAGCAAAGCAGTGTTCTTTTCCACATTTGCTAACTTAATCAAATTGTAATATTTTAGAAAGAGAACTTTTAAATGCAGATGAAACTCTAAATAATACATGCAGTTATGTAATATAGTTATTTCTATTGCTGATATAGGAACAATGTAAGACAGAGAGAGACAGAGAAAGACTAAGGATGGCAGGAGTGGAGAGAAATAACAATGAGAAGAAAACAACACTGGTGAGACTTTTATCTCATTCTACTCCATCAGTTTTTCAACCACTTTTGGCTAAAATCTGTGGCCTGTTTCCATTATCCAGAGACTGAAAACAATGCTTCAATCTCCCTAAGCAAATTAGAAAAGCTCTCCTTTTCCTACTCCTGCCCTGCCTCAAACATTTCCTGAGCACTTCTACATAATACTAAATAAAGCCTAGTCTTTAAACTACAGTTGAAGGAGAAGAGCGATATACTTAAAAATGTAGCAGCATAATACTACAGATAAGCAAATGCTGTTATGGAAGCATAGAAAAAGGGCAACCAACTCAGACTAGGATTAATTAAGGACATACTCCAGACGATAGAGCTGAATCTTAAGAGTTGATCAGGCAGAGGAGTGGAAGGGCTGCAGTCTTCCAGGCAGAGGGAACAGTATTGGTAAAGGCACAGAGGAGGGTGGCTGGAGTATAAATGTGAGTGGCTGCACAATAATGCTGTCTTCTTACTACCTGACATCTGGCAGTATCAGTTAAAGACTGAGAGAGTTTGCCGGGTAATATGGTGCCTTTCTGAAAATTAGAAAAAAAGGGTCCTCTCTAGGTATATACAAAAAAATGAAGAGATAGGAGACACAGCTAGGCACTCAGGCATAGCACAGCAGGTGTACTGGCAAGAAGAGGGCACACTAGATTTGAGCCCCTAATCTGCCCCATGGTTGAGTACTTTTGTACAGTATATAAACTGCGAAACATGAACAGCCTCTTGAAACCTCACTTGGAGTCACAAGTTTGTTAATGGTACTACAAGTAAGTATAAGTGTCTCTCTTTTCTTATTTCTGCAACCCTGTGCTCTGCATCCAGGACTCAAGGGCTCAAGGAGACTCAAACATGAGTAGAAATTCTCATCAGCACAGTGATCAGATGGCAATTTGATTTGATTCAGAGTCAGGAATTTCTGAAGCAGAAAACATCTAACTGGGATTTGGGAACTGAAGTTTGAAAAAAAAAAAAACAACAACAAAAAAAGAACTTCCCTGATATCAAATATGAATCATGTGAGTAAAATTGTAGGTGAATTTCCCAAACATTAAGCAATTAGATTCAAATACCTTCTGCATTCACAGTAGCGATTTGTGAAATTAGCTTTGACTTTGACCTTTCTTTACTCACTTAGGGAGGAGTTGTGAAAAGCTGGCCAGCTAGGGAGGTGACAGGGTTTAAGGGATCCGTGTACGCCATTAAGTTTCATGTGGTGCTATGGATCCCATTGGGTGAAGCAGAATTCCACCATTTTTTAATGCCTTTCTCCAAGAAGTGTGATACTACTGAGGCTACACATTTATTCTGAAAGTAGCTTCAAGTCCAGTACAGCAGGTATCTAGTTATTTAGGCATTTAGTTATTTTTTTCTTGATGTTCTTTTTAATTTCTCTTAATGTTCCAACACTTATCCTTTTTCGCCTTTCTAGATATTGTCTCATTTTCCTTTTCCTAATCTTATCTAAGTCATAAAAGCCTAGAATCTTAGCAAAATGCCATGGTGAATACCTCATCCTCTGACTCTCTCGCTCTCCTTTTTTTACTTTTGTTTAAAACATTTCCCAGTCAGGAAAGCAATGATATCTCAAAGTATGGGTACTTTGGTCCCGAGAAAAGTTTCTCCAGACCATAACTAGTGTTCCATAGGTAAAAGAACAGCAATCAATATTTTGTCGCATCTTGTGTTGCTATCCTATTTTTTCTGGATTTTTCTTCAGTCTCTCCATTCAAGCAGCAAGACCATCTTGTGCTACATAACTTGAGTGAAGGGACCTGACAGGGAAGAAAGCAAAAACAGGAATCTTGTGGACATTGAGCTCTAAAAGTCACCATTTCAATGAATGTGGTACCTCCTCCTGCAAATCATCTTCAAAGAGAAAATAGGATGGAAGTAGAAAGGCAGATGGAGGAGCAGTGATGAGAGTAGAGATGTTGGTGGGTGCCAGTGTGGAATGAAAGCAGCAGAATGAGTCCTGTGTCCCTGAGTGGTATGAGACGAGTGGATAGAGTTATTAGACCTGAAGAGAAAGGTAATCAGGAGGATAAGGAAGAGGTCAGCAGAAACACACTTGGGTCAATCACTCAGTACTGGTTGGTCCTACTATATGGCCATTGCCCAAGATACACACACACGCATGCACACACCCTACTCGAGCATTCCAGTCTCTTGATACTAAGTGAGCTTTTAGAACTTTCGTTCAAGCCTGGGAAATGGGGAAGAGAGAAAAAAAGCTTATCATTTTTTAAATTGAGCTATAGCTGATATACGCATATAACATTGTGTAAGTTTAAAGAATATTTGACTGAGATTATGTTTCCAAACTCCCACAGCTCCTACATATGGCTAATTTGGTATTAGAGTATAAATCAAATTGAGATAAAGAATATAAAGTTATAATTCCTGTCTACCTGAGCTATAGTCTGAGATGCATTCTTTCCATATAAGAAAAGCAATATAATAAAAGCAGGGGATGTATGGTCACATAACATTAGAAAATGCTGAGTTAAACCAATTGAACATATTTCTCCACTCCAGGACATGTCAGAACATTTACCAGGTTAATATATATTTCCCAAACTTATGTGATCACAGAACTCTATTCCAAGAACATTTACAGTTTGGGAAACACCGCTTTAGTTTTCCACTGTTGATTTTATGCAGATGGTTGGCATAAACTGATTACACCAATCACTTACAGAATAGTTTTGATTACAAGATTTCAGTGTCTCCTCCTCTCCTTGACCCTTATTCTCCCTCCCTTCCACTGAAGCCTGCACATCTCAAAATAATAATTCTTCTAATATTTTGGACCCAACTAAATGGGCTTTTTGGCATATACACAGAGAAATGATAAATACTAAATACTCATATTCTCAGAAAACCCTCATCCAAATTCTGGCTATAAAAATATAATATCCCATCTTCTGTATAATAATAGCTCAAGATTATTTTTGACTGAAAAACTGGAGATAAGATATGCTATTTGATAAAATGGACATCCATGTTTCCATCCTCCTTTTAATCAGATTAATGAAGACTTTAGATAGGAAATCATGCTTTCTGCCAGGTATTTTTTCCTTGGTGATTTTTATTATCCAGATTAGAATTCTCCCCCAAATACATTCAACCATTCTCACCCATATTAAAGATGTGAGCTGCTCGAGGGTGAGGATTGCATAATACCTGTTTATATGCTATGTCTAGTCCTGCACCTAGCACATGGTAGTTGTTAACAGATATTTGTTCAATAAAATGTAAGATTTCAAACTGTAGATGGCTCATAATGCATTGTGTAATATGTATAGAAAATACAAAACATGAAACGAAGCAACATAAATACTCATACGTCAGAGACTATGTTCACCTAGATAAGTGGATTTAATGGCTTTGCTGTCATTTTCCAGTTGCAAAAAAAAAAAAAAAAAAAAAAAGCCTGTAATCAGTTGGAGGTTGGAGTGGGGTGAGGGGTTAGGCATTTCATGTCAATCTGTCTTGGCGATGACATGTTCTGCTCTTTGGTAAGTAATATACACATACCCTCTTTTTTAAAAAAAAACAATTAAAGACCTCCAGTTGCTTGATGGCAAATAAATCCTCACTTCAGTTCTGTCCTTTCACTACTACTTTACAGATGCTGCCATACTCACAAACAGTACTTGTTGGTGCTAGGAACTGTCATTGGCACTTTGTCCACAGACTGCTAGCTGCTGGCTAAATTCTCTCTGGGAGGTTGGCTCCTACTTCATTAACTTTAGGCTCTCTGGTTGAAATAGGGGTGAGGGTTGCCAAGAGAACAGGAAAAGATAGGCAGAAATAGCCGTCTGCGGTGGTAGCCTTGGTGACAATGGGTGAAAGCAGGTCATTTCCTCTGCTGACCCCCTCACCCCCCTGTGATGACAGCAAAGGGGACTATTTTTCAGTGCTAAAACCAGAGAGGTGTTGTTTTGTTTGTCAATGATATTAACTGAGAATTTTATATAATTTTCATCTGGAAGTTGAAATTCAGAAAAGTCTTTAGGAGGAAAAATAATCACCTAAAGTACATAAAATAATATCTATGGTTCCCCCGCAAAGCAGCCTAGTAAAATCAACAGGAATTAAAACACTGGGTTAGAAGTGCTCAGAAGAGGATATAAATCATGATAATAAATTACATTTTATTGCTATTTTCAAATTATAGTTAAGGTAAATTATGAACCACTTGCTGAACTATGAACTACACATTTAAGCCACATTTTAAGGACAAAAAGCTAATTATGAAAAATAAATGGTGCCAATGCAGAACAGTAAGATAAATCTTAAAGTACATGACTTTCCACTTGAGTAATACTTTCTAGAAAGACTGTAGGTTAATGCTTAACCTTTAAGATTAAAACATTAATCAAACATTCTCCGAGTGAGTGGAGATTTATAGAGCAATTTCTAGAAAATAAATAAACTATAAAAATATAACGCATTTGTTTGACAAGTGTGGCGAGAAACTTTATTTCATCTTACTGAGCGTGGCGGCTTTCCTGGGGTAGTGCACAGGATGACAATGCCCGTGGTTTTATAACTCCCAAGGCAGAAATCATTTTGAGAGACAGTGTGGTGCGCGCTTACCTCTCACAGCGTGGTCCTGTGTACCCGACAGGGCATTCATCACAGATCAATCCAAGACTTCGGTCTAAATGGCACGTCGGGCTAAAGCTATGTTGATGTTGTTTGGACACAACAGGCAGAAGAAAGAAGCACATACACAAAGTCATTAGCAGCATATTTTCATTTCTCTTTCTCCAACACTACTGTGACAAAAAAGTACAGGCTGGTCATTCTCGTCTCACAGACAGAGATTAGGGTCTGGCCAATGGAGGATGAAATGACATTGCTATTTCTGCAGACATGAATATAGCCCAGTGGAGAGCAATAACCATGTGACATGTTATTAACTGACTTTTGACTGTTCTGGGTCCGTGATCATCAGTAACAAGTGGGACTGTGCTGCTCCTTTTTAGGGATTTCCCAGGCCTGGCAAAATACAGCCTCACATTCTTTGTCTCCAGCCACAGAATTTGTGGCTCCCAGAGAAATCTGTTAGAGAGTTTGGAAAATTTAGTATGTGGTAGTGCAAGTGGTGGTGGTGATGATGGTGTTCCTACTTTGAGTACTGCTACCACGGATGTGTGTGTGTCTGTGCGTGTGTGTGTTTGTGTGTGTGTGTGTGAGAGAGAGAGAGAGAGAGAGAGAGAGAGAGAGAGAGAGAGAGAGAGAGAGAGAAAGAGAGAGAGAGAGGTTGCTGCCCATGTGTATGCTGATTACACAGATGGAATCCTGCAAAAAGCATTCAGAAGAGATCATGCACATATATTCTGCCTCAATTTATAATTAAACCAAAGAAACCAAAGCAACTTTGCCATTTGCCATCTTCTGGTATGTTCTAAAGTTCACCTCTCTTCTTGCATATATTCAGTATGGGTCTGAAGTAACAGAGTTGAACACCAAATCCTGAAACGGCAGACAAATTACATGCTAAGCTTTAGCTTTCAAAACATGTTCAAGTCCGGCCACAGTTGTTTGCCTTGTGAGAGACACCTCTCATGTGTGAACCCTTACCCCGAGACTGACAGGATGGCTCTCTGAAGGGCCATGGACCCGTTTGCATTCTGCAAGTTCTGCCGCTCTGCCATTTTAAAAGGAAATGCCCCCAATTAATCTTTTTCCCATTATGTCTTCCCTAAATAGATTTATTTTCTATTATATATGACAGGACAATTCAGTAGAGGCTTGCTTGATGGCTAAATGAGTTATAGAGAGAACAACAAATTAAACACTGCAAGCCCTGGTCTCATGTTGCTCCTGACGTTTGCATGGCTTTGGCATACTTTCTTAACTTGTGCAGATCAGATCACGTGTAATAGTTTTGAATATTATTAACTTGGGTTAACTCACAGTTGTCCTGTAAAGATATAGTAATTATTTTTTTTTTATAGTAGCAAGCTATTAGAACCAAGTAGGTCTATCATTTGAAATATTTCCACTTTGTGGAAAGTCTAAATGAATCTGTCGATGTATGGTGGGGTAGGGGAGCCTGGTCTGGGATATCTTGAGTGCACAAATATTACCCAGATGAAAGATTCCATGTTAAAGGGTTCTGGTGGCTGCCATGAACAGCAGAACCCAAGATACACCCAACCTGTGCTCTGTGAGAGGAGAACCATCTTTTAGAGAACAGCCTGTGGTTTGCCACCTGTGACCCAAAAGGATTTCACTGTGGGTGATTTGGGAAGGAGTGTGATTACACTGAAGAGAAGAGGCACATGTATAAGTGAAAAGACACAGTATTTTTCCCTTCTTTATCCTGTTATTTGACTTGCTATTGTTTTTAGACACAAAAGAAAGGACTGGATTCTGACAAATCTCTAGAATGTGTGAATGTCTTCTAAGACTGGCATTCTATAACTATCTCATCATCTATGGAGAATGACTAACTAGAAGCCCTAGATTTCCCACCCATGTGGGACTACAGTGACTGAAAGATAACTACACCAATTATTTATTTAAAAAAAACCAAAACAACCCTAAATCAATTTACTGTAAGTCATGTTAAAGGTGCTTGACAAGGCTTCTGACACTTTAAAACTATTTATAAAATAGATACCAAATTCTTAAATATACTCATGCATCACTTAAAGCTGAGAGAAGTAAAGTAAAATGCTATCACTGACAACAATCAATACATTTTCAGGAAATATTAAGCAATGACAATAATATATTAAACTATCTCTTTATGTTGTCAGAGTGATTTTTCAAATAATGTTATCACATGTTCCCAAAATTTTATGAGCTGTTTAGGGCAGACATGATTTTCTTTGTCCAAGGTCACAGCGAGGAGAATTTAGCATGGGATCCAGAACTTCTGAATTCTAATCTGATGTCTTCTTCTCTCTGTAATCAACCAGCATTCAACCTACTGATAAGAATTAAGTGATTTTAGGGGGATCAAATATATGGTGATGGAAGGAGAACTGACTCTGGGTGGTGAACACATAATGTAATTTACAGATGATGTGATATAGAATTGTACACCTGAAATGTATGTAATTTTACTAACAATTTTCACCCCAATAAATTAAAAAATAATAATAATAATAAAAGAAAAGGAAAAAAAAGAAAAAAAAAGAATTAAGTGATTTTAAACTTTTGGTCATATAAATACTTGACATACTGCATCTTAATAAAATATCCTCATAAAATACAATTGCATTTGTGCTTTAATATTCTTTAAACGACATAAACTGATGATTCACTCGATTATAGCTATAACTGCAGTTATAGCTATGGAAAAGGTGGCATTCAACACCAAAAATAAAATGAAAATGAGAAATAAACATGGAAAACAAAAATTGTCTATAGAATTTGGACTGGCAAATACAGCAACTTGACTGTTTTTGGCTAAAATATGAAGCTAACTGCTCTGTGACAGAGAGAGGGAACTGTAAGATCATTGTTGACTTCAAGTGATTCCAAGATTATGTCATTTCACTCTATCTGGCTAATTCTGCACTGGCAGAGAGTGTTCGGCTTCCTGAATTATCTGCTACATGCCACGGAAGACACAAGTGATCCAAGAAAAGCAATCATTTTCCACAAATAGAGGGAGGAAGAGAAGATCTTTTCTGGACTACATAGCAAGAATCTGCACATGCAAATAGTCCTTCTTAATGGATGAACATAGATTTTTATATTTATAATGATTAATTTATAAGTACATATATATGCATGACTATGCATGTGGACATATGTAAATATAGGTAAATAAATACATGTAGATACAATTAGCCTTGCTCCAAAAAGAATGGAATTCTATCAAAATATGTACCTGAAGATAAAATGACACAATAAGGTTAGAAAGAAGAAAACAAACACTAAAAATATAAAATCAAGAGTATATCTAGAGGACAAATATATTTTGTAAGACATGTTCATTTGATAGTGACAGATCAACATGTGGCTTTGACCTTTCTCACAGCCAATGCAAGAGGGAAACAAATTGCCTCTTGGGACTGTGATGTGATATGGGAATAAGCACTCCTTTTGTCACTGGCATAACATTTCCATCATGAGGGTCAGACAATCAGGGCATGTTATGTATTTGCATACACATACAACAGGGGAGCAGGACACTTTTAACTACTTGTAACCTGAAACACTTCAGCAGAGAAAGAAAATCCAAAAAGGATGAGATGCTACAAAGCAGCAGTGAGGAAGCTGGGGTCTGAGTAATGAGGATGTTCAAACCCAACAACCAGAGGAGCAGAGGACTGAGAGGAAGAGGAGAAAAATGAAGGGAAAACTCATTTACTTCACGATTTTGGTTTGGGCCTCATGAATTTTTGAATTTTCTCCATAAGTGTTTTCTTCTTCCAGTTCAGTGATTTCTGTTTTACATATTCTTAGGAGAATCATTAAGTAAACACACATTTCTTTAATTATCTGCAAATACTATGACATCGGGATTAATGTCCATCATTAGGTTTTGTAATTAGAACTGGGTTATCCTCTGTGTCTTTGGATGCAATATTTCTCTAAACCTGAGTTTCTCATTCATATTAGGTAGATAATATGATCTACCTAATAAAGCCTTCACACTGAAAAAGTATGAAGGCAAACTCTTAGCATAGTGGCACAATACATCATGGCTGCAATTTGATACTTTAAAATTTTTGCCAAAGAATATTGATTTGTTTAAATTTTAAGGTATTTAGTTACGCATTCAATAATTAAACTTGTACTTTCTCCTCCTGCTCTATTCCCTTACATTTGAGTTAGCATAACTGTTGCCAAACTATAGTGATGTTTTACGATGAACATTTACAGCAGTTGGTCTAATATTAAGTCCTATTAATGTTTTTTCTTCTCTTCAATGTCTCTGAAATTGTTTCTATTTCAATAGCCCCATTGGAAGATGCACAGAAAGATGAATATGTGGGTTCTAATATTGGTTCTGCCACAAGCAAGCTGTATGATCATGATCAAGGCATTTAATTTCTCTGGAGTTTAGTTTTCCCTTCTGGTTTATGGGACTAGTAAGATATATCATTATTGTCCATATGTACATAAAACATTGTGCAGGAAAGTTCTCTAAAATACCTAACACACCCTAACATTTCTAAAGAATGTTGTTGAATATTTTCTTAAATTTGCCTTTTGCTTCACAATAATATTAGAGAATATTTCTCTATTATAACCACAAATTTTAACAACAATAATTCAGTGTGGCCCCTTGAGTGAGCCTAAAAGTCAGCTCTAGAAATGTTCCAGTCTTTCAAAAATTTAAATTTTAGCATTATAGACCTACACAAAGAAGTATTCATAATATCAGTAGATAGAACTTACTGGAGTCCTACCTTCTGTCCAGCCTTGTGCCAAGAATACCTCTAATTTTATTACATACCTGATGAAAACCTATGATTTCAATAATATCTATTCAAACACATCCTGAGTTTCTGAGTGTTCGAGGGCAGACAATTTGTCTTTTTCATATAATATTTAATCTATAAGCAATGCGATGCCAGAAATTAACGAATATAAAAACATCTGAAATATTTACAATTTCATTTGCTTCTCTAGAGATAAATTTTACTGCCTAGTTACAATCTATAGCTAGAATATATACATCACCAAGATGAGAAGGCTAAGCAAAGAGTGGACACTGTAAAAAGTTGATGAAGTTGATATATATGTATAATTTAAATAGTATATGCTTGTCTGTATTCATACATCATGATAAGTACACCAATCTATCTCTATCTCCCTACACATCTGATTTATTTAGCAATATTATGTAAGAAATTTGAAGCCAAAATGCTTGTGATTTATAAGATTTATGACCAGGGATTAAATAGATAAATCACCAAGGCAAAACCATCACTACTACACTTTACACTTCTAGATGAAGGTTGAGCAACCTTTAGCTGATTGTTTTTTCCTGAATAACCCATGAAAATTCAAATCCCGTCTTCTGAATTACATGCTATATATATATGGCACATTCATATGGATAGCATGCATTCATATTCACATATTTATATCAATATATTAATAGCTAATGTATTCAATATATTATATTCAATTTATTCATCAGAGTTTCTAACTCAGATTATAACAGTAATGACTGTTTAAAAGCTTTTTAAAAAGGAGAGTTCCCCTAAGGCATTATGACTCATTATTTAGTGATGTTAAACAGTCAGGTTATTAGATTAATATGAATTTTTCTCATCACAATTGTGCAAGAAATTATGTTAATTTTCCAAGTTGTTTTAAATTTAAAAGACTTTATAACTCTGGATACAATCTTCTAGGGTGTTATAAATAAGCAGATTGTCACTGTCCCTTCTTTCTACTATGCAAATGCCACATTTAAAGCTAGAATTTAAAATAGGTTACTACTCTACTCCAAATTCTATTTGTAAGGATAAAATTATTACTTAATAATTTAATAATTATTTAATGTAAATGAAACCATCTTTAAATACTTATACCAATATTGTTATTGAATTCTTTTTTTTTTAATCAAGATCTGTATAAATACAAAATTGGAATAAACATACGTGTACTTTGGGAAATATATTCATTGGACCCTGGGACCTCAATCCCTTTGGCGCTGATGGATGATGTTTTAATGCCTGCTGGCACTTTTTCCTTTTAGGAACACAACTGGAACCCATTATTAAAGTAGAAACATAGTAAACAGAGAAGGATGGGCCATTAATGCCTATAACTACCCAAACAAAGTTCTCCTGTAAATGGCTCTCTGCATTTATAGTAATGTTGGTCAGCTTGAGGATTAATCCATAAGCACTACATGTTCAATCAATTACATAATTCCAAAGTATTAGTCCAGGATGCCCTTGGTACTGTGGATGGCCAGCCATGCTGTATTGACAGCTGTGGGAGTTAGACCCTACAACTTTTCGTCTGAGAAGTTCAATGCAAATCAATGAAGAGATGCAAACCTTCTGCTTTCTTCAGTGAAAGATCGTGTTGAACAATAGGTTTCGTGTATATTGGATGATTCCTGAGAATTCATTCAGCCATACTGAATGTGTAGGACTTCCATTGCATGATCTAATCCTTCACAAATTCTTCACAAAGAGCAAGGTTTGTGTCATATTATTGTCAAGATAGGCCTGACTAATCATTAATTGTGAAGGAACTTAATTTGTTCTCATATATTCATTCATTAGTTTCCAGATTTTCCTTTTGTTACTCCCTCATCTCTGACACTCTTGGTTGCCAAATGATCTTTAGTTTTGTGCCCACCCAGGCTCACGCCTTAAACTCTGGAAATGATTTGATCACTAATATATATTAAGCCAATTTCCCTTTTAGTAGATTATAACATTATCACTTAAAACGCAGTGTGTTTGTTAAAGAAATCTTCAGTGTAGACTGCAGATGACTGGAAAGCACATGATCTTAAAATTCCAACTCTGATACTTTAATAGTTTATAACTCTGAGCATAATCCATAATCTTGATAATAATCCTTAATTGGGGCTCACGATGTCCAAGAAATGTTTTAAGTGCTCTGTGGATTTTAATTTATGTAATTCTCACAACAACCCTACCAGACGGTCCTGATTATCACAATAATGACAGGTCTAACACAGAGAGAGTTTAAGTAGCATTTCCAAAGTCACACAGTGAAAAAGTATGGAACTCAGCATGTAAATCAAGAAATGATAGCTCCAGAATTGGTACCATAGTGCTATTTTCCCACTCAGAAACTTTTTTTTTTAATTTATTAAATGGTGTAATAATATCCACATTTTAGCTTGTTTTTGAAGATAAACTAATGCCAAACATAGGTCTTGATCCTATGCCTAGAATATAGTAATCTGTTTTTATTAAATATTAGTTCTTTCTCTTTTCCCAATGACTAAGGTGGAAAGTTCTGAAGAAGAAAGGCTTTTTGGTAAGAGGACCAGGGTTTCATGTTGACTGAAAACTAAGAAGCATAATTCCAATGCAAACTTCTAAACTTAGCGACAGAATTATTCTCAAAGTCTTTAGATTGTAGTATTCATTGACTCTTCTATCAAGAGACCACTTTTATTAGTAGTGTCTTGGATAAGACTTCAGAGTATGACCAGCTTGATAACACCTTCATACTAAAAGGCAATAGCTGGAAGATTTCATTAAAAAAATCATTACAAATTGTTGTTATACAGCATTTTAAAATAGTTGGAAAATGCACACTATAATATGAACTTTATTAAGCACCAAGCTTTTCTTTAAAAGGGTTCTCAAAAAAAAGGGCTATTTAATATGATAGTTATTTACAATTTTTTTACTATTAAAAACAATGTTCATTTTGGTTTAACATAGTATACCCCACTTAAAAAAAAAAGGCTTTATTTTCTTGCTTAGGTATTTACGTAAGAATGGCCACGCTGAGGGAATTGAATTAGAGCAGCTGAAATAGAGTGTTCCTCTAAAAGGTAAGACGAAGAGGCAGACAAAATATATATTTTTAAAAGTTTTCTCTAAGAGATTCTTATTTTAGGTGAACAATAGAAAAAAGAAGAAAGAAACAAAGAACAAAAGGAGGGAAGGAAGAGAGGAAAGGAAAGAGGGAGGGAGGGAGGGAGGGGAGTAGAAAGAGAGAGAGACAGGAATACAGAGAGGGGAAGGAAGGAAGAAAACTGGATGACTAGAAAAATTATCTGAAGTTTGCATTAAACTTTTTCAAGATCTAGTTTATGTAAAATAAGATGCCAATTATTACCCATATTTTAATATTCATATAATTTATAATATAATGCTTACCACTATGACCGTTTTGATAACATATATATATATATATATAATGATATTATAGATAATATGATATACACTATAATTACTAAGGAGTAGGATTGGTGCTTAAAGGCCCACTAGATTGATCTCATTTTACCTTTTTGAGGGGTTTGTGACTTGCTCAAGATTTAAAAATAAACAGTGTGAGACTGGGACATAAATGAGCAGCATTTATATCAATGGTCTTTTTTAATTTAACCACAGTATGAAAAGGTATGTGTGTGTGTGTATGTGTGTGTACGCACATGTATATGTTTGGATAAAATATGTCTATTCTTTGGAGTTAGTTTAGAAATTCTACTTGAGTTTTTTCTCTTAGATATTAAATCACTAAAACTATAGCTAAAATATTAAAAGTTCTGCAGAATAAATAGTCACAACTTTAAATATTTTACATTTAGAAAAACTCATATTACCTTCCTGAGAAATATATGCATGTGCTTATTATTTATTTATGTGTGACAAGAGAAAGGGTATATTCTATATCAAAAATGAACTTACAGAACTGGCTGGCCAACTCACGAGAGTAGGTTTGTTACTCACTTATTGGATGGGATATTGAGTGGACAGGCACAGGGCTGACAGTCTTCAGAGGTTCCTTTAGTAGGATCGCCATAAAAACCAGGAAGACATTTATTGCAATATGGGCCATCTGTGTTATCCTTACAGTGCTAAGAAAGAAATGCACATCGAAGTTTATTATTTTGATCTCAAGCAACAACATGTTACCAAAAATAAGTCTACAGAGTCATTAGTCTGTTCCCTGCCAGGAAGAGTAATTTTCCACATTAAACGATCGATGGTACAGCTGAGAAATAACATTGAAAGTTAATTAAATATCTAGCTTATAAACCACACACTAGTTTCAGCATATGTATACTTGCAAAAAAATGACTGAAATTCATTATATTTTTTTCACAATGCAAATCATATTTCCTTTTTCTTTAGTTTTAAATGTTTTTCTTAAAGAAATACATGTGATTGTGAGTGTATGTGAATATGTGACTAGTCATAGAGCCCTAATAAAATATGTCCAATGGAAACTGTAGCTGATTCTAGGTAAAAATCAATTGTTCAGCTTAAAATTGCTGATTTAAGGAGAAGGTGTGACTAATCATACAAATCCTCTGGGACTATGGACTGACTTCAGAGATTAATTTGGACCTTAGTGGCCTGTGATCGTTTGGACAATGCACTAATGCATTACATCTACGAGGGGCTTGTTTGACTCATAATTAAATAATGAGAATATTGAAAACTTTTCAACATATAGCAATATATATTGAAATCACAAGGGATATAACAATTTCCCTTACACACTTTTTAAAAATTAAATCTGAGTTTGTCTGACAATTAGTATTTATTGGACCCATGTCCTTTTCAAAAATAAAAAATAAAAATAATTTATATCTTGATTTCTTCATGATAATTAAAGTACATTCATCAATTCAGGCTGTGTTCACAAAACTCATCAAGACTGGTTTAAAGGTGAACAATCCAGTTAATCAAGCAATGGAATTGTCTATAAAGCTTCCAATAGCACAATTAGATACATTTGTATGATGTTTTGGCATCATGCAGACATAACTTCTTCAGTCTCCAATGGTACAATAAAACTTATCTAGTACCTATTAAATATCATACAGTATGGATTCATTATGACTGAAATACATTTTTAATTTTATAAGCATACAAAATTGCAATTTTTTTCTCATGTTGAAAAAGAGTTCATCAGAGCTTATGGAATGCAAAAACTTTGTTATGATTAGAACCAAATAGAGAAAAGAGCTAAAATATAAATTCATTGTAAGCTGAATTTTTATTAATCTGGATGACCACTGGGATAGTCTACCTAATTTAATGAAAGTTCTGAATTATTACCTGTTTCAGTGTATTTTTAAGTATATTTTCGAAAAGCTCAATTTTAATTACATTTAGTAAGTGGATTTAATAAAAATCACACACACACACACACACACACACATACTTGTGAACATAGCTTGTTAAATTCCTTGGGAAAAGACAGATTCTTTATTTAAGTAGAAGATATTACATTAAAGTCCAATAATTTAACTTTCTGGACCTCTCACTTATGTTGTGTAAAATAAGGGAGCTAAAGCCTATGATTTCTGAAGATTTCAAGCTCTGAAATCCCATGACAGCTTCATCAACCACAAGTGAATAGGTAATTACTTAGTATCTGGTGGTACTTGAAAATAGTTTTTTTTAAGGTATTTTAAATTCTGTCTCAAATTAATTTAGTAACCTTTTTTCAAAGAGAGCATAGAGGTTAGCTTCACCATCTACAGTTGTCTAAATAACATCATAATGGGATGGAATGTGCAAAGCATGTATCAACTGGAAGAAAGATTTTCCTCTTTGATTTCGTCTTCATATTAGTTCCTTTCAGTTTTCAAGTTAACTAAAGTGGGCTATTACTAAAAATTGTACGTTTCTTGCAATGTTCTTGGCATATTGTCTTAATGACCATCAAAACTATATCTTCAAAGACAGGAGTTTTAAAAAATAAGATCATAAAACTTATTATGTCTTAACCTAGTTGAAAATGTTGTTTCTAAACCTTAACTGAAATCCTTGTACAACCCAGAGATCCTGTTTTTCTTTAACTAAAGATTTAAAAGAAAAATAACATGTACAAACTTCTTACATTTCCTAATGTCTTATTTTGTTTAATAAAAATACCAAAATTAATCTTAAAACTCAAGTGGTATTGAAATTGAAACTATAACATATTCGCAAGCAACATAATGGAAACCACAACTGAAAAAAAAGATGAAAGGTTTACTCTGATGTGCTGGTTGTTTTTATAGATGCCGTGATACAAAACTGCTTTTCAAATGTCTGTTCACATTAAACACCACAAGAAAAATAAGTATGCAATCTTCCCATGTGGTTTTGAATATTCCCTGGGTCACTTCAAATGTACTTTGGTGAGATATAGACAATGAATTATAAAATTGTACAGCTGAAATCTATGTAACTTTACTAACAATTGTCACCCCGATAAACTTTAAAATTTTTTTTTAAAAAATTACTTTTTCATATAGATCCACACTATAACAGAGGTCTGGATTTTGTTCTGATATGAAAAATACATTTTAGTTAATTTCGAATCAGATTTCAAAGCCAAGCTAACTAAAAAGAGGTTTATCTGTAATTTTAAATTATCTGTTTCATGCTGGAGGGAAACGTTAATAATAAACAGGCTAAAGTGTTCAACTGAATAACAAGAATGCCTTTGGTGTGCAACATTCAAATATTTTCGTCTTTGTGCTCAAAATGGGATATCAGCACTTAGCTACCAATACCATAAAGGAGATAAAGGAGAGTTGAAAGTGTTCAGAAAATATTTTACATGATCATCTATTTACCAGCCACAATGGGAAACCCAGGAAAGACCAGATTCTCTATCATCTAGAATTCTACCATTTCCCTAAGATTCCCTGTTATTTGAAGATGGGCTCCTATCTCCACATGAAACAGTCAATAAACTCGGTTTCATTTTAAAAAGTCTCAAATAACCATTGCTCTCACCTTTCTCCCTCGCAAAATTATGCTGAATGAAACTATTTTATTCTTATAAAAAAGGGGGGTTTCCATTCTTAGAACTATCACAAAGCCCAATGGATCAACCACATGATCTGATTTAATGTTAACGAATTCAACATAAAATATTACTATTGGCAACATCATAAGTCTGGCATTGTGATATATTTATTTTTGTCTTTTTAGGTTTAAGTAAAGCAAGTCCGTATCAATTTTGGTCTGAATATTTCCTATTCCCTGTAAGTAAAGTGTTTAAAGGTAACTCAATATTTTTTCCAAGGTGCATTTTAAAAGACTTGTGGTATAATTAAAATCAAAATTACTTAGTCTTTCTAGTCATAAAACTGCCATTTGAAAATTCCACTGATCCACAAATTAAGGCTATCATGCTTTTTACTGCAATGCAATTAAACAAAATCTTATGTAGAGAAAACAGAAAGATCATCAATAAACCTAAATGCCAAATTACATTGAAACAAAAGCCATGAATCTTCATTTTGGATTTTTCTCAGAAGCTTTTAAGTAGAAGAAAAGAAGGGGAGACTGAGCAAGAGAAAGAGAGAATGTTAAGAAATACAGAGAACAAAGTCCGCCTTAAATTCTACAGAGAGATGAAAATATGATATCCTCCTAAATTGGCACTGTTTCAAATTGTATTTCTGCAAGACTAATGAAATGAGAAGTGCTGTTTCAAGCTTCATGCATGTCAGACAATATAAAACTAACATGCCCTTGAGTTAATCAGAATGGTTTATAAAGCGTTATTCTCCAATCCAAGGCCTTAGCAAGATAGAAAGTGCTTTGCCCTTTGTGGAGCTTTTTTTCTGGTTAAAGTGTAAACTTAATTGAAGGAGTAAGCAGCTCTGGTGAATATGTATTGCATATATTTATTGCTTTTTAATCTACATATGATGCTTTGTATTTAGTTAAATGACGCAATTTTAAAATAAAAAATGCAGTGTGCTCTCATTCTCAATGTGAAAAAAACTGAATTATGTCTATCATAAAGGTTATAGTTTACTTTCATATTATGGTGATACAAATCATTTCCTGTTAGAGTACAGTCTGTTTTTGATCGATTTATGGAGGGTATTGAAACCATATATATTCATGGTAGATTGGTATCTCAGTCATTAGTTATGTATTGTTTTAATGTATCTGATCCAAATTCAATCCCTAGGCTAATATGAATAAACGCTTCCTAATACCTGTTATTCAGAGAGAGAGCACATATGAAAGAGCGTTTTCAACTTCCAACTCAGTTCAATACAAAGATCTGTCAAATCACTTCTTGACTCAAGTGTTCGAGGTCCGAAGCGTAGTAATTGAATTGCAGGGCCAGTTGAGCTGATTTCAGCCTTGTCAGTCAGTGTCCCCAAAGAAGAAAGCACTTACCAGGCATTCTCCGGTGATGTCATCACAGGACTCCGCGTGACCAAAACACTGACATGGTTCACAGATACCACCAAAAATTGTGCTGTTAACTCGTCTGTGCCTAGGCCAACAAGACTAAAAGAAAGAGAAGGCTTCAAGTTAGTCTCAGGAATTTTTTAAAAAAGGTTTGTTTTTTGTCTTTTGTGGATAAAGAAAATATATTTAGCTAGCAAACTCAGCAAATGTGCTTGTCAAAACTTTGTCAGTATTGAAACATCGCTACAGAGCTATTCCTCCTGACATGGCTTCGTACTGACCTTAGCGTTATTGGCAGGAATGAGATTAGAGGAAGCATTAGCTTGGTGTTTCTTCTGAAATGGTAAAATAAAGCAGAGATATAAAGAATTGAAATGAGAAAGTCTCAAAGTAAAAAGCACAGACAGGAATATAGAGGGAAAAGTACTGAAAAAAAGCAGCCAACATAATAGGATTCTTAAGAGAACTTTAGCACCTAATGTTATCCCAAGAAATGTTGATTCTCTGGAATGTGCTACCTTTCCCACATACAAACTGTCCTTAACACTGTCACTTCAGAAAATCTTTGCAATGATTTGGAAGAAAGATAGCACCCCACCTTTACATTTGATCACATACACCGCAGATTTCTACACACATAAAATTCATAGCTTTCATTTTGAATTTCCTTCATCCTATCATACTTTCCCAAATTTACACAAAACAGTTTATGATTTATTTACCATATATTCCCGTGATGTTTTGTTTTATCATATTATTCTACTAGAACTCTTAATTATTCATCATTCCTTTTGTGAAGTATGAAACACTTTATCACGTAAAAACAGAATTCTGATTTAAAAAGGATATTTGGGTCTTAGAGTACCTGTGTCAGTGACAGCTCTAAGACAACCATTGCCCTTAATTAGGTTGCCATTCTGTGGGGATTACTACAAACTGGATGGGATGCAAACTAAGGGGGGGAGCGGGGGGCAAACATAGCTGCCTTTTAGGAGCTTATGATCCTCCTCGAATTATAATTGTGTTTTGTGGGTATTTACCATATTTCTGGATGGGTCACTACAACATACTATATCATGAAAAGGCCTTTTTTTCCCCCCAGTTGAAAATGAAAACGAGAGAAATCACTGAAGTAATAAAGTACATAGAATTGTGTTGTGTATTGTTAGAAAGGTTCCTTCTGCCTCAGGATATAAGGCTTCTTAAATTTGAACATCAACAACAAACACATAAAAAAGGGTGTGTGAATACTTCATGTCTGAAAGGAAAGCAAAAGCAACTTTCCTCTTAATTTGGACAGTACAAAAAAGAAGGTGTAATTTTCCATCCCTTAATAATTTCTCCCCATTAAAATCTTTGCCACCCTAAATTCATTATAGAAGAGATTTTCTTCTGTAATATACATTTCTAAAAACTAGTGAAGCTGCAGATCCAGGAAGGGATAGAAATTAAGCATGTTGGTAATAGGCAGAGAACTGATTTCTTTTCTTCAGTACAAATATTAATGGAATTCTGATTAATAAACTTAATTTTTATACTCTGCAAATGTACTACTTATACCACATCCTCCTTTTCCTTACCTCTCTCAGCCACTGATTTCATCTCATTAGTCAGAGAGACAACTGAGATGGCCTTTGGAAGCCATCTTTCCACTATCTAGTCCAGAAGCACAAGCGTGTATCTCCATTTGCTATATTCCCCTTTGGAACAATGTGGGTGGGGCATGCAGGGTTCCTCCTCCTTTCAAAGGAATATGAGTCCACTTGTATTCGGTATTCCATTATCTACTGTCTTCCCAATATTATCCCTCTGTACTGCATCAGTAATAGCTTTGTTTTCTATTGGATTATTACTATCAGTTCAAAAATATGATCTAGTATCTCCATCAAAAATTAACTAACGGAAATTAAAAAATGACAAAATTATTTCCTTAATATTCCATAACTTTCTAGTAACCTGCCTGCTTTTCTTTTTTGTAAAACTACTCTAAAAAAATCTTTCTTCCCCACTTCCCCCTTCAGTCTTTGTTCCATTCTAATCTGCCACCGTCACTCAATTAACACTGCTGTTGTTCATGTCACCAAATTTCAGGTCGCCAAATCCAATGGACAACTACATTTTATCTGACCTCTCATCAGCACTGGCTTAGTTGCTTCCTTTTTCCCTCAATGCCCTCCACTTGTAATTTTAGTGACATCATAGTCCCCAAGTTTCTGCCTCTGCTGTCTCCTCTTCGACTGTACTTCTCATTGTCAGGAGCTCCTGGGAACGTAGTTCCTTTTTCTCTTTTTTGTTACACTCTCTGCTAGGCAATTTTATGCAGTCCTATACTTGATGATTCCTTCCAAACACACACACATATATATATAGACCAGAGAGATATTCGGAGTTCAAGACCTGCATATTCTAACTGTAAATTGATGTCTACACTTCACACGTTTTTCAAACCGAATAGTTCTAAAACGGACCGCGGATTCCACCCTCCTCTTCCCCTCCCCAGCTAGTCCTCTCCCATGCTTTATTTCTTTATTAACGCTTTATTTCTTTCAACTCTCCTCTGGCATGTAGCCTCTCAGTAAGTCCTACTGGTTCTACTGTGAAAATATATGTAGAATAAACATATGTCTTTCTATTAGGTTGGTGCAAAAGCCATTGCGATTTAAAACGTTAAAAATAATTGCAAAAACCGCAATAACGTTCGCACCAACTTAACATCCCCTGTCATTAGCCTAACACAAATCACTATTACCACTATGTTCAGCCAAAATAGCATATTAACCATTCTTCTTACCATTTTTGCCCTCTACAATATGTCCTTCACACTATAGTTATATATATATATTTTTTTTTTAAAATATAACTCAGATCATGGCACCACCAGCTCAAAACATTTAAATGATTTCCTTGCACTTAAAATCCCAAATTCTTATCACATTTGCAAAGCTCTTACTGGCCTGGCTCCTCCAATAGCATTTTTTGCTACTCTCCCCATGTTTACTAAGCTCCAGCCATATTTGCCTCCTTTCAGGTCCAAACTCTATCCCTTCCTCATCAGCTCCTTTTACACTGGTGACCCTAATCTCAGTTTAGATGTGACCACCTCCGAGAGCCTTTCCTGACAACCTTTTAACAAGTAGTCCCTCCCAGCACTCCTCCTACACCCATTCTCAGTACCTCTATTGGGGCATCCTGTTTATTTTCTTCATGGCATTTATCACATTTATTTACATTTGGCTTCTGGCTTACTATTTAGCCTTTCAATAAATGTAATGTCCTTGAGGGCAGGGATCATATCTGTACTGTTCATTACATTATCATCAATGTCTAAGTCCTTAATTGTCTCAAAACAGATGGCCATCAATATCTGTTAGCTAAATGAAAGTATGGGCACTTCTAAGAGGTGGTTAATATTTCCATTATATAGAAGAGGAAACTGAGATTTGAATTAAAGTGCTTTGTTTTCAGTAGCCCACTTTTACTTCCTCACCTATCCCACCTTTCAAGTGAAATAAATTATGGTGATACTAGAAAACAGAAAATATTTGAAAGATGAACTGTAGAGGAATTTATACGTCAAATAGATATGAGAAAAATGATTCTGAATAAACACTGTGGCCCCAGATGAAATAAAAGGAGCTGTTTGATCTGTTTTGGGAAATATAGAATTAAAATATTAATGGTCTTTGGAGTTCCCTGAGCTCTTAAAGGATCTGTTCATATTATTGATAACAAAGCTAGAGGGCCTGGCCTTATGAACTCAGTAAAAAAGCAAATGAAATCAAGAAAGGATAGGAATGGATAATAGCAAGTCTGGGGAGAGGAAGTTTTGATAAAGAAAAGAAGGAATTATTAGAGAGTAGAAGAAATGAGGAGGTCAGAGAGAAACTCGAATTCCAGAATTGTCTCCTGATTCAACTAAATAATTTTATTTACCAAACAGTAACTTTATTTATCAAACAATTATTGGGCAAGAAGCACAGGAAGCTTTTATTATCCCTTTTCTACTTTGTTCTGACTCTTCTACATGCGAATGCGTCTCTCTTCCTACCTATTGTTACCATTATTTAGCATCCAATTTGAGAGTTTTCATTCCAGTGTACTTTCTGTGACAGCTCTCTCCACTGGAATTTCTCACCACTTTGAAGGATTATTGCACTTATGTTCTGTACCACTTATGTTCTGTACCACTTATAGTGCTGTGGTCCAGTTTTTCGTAGGTATTTATTCTTTCTCCCTAAACAGATTGTTAGGTCTTTAAAGACAGGGGTTATGATGTAATCTTCTTGATAATCCCCTCAGCATCTAGAGCATTAATGTACCAAAGATTCTCAATCTTTCTGAAGAAAGGAGAGAAGAAACAAAAAGTATAGCCAATTAAACAATTCTAATATTCATAAAATTTTATATTTAATGGGCATTTGGAACTTTTATAAAAGATGATGAAGGGTATGAGAATTACTAATGTGGGAATAAGTATTAAAGCAAGAATAGAATCAAGGTATTTATTATTCCAATTGAAATAGGAATTTAAAGATTTAAAGAGAGCTTTCTGGTTTGAAATAAAAACTACTAGTCTCTTAATAAAAGAATATGTTTCATTAAATACGGTATGCATTTTACATGTAAGTTCAAATTTGAGTTGCTAGAGCTAATTCATCTCCACAACTATTTTTCTCTTTTCTAAGAGAATTTTGGAAAAGTAAATACTTCAATGAACTACATTTAGTTGTATTTCTAGATAGGTAAATCTGAGCACAGTTAAAGGCAATACATTTTGTCACAAATATGCCTCTAAACCCTGTGTATCCTTTTGAAGCATGCCTTATTTTCAAGTATAAGAAAATTGACAAAGAAATGCTGGAGAATCTCTATGAATGACATAATGGGGTAGTGTGCTGAAGTGGAACATCTTAGCACACTCAAATGATTCCTTAAAGGCACCATGTTTAAAGAATTTAAGCTCCTATTTATCTGCAAGTCATGCCTTCTATCTGGAAAATGGTGTTTACATTATTGACCAGGTCTCAAGTAAAATCAATTTCCAAACTACCTAAAGAAAATACATAGAAGTAAATAAAAATCATTACCTTAAAATGACACACTGTGGTATTAAGTAAGAAACATTAATATCATTGGGAATCTAGAATATTGAGACAACAATAAATATCTCAAACTGTAGGTGCTATACAAATCAAAGACCTATTGGGATTTTCCAGATCAAAGTATTTCTTCCACATATTCTGTTCTTGACATTTTAAAGATCGTGTCCTTCAAATGACTGCAGTGTGGGCTGTATTCTTAGGAATAAAGTAAAAAGTGGGTGGTACACAAGATTAAAAAATAGAGAAAAAGTAAAAACAAAAATAGTGATACCTTTCTTGTAAGTACCGAAGGGGAACTAAAGGAGATATGTTTTGAAATATTATGCCACTATCATCCACCCTATTATTTCAACTGATTAAATAGGGAACAGACACTTACAAAAACATCACATTTTCAGCTACTGTAAGGCAAAATATCTAAAAAAGAAACATAATTTCAAGAAGACATTATGTGAGTCACACTCTATTTGAAAGCCATGACTTTCTGGCAGGCATTCAGTTTCCTTCTTTAAATAATACACTATGATTTGTGCAATTGTTGACGGGGAAAAAAACAAAAAAAGAAACGACTCTTTAGAACAGTTTATTGAAAGCAATGACGAAGGAATCAGGAATGCAGTGAGGATATATTCTAGCAAACTTACTTCACAAGAAGAGCCGGTATATCCTGGTGGACACTGACAAACTTCCACAGCTGCTGCAAAGGTCCCGTCAGTAGGATAGGGGACAGCAGATTCAAGGCCAACAGAGCCCAACCTGGGGCAGAAGGGAAAAAGAGATGGTAGATAAGCAAATACGCTCTTAGGTATTATATATCTTAAGGGATAGTGTAGTAATAATAACATAAATATAAGCAAATTATCTGTGTTAAGAAAGAAGGCTAATGAATATCTATAAATTGAAGTTCTGGTCATTCTTTACACTAGGTAAAGTCTGCCCAGTAAAAAGTGCTCACAAGCACTACCACCATCAAATACTGAAAAGATATGAGAACATTCTTGCTGATTTCTTGTTTTTCGGTTGTTTTGATTTCTTGCCTTTATTTATGTCTTTCCTTCTGAGATAGAAAATTTAAAATCACATAGTCGAAAGGATTCTAAGAACATAAAACATTCATATAAGTGATAAAGTTTAACATTTAAACTAGAAAAGCAGAAGGATATAATAGGAATAAAGTAGAAAAAAAGTATGGCACAGAGGATTAAAAATGGAGAAATAGCAAAAATGAATATTCAGTCTGAGATATTAAATTGAAAACACAGAAGAAGAAAAAGAGAGAGAGAGAGAGAGACAGAGACAGAGAGAGAGAGAGAGAGAGACAGAGACAGAGAGAGAGAGAGAGAGAGAGAGAGAGAAGAGGAGGAAGGAAGAAGGAAGGAAGGCAGGGAACAAAATGAGAGTTATTTTGGTTTTTCTCAGAAATAGAGCTCCACACTGGTAGGTAAAAGTGAAACATTCAATTTTAGCTGAAATCTCACATTTAACTTTCAAATTTTCAGTTGAATTTATTAGAACTATTTTCTTAATTTGTTCTGGGACTAAATTAAATTTATTGGTCTCTGTATCTACAGTTTTCATTTTATTAGTACTTCTGTATAGTCTGGTGATTTTAGTAGAGTGATTTGGTATCACTCATTATTTTTAGGAGAAGCTGGTTTGGCTAAATTGAAAAATGCTATTATATAATTGGTATACAGCATATGTATGTTATAGTTGTGTGTGCATTTATTTCCTTCCAAAAATTTTGCAAACAATATACATTCACAATTTACATAAATGTTATTGGTGTCTTATTAACTTTTTCCCATTTTTTTAACAGAAGAAATGTTTAGAACTTCATTGTTAAGAACACAAACTTGGGAGACAGATAGACCAGGATTCATATCCTATGTCTGCTATTTTACTAGTCCGATAGCCAAGGAGAAATTACTTAATCTCTCTAGGCCTCAATATTGTCATCTATGTAATGGAGACAATATAAAAGTTCATACCTCATGAGTTTTATTAAATGATTAAATAATAAATAATAAAGTTCTTGATATAAGACAGAACACATGCATGTGATTATTAAATAGTAGGCATTTTATTGACATTCTCATTGACTGTTCAAATGGGATAAAAATGACTACATGATTAGTACAAGAAATACTATTTGTGTCCCCAAATTAGTTTTTTGTCATTTTAATGAATTAAAATAAATTTCAATCTTAAGAGCACAAAATTAAATGACTGCTATTGATGCATAATGATAATTATTGTTTTTTAAAATGATCGATAGACTGCCATAACACATAATATGCCATCCTTTAACCATAAGAAAGATGTAACTGACTCTTGCTAGGGTATACATTTGTACTTGATTTCTCAAGAGTGGTGGTAGATTTTTTACTGATTGGCGAAAGAGTTTGCCAGTTTTGGAAATGCAATCAAGCCAGACGGCAAAGCTAATAGGCTCATTAAAAGTCTCTTCAAAAGATACATTTTAACAAAGCTGTAAACTTTTCAGCAACAAGTTTCTAAAATCTTCATTGTTTTCACCTTCACTTTACTGATCCTAGGCTTTTGATAGTACCTTGGATTACGTATAAATTCATACATGATCAAGATGTAGAAAAGGAAAATCAACTTTGAATCTCAGAAAATAGGCCTTTAGATGGGATCAGCAGGTGCTAAGCACTAGCTCGCCCCTCTAAATACAAATGGATTATCTTTAGCTACAGATGAACTCATCCAACACTGTTTCTTAGATGCTTTCTTCTGGGGGGGTACAAGCTTAGACAAACTGGCAGAAGGTCCTAAACTGGTAAGCATTAAAAATCACTGTTTCACAAGGTTCTGGTTTATACAGAGATTTTTAGAAAATCACTAAAATGGTCATTGCTTTTTTTCACCAAATAACCTTACACATGAAGTGTCACTGGGAATTCTTTCTTTGCTTCTAATTGAGGTGAAAATCACATTACAATAAAGTCATCACTTTAAAGTGTCATTTAGTACATTCACAATGTTGTGCAACCACCATCTCTATCTAGTTCCAAACATTTTCTTTAGCCCCAAAGCAAACCCTTTACCTATTAAACAGTCACTCCCTATTCCACTCTCATGCCAACACCTGGTAAGCACAAATCTGCTTTTTAGCTCCACGGATTTACCTCTTCTGGATACTTCACACAAATAGAATCATACATTACCTTTTATGTTTGGCTTCTCTCTGCTAGTATAATGTTTTCAAGGTTCATCCATGTTGTAGCATGTATCAGCATTTCATTTCTTTTTATAGCTGAGTAATACTCTATGAATATGTCACATTTTGATTATTTATTCATCTGTTCATGGAAGTTTGCTTCCATTTTTGGCTATTGAAAATAGTACTTCTATAAACATTTGTGTAGAAGTATTTTTTGAGTACTTGTGTTTCATTCTTTGGGGTATATACATAGCAGTGAAATTTTTGTATCTGGCAATTTTTCTCACCACAACATAAGGTTTGGAAGAGTTACTAAACTAAGGATAGTTCTTGCTTATGTTGACATGAGCTTACGAGCTACTCTTTGAGAACACAGACCCTGCTATGTCATCTGTATACCTAGCCTGATCATCTCCATACATGCTCAATACACTTCTGTCGATGGATGGATAGATATAAGACTAAATGCATACATATTTATATACCTAAATGAATAAAGAGTGGATAGATGAATATTACAAACAACTAGTAACATACTACATGACAAATGATATACTAAAGGTTA
This sequence comes from Rhinolophus ferrumequinum, assembly GCF_004115265.2. Classification (NCBI taxonomy): domain Eukaryota; kingdom Metazoa; phylum Chordata; class Mammalia; order Chiroptera; family Rhinolophidae; genus Rhinolophus; species Rhinolophus ferrumequinum. The sequence goes on along the minus strand of NC_046286.1, from coordinate 77,183,558 downwards.
GTATCTATATTTCAGATGAATAAAATCAGATAAGTACAAGACAAATTACTTGTTGGATCTAAAAAGAAAATAAATTGACAGATGTTAGAGTTAGGACTAAAGGCCAAAGGTCAGAACTCATCTGAAGGTATTGTGACACTTAACTGCCTGCAATTAGTAGACTGCCATATGACGAACTTATATTTCTGATCACTATAATTTCAAAATTATATGATTTCGTGATTACTATACTAGTTGATTATCATAGGAAAGGCTATCACAATTCACTCAACAGAAGACTAATTAATTGTATACAGATATAGTCCCAGGATTTTCAATATAAAATTGATAAGCAAAATGTAAAGAAAGTATTGGAAAGTTACAAAATAGAAAATGAATAATTGAGTACTACTTTAAGGAACAATTTAAAATATAACAAAACAAAAATATTTTCAATGAACTGCCAAATTTCATTTGTCTTTTGAATAACAGATGTTCCTCTCCTTCATCTATGTAACCATTTGGAGCTATGAGAAATTTTAACATACAAACAACTTTTCCGGTAATATTCCACATTAGTATTCACTGAGCAGTGCCAATGTTCATTAGGTTCTGCTATTTGTTAAATGGGATTTTAATGTGTTTAACAGTTTTAAGTGTTACTTGTGAAGAAGACTCTAGTTTTTTTTGTGTTTTTTTTTTTCCTTCAATATGGTCATTTTCTTTTCTTGATACTAGGCTGCATTCATTTAAATACATAATGCTGTCAATAATAAAGTAGTAAAGTTTGGAGATGCATGAACTATCAAAGATTTATCAACTAAGTCAAATGTTGAGCCAGCTATTTCTTCTTCTTTTGACTCGGATATACAGATAAGATGATGGATGAAGAGAAAACACATAATTATATAAGCTAGAATCGAAATGTTGCAATGTCATAAACATTGTTTTGGTACCACCTTCAAAATTGTTTCAATTTTTTTGTCTTATTATATTTTCCACCAGAGTTTGATATGTTATGTTTCACTAAAAAAATGAATAAAATTTAAAAATTCTTTGAAAGAAGACTTTTATCTTGAAATTTTTCTAAATAATTATTTTTTTTCCATCCACCTTTTATATATATATATATATATATATATATATATAGAAAACATCCATTTAATTCTACTTAAATGAATATTACTTTGGGTTAGTCACCATAAAGATTTTATTGCTCTTATGGTTCTTTGATCTATTTCATTTTGGTTAAAATATAAGATGATGTCTCAGAACTTTTTATAATCTTTGTCTTGTGGAAGTCCCATAAAGTATTCAATTTGGGGATCCAGATAATTTTTACTTTATTCATAAAAATTCAACAAAATGATTTGACGGCCCAGTCAATATCTGAGTGGGCCAACTGGGAAAGAACTAGACATTTTCAATCCCACATCAAATAAAAGAAATAACAGACAGAATCTGTTATTGTTACAGCCATTCATAAACAATATATTAAATGCTAATATGAGAATTCAGATCTTCCTAACTCAGCCACACCACTGTACCCTGTTCACACTTCTATTGCCCTATTATACCATGGTAAATTTACACTTGCTCTTTATGCTGCAGTATGTTGTCTTTAAATTCAATGATAATTTATCCATATTCGTATCCTTGTTGCTTAGGCTAGAACTATTACATCATAATAATTATTATGTATGGAATGTCTATTATCTCTGTGCATTATAATGGATGGCATGACAGACATCTCATTTAAGTATCAATGAACCCGATGTCATAATCATGTTTTTGTCCACATTTACGAATGATGGACCTGGGGCTCAGAGAAGTAAAGTGCCTTGTCCACATAATACAGTTAGCAAATGATACAGCACAAATTCAAACTGAAGTGTGACTCCAAAACTAACGATCATCTTTTACCCTGCAGTGCCTCTCCACATATGCTAGGTAGCATATCAGGTGTTTTAGATACATCATTTTTCTTACTTAGCCTTCAATCTTGAAAGTTAAATATTGTTTCTGCCATTTTACAGAAGAGGGAACTGAGACTTAGAAAGGTACACAGGGAAGGTGCTCAGTAAATGTTGTCAGACTGAATTAATCCAATATTTAAAGAGTAGATTTGAGAAGCAATCAAGGATTATGGGGAGGAAACACATGTGGGTGTAAATACTGGCTGAACCTCTTACCAATAGCCTGATATGTAGGAAGTTGCATAAACGTTTTTTAAGTCCTAGAGTCCTTACCAGTATAATGTCTTCAAATTATACAGGTAATCACCAGTATCATTAATTTCAAAAGGAAAAAGTATACTATCAACACAATTTCTATAATCATCAGGAAGACTCCTTTTTTAGTAAGGTTTTTTTTCTGAATTATGTATTATATAAATTCTGTGTAATGTTTTCTATACCAAAAAAAACCCCAAAAAACCCCACTCAAATTTACTCTAGAAGTCATGTGAAAAGAAATTCAAAAGATTCTGTATTTATTTTCAAGCAATAAAGACACATGGGAGCATCATGATAGAGTCATGACAGGCTCAGTTATGCTGTAGTAACAAACAACTCCAAATTCTCAGTGGCTTAACAGAAAACAAAAGTTTACTCATGTAAAATCCTCTACAGGTCTGGATGACTGTTCAGGGTAGCTGACCTTCATGTGCTATTAATATTTCAGACTGTTTTGATCTTCTGGTAGCTGAACAAGCATCAGACAGTCTTTTTCTGTCAATTCAATGCTTTTCAGGGGTGTGTGTGTGTGTGTGTGTGTGTGTGTGTGTGTGTGTGATAAATCACTTCCGCCCACATTTCATTGGCCAAACCAAGTCATATTATCACATCTACCCTCAAAGATTAGGGAAATGAAATATTCCAAAAGGAGGAGATTGGAAATTTGATGAACTATACTAAAGTCTACTATAAAGTTAAATAGAAATGTATTTTCTTGGAAAGTTCTATATCAAATAGGTGTTTAAGAAAAGCGGAATGGACGCCTTGATGTGTTAAATATTAAGGATGCCACTAAATATAAGGTTTGGAGAATTTAAAAGAGAAGGATGTACAATTAGTTGATTTCTTTTACATTCTTGAAAGAAAGATGACAATTTTTCTATTTTTATCTTTACTTTATCAATGAAGACAATGTGAAGGAAATCAATTGATTTTCTGGTATGGGCCTCTCAGTATTCTGAAAACAAATGACAGTAAAACTGTCACGATTTTAGAAATATCAGTATGTGCTTTATTCTAGAATTCTCCAAGTCTTAATGGTACTTGGAGAAAATATTATTCTTTGGAATGATGTAGGTCAAGTAGAAATGCTTCAGATTTGTGTGCTGATTTGCCATTAGCAAGGTGCTTTCGCAGCCCTCTAATTCCATTCGCATAGTGACCTTTTTGAAGTTGGCAAGCAATTGTCCTCCTCCTTATATTACAGATGAGGTGATTAAAATCCAAAGGGGTCAAAGCTATATGTGTGGCTACAACTATTAAAAAGCTGAGTTGAGAATAAAATGTCAAAATCCTGACCTGTAGCCCAGTTCTCCTTTCACTATTCAATTCCATCTATAGTAGTCCACCCTTACCCACAGTTTCACTTTCCATGGTTTCGGTTACCCATGGTCAATCACAGTCTGAAAATATTAAATGGAAAATTCCAGAAATAAACAATTCATAAATTTTAAATTGCACACTGTTCTGAGTGGTGTGGAGAAATCTCAAAACCCTTTTGCTCTGTCCTTTCTGGGAAGTGAATCATCCCTTTGTCCAGTGTGTCCACGCTGTATGGACTACCCACCTTTTAGTCACTTAGTAGCCACCTTCAGATCGACCACTGAGGTACGGCAGTGCTTGTGTTCAGGTCACCCTTATTTCACTTAATAAAGGTCCCAAGCACAAAAGTGGTGATGTTGGCCTCCAGCTGTGACAAAGAAAAGCCATAACGTGCTTCCTTTAAATGAAAAGGTGAAAGTTCTCGATAGCAATGTGTTGTACCAGAAAGTACTGAGCCCTATGAAGACTTCAGGAAAGCATCTCAGGAAACAAATGACATCAAATCATTTACTGTTAAGTAAGGGATGGTTACATAAATGGATGGAATAGATTTGGACTGAAAGATCTAAAAATTACTGGAGAGACAGGGAGACCACATTCACATAACATTTAATACAGTATATTATTACAATTGTTCTATTTTATTATTAGTAATTCTTATTAATCTCTTACTATGTCTAATTTATAAATTAAACTTTATCATAGGTATGTATGTATTGGAAAAATATAGTATAACTATAGATAGCACTAAACATAGTTTGGTACTATCTGTGGTTTCAGGCATCTACTGAGGGTCTTGGAACACATCCACTGTAGAAAAGGGGGACTACTATAAATACATAACTTGAGGAACCTAAGTCCATTTGCTGATAGGACTACCATGGGAGTAAATCTTTCTTCAATAATTCTAAACACGAATTTTTGTTGAGATAGCTTCAATGAACTTGTGCTTGCACACAAATTGTATACCAAGTCAGAAACTTACTGTGCAAGACAAGTTGAAATCAATTCAAGTAATGTTTTACAAATATGACTCAATCCACTAATAGATCAGAGATAAATAAAATATAACAAGCTTACTAACTCAGAATTCATGCTGACTTTCAGCTCACCTGAAGTGGGCAGGAGTTTCACATTTGACACTGGCTTTTACTTCTTGAACCAGAAAGCAGCCACCTACTTGGATTAGCTCCTATGTCAGATCACATAGCCATGCTCTGCAAACATGTTGCTCTGAGTATGGGAAAACTTCAAAAGGCTTCCAAAGAAACTGATGATTTTAAGAAGGGTAGACACTGAAATTATCTGACATAAATCAAGGGTAAATGCCTTTGAATTAACTAGTCTGCGAAGGAACGCTGACAAAAATAAATAAGCCCCCTAGCTACTTTTTGTCAATTTGGTTGTCATTCATTTTGAAAACCAGAGGACTCATCTCTTGATACTGTTTAAACATCATGACATTCTCTATTTTCTAAATGGGGAAAAGCATAATTAATTCCTAAATGTTGCTTCTCCTCTTGATGGCATTTTAGCCCAGTTTCTAGCAGAATTGCTTATGAAAAAGAGGTACATTGTTTGGCAGTGGTTCTGTTTATGAATCTGCAGTTCCCTCCTTTGGGAGATGGTAATGATGATTACACTTAGTTGAAATACTACAAGTGAAAAACAAATGAGGTAGCACAAGCAAATGATGGGGCTGGGGAAGCATCAGCAATAAGAAAAAAACAAACCTGTCGTAGACAAATCAATACTGGAGACACTGCTTTGATTATGGGCATGTCAAGTTGTCAGTTTATGGTCAACTTTAATCATCTAACTTAATCTAATTTAAAAGGTAGTTTCCATGATAGCTTGTGTTATTTATTATTAGAGTAGAAAAAGAGAAAGGAAAATGACTCATTCAGACACAGGCAAAGTTTATGTTTTGGCAGACAAGTGTCATTTTTTTTTTTTTTTTTTGTATATATGGAAAACATAGCAGCCTACAGTAAGTCAGATATGGGCATGTTTGGTTCAAGTCAGGGAGTTCTCTCTTTAAAGAAAAAAAAAGTGGGGAATAAAAAGGAACTGACCTTTGGAAGTGTTCTAGGTAATGAGCACTTTACATAATTATCACACATCATTTTCACAATACCCTACAAGGTAGGCTCTATTATCTCTATTTTACACTTGAAGAAATCATGTTTCCACAAGGACCAATCGCTTGACAAAGGTCACACATATAATAAGCAATAGAGCTTATTAAATGCCTAGGCATGTTGGCCCCAAAGCTCATCCTCTTTCTTTTGTACCATTCAGCCATTATCGTCTTACAGTGTTTTATAAAAAGACTTGTGACTATTTAAATGAAGGTATTTATATTTCTTCTTACAAACTATATACCATTAAGTCAGAAACTAGTTCATTAATTAATGGAAGAAAATATTTTACAAACCAGTAACTGAATATGGGTACCCTGGAATTATATCTCTTTAGTTTCCCTCTATCTGAGTCATCATGAAGGAGACTTTATTTTCTTTTACAGCATTTCTCAGTTTAGGGATCCCTTTTATCATGTGTTCTGGCAGAATTATCAAGGAATCATCAATACTAATAAAGGGCCAAGATAAATTCCGTCTAGGTATTTAAAATTTTAAAGCTTGAATAGCAACGCTTTTCAGAAAACCAGTGTTCCTTTATTATCTACTACGTGAAGACCACAACCCACCACCCCCATCTACAAAGTCGCTCTTCTAACACAGGCAAGTTTGTTTGCCCCCAGGTAAATGTGTGAACACGGGGAGATGCAGTTCTTGAGTTTACCTGAAGATGGCATCCATCCCAAGGCTGTATGTGATCTGTATGAGGACTCTCTTTAAATCCACAAGCACTGTCATAAACTCTTTTCTACTGACTGGGAAATTTGTGCCATGTACGGTAAATGAGTCCTCTTTAAGAGATAATACATTAATGTGTTCTTCAGATGGTTGCAGATACACCTCGTCTTGGGCAGTGCTGATTCTCAAGCCATTTCCCTAAGGGAAAGAGAAAGTATAAAAGGATGAAACCATGAAAAGAGGGTATAAAAGGAGAAAAAGTGTCCATATTTGAACTCTCCACTTTGTGGATTAGCCTCAGTAGGTTTTTAATTTCAGGTTGGCTTTCACTGTCATTTAGCATATTTCTGGTACATATGAAAGGCAGAAAAGGCAATTTAAATAATAGCCTTAAGTAGATGCATTACAAAGTATAAGTTTCTTTGTTATGTATGTCCTTGCTTTCCCCATTAACTAAAATAATAGATATCTAGAAATTCAAACATGTATGTGATTACAAATACCTTGATTTTACACAGTGCACAAAACTTGTATATTTCAAATATGTTATTTTAGAGTGCACATGGATTATATAGGGAAATAAGGAAGAAAACATAGAATAGTGTAAGTTATTGTTTTAAAGGACTTTTCTATATTAAGGACAAAAAACAAGATAAACCCATACAGTCTAATATTTACAATGGCATCATAACAGGAAGTATATTGACTGACCCCTGACATTTAGGGACATCCTTCTTAACTTAGTTCATTCATATTAATGATATATAACGTCTCACCATTTTACATTTAGAGAACACCGTTTATAGCAAAGGAATTCCCAGATATACTTCTAGTTTCATACACACACACACATATATACATATATACATTCATATGTAATTATACTGGCGAGTGCCAAAAAAATGTATTCATGTGAATACACATGACTTGTATTCATCTTTTGTTATTGGTATATATTATTACAATTTTAATACAGTTTTTTTTCCTTTCTTAAAATGTGCATACATTTTTTTGGCACCCTCTGTATATATCATCCGGACCACTTCATCTAATACTGGAAATATTCATTTTGGGGGAAGAATTTTGTCATTGATTCACACGCAAGAAAGGTTCAAGACAAGGAACAACAAAGCCCAGTGTTACGAACTTCAACCCATTTAGAATCATCAATATGTATGCAAGTGTGTGTCTTGGACCACGTGTGAGTGTTGGTTGGCGGGTTATGAGAAAGGAGGGAAAGGACCTCCTAGATACTTTAGGCTTCCAGCACTTGAGAATTGCCTCTGGCCTGGCCCTCCAAATCCTGAAAGTGGTTTCTCTTATATTTTTCTTACCTAAATTAGGACTTTTGAAGTCAAGATTTAAACATACCTAAATAGACAAGTTTCCTTTTTCTTTTACTTCTGCCTCATGTAAACAAAGAAGTAGCCAATACATTCTACTGGGAAGCAGGGGGAGACAGAAAAAATACAACGATGTAACTCAGCATGTGCTTAAATACTTTTATCATAATTATTTCCTTGGGAACATGGCCATGGTGTTCTTAATTTAAATTCTAAGGCTGGTCTTAAGGTCTCCTTTATCACTGGAACTCAACGAATATACTCAGTGTTCTGGATATGTCTCAGAGTGAAACATAAGACTGGCACAGAAAAAAAATCCCCAAGATGTGATATTTTTCTATAGTACTATGTAAATTAATGTCAAACCAACCAGGTAAGGCATAACCACGAATAACATAGGAGTGTCAACGAGTGGAACATAAATGACCCTCTCTGGACTCTACCTCTAAAATAATCATAAGCTGGAGTACACGTTCTGTATCTTCTTCTTCTGCTTCTTCGAGGTCATATGATACGGTAAATGTCAATTGTCCTCCAGCTGCTGTGAGCTACAAGAGAGAAGATGTGTAATCATTACAGGAGATGGACTATTAAATTACAGTTTCCTTATTATTTTAAAATCATCGTATTGTTCTAGAGGGTAGGATTTGGAAGAAGCAGAAATCACAATTTGCAGAGTGAGAATGATAGACATTCTTTTAGGAGTAACCTTTACACGAACCTTAGCCATCAATGGCAAGCCTGACACAAATATAAATTCAGGTATTTTCTCCAGTATTTCAAGCTTGCTGAAATAGGTTAAATTCCATGAAACCAAACACAGCTCTTTCTGTCATTTTCCTAGTCTATAGCTTGAGCTTTACAATTTCCAAACAGAGAAGGATTTTTGTCAAAAATTGGGAGATTTCTAGCCATCCCCGAGGGTCACTCACTCTTTGTGGGTGCAAATGCTTTCAACAAAGACAGCACTCCATGTGACAGGCACTTTACATAGACTATAAGCTAAGCTGGGAATTGGTCAAAGAAAAATAAAGGAGTGGCATCAAATTTTATATTATAAGAAAACTCAATCAAAACTCCCCCCAAAAATTCACTTTCCCCTGTGCAATCAAATATGCTTAATTTAAATGAATGTTATTATCCCTTTTTATCAAACAAACTTCTTTCCTTCCAACATTCATGCTAAGCCCCATACAATGTATGTGTGAGGTTTACATCTTCTGACATTGACAGTAACCTTGTAGAAAGGAAAAAAAGAAAAAAATAGGAAAGCAAGATCATTTATAAAACAGAAATCAACATTGGAGCTTGAGTGACAGATTCAATACAAATGCTGCACTCCTTTTTTAAAAAATTCCACTCCAGCATTGTAAATAAAGATATTCATAAAACAAAGCTGATGATTTGTATTCTGCTGTTTCCTCCATGCTGACAAGCAGACACTCAGCTTTGCAGCCCTTGACTCTCTGTGGCCTCTCAGGGCAGACCCTGATCACCAAGCAATTCCTGGTGATGCACTGGATGGAGGAGGAGGGACCCAATTCCTTTCAAAGTTCTTCCATAGGGAATCACACATAGCTCACTATGGCTGATTAAACAGGGTTTTTAAATTGCAGCTCTGCAATGTCTTCTAAGAGCTCATTACATGGAGCTGTATAAGGAACAAAAACTCAGAAAAAAACTTTTATTCCCCTGCTCCACTGAGAAATAGCCTTACTCTAATGTCCTTTCATATAGAAAATAATAAATATCTGCTTGGACTCAAGCACTTGGCATTATTGTGAGTAATGAGGGGTGAATCTGTGTGAAAAGTTTTGGGTTCTATTAAGATAAGCATCCAAAATATCACATAGTGTGCTTGTTCAGAATGAGCCAGACATTTTCTCAATGAGAGGAGCGTAGAAAGGCAGTATAAAAAGGATACTTTATATATTTCAAAGAGGACTGAACTATTTAGAATTTTATAAATTAATAAATATATTTAGCAGGAGGTAGGATTGAGTTTGAGAAGGACATTGTGACATAGATATATAATGTTGCAAAACTTTTGGGCTTCCAAGTATCTTTTGATTATTTAAAATTTGGACCACATGTTTTTATTTTTCTGAAATATGTTTCCCCCCAAAAAAAGAAAAAAAGATCAACTTAATTCTCAAAATTAATTTAAGAAATTGCCAACATATATCCAACATAAGAAACTTAGAATTAAAGGTAATTAAAGGTAATTCTTATTTTGCCAATAAAAGAGCCAAAATGTGTACAATTTCAGTATCCAAGCTTCTAAGACTTTAGTTGAAATAGAAGAATGTTTGACTTGTTACAATATTTGATTTGTTAATGTTATTTCCATATCTACTTATCAAATTATAAAATCATATGGCATATAAAATAATATAGGAAAGGCATGAGGGTAGGAATGTGGAAAAAAAGAAACATAAGTACAGAAAAAAGAGAGAGGCCCTATGTAGACCAATAACAATATAAAACAGGAACTAAGGAGTAGGACTAATTCAACCCATTGTCCCGAGGACTTATAATAGTAACAAAAACTAAAAATTGCTCTTTTAATTACATTCTGTAAAGCATTTTTTCCCCCAACTCTTTCATGCATCTTTAATACCCATGTTTTGGCATTATTAGAATCAGTTTATGAATCAGCTAACAATTTTCATAAGCGAATTAATTTAACTTCCACCTGTTATGTGAAAAACACAGTTTTTGAAAGATGTGTGATACCATTACCAAAGGTTTTTCTCTCAAACCCCAAGTACCTACTTCCATTATATTAGAATCATTGTCTTTTTTATTCACCCTAGAGGTATATATTTATATCAGCTCTATATAACTACTTAGTCAGGTACTTATTTAAGTAATTAAAAAAATATATATTGCTTAAGATATCATCCTGCAATTTAGAGGTTGTACCCCTAGGAATATGAACTTACTCATTCTCTGTTAAATTCCTTTGCCTCTATTTTTTTCCTTCAACTCCATAACCTCTTCATAAGCAGTAAAACCACACATTTCTTGGTGGTGTTTCCAGCTAATGTGTTTTCCTCAAAGAATACGTACCATTGTATGAGAGTCTTTGTAATACAACAATTATAAGACAATGCCTCTTTTCTGAGGGATATTATTTGGGGAGAGGGGAACTTTGAAAATATTGAGAGTATAAATGTCCTTTCATACAATTTTGGATAAAAAATTCTGCCTCTTCTTCATCTAGCTACTGCTCCATTTTCCAAATCTTACCTTTGCTGGGCTCCCGCATGGCCTTGCTTCCCCACTCTCCTATAATCCCATTAGTATACTAATCTTCGCTCTCTCCAGCAAATCAAATGTGCACAGGGATAACAATCATCAATTGACTTTATTGTCTCCTCTAGCTACTATCTATGTTTATGTATTCGTTTCACTGTCAATCTCTGAGGCATGGGTATTACACTCATTGTCATGATTCCTCCTCATTCACCCTTTCTTATGTTATCTACTGCACCTGTCTTTCACACTTAGCACTCCATTAAAATGTCTCTTGAAAGATCATTTATCAACTCTATATAGCTACCACAAATGGAGTTTTTGTTCAGTTTTATTTTTAATCTTTATGTGTTATGTAATAGTTCTTAAAATTCTTGACTCCTTTGTCTTCTATTCCACTGAACAGTCCTGATACTCTTCCCCTTCCTTGGTCATACTTCTGTCACAGTTATATAAACTTTTTTCTTTCTCATTCTGTATTCATTGCACAAATATCTCTAAGACTCGTATTCTCTTTTAGTGATCCTTTCTTACTGACTTTCCATCCCTCTCTCATGAATTGAACTATGTTTATACTGGTTCCTTAATCTTCCCTCCTTTGCTGTGTCCATGTATTCGTTTGCTTATGCTTCCATAACAAGTAGTAGAGACTGGGTGGCTTAAACAATAGCAATCTGAGATCAAAGTATCAACAGGGTTGATTTCTTCTGAGGCCTCTCACCTTGGCTTGGAGAAAGCTATCTGTGCCCTGTATTCTCACCTGTTCTTCCTAATCTTTTGTATTTGTGTTGTAATTTCCTCTTATAAGGATACCAGTCATATTGGATTAGGGCTCACACTAATCACCTCATTTTAACTTAATTACTCCTTTAAGGATTGTTTCTACAAATACAGTCACATTCTGAGGTTTTGGGGGTTAGGACTTTAATATATGAATTTTGGGATGAATACAATTCAGCCTGTAACAGTCCTGTACCGAGAGATTGTTCAATAATGTCTCAAAACACTCAACATAACTAAAGTTAATCTCATCAGGATCTTCCTAGGAAACAAACTTGATTATTTTCCCATTTTCCATGATTGGGTCAAGTCTATTGCTTTATTTCTTCATTTTAAATTGGAAACTGTAGGTACAACATAATATTATTTTTACTTTATTATTTATATCATATTAGTGCCTCGCTACTATTCTCTTGAGATGCTTCTTGTCTAACTTTCTATTTCCATTGCCATATCACACTTACTAGGTCCCCATCAAGCATCTGAATTTGGTTCTCTGACTTCAGTCTTCTTTTAGGGAAAGTCTTATCGACTAGTACTTCTGTTGTGGCTCTTCCCTAATGAAGAACCTCCAGTAGTTTTGAATCTATAATATCATTCAGCTTTTTGTGCAGGTTAAATAGTCTCCAGGACCTATCTAGGGTTTGTTCACAAACTCTGCAGAATTGTCCCAGGACACTACAATGAACTAAAAAAGACAATGTGGGATACTGCAAATGTTTGTAGGAAATACGGCAGGGCTATATATCCGTTAGATGCCAAACGAACACCCAGCTCAAGCTAGTTCACAATTTTAACATTAGATAATGCTATATTCCTTTTTAAGGATGTTCTCAGGAAATGAGTTATATTTTGGTTTACTTTCACATTCATAAATGTTATACCTTTGTTAAGCAAAGTTTTCTGTAGATGCTGTGATTAAAAACCAGGTACAACACAAAAATCAATGTGAAACAGGAAATGAAGGCAGAAGTGCCTGATCCAATTCTAGGTTTGAAAAATTGTGTATTACCCAGCAGAGGCAGAGGTCCCATTAGCAAGTAATTGTAGTTACTTATGAAAAAAAAATAACATTATTATATTGTCTCAGTTTATGTGCATTATCTATTTACATGATTACTAAGTTGTTAAAACAAATATTTATTAAGTTGTTTGGTCCTAACTACTCTGGCATATTTCAGTTGGTCTAGGAGGCACTGTGAAAAAAATTGGAGACACAAAGAGTACTATGAACTGAGACAGTCTGGAAACTTCGGATCTATTCTCTCTCTCTTTTTTTTTAATTTAATTTTTTAAATTAAAGTTTATTGGGGTGACAATGGTTAGTAAAGTTACATAGGTTTCAAGTATGCAATTCTGTAATACATCATCTATTTATCACACTGTGTGATCACCACCCAGAGCCTAAGTGATTTAGTCTCTTTTTCTATCTATCCATTCTGCTATTTAGTTTTGCTTAAACTAATTTTCCTGCTGAAATTCTCATTCTCATAGCTCTCTGACCATTCCAATGCTGCTTTTCTTTCTTTGCCTGGCTAATGCGCAACTGGTCTGAAAACTGAGGAAGAAAAGATTTTTCTGTGATATTCTCAAAGCCTTCAAAGGGGCCAGTGATAACCACAACAAATAAGAGAGCTACAGGATTCTAGAACAGGTAGAGCTCTGTATAAACCAACTTATAAACCATTAACATTGAGGAATTCTTAACAATATATCATTGTTAAGAACTCCTCATGGCATTGATAATTTATGCATACCAGGTATAACTTTAATTTTCCACAATTTTGGATTTTGTAGATTCAATTTGTTAATATTATCTTTGAGACTTCAAATTAGTCCATTCTGGGGACAACATCGAATACCGTGATTTTACAGAGCACTGCATGTACAGCCAACAGAACATTTCATTTTCTCCTGCTATTGAGAAACTAAACTGTCATCATTCTAATTGACTAGAGAAATATGGTCTTCCCCAAGTAGAAGTAAATGCAATTCCAGTTCACTTTGAGGGAATTCTCATATTTACTGGGTAGATTAGACTATATTTATCAGAGATGGAATTTGTAGTCCTTTTCAATACAAAGAGAAAGTGAAGTTAATGAGAATAGTTCATTCTAGAAGGGTCCCCAAGCACCTAGCCTTTTACCTTCCTCCATATCTATTAATCTAAATTATTTTCAGGGAGATTTAGATATCAAATTGAGAAGACGCTGTAAGGAAAGGAGCAGCATTCATTCATTCCCAGAGGTGGTTCAGTGTTAAGCCCTTCCTTTACTCTCCTGATCCACAAATTTACCCCATTAAGAAAAGAACAATACAAGTAACTGTTTCCCGTGAGTACCTGTTTTAATTCTACCTTCAGGGGAAAGAAGCAGCTTGTTTGCAAGTAACATTACAGTTACACTGCAATATATAATTTACTGTCACACACAATGTAGTGTGCATGCAGCACACTGCATTAAAGATTTAATGAGGCAGAAAAGTTTTCCCTCATGAGTGGAAAAGGCTAAAGGTAATTCATAAAACTAAGCTTTACAAAAGTATTTAGGCTGCTGTGTTCTAGCCTCTCCCTCCCCGCCCCCCATTTCAAGAACTATGAATTGAGGGGGGAGGACGGGTGATCTATAGAGGAAATTCTTTTCACAAAACAAGCCTGAAATATCTGGTTCTCAGATGTCAGGCCATCATCACTCTTGCTCCACTAAATGGGGTGTAAAACCTAATATTTGCTTTTGCTTACCAGAGCAAATGTTTCAGGAGGAATATACTAAAATCAAATGAGAAAAGGTTTTGTAATATCGAGCAGGATAAATGAAACACATCTGTCAATTTCAAGTTAGCATCTCAAAGAGAGAAAGAAATTCATCTTTCTACATTCCAAAGCCCCAGAGCCTTACACTATGAAAAGGTATCCCTCCCACATAAGTGTTTATTAATACATCTAGTCATGGAGTTCTCTTCTAACATAGAAACAGTGTTCCATCTCAGGTTTTGTTTTGCTTTTCCATACATTTATAACATTGAGATAAGAGCATGTTTCTCTTCTTTCACAACTTGATAACTATTAGAATAGAACAGCTGCAAGGGGATGTTGAATTAGAGAACAGGCAGAAATTACATGGGAGGTCTTAAAGTTATATCACCTTTAACGCATTCATTCCCAGAGGTGGTTCATTCATTCATTCCCAGAGGTGGTGAATGGACTAGGAATTGTAGCAAATGGACTAAGAATCTAGCAAATGGACTAGGAATTGTAGGTGTCGAAGACAATACATTCTAGAAATGTTGGCTTGGAAGGTAAGAGACCCCATTACATAGCACAGGGACACAAAGAACATTGAACTCGACTGCTTACCTGCCTTCTATCCTCCCATCTTATTTTTCCCTTCTCTGCCTGCTTTACCTGCCTTTCTTTCTTCCTTTTACTCACCTTCTTTTTCCTTCTCTTCCTCCTCCTCTCCCTTACTCCTTTTTCTTCCTCCTCCTCCTCTATCTTTTCTTCCTCCTTTGTCTTTTTCCTTTAGGTATTCATAGCAGAATTCTGACATTATTTATTTTACAATAGTAACTATGTCCTTTACACACACGCAACTAGTTTGAGGAAAGGCCTGACTTTAGGATTTTTGTTTTCCTTTTATACTTGGCCACTTCCAACCTGATAAGATTCTACTGCATTCCTTTGTATTTTGTATCATCTGAATTGCGTAAGTATCCAAGGTAGTGATGGAAATTAGGAATGTAACAGGGCCAAGGACAGAGTTTTCCGGCAGCCACCAGAGATACTCCCTCAGCGTTACACTGACCAACCAGCATCCTTGCAGCTCAGTCCTCAACTGCTTATGAGACCCTCAACCTTATTTATTCTTCCCAACTTTCACCACGACTTTCCAAATTTTCACAACTTACCTCTGAGTCAATATGAATATACACAGTAAGTCTTATCAATAATGCCAAGAGATATTTATTACAGTGTTTTGATTGTCAGAGGGAAAACAAAAGTAATTATGAGACATGTAGGAGAACTGAGAAGTCAATATGAGTTTCCCATACAAATCTTTTTTTAAAGCAACTGTTTATTTACATGAATAATACCAGCTTATCTTCAGCATACATTTTCTGTCTCCTATATAACCAGTAAGGCCCAATTCTACTTTTCGTATTCTTAGTTATGATTCAAAGCAAATGAAATAAGGGTTTGATCAGGTAAGAATGTTTTGGATTGCAACTGAAAACCAGACAATTAGGGATTGCCATATAATAAGTCCAGAGGTAGACAGATCAAAATTTAAAACACAGCAAATGAATTTATTTTTTTTCTCCCAGTCCATGTATTTTCTACAAACTCTTAGATTCCTTCACGGGACTTAAATATATAAACATTCCATGAATAGATTTGCTAAACAGAAGATGATGAATTGCTTAGAAGTACAACATCCCATGCAATAAATGAGTATTAAATGTTGCTCTAAGTTTTTTGACTTAGAGAACTACGTGCTACTTTGTGGCATATGCTGATCAAGTATTGAGTTAAAATAGTACAATCTCAACAGATGTGAATAAATGGTAGCAGCCAAATTCTCTGAACTACTTTTTGTTTTCAGGTCCAAACTCAAAAACTGGGTCTTTGCAACAGCTGTTTCTCTTCTGTTTACTTACTTATGTTTTGATGGAACATTCCATTAGTACTCTTGCTGTGGGTTGGATTAATTATGTGTAAATATTCAGTACAAAAAATACATGTAATACATAATTAAACATTGATCTAAGAAAATCATAAATTATGATTTTATATATATATATATATATATATATATATATATATATATATATATATATATATATATATATACATATGTTTCTTATTGACTAAGACTCTTTTTTTTTTTTAAGTGATCTGCCAAGGAAACAGAAAACTGCATGCTCATGATATATCACACTGGTGATGATTAAAATAACAGGTCACATTATAACCCATGTTCCATTAAGTTGAAGAGAAACAGATTTACTGTTTTCACATAAATGACAAATGAATAAAAACAAAATATATAATCCTTGGGGGAAATTTATAAGAACACTGTAAAAAAGAGATATGGGCATTGCTATTTTCTACTTGAATAAGAATATTAGCCTTTCTCTTACTGCTTAAGTATTCTGTCTTATAAAGATATTCATTACTTCGGATAGCAGACAGCTAGTGGATAGCCTTTTCCTTTCTTATTGCAAAAATAGGAAAAAAGTGTAAAAAACAGTTTTCATCTTCCCCATAAGCAATCCTCAATGTTTATACCCTCCACAGCACAGAAGATGGCTGGAAGGTCTGAATGTTTACATGAGCTCAATTAATTTCAGGTTACACTACTTAAATAAAGGGTATTTTGAAACAGCAGTCAAATATTTCCCACAAAAGCAGTAGCCAGAACACCGGTCTTGAAATACTATTCTGATTTGATGATAAATCGACCTACTGCTATTCCCTTTTTTCTCTTCCCTCATTCATGAACTCTGCAGGTGATTCTCTATTACAGTGGTAGAAGCTGGTTGTGAATTTCAGAAGAAAAAATTCCCAAATGTGCAATGGAGACTAAGTCACACCCAAAGGAGAATCCACGGGCCAATAAATTCTTCCAGAATGAACAGATAGAGTTGTATTAGTTTTCTCACATGTCTATTAATATAGGAATCAGATATAAATCATACAAAAGATCAAGCTCATACATGGAGATTTTCTAGAGCTGGATTAGAATTCTGTTCCTGCCTTTAAATGCTGTATGGCCCTTGGGAAAGTTATGTATGCTTTCAGAGTCTCAGGTAATTTTCACTAAAATGAGCTGAATTACACTTATCTCAGAAGTTTGTTCTGAGGATTAAATGAGAAAATACACATAAAATTTCTCACCTAGTACCTAGCACATAGTATATATTCAATAAATGTTGTAAATCATACTGTTTTAACAAGGATCATTTTCAAACTTAGAATACCATACACACTTCACATGGAAAACCTAATCGTAATGATATTTATTTCATGATTCTAAATGCACTTTAAAATCTTAGAGTTTCTGGAAGAGATCAAGTAATGGCAGGATTCAGATCTTACTCATGTTTTAATGTTTCCCTATGGTCCTTTGCATAAGCATCTTACAAATAGTACATGCTGCATAAATATCTGCTGAATTTTAATCAAATTCAACACTATACGTTATTTTAATGAATTATAGATGGAGAATACATTGATAAAAACTGGGGCAATTTGTATTACCCCTTGTGAGATACTTTGCAGTTATTATTAAAATAAGCCTTTATTGGTTTCTCTATTCTTATCTTTATCAGTACTAAGAACAGATCCAAGGAGATATGTCTATTTGAGCTTTTCAGTGATTTGAGCTTACCACAGGAATTTACTGTACAGCTGACTGGCAAATCAAAAACATGTTTGTTTGAAAATAAGGAACCTTTAACATTGGGGAAGTTTTATCTGCAGTTAAAAGGAAAATCAATACTTGAATCATTTAGACATTAACACATGTAAAGAAACTGTGTGTCATTACCTTTCACCAGCTTCTATATGCTAGAATAATAGTGTAAATTCTAATATCCATAAATACATATTTTATAAGTCATCAATATATTTTCAATATGTTCTGATATATTGGTAAACAATGTACTCTTTGTATTAGGGAGACACCTAGCATACAGATTAAAGGAAGCAATGATACAACTGCAATCACAGCTTGACAGTACAGTTTAGGAGAGCAGCGAACAAATCAGAGTTCATCCAGACATGATCAGAATGCTGGTGACTGTAAAAGCTTAGCAAGACGTTTGGAAAGGTAATGAAAACCTTTAACTTTAAAAAGAGAGGACTTAGGGAAAACACAATTGTTTTATCCAAATGTTTGAAAATCTATTACACAGAGGATGCCAAAAAATGTATACACACTTTATGAAAGGAAAAAACTGTATTAAAATTGTAATACTTAATATATAACGATAACAAAAGATGAATACAAGTCATGTGTATACATTTTTTTGGGCACTCCGGGTATATAATAGGAAGAATATATGCTCTGTTTGTAGCACAAAAATAGAAACAATGTAAGTAAGTGGGACGGAGAGGATACTTTTTGATCCTGTGTAAGAGTTAACTTTTAATATCTAGACCTGCACAAAATGGAGTGAGCTATGTCATAAGGTATCTATCTATATCCATAAAGATATATGAGTAGGGGTCCATCAGTCTGAGATGATGGAGAAGGAATGCTGAAATCTGCTGAGAGATTGGACTACACCTGATATCACCTGGCAACTTCTAATTCCACCATGCTCAGTTTTGAAGCTTATTAATTAATAGGTGGTTAATTATATATTAGGATAACACTTTTTAATTTCTATTGTAGAGGACCAGAATGGTATTTAGCTTTATATACACCTGTTCCCTGCTCTGCGATTTTAGAGATAAAACATTTATAGGACAGAACAACACACTCATTAAGAGAAAACTACTTGTAGAGACAGTATCAGAGAAACAGAATGACATAGTGGGAAAGAGTACAGGCTCTAGAGCTAGAATTCTGGGAGGAAAAGAGTCAGACCTGCCCCTTATTAGCTGTATGTGAGTAGAGTAAATGACTCAATTTCTCTTTGTCTCAATCTTCATCTGGAAAATGGAGATGATACAACAGCAAATCCCTCAGAGAGGGATTATTGTGAGAACTCAATCGAATAACCTAGAATAGTGCTTGACACTTTATAAATGTTAAATAAAGGTTAGCTGCTATCATTATACTTGTTATTGTTGTCACTGTGTAAAACAATCTCCAAAAATTTGTAATCATCCAAAGCAAGATTCTCTGACTACCTACCATATCATTGCAACAAACTAGTATAATCTGGATTTTTTAAGTTTGAAAATAATATCTACCACCTTTTTTGCAAGGTATAATGTAAAAATTTGATAGGTCTCAAAAATTATGGGAACCCAACTACAGAGCCATATATAATTAAGCTAACATTTGTATGAAAATTTAGAATTTCAATAGAAGTTTTCTGCATCATTTTATTTAAGCTACAAAATTTTGGTAGTTTAGGTTTATTATATTATTATTTATAGATGAAGAAATCGAGGCTTTAAAGATGTTAAATTGTTCAAAATCACATTGCTACTTTATTGATACTGAGATACGTTTTTGATTTATGTTTACTTTCTAAAATACTCTGCCTCAAATCTCTCTCGCTCTCAAATACTCTCAATGTACATGCTATGTATAATGCAAAGGCCATGTGCTTCAGAATAAAACTGGTCCTCTCTCTAATCTTAGTCCATATGTTTACTATGTGACTAAGCAAATTAACTTAATTCTGAAGTTGTGTTATATCTAAAAGAAAATGAAAATATCTACCTTAAAGGGTTTTTATAAGGAATTTAGGAGAAAAACTATTTAAATCAGTCTCTATGTTCTTTATCAGGCATAGAGAACTTATTTGAACATTATCTCATTTTCCTATCCTAATTAATCTAGGAATTCAGGAAGTTTAAATGGTATGGTAATTTGAATCTAAGTTCTTATGTGGAAAAAAATACTATTGTTTCTTAAACATGAAAATATAGCTCATTAATAAAATGAAGCAAATAAAGTAAAACTGTGCTAAAAATACCATTTTTCACTCATTGGATTGGTGAAGTTCCAAAGTTTCATGACACACTCTATTAGTGAGGGGTTTAGAGAAACAAGTATTTTCATTCATCAGTGGTGGTATGTATAAAATCTATGGAATCAACTTTTTAAATTAAAGATGCTACACACTTTGAAAAAGCAATTCAACCTCTGGAAATTTATCCATTAGTTATACTTGCACATATAGGATATAGCGAAGCACATCATTATTCATTGCAACAATGTTTATAGTAAAAAAAAAATACTGAGAATAGACTTATGTCGATCAATAGTCATTGTTAATAGACATATTAATAATGATAATGGAGATGCCAAACACTCTTCAATGTGGCTATACATGTATTAACATTTAACCCTCAAAGCAATACTCACATAGCCCTATCAGATAGGTGTATTAATATTATTGTTACGCTCATTTTGAAGTTGAAAAAAACGAAAGTATTGAAAAATTACATAACTTGCTCAAGGTTAAAAAGTTGGTAGGTGGGGAAGCCAATGGCCTAGCACTAGAGTCAATGTTTAACCTCTTTGATGGCTGTTGAACAAAGAAAAATCTTTACCATTTATACATATTTATCTTCATTAAATAAAATTATAATATGCTTTTATAAGGTGTATGTCATGCTACTATTTGTTTAAAATGCGGAAAATAAATTGTATGTGTATATGTACATGTATGTGTGTATGTATCTATGTATATATTATAAACATATATACATAGATATTATATAAATATATTATATACATATGTGTGTATATATACATATATGTGTGTGTGTGTGTGTGTGTGTGTGTATTATATTGAAACATGAATGTAGGGGTAGGGAAAAGAGTTAACCCCAAAATAATACATCATAGTTATTATTTCGATATTTTTTTATTCTTAAGTTAATTTTATCAGGTAATATGTCTCTAGTAGAATCAGCATTACTGAAATAGCTAAATGAAGTCGAATATTTGTGATTTAGACACCTGGAAAATTCCACCAAAATCAGAAAAATAATGCTTTGAAAACACATTTAGAGGGGTGTCTGGAAGAGTGATGCTAAGAAAACACAAAGAAAAAGGAATCGGGAGACTGAGTGTTAGCCAGCTCTGGTCAAACCAGATATGTAATTTTAAAAATACCTGTTTCTTAAGAAGAAACCCAAAACTAAAGTATAGAATATGGAAGTGAAAAGAGCTGACATATGATGTTTCAGTTTGATGTCATGGAACTATGACTTGGAACAAATATATTCTTCATTGACCTTTAAAATCATCATCTTCATGGTGGAAATTTCGATGATTTAACTGCTTATTTTACTGTGTTATTTTGAGATTTATATTAAGTAATATTTATTAACACATTATGGAAACTACCCATATGTCCACTTCTATTAGTGGATACCTTTAGTTCTAAAATTCCCTGACTTAAAAGACCATGGAAATCTGATGCCTATCAGATCCTAAAACTTCATTTAAGTGTTCAAGATCTCTTCCTTCACCACGGAAACTCTTTACTTGCATTCAAGTACGTAAGTACATTACACAGTATTTATTTTTAGATATGCCTTTATTCCTTTTTATTTTTAGTAGGTAAATCATTAGGATAAAATAGCCTCACCAAAATATGCAAATTTCATGAAATATATTACAAGTAGGTCAGAGTACACCCTCCCTAGCTCAAAAAACACAAAACCAGAAAAAAATAACAATGGCCAAAGTTTCAAAAAAAAGAGCTGAACATTTCTTATATTCTATATGAGAAAGTTTTTGATTTTTCTACTAAGTTCCCCAATTCCCATAAACCATAGGCACCCTTTCATAAGAGAGGGAGTACAAACAGTGTTCTTTACTATTTTCTAAGAAAACAGAGTTCCTGCCATACAAAGGCAGACAGACCCTCAGGACACTCCAAAGTTCCTGCTAAAAGTTCAAAGTGGGGCATAAAAGCAGTCCTATCAATCACAACATGAAACACACATTTCTCACACTCTCACGGGGGTGCAAATATTTATGCAGCTTTGGACACTTATTTTCCTCATGCTTTTTTACATCAGCACAGCAACTATATACTTCTTGGGTTGGGGGCAACCTTCATGCATTCTGTGAACTTGAACATATTGCATTGAATTTTGTAGTCTGTACTTTATATATTATCTCTTAAGGTTTTCAAATTTCTGTTATTTCTCTTTCTTCTCAATCATAACTAAACATCCCTCCCACACAGCCCAGCTGTTTCTCTGTTTCAAAGAAGGCAAGTAATTTAACATCATAAATACAAAATTTTATCTCAAGGTCAGAGTCAAAAACTTTTATGTCTCATTAATTTTCAGAATCCCCAACAGTTTTTCTCATTGAGCTATACCATTTAGATGTTGGTATGTGGAAAAGCATAGGATTTGTGTTATCAGTTAAAACACAAGACTAATATAAAACATTTCCAATTAAATGTTCGTACCTATTAAACAGCAACATAAAACCTTCATAAGGTTTCTGGTCCATTTAATAGAAACTTTTCCTCCCATTGATGAGAAGTCAACAAACTGGGAAGGAGCAATGATTAACCACATGAACTAAGGAGAAGATGATTAGATACTCTTACCTGGATATCTGATAAAATGAGACCTACCTATTATAGATGGTTCATCAGCCATATGTATTAACAAAGGCACATGGAAGAAATAACAGCAAATTACTAAGTAACCCAGAAAGTGACGAAATCACACTTTTGACAAGTCTGTTTAATCCAGTGTGGTAGAAAAGGCACAACTCCAATAAATGTATCATTTAGCTTAAATAACTATATATATTAAATAAATATATAAATATATATTAATATAAATTAATATAAATATAAATATAAATATATATATATATTACCTCTTTGAGGTAATCCACATCTGAACACTGAGACATAAAACTGCTGACCTTTATTTCTCTCCTAAAACAAACCATTTAGGTCACTCATGTAATTTTTGGAAGTGATGGATTTAATTTGAAAATATTAGATAGTTCCTAGAAATTCACTAAGTGCATAATAAAGAAAACCTACACTTGCAGCCACCTGATCTTTAATAGTCATGTATTTAATGATAAACAGTAGCTTGATAATATGAACAACCTTCCATCCCTTTAGAGCAGAGGTGTCAAAACTGCGGCCCACGAGCCAACTGCGGCCCACAATCCATTGTTAATTGGCCCGCAGCAAATTCCAAAAATATATCTAGTTGACTTAAATAAACCAGGTGAGGCAATACGTACTTCACCTCGAGTGAGTGGCCCGGCTGTTTGTGTGTTTTACCGCATATGGCCCTTGGTAAAAAACGTTGAAAAAAGTTTGGACACCCCTGCTTTAGAGTCTACAGCAATGTTTCTCAAAATTATCATATATGAAGCAGTTGACTGAAAATCTTACTGATATTTATTTCCTCACCTATCAAAGAACGTTACTTTTCCCCCTGAAGCACTAATTTTATCATTAAGAAAACATGGGGCTGGAAAAGATACATAATTTGCCCAAGGCCAATTGTAAATAATGGCAGAGACTCTGGGTCTCGGCTTTCAGTTGTGTGTCTCCACATGTGTTCACAGATACCATTTGTTTAGGATAGCATGTTTTCTGTTTCATTTTGTTCTAGTGGTTTTAAAATATGGTTTTATAATACTTTATCTCCCCCCCACTCCCCGCCAGTGATTGTCCCTGGGTTTGTTGTCCTCTCTTTTGAATCTGGATGGGTTTATGACTGCTTGGATCAATGCAATATTGTGTTCAAATTTTGAGGTAAAGTCACAAAAGACCACTGAGCTTTTGCATTGTTTCCTGGGTACATATCTATGGAAGCCCCGAGCTTCCATGAAGCAACCTGCGGCTACCATGATTTGAGCAAGCCCAAGCTTCATAAATTGGTCATGCGTGGGACGTCTGGTTGTCTGTCTCAGGTGAATCCAGCCTTTGAGCAATTGCATTATAAGCATAAGACATGTATGTGAAGAAGCCTCCAGCCTTTCAATTCAAATGTTCCTGGCTGAAACCCAAGTTATTGTGGAACAAAGACTAGCTATCCCTGAAATGCCTTGTCCAAATTCTTTATTTTAAAAATTTGTGAGCATATTAAAATGGTTGTTTTACACTAGTCATTTTGAAGTGGTTTGTAATTCAACAACAGATAACTGGAAAATGCTTAGGTCTTAGTTTTCTATGGGTACAGTGTACTGGCTAGTTTGATAAATTCAGCTACTGCCAATCAAAAGCAATTGTTGTTCCACAGGTTTATTTTTCTTAAATAATCTTTATTTGGACCTATATTTGTTCCATCTTTTCATATATTATATTTATGAGAATGGAATAGACTGGTTCTGTGCTATTGCTTTTTTTGGACAAATATGTATTTTAAATTTCATTCATTCATTCACGAAATATTTATTAAATATATAATCCATGTTTTAAAAATGGATATATTTAAGAACTTAAAGAGATGAACAAAATACAAAACAAATGCTCTCCAGAAGGGTGGAAGACAGGGGAGGAGTTGGTATTAGTCATAAAGAATGTGATCAGTATTATGTGTCATATTTTTCCAGATTCTTGAGTTAACTATTTGATTAATTTCTCTTTTTTTTCTTCCTCCTCTTATTTTATAATGAAAGCATTTAAAATTTTAGGACTTAGATTTAATCCTGAATACTGCTTTTGCCTCATCTCAGAGTTTTTGCTTTATTTATAATACTTTGTTTTCTAAATTATATATAGTTGTAACTTTAATTTCTTTTTACCAAAATAGTTATTTTATACCACACTCTTAAGATTTTAAGTGGTTTAGCTGTTTATTTACTTATTTGTTTATTATTTTCGGTTTATACTTGACCACAGCATGGTCTGAGAATGAAAACTAAACATTTTCTGGTTTTAGAATTTTTGAATGGTGTATGTGTGTGCATGAGTGTGTATGTGTGGTTAGTCATTAGACTAATTTTTAAAATATTGTGTCAGTATAGGCAGTGCTTACAAATATAAAATGAAGAGTTCTTTTAAATATTATTTTTCATTATTTTAATCTTCAATAAGATTTATTTGCTAAATGTTTACATTCCCTTTCTTTACCTTTCAAAGATTGTTTCATGTTTAAAGTCTACCATTACTATAATTATTCGCTTGCATACAGATACAAAAGTATTAAGGAATATGCAGTGAGTATTCCTCAAAGAAAAGAAGAAATTCATGATATATTGTCATAGTTTTTAGTTATAACAAAGAAAGGCTGGGGAAAACTAGTGGTATGAGTAGTTTTATAGCTATAAGGCAAAATTAGGAGTGTTTCTAATTAACAACTAATTCTAAGAAAATATACTAATAAGAAAGTTTGCCTCCCAGTTAAATCATGGAATTTATTTATTTAAAATAATAAATTAAAAATCAACTAATTAAACAACATAAAACAAGCAAGGGATTTCACTATTCCTAAAAAAAAAAAAGTGATCAAATAGAACACATACTTTAAATGTATTAAAAAGTTCAAAAATGAGAGCAAAAAGAACACCCAAGGAATGTTTTTTATGCAAAATAATTTGCATAATACATCTTTAACAAATTGATGCCATAATAGACATTTTTAGAGTTACATTATATGTAACTAATGAGAATTGAAGAAATGTTAATGTGTATCATAATTATCAGGCAAGCACATTCCTCATTTTATCAACTTTTTCTAATATCTTATTTTACATACCTGACATTCAAGAAAAATTTGATCATTTTTCTGGATCAAATAAAATTCTGTTATAATTTTAACCTAATTTTTTACGTAATTATTATTAGGTAACTCAATAAGCATATTTTTACATATGACTTGGTGTTAAGCTTGGCCCTATGCAAAGCAAGAATAAATCTAAGAATATAGCAAAGATAATTTTATATTTATATTTTTGGTATAACATAAAAATATAAATATATTTCTCATATCAAGGTAGAAAGAAAAGCCTGATAGCTTTGTCAATGGATTGAAAACGTAGGGTGAAGAAAGCGCTCTTTTGTAGACATGCTAACCCTGCACATCAGGTGAGAAGGTGGAAAGCAAGTGCGGCAGAGGGACTTTGAGTCATCTTGTTAAAGCTGACGGGCAACTCAGGATGGTTTGATAAAGCAAAACAAAACAATATAAACCACTGGATATTCAAATAGCACAATAACTGGGAAGGACCCATTCTTTTTGTCCACAAACTCTCTACACTGACATATGTAATGTTTACTTTGTTCTAAGATTCCCAGTCTCTGGAATTTTCTTGTTCGTTACTCATGTCAACATGAGCATTCAATAGTGAATATAAAACATACTCAGATGAGTCAATAAGTTCTTATAAAGGTTGGATGTATGAAATTGCCTTTTTAACATTTCAGAGTTATGTTTAATATTTTACTTCCAGCTCTTTTAAATCATACGTTTATGTCTAAAATAAACTCCACTAAGATAAGATTAACTTAATTTAGTGCATTTCACTCAAATACACAGGCTGTGAACTGTAGTACGCTACTGAGGTGAACTCAGTTGAGTCCTCTGACACATTTTTTTCCCCTATACATAATTTCACAAAGACACAGAGTCAATGATCAATTTTATGCTTCCTAGTATATGCCCAAGGTTGTTTAACACTTGAGTATTTAAAACACATTCCATGTAATTGAATTTTCTAAAAAGTATTAAAAAAATACACAATTAACAATAAGCATGTTTATATTGAAATGGCTTAATTTAAAAAAAAAATGCAGTTTTCATTTTGCAATTGTTCATAAATTTACCCCCTCCAATCAGCATTTTGTTGCTTTAATACCATTTAGTTATTCAATTTAAACTATATTCATGGTAATGGATTTCTTGATACAAAATAGCTCCAATGTAGCACATGTATGGAGAAGAAATGCCATTATTACATTCTTTTTTCAACTTAACTCCCATTTGAATATCTTGACTCTATAATGTAAGTGCAACACTCAAAAAAAGTCAGCAAAACCAAGTGCCCTCTGAGGGGTTTCTGTATAATAACAAATAGCTAGATTGGTAGAATTATGATGAATGATTCACTTTTTGGGTTTTCATCTATATTTGTGGTATGATGCATACTCGTACATCATTTAAAATGGATGAATGTTTGGACAGTAATTAGTTCAGGCTTTTCTAATGATATAGGTTTTTCTTTCCTTCATTTTTTCGTTTGTTTGTTTTACATAATATACATATAACCAGGCCTCACAAACCTATGGATAGAAATGAAGTCTCACTGACATTGGTGTCTGTAAGGATTGTTCTTAGGCCCCTTTACATCTCCAAAGCAAATCTATTCTGGTCCCTCATCAAGAGCTCTCTTCATTCATTGGCTGCCTGTGCCTATAGTAGAACCATAACTTCATGCAAAGCTGCCCTTAACTGGAGATCAAACCTGTTCTTGGTCAGATGTGGGGAAAATGGGCTTTTCCTCCCCCCTGTGTCACAACTTGTCTCACATTTTTCACAAAACTATCTCTTTCACTTTTGGTCCTTCACCTTTTTATCTGCTGAAGTGAGGCTTCACAGCAGTTTCTTAAGGCCTTCCAAGACGGGGAGAGAAGAAAAAAGGACAAATACCATGACATCTTTTTCATTAATTTTTTTTTTTCATCCCATTATTACCTCCTGGTCTTGCCCCCAAAATAACTTCCACCTCCTTTTACCCAAAGATACAAGCATCCATATATATGTTGTATTAGTTTCTAATTGCTATTACAACAAAGTTAGCAGGTGGTAGCAACACAAAATTATTATCTCACAGTTCAGCGGACGAGAATTCCAACACAAGTGTCACTAGGCTAAAATGGCTAAAATCATGGTGTCAGCAGGGCGATAATTGCCTCCAGGGGCTCTAGGGAAGAATCCATGTCCTTGTTCATGGAGATTATTGGCAGAATTCAGTTCATGTGGAAGAACTGAAGTCCCTGATTCCTTACTGGTTGTTGACCAATTGCATTCCCTACTCCTAGAGGTCATCTGCACTCCTTGGCTGCGGGGCTCCTCCATCTTTAAAAACAGCAATAATAGACAGAGCCTCTTTCAGGCTTTGAATCTCCCTTTGCTCTTCCTCCATTATCACATCACTGTGACCCTGTTTCCTACCTTCCTCTTCCACTTTTAAGGCTTCATGTAATTAGATCGGGCCCTCCTGGAAAATCCAGGATATTCTCCCCATCTCAAGGTACTTACACTTAATCACATTTGCAAAAGGCCTTGTGCCATGTAAACTCACATATTTACAGGTTCTGAGGATTAGGATATAGACACATTTGGAAGGGTCGTTAATGAGCCTACCACACATATCAATATAAAAAAAAAATTCTGAGCTGTCACTAGCCACCAGCTCTGCAAACAGACTCAGAATTCCAATTTGAAATCAGTTGTTGTGATAATAATTCTGAAATAATAAAACATGTGGGAAGTGGAGATATGGAGGAAATAAAATGAACTTGCATATGTATATAGATTTTGTTCTGAGAGACACGATGGCGGCGGCATGGTTTTCAGGGAGCAATAGGAGTTAGCAGATTAAATCATAAGACACAGGAAAGGAATGCTTACAGCGAAAATTTTGACGTGTTTCTAACAGAACTGTAGCCCTAGCAGATGCAGCTATAATAAGAGCATAGACTTTCTGTATGTATCCAATGTCATTTTGCTGAGTTTCAAGCACGAAGAAGCTGAGCTCTCCTCAGAATATAAATCATGTCAAAAGTAATAGTTAAACTCCAAAATAAATTAAGTAAAACTTAAAGTGACTTTTTCTATGCCTAGCACATATAGACACAAATTAGGACCATATGCTGTATGATGATAATATTCTGCCAAACAAGAAAATGTCTCCTTTAAATAGACAGCTATATTTTCTGGGTTATTGAGCTGAAAGGAAAGAACATTACATAATGTAGTTTCAATCAAAGAAACTTTAGTGACCAGTATTATTTCTATATCATTTTTTTTTACAATGGGGTTTGGAACTCCATCTATATTGTGTTGATATAGCAATGTTAACTAGGGAGAGGCAGAGGACATCTATTTATTTATAAGCAAATGTCACTAAAATCTAATGACATGCACTTGAGAAGCTGAAATTTTTCTTTAAGTGGTTGAATCGTTTTATGTTTAAGATGCACTAAATAATATTTTGGAGGGCATATGTTCTACTAGTTTGCTTTTTGTTTTTAAATATATATATATATATATATACACACACACACACACACACACACACACACACACACACACATATATGTATTTAATTGTAGTTGACATTCAATATTATTCAGCTTCAGCTTCAGGTGTACAGCACAGTGGTCAGGCATCTACATCATCCCTGAAGTGGTCTCCCTAATAAGAAAAGTGCCCATCTGACACCCAACAAAATCTGCACAACATTATTGATTCTATTCCCCAGACTGTCTCTCCTATCCCCGTGGCCATATCATGACCACTAATTTGTACTTTCTAATCCCTTCACCTTCTCCCCCAACCTCACCCCGCTCCTGTTGAGCAACCATCAGTTTTTCTCTATATCACTGAGACAATTTGTTTAGTTTGCTCATTTAGTCTGTTCTTTAGATTCCACATATAAGTGAGATCATATGGTATTTGTCTTTCTCAGTCTGCCTTAGTCACTTAGCATCATATTCTCTAGGTCCATCCATGTTTTGGCGAATGGTAAGATTTCATTCTTTTTTATGGCCGAGTCTAACCATTACATTGTTTTGTACACCTGAAACTAATTTAAAAAATACGAAAATAAAATAAAATAAAATAAACCTAAGCTCTCAATTTTAGTTTTAAGTGTAAAAATAAAGAAGAAGGAAGTACATGAGCCATTTGAGGAACTAAAAGACAAAGGCATAAAGTGTGTTTGTGCCTGGAAAAAAGTTGCACTCTACAGTGCTTCCTTAGCAGTCTGAAACTATTCAATGTCAACTACGGTTGACACGTGAACAACCATACCATAATGATGCAAAACATTCCTCCATTCTCCAGGAAAAAAATTACATTTTTATACTGTTTGGTATACAATAGGGATAATGATAATACATACTTCACAGCACTGTGTGAGTATCAAATCAGATAATACAGGCAAAACAATTAGCACTGTGCCAGCATTCATGCAAACACTTAATACATTCCAGATATACATATGAATACTCGATATATTTCAGATATTGCTATTGGTAATGTGTCTAAGAAACAAAACTATTTAAACGATGCATAAAAAGCCTTGTGTATCCAATAAAGTATAATTTAAAAACATTAACCTATATTTTCTTGTTGGCATATTTTGTACTGGATGTAACAAATAGGTGATTGACTTGGGCTTTGTGTTTCTGCAAGTATTTTAATGTCATATAAACTAGCTTTGTTTTGGGGAGCATGTAGAAAAAAAGTGCATTTCAAGGAAGAAGAAAATTCAGTGAGGTTAAAAAACTGTCAAAGATTACATACTCTTTCTTTAATTTTGGTGAAGTGCTACTGATATTTAGTGTCTGGGGGCCAAGGATACCAAATATTTTCCAATGTCCTTGTATAGTCTCATAAAACAAAGACTTATCATACCTAAAATTCCTATAGCATTTCAGAAGGAGAGAAAAATGGAAAACTGTTATGGCGTGAGGCGTTTCTATTAGCATCATGAACCCCATGACTATTGTACACAATCTCACTCCTTTTCCCCCCTCTAGTTTTATTATCTTTCCTTGGCTAAACCACATCCTAGTTGAATCTCCTCTGCATCTCCAACTGTTGAACGGGACCCAGCTTAAGAAACACATACCACCTTGACTGACCTTGCTTCAAATTCATGACTGCTAAACTCATATAGTTCCTTACTATTGCCTGGCCCATTTTCTCTCTTATATTTCTGGAGGCTATTTCATACTTTCTCCTTTCTTCTGGACACTCCAAAATCCTCCTCCTATATCCTCATGCTCAACTGTTTTCTATTTTTCTAATACTATAAAGGCCAACAGAAGAGAACGTGAATACTTCCCAGCACCACTTCAATTCATCTACAAGCGTATATGTCCTTATTTTCTTTCTAGAAAAAGAAGTCTATGCTTACTATCTCCAAATCCTTTCTCCTCATTCTCTCATAAATACACTCCAGACAACTTTATGTCCCCATCACTCTACTGAAGGTGCACTTTTCAAGGTCACCAGTAGCATCCATTGCTAAATCCAATGGTCAATTCTCATTTCTTACCTTATGTGGCCCATCAAACAGTATTTGACAAAGTTGAGCACTCGATTAACTCAATTGGTTTTCAATATACCACTCTTGGCTTTCCTTCTACCTTTCTGGCTGTTCTTAGTCTCCTTTTTGGTTCCTCCTCACTTCCCTACCTCTAAGTGTTGGAGTGCCAAAGGACTCAATCCTCAGATCTCTTATATCTCTTTATTCATATTCTTGGTTGTCACGTTTAGTTTTCAGGCTTAAATGACAACTGAATCAATGATTAAGACTTTTTTTTTTTTTAATCTTCAGTCCATATTCCCCCACCACCACCATTGAACTTCAGACTTGTGTAACAATTATCGTCTTATTATCTCCCATTACATATGGAAAAGACATTTCTAACTTAATAGAACCAAGCAGGCTGAGCTCCTGATTTTCCTCCCAAAATATGCCATTCCAAGTTTTTCCCATCTAAGTAAATAACAATTCTATTCTTTCTGTTGTTCAGGCCAATGACTTTGAAGTCATCCTCAACTCTCCTCTTTCTATCACGTTCCACAGCCAAACTGCCAACACATTTTCTTTTTCTTTTTTGTCTTTACCTTCAAACAATATCCAGAATCAAATAACTTCATTACCTCCCTGCTACCACTCTAGTCCAAGCCATCAGATCTACTGACATGACAATTGAAAGACTCTGGTGTCCCTCTTTCTGTCCTTGTTCCCTTTCAGTCTGTTCTCAATGTAACAATCATATTGACTCTGTTAAACCATGTCAGATAATTGCACTTTGGTGCTCAAATCACCGCAATGGCTTATCATTTCACTGTGAAGAAATGTAAAGACATTTCAATGGCCTAAAGGCCGACAATATTTTACCCCTCCCTATCTCGTTCTACTCTCCCCTTCACTCACCCCAACGTGAATGTTTTTAACGTACCAGACATGTTCATATTTTAGGACATTTGAAATTTCTTTCCTTTAAGATCTTCTTGCCCAACATTTCCATATAGTCCGCTCCTTTAATATCTTCAGTTCTTTGAATAAACATTCTATCTAAAATGTGGGCACTACCCTCCTGTCATTACTCTTCCTATCCCTTCCATGCTCTATTTTTCTCCTTAGCTTTATGGCCATCTAGCATACTATATTTTATGTACTTACCTAATTATTTTTCCCCTTCTAAACGGAATGTAAACTCTGGGAAGGCAGGGTTTTTTTTCCTGTTGTGTTCACTGCTCAGAGACTAGAAATTTCCTGACAAATAACAGGTGTCAACGAATACATACATTGGTCATCAAATGGTAACTTGCAATGGTAATTCCCTTAAATGTCTATCTTGAGCACTTAAGATTTTGTAATGATATAATTAAACACAATAGAAGAATACTATATAACTACCAGGAGAGTGAGAGCTTAAGTGGAAAGGGTGATAATTGTGCATGAAAAATAAACTTCATTTATTTCATAGATTTTTCTTAGGGCTGGATTTACTGCATTACTCAGTTACCTGTAGCAGGGGTCTCCAGACTTTTGGTTTTACATTTTATCAATAAAAATGATTTTTTAGGAAATATATATATATATAATATATATATATTATATATATATTATATATATATATACACACATACACTGATATATGAGTAAATACTGATATATGAGTAAATACACACTCTCTTTATATACATATTTATATATTATATAGTGTGCTATGACACTGACATATATTTATTAAGAAAACAGACATTTAGAAGTATGAGAAATAAACACTTTTAAAATGTTTAATTATTGATATAAAATTCCTCTTTACTCACTAATATAATGGTCTTTTTCTAGAAAGAGCAACATAATTAAAAATACTTTTCTAGTTCTTTTTCTTAATTACAATTTTATTGGAGGTGACAATGGTTAGTAAAATTACACAGGTTTCAAGTGTACAATTCTGTAATACATCATCTGTGTATCACATTGTGTGCTCACCACCCAGAGTCAGTTCTCCTTCCATCACCAAATATCGGGCACCCTTTACCCTCTTCTACTATCCCCCTTACCCTCTGGTAACCACTAAACTACTGCCTGTGTCTATGACTTTTTGTTTCTTTATTTGTTTGTCTTGTTCCTTTGTTCCTTTCAGTTTTATATCCCACATATCATGGAAGTAATATGCTTCTCGACTTTTTCCATCTGACCTATTTTGTGCAGCATATTTCAAGACCCATCCATGGTGTTGCAAATGATACTAAACTACTTAGTGATACTACCAGGTATTAAAATTTTAAGTTCTGTTTCTAGGTTCAGTTTAATACATAGTATTAATAGTGGTTTTCACAGCTTAAAAGACATACATACACAGAAGTACACAGGTCCTATTAAAAAAATTACATCATTGGTGAGCATATTAAATCATGATAATCATTTTTAATCCTGTCCACCAATTATTTTATGTTCTGGTTGAAATTTGGCTAGTAAATTTCCTTATGATAATTGGCTGTACTTGAAAATTATTTGGAAAATGTGGCATTTTAATGTATGTTTTAAAAAGTTTCAGAGCTCTCTGAAACTTTGTATTCAGACAACTTTAAAAATAGGTTAGAGAATTCTGTTTTCATGTTCCAAAGTACAGAAAAGAGTATTTGTGTTGATAGACTAACATTAATTTGAGCCACAAAATGATAGAAACTTTCGGAACCATGGCTTTTAAAATTGTTCCTGTGTAATAAAAGCTGCTTTTGCAAGATAATTAATTTCTCACTCATTCACCAGTGTTTTGTCAGGATGTTGTCATTACTTCCACTTCATTTTGTGACTGGGGGAAAGCTCTTACATAGAGAAATGGTAAGTAGTAGTATTTTCTAGTTCTTTGCTTATATGTGCATCATAAATTCTACATTCACTGTAGTTTTTCAAAGGGATGTTACATCCATGTGCTCATTTGGTAAATTTTTATTTGTTAAAAAACTAGGTGATAAGACTCATAAATCAACTTGGCTGAACAAAATTAAAGTATAATAACACATCAGGTAATAAACAAGTGCTGTTCCCACTATAAAGACCCCACCTTGTAAATGCAAATTTCTCCCTCAGAACCTCTTGCACTTGATACTCCTCTTGATACTTTCTAATTTTTAGATTAAATAAAATATTTTTATAGAAGTCCTAATGTCCCTCCTACATATACTTCTATAGATCACATACTACCTGGGTTCTTGAAGAATGCTGACTTAGACTGCTTTTTTTTTTTTTTTAACCTATATATTTTGACATACTTGATTTAGAGCAGTATTAGTTTTAACCCAAACTCATGAAAACTAGCAAATTACCAGAAATTCTAGAAGGAATAGCTGGCAAACCTCTATTATACCTAGGTACTTTTATCACTGGCACCGTTAAGATATATCGAAGTATTAGATATATATAGGCCTTATATATAAATATTTAACAATAAATAATCACTGCTTTTTAATAAAAATGATGAAAGTTTTAAATATATATCTAAAGTTAAGCATCTTCAAATGAAAATATTATCTTCCATACTACTTTATTCAACATAAAATATACAAAAATACCCTAATTTTCTCCAATTTAAATGCTTTCTACATTTTGATCACCATAATTCTCTCATTCATTTTACCTATAACAGATTACAATTTAATATGGCCAGAATGTCTTCATTATAATAAATTTCAGAAAGTACAAAATTGTAATAGGCATTTAATAAATGTTACTGAAAAATGAGAATATCATTATGTCAACTTGGAGCCTATTGCTATTTGATATTATAGAGGCAGTTCACAGCTAATCACATTTTCCCCCTTGAATTTTAACAACTAAATGTGCTTTAGCCAGTTTTCAGGAAAGTCTTTATAATTTGCACCAGTATGTTGAATGTGTATTAAATATCTAAATCCCAGATTTATACAATTTAATTGGGTACACTAAATATAGTTGAATAGCTATATTTAAGGTAGCATGAAGAGGAAGGGTAACCATGAAATAAATAAAATACTCTTCTTCCCATAAAGAAGTTTAAAGAGAAATAAAAACTCTATGTACAAATGGACCATTTTCATGATAAAATAAGACATCTCAATTGGGATGGCATTATATATTACAGATATTATAAGAGTATACTGTGTTTTTGATACATTGAATTAATTACCAGGCCATCTGCAGTAATAGCAAGACTGCTCTTAATGGCATCTGTAATCATGAATTTAGGGATATTATCTGTCTTAATCTAATTTACACTTTACATTTCAGTGCTTTAATCCTTGATTCATTACTCACAGTTTCTGCACTTTCATTAAAATATATCAGGACCCTATGGCAATGAAAATTTGGGGTTTCTGATGTTGGAGGAAAAACAAAAACTATTAAACCGGATGAATTCTGGTGATGTGAGCCAAGAGCTTTTGGCTTCAGGATGGTGCTGGTTGGCCTACAAATGACAGTAATCTCCTCCTTCATACACTTCTAAGAAGAAAAAAATAACACATACACTTCTTGACTCTACTAGGTTAACACAGAGTCTTCTGGAACACAAACTGCTGACTACTGGCCCAAGTTTATTTTTTCAATGGACCTTGAAAAACATTTTGTAAAACTTCACAAGATCCATTTGTATGTGGGTTTTGGAACTACCTCTTCAAGTAGTTCTGAACTGCTTCAAGCCCATAAATAGGAAGCTGCCTTTGAAGGACAGTCTAGAATAGATTACACACCAGAGTTTCTCAGAAACTCTGACATTTGTTTAAATTTGTCTTCATTTTTCTCTATGAAAAATTTTCAAAAGGGTCTCAACCAGGTCTTTTAACAATCATGTTTCAAAGGAGAAAACTGTATTTTAAAAGAGGAAAGGTTTGAATTTACTCACAACTTGGTGATAGATGATCTCTGTCAAAAGCACACTGGGAATATTTACAGGAGAAAAAATCTAGGGGTAAGCAATGTATAGCTCTCTGTATTACTAAGGTCGTCTTATTGAAGGTGGTATGTTGATACTCATTGTCTAATTTACATGAAAGGCTAAATTCAACCCCAAGGATACTAAATAATTACCAGAAAATATTCTAAGATTGACCAAATGATTTGGGATTCATGTGCATTCATATAATTACATAATTACAAACCTAATAGACATGAACTAATTATAAAAACAGATGTTGGAAATTGCATATGAAAAGGAGTAACTTATGTGTTTAAAATTCAAATACATATACATGTATATGTATATATACACACACATATATATTATTAAAGTATAGTTAATATATAATATGAGTTTCAGGTATACAGCATAGTTATTCAATATTTATATACCTTATGAAGTGATCAACATGATAAATGTAGTAATCATCTATCATCATACAAAGGTATTATGATACTATTGGCCATATTCCCTATGACAAATATGTATTTTTTGTATTCAAAACACACTCTCTGTATTTACCTGAATTTTAAGAACATAATTATACAGCTCACTTTCTTGTGCCAAAATTGAATTTTAAAACAAAGGACTTAATACATGCTTAAGTATAATATTTCTGATAATTACAACCTCTTTAAAGTATTCTTAATAACATTAAAGTATTTTCTAATTATGCAACAAAAATCATGCATCAGAAATAGAGAAGAATGCACTTTATATTAGCATTATTTTATTATTTATTAATTTAATGTTTACTTCATTACTAAAACCAAATAATTTCCTTTAAGAATGAAAATGAACCTCATATATCCCTCCATGACTCAACAAACTACTATATATCATGGTAAATACCTCTAATTTTAATGTAGATTATTAAATAATCCCAAGAAAATGTCTTTGGTATTTCAACCATTAATTAATGCCTACTTATAACATAGCATTAGTCATTACATATTCTAGAGATGTAAAAATCTACTTATTGCAAAACTAGCTCAAGGCTGTTCAGATAACCATGTGTCCATTCTCGTTGCAAGGAACATCTTTTTAATTATAGGAATTACTTTATATTTATATAATGTGCCAGAATATGCTCTAGGCAGCCCTAATGGATGAAAGACATGTTTTGCTCTCATGAATATTTTTCTCACCTTAAACTGCCGTGCAAGCAAATAACAGTTTTTATATACTAATAATATAAATAATAAAGTTTCTATCTCTACAATGGTATTTACTCTGTAAAAGGTTGCTGAAGGTTAGTGTAATTGTATAACCAGGGCCTCTGTTGCTAGTTACTTTGTGATTATACATTTCTAAAACAGAATTTGTTTTCTGATTCATGATTTCTATCTTACACTGAGCTCATTTTCACTCTGCATATTAAAGCATAGTCAACTATTACTGTCCGTGTTCATAATGAATCAGTAGGCAGCAATTTGTTTATAGTCACTGATTCTATTTCTTCTACAGGTAGTTTTTAAAAACAAAAACAAAGGGGAAAAGAAGTGATAAAACTTGTCCCATGTTCAGCTAACAATTGGAATTTATCACATAATTTTGGATGCTGAATCAATTTTTTTTCCTTGAAATATCAGGGTAAATAAGCATGTAAATAATTATCCAGTTCCTATTACAAACCAGATGTTTTGTGTATTATTAAATGAAATGATCATGATAATTTTATGAAGTAGCATTTACAATGTCTATTTTATAGCTAAAGTGACTAAGGAT
Organism: Rhinolophus ferrumequinum; assembly: GCF_004115265.2. Classification (NCBI taxonomy): domain Eukaryota; kingdom Metazoa; phylum Chordata; class Mammalia; order Chiroptera; family Rhinolophidae; genus Rhinolophus; species Rhinolophus ferrumequinum. The sequence continues at coordinate 77,145,275 of NC_046286.1, read as the reverse complement.
ATGAGGTGAAAGAATTTCTCTAAGATCTCACAGCTAGTAAATGCTAGGTTTCAAAAACAACATCAGGTCTATTTGACTCAATCATTTTTTGTATTACAACAGACAGCCATGAGAAATCTACATGGGTGGGGCACTCTAGCATTCTTCAGAAATACATTTTCATGGCATGGAGTGACAAAGCAGTATTTCCAGTTACTTCTTACTAAGGAAAAGAAGGAAGCAAGGAAGGAAGGAAGGAAGGAAAAAAGGAAGGAAGGAAAGGAGGGAGAACACCTTCCAGGTATGAGGGAGTAGTCTAAATCAGAAGCTTTGCTGTTGGGTTAGATTTGCAGCTAACATACTATACGTAACCCTTTATGAATCTATTGGGAATTAAAAACAAAGCAAAACAAAAACTCTGATTTGAATAATCTCTTGGGGTCCTATTGAGTCAGATGATAAGCCTTACACGGATTTCATAGGTAGTGTTTTACCCATAACCTTGAGATGCATAGGTTATGGTTCTCAGAAGGAAACTGAGAATTTTCAAGATATTCATTATAGCTCAAGCACCAGAATCCACTTCTAAGTCATTTGATTCTATCTATCTAAAAAAGAAAATAGTACAAAACTTAATTATTATACTATATACCAGCAATAAAAAAATGAATTTGAAATACAAACAAAACCCCAATATCATTTATATTAGCACCCCAAAAATGAAATACTTGGGGACTAATCTAACAAAATATGTCAAGATCTATGAGTATATGAGGAAAATTCAAAATTTTGATGAAAAAAGAAAAAAACTAAATGGAAAGATATTACATAATCATGGATAGGAATATTCAATATTTTTAAGATGTCAATTATTCCCAACTTGAGCCTTAGGTTCAATGCAATCCCAATCAAAATCCTAGAAAATCATTTTGTGGATTTCAACACACAGATACTAAAGTTTATGTGGACAGTCAAAGCCCCAGAATAGCCAGCACAATGTTGAAGGAGAATAAAGTCAAAAAGATGACATTATCCAATTTCACAACTTTTCATGAAGCTACAGTATGAAGACAGTTTGGTACTGATGAAAAAGTAGACAAATACATCAGTGAAACAGAATAGAGAGTTCAGAAATAGATCCACACAAATATAGTTATCTGAGTTTTGACAAAGGAGAAAAGGCAATCCAATGGAGAAAAAGAAATCTTTTTGACAAATTGTGCAGGTACTGGATATCCACATGCAAAAAAAAAAAAAAAAAAGGAAAGAAAAAAAAAAGAAAAAAAAAACTTGACATAGACCTTACACCCTTCACAAAAATTAACTCAAAATGGATGATAGGCCTCAAAATTGATCTTGAAAAACACAAAAATATAAAACTCCATGAGGATAACATAGGAGAAAATTTAGATGACATTAGGTTTGGCAATTAATTTTTAGATATGATACCAAAGGCATAATCTAAGAAAGAAAAATTCATAAATTGGACTTTATTAAAATTAAAAAATATTCTGCTTTGCAAAAGACACTGCCAGGAATGAGAAGATAATCCACAATTTGGGAGAAAATATTTGTAAAAGATGTATCTGATAGAGAACTTGTATAGAAAATATACAGGGAACTCATAATTCTCAGCAATAAGAAAATCAAGAATCCAGTTTAAAAATAATGAGCAAATATCTGAACAGACTCCTCACCAAAGATTGTATACAGATAGCAAATAAGCATATGAAAAGATACTCAACATCATATATCACTAGGGAATCACAGATTAAAACAATGAGATACCACTACCCACCTATTAGAATGCCTAAATTCCCAACACTGACAATACCAAATACTGGCAAGGATATGGAGCAATGGGAACTCTCACTCACTGTTGCTGGGAATGCAAAATGGCACAGCTATGTTGGAAGGACACTGGCAGTTCCCTACAAAATTATACATTCTCTTTCCTTATGACCTAAAGAAGTCGAAAACTTAAGGTCACACAAAAATTTTTGTCCAGATAAAAACCTGTGCATGGATGTTTGTAGCAGTTTTATTAATGACTGTCAAAACTTGGAAGCAACCAAGATGCCATTTAGTAAGTGAATGAGTAAATAAACTATGGTAATCCAGAAAATGGAATGTTACTTATCGCTAAGAAGAAATGAGGTATCAAGCCATGAGAAGACATGGAGGAACCTTAAATGTACATAATTAAGTGAAAAGAAAAACAATCTGAAAAGGCTACACTGTATGATTCCATGTACGTGACATTCTGGAAAAGGAAAAGCTATGGGGTAGCAAAGAAGAAAATGGCTTATCCCATCTTTGTCACTTCTAAATAATTTTAAATTGTCATGTCTGCTCAGGGGATGCAGAGTGATAGAAAGGCAGCTAGACCTAGGGCATAATAATAAACATTAAAAATGCTTTAAAATGCATACACTTCTCTCACAGAGAATATTTTGTAATCCAGCAGACTAAACAGCACTAAATCAAACATTTAAATTAAAAGCCACAGCTGACTAAATATTATTGTATCTGTTTATTTTATTATCTTGAAAGGCAGCTGCTTCCTAAGTAAAAGCAAATTAAACTTAGTTAACAAACTTCGATTTGATGGCATGAACTCTAAATTGATGTTTGCAAACAAGTGTCACAATTTTAACTTCCCTTGACCGTAAAGTAAATAGCCTACTCTTTTCTATGTCTTGCATAGAAAAATGGAACAAGATCTACAGTGGAAGTCAGGGTATCACAAATCTAATGGCAGCCTGGTCTCTGGGGAAGCTGCATATCTTTGTTCAAATGACTTAATGTCTCCCATTCTGTTTCCTCATTCCATTCCACATACTCTCAACATGCAAAAGAGATAGACCCTGGTTTAAGAGGGAAAGAGACCTCCTACCTGCTTTGTCTAGAACAGAAGAAGCACACAGAACAGTGTACAAACCATTTAATAGAATACTGCTCAAGTTCTTTCCAGTCTGAAATTTTTTGTTTCTATGTAAATATTCAAAACATCTTAACTTCCCCCCAAGCCACAAAGAATGAGACTTTTACCCAAACAATGCTGCTCAGGCTCGTACCATTTGAGGGCTGGAAAAGAATCTGGCAGACTAATTAGGCCATCCGCCTTGCTCTGAATTGATGTGGCCTTAAATGATCCCAGATTTTTTTTTTTTTAAGTTAGAAAATACATAAGGCATTTCTGAAGAAATTCCACCTAAATACGAGTAATTTGTCTAGTTTCTAATTTTTAAGGAGAATTCTACCTATATATTTCCTCTTGTTCATCTTATATGGAAACAGAATTACTATTCACATACAGCATCCATTTCTTCACGCAACGAGAAATCATCAAACTCCTATCCTGTTCAGAGCAATCTGCTATGTCCTAGAGGTATAAAGGTGAAGAGAATCCAGTTGCGTCAGGAACTCACCGTTCAGGTTGGACTAGTTCTACACGCTTGGTGGTAGGAGGTCTCAGGGGAAAAGCACAGGGAAGATCTAACTCAGCCTATCCTGGGAGAAGGGTGGTCAGAAAAGTTTCCTGTAGAAGCCAACACATGAACTGCGTTTTTTTTTTTTCCTTTTTTTTTTCCTTCATCTCGGTCTTAAATGAACTGCATTTTGAAGGATGAATAGAAGTTAGTCACTCAAGAAAATAGTAGACATGTTCTCAGAACAAAGGAAACTGTGAGATAGGAAAGTATGAGAGAGCATGGGATAAATATGGGCATTTTAATGGCTACAGGGTTCATTCCTGAGTTACAAGTCCAGAATGGTCTCAGAAATTTCATTGCATCCTTAAGGCAGTGGAATTTTAAACGGTGGACTAAGACAGTCAAATCTGAGTTTTATAAAGATCTTCCTCTATCAGGTACATGAACAAAGTAGTAGCAGATTGGGAGTGCTGGAGGTTAAAAAAAAAAAGTTAGATGGCTTCTTCTGAAATGTAGGTAAGAAATGATGTGGGCTGAACACTAACCATTCAGCGTCTTGAATCATTTTAGTTGCTTTGTTCTGACATATCCCACATATTCTATGGATGGGCTTATGTATCATCAGTGTACCGGAATATGGACAACAGCCGAAGAACAATTTTTTTTTTTTTATTTTAGTTGGTGTCAAGCCAACTGAAATATGCTTTATAGAGTTCTTATTTCACTTTATCATGCTTTGTAGAGTTCTTATTTCATTGTTAGTAGTCAGCTGATTGTGTGATTCTATTTGGTGTTAGAATCATAAAATTTTTATCTGCAGGAGACTTTCTAATTCATCTGGCTTGTTTTCATACCAGGTTTCTCTAAAACCTAGGTTTATTTTGGGGAAACCACAGATGAGGACATGGGGATATAATATAAACAAGAGCTCTGAGCCCTGTCACCCAGTATCACCAGAACCAGGCCTGCCAGTCACGTGATCAGTGCCATTCCCTCCTCCCACTATAACCAGCATGAGCCCTGTCACCTACTTGAGCCATTTTTTTTCTTGTTTTTGTATGTTTTAACTAAGATTTTGTTTGTAAAATTGGTTCACTTGTTGAAATAATTACCCCACCCCAACTTCACCAATAAAGAATTGAGGCCCAATGAAGTTAAGAGTCTTGCTTGTATTTGTAGTTGGATAGTGGGCAGCAGAACATAAATGGCAAAACTGTTGACACATTCTGGAAGAGCTGGAACCTCCTCTAGAATGTGAAACTGTCCCTAATCCTCTTGTAATATTCTAGTCCTGCCAAGTTTCCTCATTCCAGATATTGATGACAGCGCATTTTAGACTTCCTATTAAAAAAGAAAACATCTGCTTTCTAAGATTCATTTTCTTCTTATGTAAATGTGTACACTTGTGTGTGTTGTGTGTTTTTCTGTTTCTAATGAGATTGATAAATGGATTTGGATTTATGTTTGTTGTGGACGCTAATAAAGGCTTATTTTAGGGTTTCCTTGTACAGACTAAACTATTGGGTAAGAAAGTCAACTCCTGAATTCAGACTAAGGCATACTGCAGGCATTTTCTTTCTTCTTTCTTTCCTTTTTTTGCTTTGGGAGTTTTAAGTCTCAGAAATCATCCACAGATACTTAATTGATCATCAGTAATTTTTAAAAGTAATAATAAAAGAGTAGCCCTCAAAATTTGAGAAGGTTGTTAACGATGTACATTTCCATACATTTACCCCCAGATCTTTTGACTGAGTGAATCCCAGATAGGTGTCCGTAACCTCCATTTTCAATAAAGATCCCAGATAACTCTAAATGAGACTGCTGTAGGTATAACTAGAATTTAAAAGAAGGGGTTACTTTAATGGTTCCGCTCAAGCCCTTTACATGGCTTGTCTCTTTTAAGTAAAAATATTGCCCTGCATGAGTCAGGGACACGAAATCAAACCTTGGCTGAGTCTTATGGGATCAGGTTGTAATGGGGTTCATTCTCAGCATAATTTGTATTTTCCTTAGCCTAAATATCTTTCACCAGGCACAAGATTCATGTGTTTGGCACAACAGAAAATTATTTTTTGAAACACTTATTCCACCCATCATCATCCAAATTAACTGCCAGATAATGAGATACATTAAATTGCTTAATTGTTTTTTCTGTGTAGTTTCAAAAGAATTTCTAACCAAGAGCAAAATTAAGATTAAATCAAAACATAATCAAATTTTATCACTACACTTGCTTTGAAAGAAAAAGCAAGATAAAGCATTTTGGCTTTTATACAAAATCATCACATCTTAATTTAAAACTACTTAATATAAGAAGACTGTGTCCTACTCACTTTTTTTTATTTATTTTTTTTTCCTGTGATGATGAGTAAAAATAAGCTTAAGACAGTAAATGGCCTTGGGGACCGTTAATGGCCTACAAAGCATTTTGCTTGTGGTTTATTTCCACTTCCATTTCATTATAAAGACATTATTCCTAGAACACAGAGGCTGATCACTTTAAACCCAGCCCCAGATGAAAACTGGAGAAAAGGCATTTACTTGGCAAACATATCACCTCTTGATAGATTTGGACTAAAAGAGAGAGAGCCCTATATATAGTTACTTTCTAAATAAAAATACTCTAAAAAATTAATATATATGACCAAGTTTTTCCTTTTCTCTTTCCTGTTCTATTATTCATTTCTTCCTTTTTCCTTTCCTTTCCTCCTTCCATCCCCTCCCCCCCTTTTCTGTGGAGAACTTTTCTAAAATGTCAATGAAATAATGTCTGACTGAAAATCACGCCCAGTTGGGGTTAATAATAACAGCTAATACTAAATACTGATTATTCATCAGGCACCATCTAGAGTGCTATGTGTTTGTTAATTCATTTAATCCTCAAGATAACTCTGTAAAGTGGGTATTACTATTGTCTTCATTTGACACATGAGGAAACTGTGGCACAGAAAAACTAAGTAACTATATTATGATAACAGTTATTGTCTATAAAAACTAAAGTCAACACAATTCCCTGTTTCTGTGTTAAACAGCGCTGGAAACAAGCATAATTTCCTATTTTTAACAATTCTACAAACATACTCTAAGAAAACCTGGTTCCTGGACTGTGATCCATCTAAACTAGCTTACATATAAACAAATTACTTGGTCTTCAACACTTGATCCAAGACTCTTGCCTCATTCTTGTGACAAATCCAAGGCTATGGTATTATAAATTCTGCACTATTGCCTGCCTTAAAGGCAAGATCTGACTCAATCACCCTACCTTTCTCCTAAAGCCTATGACTAGCTTCCCCTGATCATTACCTACTGAGACACTAAGACTTTATCAAGGTAGCTGGTTTTCCACTTACTGAAGTAACTTCTGAAACTTAGTTTTGCTTGGTCAACAAGTTTTTTCAAGAATGTATTGGGAAAGTTGTTAACTGACATCAAATATGAGGAATCAGAAGATTGTATTTTGTTATAAATATAATAAATATCTTTCTTCTCTAACCAAAAATATCAAGGGGAATTGACATCAAATTTCAGTAACTACTTAGATGAAGAATTTTTGACATTTCTTTAAAATAAAAAACTAAAGTATGTACACTTGTGTGATTTTCAAACCACCAGTCTTTACAAAAGTTCTCTACAAATACAAAGGAGTCTCTGAGTGGTTCCCCCAATTCATATCAAACATAAACTGTGGGATTTAACAGGATTACATTAATTAAAAATACACATGTCTGTATATTATAAATATCTTCAATGTAAGAAAATATTTTTATTCTGAAATTGCACTCACTTAAGAAAGAGACCAATAAGAATGAAGAATGCAACCACGGAAAACAGCAATCAAAAACTAAAGAAAACAAACCAAAAAACCAAAAAGCAAAACCTAGTGTCTGAGAACGATGCACCCAGGAAGGAGCTCTTCCTAATAAAGCAAATGGCACATAGTGAACATTTCGGGTGTGAACACACAATGCACCAGGAGGTCTCGTTGCTTTGGAAATAGCTGTAAATATATTCATCCGAGTAAAACAATCATCTGTGTCTAGTCATGCATGCTCTCTGCTTCCGGGGCTGTTACGGCTGTCGATCTGGAGTGGAGAGGTAATGGCCTCATGATTCAAGGAAACTGCTGAAGTGTGTACTCAAGCTTCAGTTGGAGAGATGGGTTCATTTATCATCATAATAAGCTATTACCATCGAGAGGTCACAACTCATTGAAGAGACAGTCAGTCTAATTGGCTCAATTCCGTTAGCTTTTGACGGGCCTCAAGGAGATAAGCACTCTTTTGCAGGTGATTTTCAATCACCCAACAAACTACCTGTTTAATAATTCATCACATTTCAGATTGGGGTCTTATCACATAGCTCCTTTTTCCATGTGGCAAATGTCGGATTTTTAACTACTTGGACTCTCAGACCCAGGTAATAGAGGAAGAGCTTCAGAAAAAGTAAGGTAACATTTGCTTTGACTCAAGTACTAACTGCTGTTGGAGGCGATGAGAAGATCTCAGGAATAAAAATTTAAGCTTTCTGCTTCCCCAACAGGCCCTGTTGACATAACAGAATTTCTGAAACTATCAGGAAAGAGTGCTATTTGAATCTTTGTGATTAATTAAGCATGCCAACCAATTTTTAGCCTGTAGGATTAGGGCACTTAATACTTATTAGATGATGGCATCAAAGCAATAACTTTTACAACAAAGCCTAGAATAGAAAATTAATAGCTTATATTAAAATAAAAATGAAGGCTGTTCTAGTTAAACTATCTTATTTTACAACTTTGACAATATTCTATTCTTGAATAGAGCTGTATAGACAGTATCTGAGGAAAACTCACCTCAGTTCAAATATTAGCTGTAACTCTAAATAGCTAAATAACCTTATAACTACAAATATGTACTATTTTTCCCCACTATTTTTTACACAAATGTTGGTCACATATATGCTATTCTGTTCCTACGTTTAATTAGTTAACCATATACCTTGGATCATTCCACTTTAGTACACAAAAAACTTCTATCCTTATTTATTTATAGTTTCATAGTGTTAGCTTGCCTGTATGTACCAAAACTCATTTAATCAGTCTCTTACGACAGATATTTGTGTGGCTATCAATGGACATTTATGAATGAATAACTTTGCATCTCACATGTTTACATATACCTGTAGGATAAGTGCCCAGAAGAGGAATATGTAAGCATATATCATTTGTAACTTTGGGGAAGATTTCTAAAGTGGTTTTCTGGGACTGCATCAATGTATAGCCCTACTACCAATATATAAAGATTGTTGTCTTTCTTAAAGTCTTGGTAATAGTCTGTCATCCATTTTGTTGTCTTTCCTAAGATAGATGACAAATGATTCTTCATTGTCGTTACCATATTATGAATCAGGTTGAATATCATTTCATATACTGAAGAGCCATTTATATTTTCTTTTCTATGAACTATTCATTCATATCTGTTGCCCAGTTTTCTGTTGGACTATTGGCCTTTCTTTTATCAATTTTTATAACTTCTTTAGATACTAGAGATTAGCTTTTTATTCACTAAAATTATAATGACAAAGAAAATTATGGGATTTTTAAAAGAATTGATTATCTTATTATTTGTATTAGTTTGTTAGGGCTGACACAACAAAGTACTAAACAGTGAGTGCCTTAAACAACAGAAGTCCATTACCTCACAGTTCTAGAGGCTACCAGTCTGAAACCAAAATGCTTGCAGGGTTGGTTCCTTCTGAGGGTTGTGAGAAAAGGATCTGTTTTAGGTCTCTCCTTGGCTGTAGGTGGCTATCTTCATGTTCACAGGGCATTTCTCCCATGTGTCTGTCTCCAAATTTCCCCTTTTTTATAAGTATACCAGTCACATTGGTATCCTTACTTCACGACCTCATTTTTAACTTGCTACATTATAGCTGCAGAGTATTGATTATATTTATTATGTTTATGACATTGATTTCTCTAATTAGTTACTGATGGGCAGAAATCTCAAATTCCTTTTAATATTAGATCTTCAGTGAAGCAGGAATGGTAGCTAGTTATCATATCATTTGCTTGGAAAGACATGAAGCGATGCTTGTTAGCTTTATTTTGGTAACTTCAAGATAAAGTGCAAACCACTCTGCAGGTCTCTCAAAAAGCTAGCCAACTGATTTAATTTTTACCTTGCTGCAAAGCTGCTACTTAAGTCAGATAATCTACTTACTTGCTAAAATTAGCTCTCTGTGATTGTTCAGATGCTCTGTCATATAGCAATAAATAGGCAGGGGAGGAGGTGTTCTTTGACAAATGTCTGTTACTGATATAAAACTACTTCCAATATAAATTACTGCAGCACACAACTACAGAAATTCACAAAGCAATTGATATTTATTAAACAGCTTCTGTGTGCTAAGGGCATTTTTGAGAACTTTGCACATTCTGAGGGGGTGCTGGAATTCTCATTTTGCAGATAATGAAAGTAAGACTCAACTAAATTATGGGACGTGTCCAAAATCACAAAACTAATATGGTAGCAATCCAGCATTTGAATCAGATCTGTGAAAGGTATAAGGATCAAAATACTAAAAATAACTGACCAAAGTGAGATAATCACTTTCAATCAATTCTCATGGAATTGAGGGAAGAAAAAAAAAAGTATTAGTTCGCTAGTCCATGATCTGAGTGTCAAAGAATCGGTGTCTTCTGAGGACTGTGAGGGAAGGGTCTGTTGCAGGCTTCCCTCAAGAGCTTATAAATGGCTGTCTTCTCAACTGTGTCTTCAGGCCCTATCCGTGTCCCATTCTTTCCTACCACCTTGTTCTTTTCCCACTACTATCAATGAAAAAGCAATAAATAAATAAACAACAGCATATAAAGAATACTCTGGCCATGGTAAGTTCAGAAATGACATAATACTGCCTCACTAAACTACTACAACAATGGTTGGCAAGTCTCATCTATTCTAAGTGACAGAAACTAGAATATGGGGGTGGGGGCGTTGTCCCACAAGGACTTTAGTGTTTCAGAACCAGCAATGTATTGGTTCCCTATGGTTCTCCATTGAGCTGTACATGAAACACAGCTGTAAGGTGTTATTTTTTTAAAAGGATATAGAAAAAATGAAGTTGTACATTAAGATCTGATTGGAATTCTTTCAAATTGGTGCTGGTTTTGCTTTCTTTAGTTTTAAGATAAGGAACGGAGGTTGCAAAAGGAAGGCTTTTTTATACTCTTGTTAAGGCATACTCTTCTTTTTTACAATTTCAAAGAAAAATTGATACAAAAAAGTACCTCAAATTCTGTATTATATTTTGTTAATATATAACAAAAATTTAACAAATGTTTAATATATTATCATTCAATAACCATTGTGTTAAGCCTTAGGACTAAAGAGATTACAAGCCTGAGGTTCTGTGTTAGGTGGTAGTCAGTGGAAAAAGCATTATTATTTACCTTTTTTGATAGTTTTAATAATTTATTTTCCTAGGAAGAAATTTCTATCTGGTATCATATTTCTTTAACCGAAGTAACTTTCTACATTTCTTCTAGTGTACAATTGTTGATGAAAAAAAAATATGTCCACTTTTATTTCTCTAGAAAACACTGTTTGCTCTCATTTTTCAAAGATATTTTGGCTTGGTAAAGAATTGTAGATTGATAGTTTTTTGTTTCTTTGTTTGTTACTTCCTTTTCCCCCAGTACTTTAAAACATCTCTGCACTGTATTCTGGCTTGTATTGTATCTGACAAGAATCTTCTATCTCTCTTATGTTTGTTTTTCTGTACATGCTGTATCTTTTTTTGTCTGGCTGCATTTAGGAGTTTTTTCTTTATCTCTACCACTGCTTGCTTATTTCCTTCCTTCCTTCCTTCTTTCTTTCCTTCCTTCCTACCTTCCTTCCTTCCTTCCTTCCATCCTTTTCTTTCTTTCTTTAGATAATTCGATTCTGATGTATCTTGGCATGATTTTTTGCATCACTTTGGGGTCTGTTTTTACCATTATTGATTGATTTTTCTCCTGGTTATGGTTCTTATGCCCCTGCTTGTTTCTATGCCTGGTAATTTTTTTATTTGATGGCCAATATGAGGCATTGTTGGCTGCTGGATATTGTTGTAATTAATTACTATTTGACTTTGGTCAGACATGTAGCTAATTTACTTAGAATAAGGTGATTTCTTTTAAGGCTTGCTTTAAAAATTTGGGTGAATCTAGAGCATCCTGCAGTCAGGGGCTAATTTAGCCACTCTACCAAGACAATACTCTCTGAATACTTTACCTGATACCCTTTCCATTAGAAAGATTGCCCATGTCAGGTGGTGGGATAATGAACTATTACCAGCTCTGTATTAGCTCTAGGAGTTGTTTCTCTTACTACTTTTTGGTAGTTCTTCTACCAGCCTTAAGTTGTTTTCTCGAATCCAATTCAACAGTCAGCCAGCTGGAGGTTTCCCTACACAGCTTTGCAAATATCCGCATCTCTCTCTCTGTCTCTTTCTCTCTCTCTCATTCTCCATCTCTCTCTTCTTTGGTATTATTTCACACAGATTCTAGCTTCCTTGCCTCCCTGAGCTCCAATCTCTGTCTTTCAGACCATGGTGTTTGGGTTTTCCTTCAATGTACTTTACCTTGGAAACCGCACCCAGGCAATAACCTTGGGCAATTGTAGCCTCACCTCATTTATTTCTCTTTTCTCAGGTATTCCAGTCCCACACTATCTGTTGTCCAGTGTCTAAATACTGTTGTTTCACATTTTTTCCTCAAGTTTTCTTGTTATTTAAGATAGGACAGTAAATCTAGACCCTATTATTGAACCATAGTCAGAAGCAAAAATTCCAACTAGAATTTTTTTTTGTTTTAATGTATAATATAAGGTAGGGATGAGATCTTTACATGAGTTAAATGTTGATTAAAACCCCATTTCTGGCTTTCTTTTAGGAATTCCTTTGATTATTTTTAGCCCTTTGCTTTTCCATATAGATTTAATCCTTGGTACTTTTAATGTTTATTGCTATTTTTAAACCGATTTTTAACAATTGATTTTATGTATTAATTTTGTATATAGCTCTCTTCTTGATTCACTTGTTAATAAATTATCTTTTGAATTCACAAAGCAGATAACCACATCATTTACAAATTACAGTTTTATCTCTTCCTTTCCAATCTCTGTATCTTTTATTTTTCATCTTATTTCACTGTCCAGATTTTCTAGTTCAATGTTAAATAAAAAAGAGTCATAGTGAAAATTGTCTCATATTTGTGATCTTAAATAATTCTTTAGACATTTTATATTAAATCAGATATTTGCCATTTGTTTTTGTGTCGATACACTTCATCAGTTAAAGTAGTGCCTTTCAACCCTGGTTGGCAATTTTTTTTAAAATATCATGAATCATTATTTAATTTTACTTATATCTTTTTTATGCATTTATTGAGATAATTGTTGTTTTATTTGTTTGTTTGTTTCATCTCTCTCTCTTTTAACTAGTCAATATGGACAATTACTTAAACTGATTTTCTGATATTAAACGAACACTGAACTCGTAATAAACTTAATTAGCCAACTAAGTTTTACCATTTTTACACATTATGGCTTCAGATTGTGCATGCTTTTTTAGTATGTTTGCATCTATTTTCATGAGGGAGTTTGGGGAGTTGAATATTTTCTGACATGTTTTGTGCATAATCTGTACAACCATTATCTTCCTTTACCTGACCAGAAAACTCCTACCAATGCAGCCCTAGATTATATTAATGTCATTAGCAACTGCATCTCAAAGTCAACTCAGATTGAAAGTATTATTAAGTAAACTCATTAATTTTTACTATCAAATTGTTCTTAAACCAAATGTTCCTATTTAGTACTTGTTCAGTTGGTCAATTGTAAAAACTGATCTTTGTCCCTATTATACTTCATTATAAAACGTTATAGACAGAATAATGCATCTGGATATTAAAATGCTCTTTTATAAATTTTAGCAGGAAAAATATCACTATAATATCGGTACAAGGGTAGGTAAGATTGGGAGATTTTTATGTGTGAACTTGAGTCCTCACAGGGGGGCTAACTTTGCATAGTAAACATTGCCATAACACCGGGCAACAACTAAGTTCTTGGTGTTTTGTTAACAAATGTGTTTTCTGATTTACCCCTAACAACTCATTTGATTTATTTTAGGCAACAGATTGTTTTCTTGGTACTACTCCATTACCAAATCGTTCTTGATGAGACCTGATTTATGGAATAACAGTTCAATACAGTTGATAGATCCTATTTACTTTTATGACCATGCCATTCTCTACACTTGTACACACTTTCGTATTAATCTAATTAATCCAAGACTTAAATGGAGGAAGCTAAGGATGGGGGGAGAGGATTCGACCTTTACTTTTGAATAATTTTGAGGAATATGGAATGAAGAAATCACGAATTATACTGCTACAATGAGAGTGGATCATTTTACTTATATCTTTTTTATGCATTTATTGAGATAATTGTTGCTCGTTAGTGAGTTTTTCAGTTTTTAAACCAAAATTGAAATCATCTTCTAACTTTCACATAAATCCCAATACAAGAGTCATTTCTGAGTCAACTCCTACTATTTTTTGTTGTTGCTAAGTATGTAGCATTAATCACAAAATATTTTTTAAGTTCCTTTTATGTGACAAGAACGACCCTGTCCTGTAAATCTCAAATATCAATCTCCTTCAAATCCACAGCCTTAATTTGTGGTCTGGAGGAGCAGAATGGAAAGTCACGCAAGCACAACAAAGAAGTTCCAGAGATTACTTTTAGAATCCAGATGCTATTTTGTCAGCAAACTCACAATGTGCATCTTAAACTAGGCTATAGGTATACTTGGCAACTGCATGAAACAATTTAAAAGCTTTTCAAAACTAGAAACAGGAAAAGATAGCATAATGTTGTTGGAAATAAGCATTGTTTTGTAAAGAACAAATCACATAAGATTAATTTAATAATGCTCAGAGACAGAATTTCAAACCTTAATGGTAATGAGGAAACAGCAGACAGTCCAAGCCAGATTCTCTGGGAACTTTACAGACGCGAAGAGAATTGCTTTTGGAAGCTGAACTATTTCAGACCACTAGGGTAACCTTAAGTAAATGACTATTTCAATGTTCCAATAGAACTTAGTTTACTAAAGCAGTAAATTATTCCAACTCTGAAATACCCAAACTGTTTCTAAATAGCTGTATCCTGTAGCAAAACAGCAGGACTCTGTTCTTTAGTGTTTTCCATTCCTGCCTAGTTCCATGCTTAAACAAACGCTCTAAAACCAAGCATTAACATTCGCCAAGCATTTTGAAAATGAAATGATGCCTAGTACAGCCCTCTGAGTGCCTGACTTCATTCTCTTTGACTATCCTGAATGAGGGGAGAAAATTAACACTTGATTGTGCCAATTGTCCTAAATATTCACTCACACATGAGGGAAAAAAAAAATCAAGATTGCTATTGAAGAATTAACTCATAGTTGAGATCATGGAAAGCTTTTAAGTGGGCAGTAGAAAATTGTTTTAAGTTTTCCTACGCCTCATGTACTATCCACACACACACTTATATTCACTTGTGTATTTCTCATTACTCCAAAGAGGACTGTAGTCTATAAAAACATTTCTTAGGATAAAAAGTATGTATTCCTTTACTAAATGGCCTAGTGTTCTTGAGTTTTATTATGAGCAGGTGGACTTCTATGCTGGCAAACTGTATCCCATGTAAGAGCAGTTTTATTATTTTGGGTTAGGTTCCTTAAAAAAAAAAGAATAGCCTGTGAAATCTTCATCATAATAAATATGCACAACACAGCATGCCTTCTTTTTGTTGTAAGCAGCCTTATAACCAAGGGACTGACTTGGAAAATGTTTGAAAATTGGTTATATAAATATTTAGAAAATGCTAATAGCATCTCATAAATATTTTTTTGACTTAGGAATTAATAAAAAAAAAGCAGAGGAGGAATTACATACCTGCAGCATCCTGGTCATGGATGTAAACGAAACTCAGTATCTAACCAGATACACTAGTTTCTTGATATACTATTTCTGTCAGAGTCTGGCAAAGGCTCTGATTCGAACAGCAATTACTGGTAAAGAATTTAGCCTCAACTATTTAGAAAAGTGGCTTTATTGAATTTACAAACAAGGCCCTACAATTTTCCATTTCCTTAGCAAGATATTAAATCAACCAAGCTAAGCATGTCATCATGACTATAATTTACGTGATGTGACATGACAGCTAAGATGTACTGTGGTAATTTGTGAGAGCTTGCAGCATTATTGGTAGTATCAAAAATTTATATGGTTCAGTTATTAAGGCAAATTGTTTCATTCATACTGAGATATCTGACAGTAAACCACGGAGGGCTTCCACATTACATTAAAAAATGTCTTCCATATTCAAACAATTTGCACACCCTGTTACCATTATTTTGTTCATTGAATGGAAATTGAAGCACAGGCAAGCACAGTTTTTTGATGTGAAAATGATCTGTGGGGGAATATGAAGTGCTTCATTGTGGATAGTTACAAGAAACAGTTCAGCCAGGAGAAGGGAAGTTATCTTTGGGAACCAACAACTACGAACAGGATGTCCAAATTCTTTGCTCTGATGCTATTTAATATCACATTTGCTTGCTTTCCTTCTGTCAGTTTGATTTTCAGCCAACAGAAAGAAAAAGCATATGACCAGAACAGAAATGATAGAAAACATGGTAAAGAACATTCTATTGTAAGTGATCCTTAAATAAATTTCACTACAGTAAGAAAAATAAGACCTCTGAAATACATCCAATTTTGATCCATGGCTCTTCTCTGAACTCCTCAAAGCAGGAAAAACAGTTTATTTATTTTTTGGTAACTTTCAGCCATAGACATTCAAGTCTTAGGTGTTATTTTATTCTTATTGGTGATACAGGAGGTTCCTAAACAGAACTGGATAGAATGACTTCTTGTTGTAATGGGCCTTGCCAATGAAAGTTTAATTAGATTTTTATGACAGCTCTAAAACTTTATGTAACATATACTGTCTCTTTTAAAATACATATTCGTTGAAAATGTATTTTACTCATTTACACATTTCATAATCACATTTGAAACCTGTTAAAAATAAGAAACTGGCCATGAGTTAAAATTTCTTCAATCTGCTAAAACCACCAGTCTCCCATTCACTAAGTAACATATGAACTACTAAGTTTTTCTACCTCAATACTCTCATGCCATGGTGAGAGAACCACTAACTATAAATACACTTTTACTTATTTAACCAGTGAAGATTTCTTCAAAAGTAACACTATATTCTTATAGGTGAAGACTAGGCTCAAATAGCATCAATTTGCTAAAGAATTTTTCTTCGTGTGATTAGGTAATTTAACCCTGAATAGTTAAATTACCTAACCCTGATAAGGTATTAACTGAAAAGGTATTAATTTTCACAGAACAAGAAAGAATTAACATGTAAAATTACCACATTTTGTTTCCAACAAATTATTAGGCAGAATAAAATAAAATAAAAGCCAAGGCACCGTAGAGTTAATCTACAACAGAAGATTAAAAAGCGCCTGCACGCTGAGGCTGCTACATTTGTTTATCTGTGTATGTTTTTATATACGTGTGAATGGGCTTTAAAACAAACATGTGCTTTCAATCTGGCACTTCTTTTAAGGTAGTTCTCTTTCTGAGCTCCAGGAAATATGTTGTTTATATAAGCTTCACGGCAAGCATTAAATTAATTATGTAATAAATTTCATTACCAATGAACATTCATACAAAATTGAAAAAGTAGCTCTCTTGAATATCAACTTCGAAATGAATTAGAAACAGATGAGAATTTCAGGAAGTATCCCACTACAGAGAGGCAACTATAGAAAAACAGCTGTTTTAAGTAAACACAACACTGTATTTCTTCTAATACCTATCATTTGTTTTGCAAAAATATTTTAGAGCCTTCATTAATTTACTTGCTCATTCAAAAAGTTTCTATTTACATAGAACATCAACAATGTAAGGTTGTGAACTAGGGAGGCCATGGCCCATGGGACGTGGGAAAAATGTCCAACTCATTCTGATTTAGTTGATTCTGGCAATCCAGCACAGCATATGCATATAATTGATAGGCTTATCATTCCTTAAACAAATACTAAATACAACCACCCCATTATCTTTATTGATCTGCTAAAGCAAAGTAGCAAGAAGCAAACCCCATATGGACTTACTTTGTTTCCCAGATATGGAGCTGGGGCACTCCAATAGTAGTCCTGAGGCAGGGCTTTGCGGGCCGCCATGTCACTGATGCTGATTTGCTGAGGTGGATGGAAGCTGTCCAGCTGGGGAGCCACTCGAATGTGGCCCGAGATGTCAGTCAGATACCAGCCACTCATGTCCAGTATCTTAAAGAAAACACACAATCACTGGTACTTCGGTTCTTTTCTCTTTCATATTCCTGTAGTGTATTTTTTTTTTAATTAAAAGACAAAAACTATACAAGTTCACAAAAATATGAGTGTTGGGGATATCACTACACTTACCATCATGTACTCATTATAGATGCCTATTATTTTTTTTCTTGATGTTCCTAGGAGTTTGGATGGTATGTGCTATAGAATAATGTTTTCATGAATCCAATGTTTTTCTAAAAATTATGATTCTAAATACCTCTGTCTCAAAAATTAGAAAATCATTCCAAATTCTACAATGGTTATAATGTTATAGTAATTATCAAATAGTTGGACTTGGAATTTCATATTTTTCAATCCACTAGTAATTTCCTATTGTTTATGGAATCGATTATTTCAAAAGGCGTTACTTATGCACGTGTGAATCAGAGGAAAAAAAAAATAAAATATGAAAGTGCCAAAAAGTGACTTTTCATTCAGTATTTCCTCCCTTCCCACTTATTTAAATTTCACCTTTGATGCTTAAGGACAACTGAATCCACCAGCCTGTTGCTCACAGGCTGGCTCACAATACTGTACCTACTCTTTCCCGTGGGGCCGGAAGTGCCGTAGAAACCCATAACCTAGAAGCCTAGATCCTCGGCCCAGAAAAGCAAGGAGCCTTAAGGAGGACTTAGGGAAGCCATGATGATTTACTTTTCCATCTTTATCCTCTAGCCGTGGGCGGGCACACAGCTGCAATGCTAATTTAAACTGTCAGGGCAGGACAAAATACTGGACCCTGAGGTTCACAGTTACCAGGGTCCACTAGACCTGAGTGACCTGCTTGGTGCTGAGGGTGATGAGGGGCAGAATGGTAATGGTGATTATATATGGATGAAAAAATTTTTTTTAAATTTCTTCATGTATAAGTCATTTGATTTTGTATCAACCAAAGTTGTGGAATTGCTTGGATTGCCCTGGTCAAAAGAAAAAGAGACCAGATAAAAATTTACTGACTTGCTGGACAATGACGTATTACTTCCTGTTCTTCCCTCTCTGACATCACCCTCCAGACATTCTAAGACAGCCCAGTGAGATTTATAGGAAGTTCTTTTCAGAAGACTTAGTGAAATGTAAGTACCAGTGGACTTAGTTTCTGAGCCAAGGATGAGTGCTACCTCAGCTCCTCTGCTAACTATGAAACTTTGATAGACTAACAGGACTGTCTGAAAGGCAGGGTAAAACTCCACAGACAAAAGGAGGAAGTTAGGCTAGATTTCCACTCGCTGCTGGTTCCATGTAACCTGCTTCAAAAGCAATACATTTGATAAAGTCTGTATGGATTCAAATTTAGACATGAGAATACAACCAGAAACTATTCAGCATATTTCACACTTGACTTAAAAGGAATACAGACAGAGAAAAAAAAAAAAGATGACTGTGTTAAGGATTAGTTAGCTGATTAAAGCTGGAAGGAAAGGAAATAGTTTATTGAAATAGTTATCTTTGTAAAGCACAACTGTAATCAGATCACTCCCCTGCTAAAAGCCTTCAATGACTTTCCAAGTATAAGAATCCAACTTCTCAGCACACACAACTCTGTATGGAACAGTTTTTCCTTCCCCCTCTAGTCTTTTCTTCCTCCAACCTATTTCCGGCTGCTCTGTACTCTTACGGGCAGCCTCACAGGCTATTTGACATTTCCTGAAAGTCACCTTTTCCTCTCACACCTCTTCCATAAGGAGACAAATCATTGCATAGAGTTCAAAAGGTAATGGGGATTGTGGTGCAAAGTGGAGGAAATAAGGTCCACATGTTTATATTTGTGTTTAAGTTAGAGGAAGAAAGTTCCAGTAACTACGACATAGGTAATAATTTGAATTTTTTCAAATCAATTAAGAGTGAAGATGGCATTGTTCAAATTCAATGTCCCCTTTTCACAATGAAATGGCCCATGCGACATCAAATAGCAACGAAATGTTGCTGGGTAATAATGTGCATATGATTACGCAATTTTTCTTCGCTTGTCCACCAAAAATATTGCAGAAAGGAATTTGTATTTCTTTGTATCACAGTCTGATGCTTTGTCTATTGAATCGTCAGCTCTTGGGGCTAGAACAACATTCAATTCATTACTGTTTCACATACTCATCATGGACACTACACAGGTTGGAGTTTACTTATTCTAAGAGGTTCCCCTCTACATATTGTTACAAATAAAAACTCTAAGGCTTTGATCAAAGATACAAAAATAGCCATTTGAAAAAAAAAATCCCACCACTTCTTCTGGATAACTTTAAGTAGAAGCTCAATAATAATAATAATAATAATAATAATAATAATAATAATAATAATAATAATTTCTTACAAAAGAACAGTAACAGTAGCAAGAAGGCCAGTGGAATAACATACAGAAGTAAAAGTCCATTGCTTACATTGCCATAGGTCCAGTAGGAACTCTGACATCTGTTGGAAACCCCGGAACAGAAACACTCGTCACAACCTTTAGGATTATCCTCTTGCAAATTGAAGAAGCCAGATTTGCAGCGACTGCAATCTTCGCCTTCAACATTTTCCTGTGAATAGAGAGGTGCGTTAGAAACAGCGGTGCCCTTGAAAATTAAGAATTGTCTGTAATTCTGTTTAAGGAAAATATAAACTGTATAGTCTTCATTTTACAACCCAAACATATTTTAAGTATAATGACAATTTTAAAAATCTGCTTAAAAGCTCCTTAGTAAGCTACATCCTTTCTAACTGCACTGAAGGGAAGGAATATTGAACACAAATCTACTGTAGTAAAGGTTACAATTGTGATCTTCATGTATGTCAAGAGTGTGGAGTAAATGTTATAATCAACACAGCAATCAATGAAATGAACTAAAATCAGTTTGGTTCACCATGCTCCATCACTGACCTTCTTTATAGGAGACATTAAAAGTGGTAAAATTAAAGATAAGCTAATAATAGAACACTGATATCATACAGGTGGTGAAATACTTTTCACATTATATATTAAAAATGCATACATTTGAAGCAAGCATAAGACCTGACAGGCAGAGAAACTGGGGCAAACATCAGAGGCTTTCCCTAGTGAGACTAAGTGCAAAAAGAGGTATGTTTTCCCTGGTTAATTTTCACAGTGTTTCCTTTAACATAATGGTACAGCCACTTAATCACACAGTGATATTCTGGGAAAAAATAGTTCTCATTTGGTGATTGCTCTCCAGATTGGTTTCACTAGTCCTATTTCAAGTATACTGAAAAATCATGTTTATAGGTGAACTTATAGTGTGGACTCATCCAGGGAAAGCCGACCAGGTGATCAAAAACTAGGGAGGGTGTACACTTTCAATTTAAGAAGTCGCTAATCTTGACTAATAACTTCTACATGAAGGCTCCTTGCTTTCCAGGCAACAGATTCTTAATATTCTCTACACGTGCATCTGCTCCACATGTTTCCACTTCCTTGAATTTCCTTATTACCTCAGTTCTGAAACTATCCTTTTACTTTAGATAACTAACTTCTCTTCAACTGTTTTTATAGCCCTTTATACACTGCTCTATCATAACCACAGAAAAAGCATAGCTATTTATTCTAAGATTGTTCTCTCCAGCTGTATACCGTAATCTATTCAAGAGGTAGAAACCCTGTTTTACTTATCTTTATAGTACCAGGAAAATGCAGGGCTCCTGGTAGAACACTGAGAACTAGCTTAATAAAATCTTATTAAGTTTAAATGAATCTCTTAGTGGTCCTGTTTCTCATCCATAGTAAAAAGTTATGCACACAGTAGATGTTTAATAAAGGTACTTTTGAGTACACCAAGGTTGGGTAGAGGATAGGGATAATAAAATCTGAGAACATATGAAGAAAAATAAAAGAGGAAAGAGCAGCATGAAAAAATAGATAAATTTATAAGAATAAACAAATAAAGAGGCTCTCCTTGTATCTAAGAGAATAGTTTATTTGAAATTAATTCTTTGACTCTTAATTTCTATGACCAATTTACAATCTCAATCACTTCTACATTGCTGCAGCCTAGACAAAGGGGTGTCTCTAGGCCCTTTCCCCATGTCAAAGTTTAGCATCCTGATATGTACACAAATTGAATTGTTGCCACTGAAATTCTTGGTAGTTTTTATTTGTAAAGTAGATTTTAGATATTTTGAGATGATAGATGTCAGCAAAGCTAATCAAACTGATTTCAGACCTATGGTGACAAATAAATACCCAAAGCCCTGAAGTTGAAAGCATCTTCAGAAGAGTACACAGGCAGGGAAGATGAAACATATCTATGATTATAATTTAGCTTATCCCGTTGAGGACACAGTAAAACTGTTCTGTACACTGTGTTTTTATGTTTTGCGTCCAATCTACTTTTCATTTACTCTAATTTGAAAGCTTGTAATACCACTTTTCTGAGATTCAGACTGAGTTCAACAACCGGAAATTTTTGGAGATTACATTTTCCCTTAGCCCCATTTTAGCTTCGCAATATGACCTTGAAAAACAATGATTAAATAGTTGCAATATTCAATTCCATTTAATAACCTGAAGCAAACATTAGGATAGGAATTCGAGGGACTCTAAAGATAGGGTGGGTCAAGGTCTCTGTCTTTAAAAGCCGACATCTAGAGTTGGATAAAAGGTACACTCATAATCAACTATAATGCAAGACGGAGTATAAATGCATCTACAAATCAATTATGGGAATACAGAGGAGGGACTAATGCCTGCCATGAAGGCTTGAGAAGGCTTTATGCCAGGAGTGGAATTTGACCAAAACCTTGAAGTGTGGTTAAAAAAAATTCAACCTGTTGGAGAAGTTAGAATGAGAGAGCATGTTAGCAAAGATATTGGGAACAAGAAACAATCCAAAGTGTAGAAGGTTCAGTCATTACATATTCTTTCAAAAAATGCACTAAATATTTGCTATATGTTAGGGGTTTCACTTGGTACTTGAATTCCAGGGTCCATGACCTCATGTAATGAACCTTTAAAGCTACCCTAGGAGATACGAATCTTTCCCCTTAGGAATTGGTAAGGCATTAGAGGTTATTCAGCAGGAGATAAATCAACAGAACTATACTTGAGACACTTAAGTTGGTAGTAACAGGTAAAATGTCTATGAAATATGAGACACTAGAACAAAGGAATCTCTCATTACTATATGGTTCAGTAAAGGGTTAACTCAACAGAGTTGGAGTGGTCCAACCCCGCACGTTCCAAAATGAAAGACTGTCCCTTGACCAGCTCCTGGGAGATAATCTTTAGCCCTTGGAATATCCTGCTGATAAGTGTGTCTTTGTATATCTGCCAGCAGGTCACACCAGATATTTTATGCCAAAATTATGATTTATGGTGAATACCTAATTTTCTTTACCTGGGGTTCTGGGCCATGTTGTATCAGTTTGACTTCTGGGGGTTCTGGAGGCTGAGTAGTTAAGGCCAACCATATGAATGTTCTATATGCATGTGACTGACCCCCAATAAAAACCTTGGACACAAAGACTTGGGTGAGTTTCCCTGGTTGGCAACACTTCATATGTGTCATCATACATTGCTGTTGGGAGAATTAAGTACTCTCTGCACCACTCTACTGGGAGAGGATAACTGCAAATTGGCACTTGGTTTTTCCTGTACTCTTCCCTATACTCCTTTTGTCTTTGTTGATTTTAATCTGTATCCTTTCACTGTAATAAACCATGACCATGAGTATAATAGCTTTTCAGAGTTCTGGGAGTCCTTCTAGTGAATTATTGAAAATGAGTGTGGCCTTGGGAACCCACAGCACACTCTAGTAAAGATAATAGAATGTCTGCACCTATAGAAACAAGTTAGCCAAGTGGTAGTTTGTTTTGTTTATTTTGACAATCTTTGAGCCAAACTATTTTAGACCCTGTTACAGGTCCTCAAACTAATCCTAGTCTACCTCCCCAAGCCCAATTCACTTCAACCTCTTCACAAGTAATTTTCAACTCTTACAAGATTTGCATAGACCTTACATACAATTGCAAAACATGTCAGCATAAAGCCACAACCTTAAGTTTGTAGACTCCTACTTCTCTAGTCCTGAGTCTATACCATACTTTTCCTTTAGTAAGTGGCAGCTACTAATCAGATTAAGATAGATTTATTCAATTGAAAAGTACTGGTTCTAATTTTTCTCAGGTTGAACTATAAATAAATATTAAGCCTAAACTCAACAGTAAATATGGTGGATATAGTACCTATTTATATATCTGTCCTTATGACCTAATTAAAGTGCCTTTTGAGGCTGGTAGGAAGATGAAAAATCAGGGAGAAAATTTTTTAGCTCATGGGAATTCAGCTTTCTGGACATGTCTCAACATGTATAGAATTAATTAGTTATATCAGGGTATACTTCCAATTTCCTTTTCCAACCCCCCCTGAGAGAGTATATATCTAAGTAGTTCTTATTTAAGGATTGCATTTCCAAAGTTCTCTTTGAAAAACATATTAGTTTTAAAACAGTGATTAATACAGAACATTACAGTTTCATATGTAATATATTTTAGAGTGACACAATTCAAACACAGAAGTGTGGCGTTTCAAGGGTTTTACTGAACCTTCATAGAAGCACAGGTTTTCCTCTTTCAGGTAATTGGCTAATACACATGATCTGGGTAGCTTGAGTGTCAACTCTTTTTATGAGCACCCAGGTGGATAATTGCTTTTCCGAAACTTCTCTGTTATTTTTCAACAACTGCCATCCTTGAAGCATCCCCTGATTGTATTCCTGATTCATTCTTGGAAGATTCTCTTGCTACGAATGGTCGGAACTTAAATTTTTTATTCACAGCTTGAGAGTGAACCGTCTGCTATATTGGTAGGTTCTTTGAGCGATTTAATTTCTTTAGCTGTCAATATCAAAGTATTAGTGAATGCTCTGTACATTATTTCTCACTGTTCCTTTATTATCTATTTTACTCATTCATTCATCAAATCATGGCTGAGCTACTAATACAAAGTATTATACAAGATGCCAGAGAATATATACAAATGCCCTCAAGGGGATTAGATAGCAAAGGAAATAAGAGTTTGGACAAAGGATAATACAAGGCAGAAGGAAGTTACTACTCTAAAAGGGATACTGAGTGCATGTTCTGGGTGGAACACCAGATTCATCATCACAGTTCTCCATCCTTCTGAAGGAAAAAAAAGATGGAAAAGCCATCTGGTTGAGAGAAAAAGATGTATCCCAAGGTTTGCATGATAGGATTAAAATAGGCAGCTGCAACACTGTTCTTTCCAATTGGAATATTTCCAGATGTTAGAATGCTTACTAAAGTTCATTTATTTATTTAAATAAACAAACAATGCAAACAGTAGAATCATTTTTTTCCCCTTTTCTTGCCATTTATATTATAAGGTCTTTAAGGGCAAATATCATATCTTATAACTTGTCACCATCCAACTCAGTTTGTGAAGCACAGATGTAAAAATAATTGATCCTAAATATCTAACCATGATGGTGAGAGTTTGCAGCTTCTAGCCCAAATGGCATTTTGCTCATTATGAGATTTCTCTTTCCTTCAGCTATTATTCTGTCACTTCTTTGTACTGATCAACTTTAAAAAGAGTTATACTTCATCCTTGAGCAACGTGGGTTTGAACTGCATGGTTCCATATATATGTGGACTTTTTTCAACAAATACACAGTCACCCTCCATATCCCCAGGTTTTGCGTCCTTGAATTCAACCAAACTCGGTGGCAAACCAGTATTTTCCATCCATGGTTGGGAATCCATGAATGGGAGGGCCAATTGCATGCACTGTTCTACAGTGATTTGTATAAGGACTTGAGCATCTGTGGATTTTGGTATCCACCGTGGTCCTGGACCAATCCCTTGAAGATACCAAGGGGCAACTGTAGTTAAGTATTTGGGGAGATAAAGCTATACATGAATTTTCAACCATGTGGGGGTCAGTACCCCTACCTCCTGTGCTATTCAAGGGTCAACTGTATCAACATATAATTTAATACCAATTTTAAAAGTTGTTTTAACACGTTATCTAAACAAAAGTGGTGGTCTAATTTATTCTCTTTCCCAGCATTTCAAATGGGCAACATTTGTCAATTCAGTAAATTTATTTTAATATTTTATTTATTTAGATTCTAAGAGCTATCATTTCTAATTTACAAATTAGAAATATTTGTTATTTTTTACACCTAAGCTTATGAAATAGTAATTTCCAGAGTTCTCCAGACTTCCACTCCAAGGTTTAATATTCCCTTATATCACCATATTTTCTTAAACCCAAATATTCTACTTTCTTGATTTCTAAACCATTATTCTAGTTGGTTATATTAACAAAAATTAAATAGGTACTAATAATAGTCAATAATTTTCCCATTGTAAATAATTAGTCCATATCATAAATATTTTTATTTCTTATGTACTGTGATAATAAAAAGTGTTCCTTTATTTTAGAACAGTGGTTCTCAACCTAGCTTTCATTATCATGCCCTAAAGGAGTCTCTGTAGTCATTTTTTTCATAATCATCCCCACCATGAAAACTGAATTCTGTGAATATACTGTATGTATGTACAGATGCACTGTGAGATTATGTTTGCCTTACACATAGAATGAATAGGATATTCGTGCCCCTCAAAAATCAATTTGCATCCCTTTATGGAGAAATGTGTGCTTTAGACATATTTCTGTGGAATATATTTTGCTAAGTGTCTAATTAGATATCTCGTGGACTCTCCTTCAAAAAATTTATGACTTCCTTTTTTTGCCCTTTGGTAATCTTTTCCCCTGAAAACAAAGTTGTATTAGGAAAAAAAAAAACCTTACTATCAGGTTGGTGCAAAAGTAATTGCGGTTTTTGCAATTATTTTTAACCTTTTAAACCTACTTTTGCACCAACCTAATAGTTTTATTATTTATTTTTTGAAGTCGGATACTGTTGTGTTGACATCAATTTTCTTTTTGCTATGGTTTCCTCAGTACAGTTTCTCTCTAGAGAAATAGTCACAATAGTATGCCTGTATTCTTTCTCATGCAGCTGCCTTCTTATAAATTAGGTACAACTTCAGAAGTACATGTTTAACCATGATTGTTAGTCAGCTGGGAATTCTACTGACAAAGTAACCAGAAAGATCTCCGGTGACATTTAAGTTAATTTTGTGATAATTGCTTCGGGAATTTTTCAGTCATGCTTGTTTCTTTCTGAGGGGGTTTGTAGTCAGTTACATATTTTCCTCTGTTATGGCCTTCATTCTAATGCATCCTAATATTAAAAGACGTTAACAAAAGAAGAATAATTAACGAATTAGAAGTATTTGCTGAGTGCTTACTCTTTAAACACTGTTCCAAATATAAATAGTTGATGGATTAGGAAGAGAGAGAGAGAAGAAAATAAAAATTAATTCCTACTTTTCACAGGCTTAGTTTTCAAAATTAAAAAAAAAAATACCACAAAACTTAATTAACATAATATTTTGCACTGTAGCTATTGCAAGAGACAAATCCTACATGTACTTTTTATGCTAAAGATTTTACATCTGTAACTGAAATTCGGGATCAAATATATAAACTGAATGTCTTTTGTAGAAATGCCCATGGTTTGAAGCTAACAAGTTAATGGGGTGATCACTCATACGCATAAATGTAAAATAGGAGGGGAAAAAAAACTAATAAAAATGTTAGCAAACATCATAAAAATCCTATTGGGGGAAGAGAATGGAAACTTATTTCTACCTGGTAAAAAGCAACATTAATAAACAAAAAAGTATTCCAGTAGGTATTTATGATTATGCTCATGTTTGATTTTATACAAAGCTTCAATGTTATAATTACACCTATTGAGAATTAGGCAGGACATATTTAATATCATCATTTTCCAGATTAGTAAATAGGAATCAGACAGTTTAAATGACTGTCAAACCTTCACAATTTTTTAGTTTTCTTTCTTCCATCATTTTTTTTATGTATGAGTCACTGTGTTTGTTATCTTTTTATTGTTCAATGATGAGGAAAATACATAGGATACATGTCACCAGAGTTGAGACAGACATTAACTAGGATTACAAATTGTGAAAAGATTACAAAGGAAAAGGAAAAGGTGTTACAAGTGTATGTGGCAGAATGATTTATACTGGGGGATCCAGGACAGCTTTGCTGAGAAAGTAGAGCTGAGCCTTGAAAATCGCCTAGCTAAGCAAAGGAAGAAGGCCAGAGTTGAGGTTTTCCAAGCAGTCTGAATAGAATCCATAAAATTCCACAGTTAAAGTTTGGTGATTCAAGGAAGTTAAGCAAAGCTGGAAAACAGCGACTGAAGCTCCAGAACATTGTGGAGAGGTAAACCAAGGTCAGATCACAAAATCTCATATGCCAGTAAGGACTTAATAAAAAGTGCAATAAAAACCAAACCAAAACAAAAAAGTGCAATAAAAAAGCAAAGCAAGATGAAAATACAGACTTTGATTTCTCTAGTTTTATACTTCATTTTTATCTTTCTACTATAAGACTTTGGTAAAAATAAAAGCACATGCTCCTATCCAGATCAAGGTCAATTTATATTATTTATCAGAGCCTGCAATCCAACTGACTTGTAATGGATAACATGACACCAAACTTCAAAAAAGACGATTTCTAGCATGTGATATTTAAAATAAATACCAAGAGTCAGAAGAGCATTTACATTCAATTGACTTGTCACATATCTGATATTCACTTGTCTCTTGTAATTCAGGAGAAGCTATAGAAATTTCAAAAATTTTAACAATGAATAAAAATTAGTAAAAGTTTTTTTGTGACTTGAGCTGGCACTGTTTTCACATTTTAAAATATAATTATGATGATCTTCATTAATATCATTGTCTAAACAAAGATGTAACAGAAAATCTTATGTGTCAAGGTGATAATAGTTGATATTGTATTAAGTTAAAAATTTCATATACCTTTTTAAATCAGAAAATCCTTCTTTTCCCTTCAATTAAAGACATTTTAAATGAAGAATTATTTTAAAGCACCACAAAACTACAGATAACATGACAATTATCTATTACAACCTAAAGGTAAAAAAAAAAAAAATTTCCATGTGTGCTTCAGATATGTTGTTTAAAGAAATAATATTTAGGCACAATTGAATCTCACTTTAATTTCATCCTATTCCCTTTTCTTATTCTCTAGAGTTAACTGCTATTCTGAAATTTGTGCATATTATACCAGTGTATTTAAAATTTTTAAATTTATATATGTGTATCCACACAATATAAAATTGTTTTATGTTTTACATCTTTATATAAATGATAACATAATCGCTTTTGTTTTCTTCTGAAGTTTCTAAAATTCATCACTGTTTGTAGATGTGGACCTATTTTATTTTATTCCCTTGTATCAGATTATGAACATATTATACTTTTTTTCTTATTGATTTATGGATATTTAGATTTTTTTCTAATACTCATTATGATAAGTAGGCCTATGTTGAACATTGTTTATATGGATTGTGGACTTTCTGCCTGTGCATGTAGACAGGAGTTCTATTGTTTCAGAAGCCTAAGATAAGTACCTAAATTACCGATATAACATATATTCATTTTGTAACTATTAGCACATTTAGCTTGATATTTTAGAAATTCTTGTCCCCAAAAACACACACAACATTAATGCTAATATTTACTTCTTGTGTTATGATTTAATGTTTGTATATACATACACGCACATATAATTGCAAGAGTATCATTTATACTGCTTAGGTAAGACTAATGAATTAATAAAGGAAAGATCTTAATAACGTTTCATCTGCAATTGAGAAAAAAGAAAAAAGTAACATTTATTTTTAGTACAGCACGCTAAGTTTCAATGGATTGTTCATTCTCAGCTAATGTAACTAACACTGTCTTATCCAAACTTTGGTGCTGATGGCTATAGCTCTAGG
Source organism: Rhinolophus ferrumequinum (assembly GCF_004115265.2). Classification (NCBI taxonomy): domain Eukaryota; kingdom Metazoa; phylum Chordata; class Mammalia; order Chiroptera; family Rhinolophidae; genus Rhinolophus; species Rhinolophus ferrumequinum. Next base: position 77,115,571 of record NC_046286.1, on the reverse strand, counting down.
AAATTAATTTTATCGTTTAAGACTTGTATATGCTTCTATGTTTCCTTTATAAGTATAAACAACAGGTATAATTCATCCTTTGGTGTTAATATGATGAACTATTCGCCGAGCATGTACAACAACACACAAAGTGGCATTTCTGAAAGTACTCTTGGGAGGAAATATGTACCTTTAATCAATTCCACTACGGCTTCTCACATTTTTGGTAATTAAATGGAAGAATTTAAATATGGTATATTGAGACCTACCGGGGTTCAAACTTCAGAAGATCATTTAAAAATCCACAATGAAACTCTTGACAGAATTACTGTTAGAATTAGATACAAAGCTAGAGTTGATCTGAATGTCCTATAGTTTTAAAGGTTGCTATTTTTAGTGTTGTATATTTTTAAATTACGCTAGCTTGATAATAGGTAAAAGATGTTTTTGCTGTAAACTAACAGTCTTAAGGTGACTGGCCCTCTGTATAATTGTTGGTTTTTTAGACAAATGGCAAGTGTCTTGCTGCAATGAACCTGGTATGCTTCTAAAGATACTTCTGAGTGTCACAAGTTATAACAATTGCTTGATGCCAGCAGACATATGAGAAAGCCGAGGAAAATGACCTTCTAATTTGACAGTGGGATGTTACCAGAATAAACAATGTACCTTGCAGTTACAGGGTCCAAAACAAGGGTCCACATTTGTGCTTCCTTCGCCACTACAGTTACAGGGTTTACAGTCTGGGTAGCCAGTGTAGCCCCTGGCACACCGATCACAGCTCACCCCTCCAAAGCCAGGCTTGCAATGACAGGACCCAGGTGCCAGACCTAAGAGAAGATGAGCCACATATCAACATTTTTAAGACAAATATATAATTTAGCTACCGAGTTTTTAAATTTTGTAGACTTTAAAAGCTTATTTTCACCCAAAATTAGATTCATGATGTACATCAAAAAAGAAAAGTTAAAACCACAGAACATAAGGTGTAATCAGAAGATGGCTATGATTTGTGTACATAGCATTTTCTAAGTATCTTTAAAAATATTAAGAACTAAAAAAACAAAAACAAAAATAAAAACAAAACAAACAAAAAAAACCCCAAAACTCTTAGCATCTACCAAAATTAAGGCTACAGAAAAACCACTGCAATGATAAAAAGGAATTTCCATAACTCTGACTGATGACACTAGATTAAGAATTAGTAATCTGTGCACACCTGTTGGTTCATAAACCCTCTCAGACAAGATGGAAAAGTTCGTTGGGAGTAAAAATATACTACTTAAAACAATAATTTAACAACAACAGTAAAAATACAGCATCACTTAGTACAACAAAGACTCAGAATGTTCACAGGAATAGATATTTTGGAAATAAAAAAATAGAGGAGGGAAATGAGAGTAGTTTAAATTTACTTTTCTTTTTAAATAGAGAAATACAAGACAGTTTTTCTTCTTCTCTTTGATTAGAAAAACAAACAAACAAAAAAATACATGCATGCGTGAATGAATCCAAGTTATTGGCCTTCAAAATCTGGAAAAATAGAAGAGCAGATCAGTAAAATATAATCCAGGCAGAAAAGAAAAGGAGGGAAGAAAAAGCAAGGAAACATTATGGAGAGATAGCATAAAACAGAATGACAGAGAGAAGGTCAAACATACATATTAACTATATACAAATAAGTTAAAGAGTCTCACTGTTTCTTTTAAAAACATGTTCATGTAATGTTCACAAGAGATACACAAAATGACAAGAGAGATTAAAAATAAAAGAATGTAATTATACATTAGGAAAGCATATAGAAAAGTAAAAACTGTTGTAGTAATATTAGTAAGGGCCAAAGTAGAATTCAATTACATTTACTAGGACAAGCTCTCACTTTACATCGATAAAAACAAAATAAAAAACATGATTTAAGTTTTTACATTTATGCTCCAAATAAGCATCAATTATAAGTAAGAAACTATATAAATAACATAATTTATTGGAAATTAAAGAAAAATTTTCCAAAATCAATGGCTGAGAATGACAATCTTAGCACTTTAAATATTTATAAAGAAACATAAATGAATTTAAAAAGACAATAGAAAATTTGAATAATCTAATAAATTTAATATGTTATATGATATAAAATATAAATTTTTATTGTAGCTTTTCCATGACAAATCAATAAAAAATGTTCAATTTCTCAAAGCACATTATTATCTAAGTATTGTTTTCTTAACATAAATGACTACTTCTAGATTTGTACCAAATACTACAATAAATTAAATTATGAATATCAGGGGTGATGACAAAATTTTATACAAAATTCAACCACTCTAAAAATACATACATACATACACACATACATACAGAAGATGCCAAAAAACGGTGCCAAAAAATGTATACACATTTTAAGAAAGGAAAAAATTCTATTAAAATTGTAATACTTGGTGGCCAAGACATGGAAACCAAAGTCCTTCGATAGATGACTGGATAAAGAAGATGTGGTATATATACACAATGGAATACTATTCTGCCATAAATAAAGATGAAATAGTGCCATTTGTGATAATAAGAATGGAACTTGAGATTACTATGGTAAGCGAAATATGTCAGACAGAAGAAGTCGAGAAGCATATGACTTCACTGATATGTGGTATATAAAACTGAAAGCAACAAAGGAATGAGACAAACACATAAAGAAACAAACTCATAGACACAGATAATAGTTTAGTGGTTACCAGAGGGTAAGGGGCGTGTGAGGTAGCAGAAGAGGGTAAATGGGGTCGAATTTATGGTGACGGAAAGAGTACGGACTTTGGGTGGTGAACACACAACGTGATATATAAATGATGTATTACAGAACCGTGCACTTAAAACCTATGTAATTTTACTAACCATTGTCACCCCAATAAATTTTAGTTGAAAAAAAATTAGGTATCAGGAAAACTCATTATTAAAGTTAACACAAAAATGTTAGTAGCAGTATCTACGTTAAGTTACCACTGTATTATATGCTTACTTTTCAACTTTTTTATTTTGATAATTTTTTAAACAATAACATGTTTATTTTAAAATTAGGGGAGAAAAATTAAGTGCTATTACTGAAAATAAGGTTAGTTGTTAGTATAAAAATTAAGAGACCATAAAATAAAAAATGACCTCAAATTCACCATTTGAAGATTAACATAAATAGATATTTAATCTTTTAGTATTAAATAATATATGGCTTAAACTGATAATCCTACATTTTTATGAAGAAAGCAGGTGAGCTAAACATGTCAAAGAAACATTACCAGTCTTTTAAACTGAGTCTTTGTGGGGGTGGGGAAACCTATAACTTGGTAGCGTGGCATATTTTAGTCCTTCCAAAGAAGAGAAGAATCTACTCATAGAGAAATAAAAGAACTGCTCCAGATATATTCTAGGAATTTTCTACTTAACCTTGGCAAGCAAGTCTCCTGGAAGCAGCTCCTAAACCTTTTACACCAAGGAGTTATTTTGGCACTTGATTCCTTAATGTTTGAAGGTCATGAATTTCAATCCCCAAAGAAAGTATTGGCTTATATTAGTGTCTGCGTCTTTGTCTTCATAAACTCATGTCTACTAACTTTTTCAGTCCTTTAATACACTTCTTGCTTTCCATATTATTGACTACAGCTTAGTATGTGATACCCTCTAATTGTTCTTCCCATTACAGCTACGCATCTTACAATGAATGCTGTCATTTCATGATAGAAACTAAAAAGCTACAAAACAATCTACTAAATGACACGACATAAAAAAATTACATACACCACCAATTTTTGATTGACAGAAGATGCATATGCACAGATATGTAAATATGTACACATAATGCAAAATAAATGATTGAACTCTTTTTGCTTTTAAAGAATTATATTTAAACAAAATTAATTACTGAGATGAATAAAAAACTGCTTCTTGGAGTGACATTTGAGAGACAGAAGAATACATTCATTACATGAATGAAATTTACTGTAAAATGTTCTCCTAAAAGATCATATTTGGGTTTTAGTTGTCGTCGCAGCAGAACAATGACCTTCTACTGTGGCTCTCACCTCGTGGAGCATGCTTTTCATCCTTGACACAGACTTCATTTAAGGAACCAACTGAATTACAATGGCATGGCTGGCATGGCCTTGGATAATTTGGAGATACCTAACAAAAACATGAAAATGCTTTTAATCAAGTATAATAAAAACACTAATATTTTTAAATTCAGCACACTTTTAAGGACAAATTAATTTTAATAATACATAGTAATACATTATATAGAGAAAGTTATAATATAAGAAGTTACCTTTAATGTATGTTTGCAATTTCTAAAATCCATTTCTTCTAAATGGATACACAAACGTAAAGAAGACAGTATAATAAACTCCTATGTATTTGTTATCTAAATTTAATAATTTTCAAGATGAATTATTCAACAATTGTCAAGATTTTGCTCTGTAAGTTTCATCAGATTTTATGCTGTGCTGAAGTTTTTGGAGAATATCACAAATAAGAGTATTTTAATCCCTACACATTTCAGTATGCATCTCTTTCATTTGTAATCACAGTATCATTACCAAAACAAAAATAATATTTGCTTGATATTCTCTAATATGCATTCTATAATAAAATCTTCCTGATTTTTTATTACAATATAGTTCAAAATTAGTAATTTCCCCCAAATTTACTTTTCAAGAACTTTTTTCACATTGATCATTATAAAATTAATTAAATAGCAATTTATATTTGATGCTTAAAAATAATATTAAATATTTAAATTAAAATTTGATTTTCTGGGGAGGCAACACAACCTGGAAAGAAGCAATGTAGGCCCCATAATTAGAAAAACATGAGCTCATATTCCAGTGTTGCCACTTACTGGCTATGTGGCCTCCTGCAAATTACTTACATTCTTGTAAAATGAGGACAATTATACCAACTATAGTGATGTTATTAAATTAAAATGAAAAGGAATAACATAAAGCATCTCATAAGATTCTTCATATATATTAAATACTCAATATAACTAGTAGCTTTCAATGTTAGAATATTTTAATTAAACAAACCTAGACTGTACTAATATACTGTATAGACAACATTTATTTTCCCGATGCAATAGGATAAGAAAAAAACTGAATTATTTGTCTAGGAAATACTGAAATACTAGTGTGTGTGTGAGTGTGTGTGTGTGTGTGTGTGTGTATGTGTATTTCCACCTAAACTATATATACAGAGGGTGCCAAAAAAATGTATATACATTTTAAGAAAGTAAAAAACTGTATTAAAATTGTAATACTCAATGCATACTGATAACAAAAGATGAGTACAAGTCATGTTTGACTTCTGCAATTATAAGAGGTACTCAAAGTGGTTACCATCAGCATAATTTTAATAGTTTTTTCCTTCTTAAAATGTATATACATTTATTTGGCACCCTCAGTATAATATACATATACATACATATTTCCCCCTAAAATATAGCTTTTATATATATATATACATGACTAGGATTAATTTACAAATGAAAATGCGTTTACTGATAAAAGTCAGTATCATAACTAGAGAGTTATTTACATGTGTGATAGAATATCAGTCATCTATGCCCAGAGGTCAGTTTCAAAATCAAATCTGTTTAATACACACTCATTCATCCCCCATTATGAAGTAAGGACTGTGCAAAGCAGTAACGTAAGGCCTAATCTCTGCCTTAAATAAAGTTACAGGAATAACAAACTTAAAATACTTGGATTAAACAGAATGTGCCAAGTGATAAAATAGACATACAAGTAGAGCTTATGGAGCAAAAGAAGAAGGAGTAATAACACAACACAATGAAGTCAAGTAATATTTCACAGAAAAAGTGACATTTAGACTGGAGCTTGAAGTATGAGTAGCAATTTGAGAGTAGAATTGGGAGAAGTGCTTTCTACACAGAGAAAACTACCGAGACATGAAAAAACTATTCTGTGGACATATGGTAAAACATTTCTTTTAAATAAAATCTTTTTTAAATAAAATCTGTTATAAATACGTTTTATGATTCCAGTAATGAGCTTGAGTAAACCAAATCCTCCTAATTCATTATCTGTCTTTTTGGTAATTAGGATAAACTGCCTGAATTAGATTGTTGATCAGGAAACTTTCTATTGTTTTAGATTCTATACATATATCTACTTTACACTGACTTTTAATTTTACTAACATAATAATTCAGATTACTAATTAGTACTCAAAGTAAACATTGATATGTATGTATATACATATGTATTCATATGCATATATTTTTATTGAAACTATTAAATATAAATATTTAGTAGATAAAACTAAAATTAGATTTTAAGACAATACATTTAAGAATATCATAGAGGAAAGTTACTTAGTTGTAAAATTGTAATGTACAAAACTTTTCTTTCTACATTTTCACAAAAAGACAATGGAGTTGCACCCAAATAGTAAGCACTTTAAATTGAATTTTTATACAAACAATATAGCATAAGTATTTTGTAAGTATAAAAATATCAAAATCTAGGCTCAGATTTACTTAAGTACTTGACTTGTAATTAAAAACTTATCAAGCTTTCAGTTTTGATAATGGTAGAGTGTCTTGTATGCACCCAGTACCACTCAGGTAACAGTTATAAATTCTGAACAAAATAGAAAAATCTAAGGACTTGAGAGAATAATCAAAGACTAGCTGAAATTGGAAGGATTTAAAATTTGAAAGGAAAAAAAATACACTAGATGAGATACATGTTTACATAAAGATAACACCAAAATATGCATATCAATACCCCCAAATACTTAACGTATCCCTTAATCATACATTGTTTTGAGACACTCCAAGGAGTGCAATGAAAAGCAACAGCTGAAAAGCTGCATGACCTGGGTAAGAGTGTCAGGTCTGTGCACCATAAAGTAAACAGAAATTGGAGTTGCCGAACAAGTTAGAAAGGTCAGATAAACACCTTGAGCTTTCTGCCCAAACAAAATGCAAAAGCAAGTTTTCACAATTTCATGACAGTCAGTCAGTAAATTAACCGCCAATTAGAACGAAAGTAAAAAATCTTCAGAGGAAGATAACAGAATCATTTCTCTACAGTGTATCATTCACAATATTTACCCAAAAACTTTTATCTGTAAAGATATTATGTATCCCTATGTTCACTGCAGCATTATTCATGGTGGCCAAGACATGGAAATAGCCAAAGTGTCCTTCCATAGATGATTGGATAAAGATGTGGTACATATATACAATAGAATACTACTTGCCCATAAGAATAGGTGAAACACTGCCATTTGCAACAACATGGCTGCAAGTAGGTCAGACAGAAAAAGGCAAAAACCATATGATTTCATTCATATGTGGGATACAAAACTGAAAGCAACAAATGAACAAGACAAACAAACAAACAAAAACCCAGACACAGAGAATAGTTTAGTGGTTACCAGAGGGTAAGAGGGGAGAAGAGGAGGTAGAAGAGGGTAAAGGGGGTCAAATACATTGTGATGGGAGGAGAACTGACTCTGGGTGGCAAACACACAATGCAATATACAGATGATGTATTATAAAATTGTACCCTTGCAGCCTACATAATTTTACCAACCAATGTCACCCCAATAAATTTAATAAAAAATAAATTTATAAATGTAAAAAAAAAATGTCTCAAAGCAATCCAAAGGTAAAAAAGAAAGTATTTTCCCCAAATTAGTGCTAGAACTAGAGGTTAACCTTGTAGATCTCAATCATTATTTCAAAGATTTACTTGTCTACGGGCGATAGTCCTAAAACTTAAAAATAAAATGTTTCTAGAATAAAGAACATTCTGACTTAAATAGACACTTTACAAGAGAAGATATTGGTGTAGCCAATAAGCATTTAAAATAAAAATTAAATTGCCATGAAATTTGCTATGAATTCATAATAGAAGTTCTGCTGTGGGACCAAACATTGATGGGAATTACTTAGTGATTGTCAAATACTCACTTGCCACACTCACTATACCCACACCCACTAGAATGGCTAATTCAAAAAAGATCGTCAGTACCAAATATCAGAGATGATATGGAAGAACTGGAACCTCTATATATTTTTGGTGAACATGTACAATGTTATTACTAATTTAGCAAAATGTTGGTAGTTTCTTATAAAGTCAGACATATTCTTATCCTATGAAACAACCATTCTTCTCCTACATATTTATACAAAGTAAATAAAACATGACCATAAAAGACATATAAAATTGTTTTATAGGATCCATCTAAAAACTGGAAATGACCCAAATGTTCACCATCAGGAGAATGGACTGAAAATTATGATATGTTCATGCAAAGGAACACTATGCAGCGTTTTTATTTTTAAAGGAACTATTGATGCACAGAACATGGACAAATCTTAAAATGTTACGTCGAATGAAAGAAGGAAGATGCCAAAGTGTATGTACTTCATGATTTCATTTTTATGACATTCAGTAAAAGGCAAAACTAATTTATGTTCTTAAAATCAGAATAGATTTGGGGTTGGGATTGAGTAGAATGAGGCAAAATGGAATTTTCAGGAGAGAGGGAACTGTTTTATTACACGTCCTCAAATATATCAGTTTCCATTATGAAACACTCTGGTCACCTTTTATGATCTGAAGTCTATCAAAATTATTTTTCCATAGAATACATCTTTGTATGAAGAAAACAAAATAACACTTCATGAAAGAAAAAGCATACTTTACCCCTTTGGGTCTAAAGAAGCCGTCCATACACGTCTCACAGTTTATACCAGCAGTATTTTGGGTACAATTGATGCATACACCTCCTCCAATGTACTTCCCATGTATATTTAAACTCAGATTTCTTCTGGCAACATTTTCATCATAATAGCATTCTTCAGCTTTCCCATGACAATTGCATGCTGCATTGAGGAAAAATCAATTCATAAATGTTCATTTCAGACATATTTTAAAAAATCATTCTATAATAGATTTTTTTATACTATATGAGAAAATAGATATACATTTATATACATATATACATACATATAATCAGTACAAAAGTAACTAAAAAGTATTTGAATTTATTGGCTATATTAATACATTCATACTTTTTAGTGGAACTTGAAATAATTACAATATATAAACTGAATCATATGAAATTGCCAATATTTGATTGATCTGATCCTAAAAAACTGAAATGTCATATAGTTCAACCTACAATTTCCTATTAAGAAAAACAAGAAATTTTTGGTACTGAATAATTAACATCCAAGTAATCTGCAATGAATAATTTTTACATGTGAATCTCTGTTAGAGATACTATGGGCAAAAAGGAATGTTTAGGAAATAGTTCCTTTCTTCCACTACTAATAATAACTAAAACAGGGTTTGTTTTATATCATGTTATAAGTGTTTTATATTTATTACCACTGATTTTAATTCTCAAAGTAGTGTTATGAATCTGGTACTATTATTAACCTCTTTTCACATATTAGGAAGCTGAAGCACAGAGAAGTGATTTGTAAAAGGTAAACAAATCAGTATTGCAAACCACTCTGAAGCCAGGTGCTAGAGTCTCATGACTACTCACTGTCTCAGTCCCATGAAGTTTTATCTGATTAGAGAGATAAGAGTATAAGTACCAAATAACCAGGACAAAATGAGAGCTGATTTGCTTAGTAGCTGAGATTATGCCTTTTTGTACCAGACTTGAATTTGGGTGTCCTCTCCATTATTTTGTAGTCATGTGATGTAGGGAATTTCTTAATTGCACTAAGGCTTCGTTTCCATGTAAAACATGGGGCGATCAATAATAATTACCAGATATTTAAAAGCATTAAGAAAAATGCATGTAAAAATCGTTAATATAATGCTTGAAAAATAAGTTCTCAATTGATATTTCCTTTTCTTTCCTCACCTTCTTCTCCTCTTCTTTTCCATGTCACTTTGTAACAGTTCAGAAAAGTGAAAAATCACCACTTCCCCAGAAAGAACGGGGTGAAGCTTTGAAAGATGCGTAGAATTCATTTGGGGTGGGAAGCAGAAAAAAGATAGTATGCTGAGCGTCCTTCCTGAGATGTTGAGTTTCTTAAGTGTCCTTACATTGATTTCCACAAACATAAGAGAGAGAGAGAGAGAAAGAGATAGATAGAGAGAGAGAGAGAGAGAGAGAGAGAGAGAGAGAGAGAGAGAGAGAAAGATAGAGAGAGAGAGGATGTGTGCACACACCTCTTTTTTTTCCCCGCAAAAGGGGACATTTATATATTGTTCTGAACTGTTTAATTTTACCAACAATAAATAGCATAGTGCTTTCTCTATTAGCATATCAAATCCCCACTAGTGGGCAGCTGTATTGTTCTCACATTTCTCCTTTGTAAACAACACTACTTAGGAGGAGGTAGATGTAGGAGTGAGAGTTCCAATGTTAGGCCGCCTCCCATTTGGCAGCTGAGAGTGACTCAGAGGAGAAAATTCAAGTCTCAGGATCATGTCAGTAATTATCTTTTATGTTTTTTTGAGACTTACCTTTATGTGCCTGAGACAACATACTCAGCTCCACAAATGTTAGTAGCAGTAGTATCAGCAATTGTGTAGTAATGACAAGAATAATATGCCCTATACAGCTATACAAGTATAGTCGAGGGAGGTGTAAAATTTTAATTTTAATTAGCTTGAACAGTTCCCCTCCAAAAACACTGTGTCAAATTACTCTATCTCCAACAGAGATGATAAAACTCTTCTCCCATAGCCTCATCAACACTGTATATTATCAGCCATTCTAATCCAGCTCCTTGATATCATAAGCATTCAAACACTTGTCGAGTGGTAGAATGAATATTTTGGTAAGTTAAAAAGAATATTTTCATTGTTTTAATCAGTACTTCCTTAATTATGAACGTGATAATCTTTGTATGTGGTTTTAAGTCATTTCTTTTCCTGAGAAATGCCTGTTTTGATCTTTGCTCATTTTAACAGGTTTATTAACTTTTCATTGCTATATAATATCTCTTAATATAGTGAAGATATTATCTCTGTCACGTTTGATGCAAATGCTTTCTCCAGTCTGTTGACTTTTGATTTAGAATAGAGTATTTTTTGCTGTATTAATGGAGAGCTTTCAAACTTTATTCTATAAAACATGTAGCAACAAATGCAAACCAGTGGGCATTATAAGCGGTTTTATATTGTAAGGACAATACACAAAAATTCTTAAAGAAAACGAACAATATGCACCTAAGCCATAAAAACAAAGAATTCTTTAAAATCCTCTAATACAAATATAGTGCAAGAAACAGTCAAAACGTCTGCTGCCAAGATAAGTAGAGGGAAATAGTAACACAAATTTATTCTCACATTATCAAGAATTAGTGCTGCTGAGAGTGTTTATAAACATTAACTAATGTAGGTAAAACACTGATGCTTGAGCATCACACTCCACGCAGAGAGGGACCTCGGCCTCCAGCGCTGGTTGCTCTCCAAAGGCCTGGTTCCTGCAGAGCCTCAGAGGACATGGATATACCTATTCAAAAGAGCCATTCCCCCCCTGTCATCAGCAGTTTGCTATTTCACAGAATGTCCAAGACACAAAACTGAAACTGTCCTTTAGAATAGGCTTAGCATTAGGAATAAATATCCTTTGCTCTTTGGAGATATATCATGCCTTAAATATACTAGATTGGTAAAAATCCACATTAAACTCAAATGAATAAGAAGGCGATCATTTTATGGAAGGATCTGTCATGTCACAGATGGATTTTTCTAACTATTAAGATGATTGGCACAATGCAACTTGGAAAGGAAAATTTTCATGTAAGATTTTAGGAAAGCATACATTGCCGAAAGCATGGCATTTAGACAAAGTTTGATGGTTAGGACCCCATCTTAATTTGTGGTTTAAAAAAAATAAATTTATTTTTCAATTTGTAAATAAAACCTATCTGCCCCACAAAGAAAGATAAAATTGTTTCATAATTCCACCATTTAAAAAATGTATATAGTAGCAAGTGGAAAATTTCCTTTCAAGTTAATTTATTCATCCTTGTTGCTAACAAGCATGATCTATACTTTTTGTTTCCTTGTTTAAACACATATACACAAGTGGAGAGTGGCAAAGGATTTTGCAGATCCACTTAACATTACATAATTATAACTGTGTGATAGAATGTCAGAGGCAACAGGAAGAATCGCTACCTTCAAATGCAAATGCTGCTCCCACTTATTACTGATACTCCACAAGCACAAAAGAAATTTAATTAAAATTTAAGGAAGTTTGAGAGCAAATACTCATGGGTAGCAATTAACATAAATCCACTTTCAATGGGAGAAGCAATGATCTGAGAGATTGGGGTAGGACATCTGATGCCCCTCTATAACATTTGGGGGGTGGGTGGCCCATTCCTCCAGATATATTTCAGCAATCATGAGTGATTTCTAAATCGAATTATATCATAAGCAGACCAACACAGATCAAAAAGCAAAACAGGTGAGTGCAGAAAATGAGGGGACCCAAGGCACGGATAGTATATGCCGAATCTTAGACTGGAAAGAAAATATATTTTACAGTTGTGGAGCATTCTGTGATTAAAGTTGGCTATGATTCAATAGTTTGAAAGACCTACCATGTCTGACACCTGATACATAATAAATATATTCAATAAATATATAGAGTTGGTATTAATTAAAACAATATATCTACCAAGCCTGTTCTGGAAGTCATATATACCTACTGAACTGAAAAAAAAAAAAAAAAGAAAAGTGTGGTTAGGACTGATTCACCAAAATATTAATATTTGAATTCAACTGAATTGGGCCTAGTGGCTAGTTTGGAATTACAGTTTCACACAAGTCTTTGTTTTTAGGTCTTGTCTTAGCCTGAACAGATGTCCAGAAACACAGGTTACTCTAGCTAGCAACCCTGTCACGATGTTGGGCCAGCTGGCAACATCAGGATATAAAGTCATTCGCTACACTTCTTGGGTATTTCCCTTCAGGAAAAACTGGACATATGGCTTGTCTTCAAAAGTGATAATATTGAAGCATAAATGAATATTTGCTGGCACATGTTTGCATAGACAGTTGTTTTACTGTTTTTCATTGCTGGCTTTTTTCTGAGTTATCACTATACAATAATTGCTATAGCATAGTTTATGCTAATGGTAATCACTGATGCCATTTCTAATATTAGCATTTTTACTGTTATTAATGAGAAACTATACATTTAAAATATTAATGCTTATTATTAAAATAAATGTCATTTTTCCACAAATTTGATTTCTTGCCATCTCTGTTACCTTTTACTCTCTTACTCTTACAAGGTACTGCCCCCAAACACCACCCTTCAGTAAGTTTAACTAATGAATCAATGTTTTTATTTTTCATTTTTGCAAACCATCTATAGCCTAGAGGGTACAATCCTTCTTCCCCTCTGGTTTTCCTCCTTTTGTTAGATGATAGGTATTCAGAAGCCATTTACTAGGGGGTGGAGGTGGAGTGAGGGGCTGTAAAGGGAGCAAGCAGAAGTATCTGGAACTATCTTGGTTTCAGAACCATTTTCTAAACATACAAGTTTAGAAATCTAATCTCTCAACAATCTAGGTTTTGCTGATTTTTCTTTTTACATTTCTGTTAGTCTACATATACATTATACTGTACACTTTCGTTTCATCCTGATGACAACTATACACTATGCTTTTATCTATTTCTCATAATCCTCACACAGTGGTAAATTCTTAAGTGTTTGGTAAATATATTCCAAATTAAACAAAGAAAGAAAGAAAGAAAGACAGAAAGAAAGGCAGGAAGGAAGGAAGGAAGAAAGGAAGGAAGGAAGGAAGGAAGGAAGGAAGGAAGGAAGGAAGGAAGGAAGGAAAGAAGGAAGAAAGATAGGAAGAGAGAAAACAATGACAACAACCTGAAAAGCTGAGTAACAGAAAAGGCAGGGAAAAAGAGTTTACTGGCGATTGCCTTGGATACAATTAGAACCTGGAAATATGTGCTTACCTAGAATCACCACATGTTTATTTTACCCTGCGTCCTAGAAAAGGAAGATATGCATGCTGTTGGCGGGAACATACCTTCACATTCAGATTTAGTCAGGAAAGTCCCAGCTCGCCAAGGTTTCTGATGGAATCCTGGACAGCACCGATCACAGCTATCACCGCATGTGTTATGCTCACATTCACAGCGGGATTTCTAGTCAAAACGAGGGGGAAAGCATACTTTTAGCAGTTTTTAGAACCATAAATGAAAAACTTCCCCAGAAAGGTAGAATGAAGAGAAAACTTCTAGAATAAGTATCAAACAGTAAAACTCCTGTCAGCGTGGGAGGGCAGAGGTACCAACCTTGGGAGCGGATATATTTGACCAACGTGAGATTATGGAGGTCTGGCCTTGCTCTGCAATCACTGGACTTCAACTTGGAAGAGAGTAGAGGCCCAACTGGAAGTCATCTTGAAGACTGAGATCCCTTCTTTGATGCCTGAGAAAGTTTTCTGGTTTGGCTATATCCATTATATATCCATTGTCCCTCAAAGCACCGTTAACATTTGGGGATGTGGGCAGCGGGGAGGGATAGGCATCGAAGGGCGTAAAGAGCATAATTATAATAGAAACCAAATGTCCCAGGACTGAATCTCCTGTCTGTGTGTGCTCTGAGAACAATCTTGACTCATCACATGGAACGATCTCTCCAAGGCTGCCCTGTAGGCTCTCAAAGCTTGGGAAACACTGCCCATCATGACACCTGATAGCACCCACACCCTGCAGAAAGCAACACCACAGACTTGCCCAGGTAAATAGACCAGGGCATTGGAACCTTCCCTGGGAGGTACCAATATGACGTAGTAGTCAGAAAACTAGCTTTGAGCAAAAAAGCCATTTGTATTACAGTTTTAGTAAGAGAAAAAAATCTACATGTAGGTAGTTATGTTCACCCATCTTGCTAGTCAATATATGTCTTCCATATACTATACAGCAAATGATTTTGTATTGTACCAGTTTGTTTATGACTGAGAAAAACAGATGCTCGTTCATCTTATTTTTAGGTTATATTCACTTAATATGTTGTCATTAATGAAAAATTTGACCCCAAATCATTCCAACATTTTCTGGTCTGGCAGTTTCAATGCTCTCTTGAATGTTCTCTTCCACTCCACTCCTTAAGGCCCCTGTACTACCTCAATCTCCTGTTACACAGCCATTTATATTTACTTCCACACCCAGTTTTCATTTGTTTGCTTTACATTCTTGGAAAACTTTAAAAATAAATAGTCAAGTTGATTGACGGAAGGCATTCTCTAAAGCTACATCATACAGCAGGCTGTCATAGAGAGGTTTCAAAATAGATATACCAGTTTAGAGTCTTTGTAGAAAAACAAACAAACAAACAAACAAACAAACAACTAATCTGTTTTCTAATACTGTGATGGCTGACTTTAAAGTCTACCATCCTAACCATAGCTCTATTTTACCTTGGCACAGCTTTCTCTTACACTGTCTATGTGGGGACATGACACCCATTCATGGAGCGGCCTTGTGGCCAAAGCCTCTCATGAAGCATTTTACAGTTTAGAGATTCATTTTGCGTAAGCATCCTATAAATATACATACATTTGTCACTGGATCAAGTGGACAAGCCCTGGCATGACCATAGCAGATGCACATCCCTCCAACCGAAATATCTTTGACCGAGTAGTAATACTGCAAAAAGTAATCCAGAGAGAAATCCTGTTAAGATGACTGCAAGGTGAAAGTAACAAAAGGGAACAATCAGTTAAAAACTTTACTTTCTGTTTTTCTCCTTAGCTTGAAGCACGTTTGTGTTTCTGCAGGACACCTGAGGGCTCACAGAAGGGATCAAGTAACTAACTCCTCACTCTGTAATCATAGCTCAAAAAAAGAATTCCTCTAATTTATGTTAGATGGACATTTTAGAAAAAAAAAATGTTTCTCCCAAACAGTAAAAAGTCCATGCTGGAGTATCTGTTATTGAGAGTAAGTTTTTATGATTATTTATAAAAGTTGTTTTAATTTCTTGAAAGAAAACCTTTTTTATCGTCATTACAGCAACCTCAGTATTCATGAATCATATGCAGACTGTTTTATTTGATAGAATTGCAAAGAATCAACAAATTTAGGGGAATGTGTTCATAACAATATATTTCTTACCCATATTAAGAAGGAAATAAAAAGTAACTCTCAAGATTGAATTAACATAATGTTAGAATAAACTAGATGTGCAGAACACCTTTTTTCATCATTATGTTAAAATGTCTACGCAATTACTTTCCCATCTGAAGTTAATATACAGCTATGTTTCTGATTATTTTAATCTACTAAGCTATTTTTAAAAGGTGATTTATAATTATACAACTGGATTCGTTTTAAAAATTTAATTAACGTGTATATAATATTTTATTAATGGTGACGGTATTTCTCAGTATCATATGGAATTCAAATAAGCATCCCAGTGGCAGATAGTTCTATTATTCCAATTAGTCAAAAAAAAAAATTTAAAGATAAATAAGTGGGTGGCCACAAATCTGAGTTCCCTGATTAAAAATTCCCTTTTTCCATTTACTTCTTTCTTCTTCTTCGTTTTGTTTGTTTTTATTTTTTACATATAGTGTCTTTTATAACATTTTTGTTATATTACCTTACTTGATATATCTGGACCCCAAATTAATGGAACTTGTTAGGAAGTTGAGGTAACGTAAAAGTTTGCTTTTCACTATCTTCATCATGTAATAATATAGATACAAACAAGGATATTTGCTTGGAAAGCTGATACAGTAGTGTTTTTGTAGATGCTTCTATAATTGTAAAACCTATTTTAAATATACATGTGTCATGCTTCACTTTGGAGTAATGAAGAGGAGCTGAAATTCAGTATCTTATTTTATATATTTAAATGCACATATAGTGTTCATGAACTTAACTTTCAAAAAAACATATTTAAATGTTGAATTTTACCACACTATTTTAAAGGCTCATGTACAGTGAAGTCGTAAATAATGGACATTCACCCCAATCCCCATTTTGCCTTCTGCAAAAGATGATTAAAAGGAACACATTTATTTCCATTGATTTTCCACCCCCTCCCCCCGATAGATATACTATCAGGGATGATTAAATTTCACTTCAAAATTATTCAGTATTCCTCTGCATATATTTTTAAGTCATGCCAAAATTACAATTAAAAGAGATTTTTTTTAAAACCAGTGAAGAATCTAAACATTGCTATAAAATAATGATTACTTCAGCATCAGACAATTTACAACATGCAAAGTATAACACAAGGTAAAATTTTTTTAGGTTTGGAAAATACGGGACACTAAAACAACAAACACATGTTATATGGGAATAATGAAACTTTAGAAGGTATTTTGTAATGATAGTGAGGTTAGGTGTGGGTAATTTAAGCAATGAGAAGAGAAAATCTATGAGGGATATTCATAAAACATGAAAAGCACTGCCCTTCAATATTCAGCCTAATGGTCCAATAATCTGGCAACTGTTGGCAACAGTCTGACCTAGTAAAACCATTTTAGAACTAAGTGCTTTGTGCCACAATTGTAGGTTCTTACTACAATCGACTTTTTACCTGCACCTCTAGTCATACAGTAGATACTCTCTCAGCATGGATTTGCTTTATGGACTTATAGCCGAGTTGATTCTCTTGGTAATAAAGTCTAGGCAGTATAGCAGCATATAAGGGAGATGACATAAACCAGTGCATGTGGCGAGGGATAAATAGCATAGCAACCTGGGCTGATCATCTATGTCACAATCCCACAAATTCCAATTTAACACTAGAAAACAGCACTTCTGTTAGCTCCTGCTTTCAAAGATCTGTTGAAAGGATGCTATCAACTTTTTCCTGATATTCTATTCACAAAGGAAAATAAAACTGTATACAGAATTAGTTTTCCCCTACAGCAGTGCTTTTCAAAACTAAGGATTGTGATTCATTAATAAAGCAGAAAAGTGAATTATTTCACTGGACAAAATGGTCCATAGACCAGCGACATGAACGTCACTGGGTACTTGCTAGAATTTTAGTTTCTCAACTCTGCCCTAGACCTCTAGAGTCAGAATCTGCATTTGCACGATATTACCAGCCGATTTTATGCACATTAATGTTTAAGATTTATTGGTGTGTATGTGTGTGTTGATGTGTGTGTGTGTGTGTGTGTGATGATATAAAATGCATTTGATAATGTGGGTTGCAGCCAAAAAAGTTTCAACTTCCTGTAGTAACTCCCCAAAGCTAATTATAATTGTAGCTCAGATCACCTAAAGTTACAAAACTAACAGTCCTCTAAAATAAGATTATGAAGTAGGCACTACAATCTTCATTTTATAAAAGACGAAGTTCAAGTTCAGAAATGTTAAAAAATTTGATAAATGTTATACAGCTAATATGTGGCTGAGCTTGGATTTGAACAAAAGGTCTATCAAATTTCAAAGTCTTTAATAATAACCATGCCTACAAGTCATGGAAAGGTATCTTTTAAAATTATTTAACAGGTAGTTCAAAAGAAGGGTGCAACATCATTCACAGGCTGCAATATAATTCATCAAAACTTACTCTTCGGGTGACAATGGGATCAATTTCTCTTGGGTCTTTGTGAGCAAACATCATCAAATCAGCATTCAAGGTGCGGATCCTCTGAAATCTCAGGCGAATATAGCGAGCGGAGGTAAATTCTAGCAGTTCAGGAGAAGGGTCATCAGCACTTGGTCTCCCATTGATCAAAGAGATGTGAATCTAGACAAGTTAGGAAATAATTTAACAATTAAGTTCGCCAAAAATTAAATATCTGGTTTTGATTGTTTTTTCTTGGGAAAACAAAAATAAGCTTCTCTTCTCCCATTTGGTCATGCAGATGCAGGTTCATGTTTACTCACTGGAATGTAGTGAAGCAATAGAGGAATTTTATGGACCTTTTAATACATCTACATGCAATTCATTTGTTGATATTTTAGTTATTCTCTATATATTGCAATTACCCATGTTGCATCTACTTGACTTTCCTAGGATTTCCATAAATTCTTAAAGCAATCTAATCTTTTTCTGAAAATTATTGTGTCTTAAAATTATTTAAGAATCAGGTATACAGTGGGATACCAGAAAACTTGTTTTAAAAAAAGTTACAAAATAGGCAAAAACAGGAACCCACAGATAATTAAAATAACTCTGACCTTGAAAGTAGGTATCTAATTATATAGTCTTAGTATATAGAGTAAAAATTGACACATTGCAAGGAAAACTAGACAAATCACAGTGAGAGTTTTCAATTGGTTATTCATGTGTTGTTTGTTTTTTAGTAATTGATCCATCAAAAAGACAAAAATGCATTGTCACCCCAATAAATTTAATAAATAAGAAAAAGTATCAAGGGTATAACATTCTATGAAAAGTAAATATACAAAAATACAACAAAACTTGGGTAGGATGGTAAATTTGTTAGGAAAATAATTTAGAATAATTTATACCATACGAAATAAAATCTAATTATACTGTTTTTCATGTACAAAATGGAGAAATTGCCAAGGAACTACCCTGCAAAGTTACATAAAAAGCCCACATGCTCTCACAGGGATTTCACAAGAGCAGGAATAAACCAGTTTGGTAAAATAAAAATAATTATCACAGATAAAAGAATCTCTCCCCTAATACCTAAAGAACTCATATAAGTGAACAAGAAAAAAAGACCAACAACGTAACACAAAAATTAAACAAAAGATATAAGGAAACTATTCAAAGAAAAGAAAATATAAATGGCTGCCAAACTTTTGATAAGAATGAACTTTAGACATTAATTAACAGAGAACTGCTAATAAAAAGCATAGTAATAAACTTCTTCCATTTTTTTTCAGGTGGTCAAATCCCCAACATACTAATAATACTCCATGATGGCAGGACTGAGGGAGCATAAGGCATTCTGACACACTTACAGGAGTGAGTGTTAGATGGCACAAACTTTTATGAAGGTTCTACTTCTGGGAAATTATCATATATACACACACACACGAGTATATACATTCCTACAGCAATGTTTGTAATAGCAAAAGATTGAAAACAATCTAAAACAATCAATGTGCAACTGGTTAAATAAATTATACATCTATAAAGTGAAATAGTGCACCATGAAAAACAATGAGGAAACTCTTAACATATAATAGGAAGAAGTACTTTCAATTTTTTTGTACTTTGTAAATGCATTATTACCTATGCAATAAATTAAATCTAATCAAAATTGTTAAAAACATTGAAATTGAGTGATAGGTTTTGGACTGAAAACACACACACACACACACACACACACACACACACACACACACACACACACACACACACACCCCCCCCCCCAAGCATGTGCATGCATGCACAGGAGGCCAAAGAGAAAGAATGCAAGAAGAAAGGAATCTTGTGCTGCTGGAAGCTGTTTGGGAACACGTATGTACTGGGAAACTGTGACTTGAGATCACCCACTAGAATTTTCATCTACTTTTGCAAAATGATATATCAAGTGTGTTAATTACATTTTTGACAGGGGAGACAATGGTATGTGTTTCCATTCCTAACATCCTGCATTTAGATAATCCCTGAGAGCATTTTACAAACTGACTGCCAATAAACTACTGAGTCACTAGAGAAATAAACATAGCAAACTCCGAGATGAGAAACTAATTCTGATGTCACAAAGTATAAACTCAAAATGCCTCATGACAAAAATATGAAATGTCCCAGCTAATTGAGTCTACCTTGAATACTTAGTAAAAAATAGATTCACTTAACACATTTGAGGATGATAGAATGAAAGGTCTGCTAAAACACAGAATCTGAAAAAATACTGGATATCCTTACTGTAACATAAAAAATTCTAAACCAGCAAAGTGGATCTTGTATATTCAACAGTTTTGCTATCTATCTGGTGATCCAGAAATGTATTTAAAATAGCCTCTATTACTTAAGGAGGCATCAA
Organism: Rhinolophus ferrumequinum; assembly: GCF_004115265.2. Taxonomy (NCBI): domain Eukaryota; kingdom Metazoa; phylum Chordata; class Mammalia; order Chiroptera; family Rhinolophidae; genus Rhinolophus; species Rhinolophus ferrumequinum. The sequence goes on along the minus strand of NC_046286.1, from coordinate 77,094,622 downwards.
ATAAATGTTAAAATCATGAAGAGATACATGAAGCAATTAAAAAAATAGTTCCCCTTATTAATTTAATAAATTCAATTAATTTTGGCATCTAAAATATCACCAGTGCCCTTGAATTCATGCTTAAATTTCTGTTATCAAGCTCTCCTTTGAGTGCTCCTAAAAATGTTACTTGAAAAAAAAAAAGAGGACATCACTACATGTGTAGGATTAAAGTTTCTGAAAATTATTAAGGTTTATTTGGTGTTAATTCTATGGTGAATCATACTTGTGGCTGTACATGAAATCAGTAAGTTCCTCATTTAAACATACAGGAACTTTAAAATAAATGATGCACTTTTTCTCATTTAGGTTAATAAGCCATGTGATAGCTACATAAAGGATTCAGCAAAGGAACACTTCTCACAGCTTTGGTATTTTCATCAAGCTACGCTGCCAAGAGATCTTGTGAGTATAGTTAGTCCCAAGCTGTTTCTGGGATATAATACCAGCCAGCTGTTTGGCCACGCTGTGAGCAGCTTCCATCCATCGGGTTTTCTTTTTTCTCTACTCTCTTTCAAAATAAATCATAATATTAGATAGGGTATTTCCACTGGCTTGATGCTGTGTAATTCCAAGTCCACCGGGTAGTTTAACATACTTCCTGATTTCCTGTGGGGGGACAACTGGAGGGTGTCTATCTTCAAAAAGATGAAAAGTGTCAGTCCTCAAGTCCACAAGTGTCTTACTGTGAGGCCATGGGAAGTCTGTGGCAGTCTAGTGCCTCCTTCTGAAATGATTTTGATTATAGACATGTTGGTGGGTGTTCATGCTGTCCAAGGGATTCATTCCAACTGAAAACGTCAGCCTGCTTAACAATGGGGTTTTTTTTGTTTGTTTTTTTGCTTTTTGTTTTTAGATTTTAAAATGACACTCAGATAAAGAGAAAAAAATACCTTATGAGTTTATGACCAAAGGACTAAATCAATATTACACTCTACTTATCCAAATAATTCTGTTTTTATTAGTGTAAGCATACTATATGAATCATGTTTCCATTGTAGATAGATATACATTTGTGCCTCTATTGCACTTTTATGGTTAGAATATAATTTAAAAATTGTTTCTGCAGCAAACAATCAGATTTCTAGTATGGATATTGTCCCATATTACTATGCTTTTCTATTTACATTACTACATCGGCATTAGATTTCTAGCAGAGCTATAGTCTAATACCCTGACCAACAATACAATTTTTTTGAGTGACTGGATGGATGGAAGAATAAAGGCTGATTAAAAATCATTAATAAGTATTAGAAACTTTGAAATGAGTACTGGAAGCACATGGAGTTGACAACGTGATATGCAGTGTGCTCGCTTAGAACATTTTAAAATGCCCTTTGAATGATTAGTCTCTAAATGTGCCAATGAAAAAGGTACAACTTGAAAATAAGGTGTCTCCAGGAGATAGAACAATAAAATCCCCAGGAGTAGGATGAGATTATCTCTTTGTAGGTGTGGTCAAAGAATCTGTATGTAAATGAGTGATGGAGACTCATGGGAACCTCTTAAATGCAATCATCGTCCATAGGATATTATTTCAGAAAGGGAGAGTAAAATTATAATGATAACTTTGAAAAATGAGCCTAATCACTTTTATTTTACCCTGTGTGGAAAAAAAGGAAAAAAAAAACACATGTGTTTGGAGAACAGGGGTGAGCTGTATGAAGCTTCAGAAAAGGGGACAATGCAACAATCTGTCATTGTGTTTCTAGCACAGATCAAAGGCTCCAGCTCTGGCTCAAGATGGTCAAAGGAACCCTCAAATGATGATTTTTTAGTCTTCACAATACCTCATCTATTAACAGCATCTCAAACAACTGAATACTCCTTCGTCTTCTAGGACATCATGCTGCCTTTGTTTTCCTATCTCTCAGACTACCCCTTCTAAATTCCCTTCACTACTTACCACCTTTTCTCCTTCCCAACTCTAACATTGGATGGAGCCCTGTATTGTTCAGTCTTTGGCCTCTTCTGTTCTATTCACACTTCCTCACTTATTGATCCCATCACAGCTTTAAATACCATCTATATTGATGTCTCCCACATGTCTATCTCCAGGCCTGATCTCTCCTCTGAAGGTCAGGATGCAGAATCCAACTGCCTTCTTGATACATTGATTGGGCTATCTGACAGGTATCTCAGACTTACAACTCAAACTGAGTTCCAGCTCTTTATCGCCATAGTCTTCCCAATCTCACTAAGTAAGTTCATCATTTCAGCTACTCAGGATTAACAAATTAGAGTCATCCTTGATTGCTTTTGTTTCTTTCTTCTTATGTCCAGAGGGTTGAAAATCTTGTTGGCTTTATCTTTAAAATATATCCAGCATCCAAACACTTTTCACCACCTCTACTAAAACCATCTTCATCCAAGTTTTCATCATCTTCTACCTGGACACTACAATAAGATCAGAACAGGTCTTCCTACTACCACATTTAATTCCCTAGGGTCTAGTTGCAACACAGCAGCTGCTTTTTTTTTTTCTTTTTAAGTATTTAGTAAATGTTTCCATCAATTTATTCTCTTCGTATTCCTTAAAAACAAAAATCAGAAGTTTAATAATGATTTAAAATATTGTACATCAAAGCCAACTTTCACTCAAGCTGCAAGTTGGCCGATGTTCTCTTCTGTTTGCCAGATTACCTTCAGTACTTTCTGCAAAGAGATTCCTTTCCAACCGTTTATATGAGATCTGACATTAAGTTTGCGAACTTGCCACCATGCACTTATATTGGCAGCACTGTACAAACAGTTCAGTAAGGTTTCATAACCTTGGTACATCATTGTCTCACAGCTGTGTTCATGTCAACATGTAGCCGTGTCTTGCTGAGTGGCGTTCATTATTGTTTTGCGTGTTTTTGTGTGCCATCGCGAGAATGTCTGACCTTAAATTAGAGCAACGAACAAACATTAAATTTCTTATTAAACTTGGCAAGAGTGCAAGTGAAATCCCTAAGGGATAATGTTAGTCTCTAAGGGATAATGCCATGAAGAAAATGGCAGTGTAGAAATGGATTAAACAGTTTTCTGAGGAGAAAGAATGCATCACTGATGCAGAGAGGTCAAGGCAGCCAGTAGTGAGCAGAACTGACCAAAACACTGCAAAAATTCATCAAATTATGTATCAAAATTGTCAGCTGATTGTGAGAAGCATAGCAGACCAAGTAAACATAGATAGAGAAACAGTTAGGAAAATATTAACTGAAAATCTTGGCATGAGAAAGGTGTGTGCAAAAATGGTCCCAAAGAAGCTCACCGATGAACAAAAGCAAAGGAAAGTCGAAGTTTGCCAAGACATTTTGGAGAGGCAAGATGATGTTTTGGGCCATGGTATCACTGGTGATGAAACATGGGTGTACCAATATGATCCTAAAACAAAGCGTACAGTGAAAGTCAGCCAATTCTCCACAGCCAAAAAATTTTCGTCAGTCCAAGAGTCAAAACGATGTTGCTAACCTTTTTTGGTATCAGAGGGATTATTCAATATAAATTTGTACCAACTGGACAGTTAACCAAGTTTACTATTTGGAAGTGCTGAAAAGGCTGTGTGAAAAAGTTAGATGAAAACGACCTGAACTTTTCGCCAACAATTCATGGCTCTTGCATCACGACAATGCACCAGCTCCCACGGCACTGTCTGTGAGGGAGTTTTTAGCCAGTAAACAAATAACTATATTGGAACACCCTCCCTACTCACCTGATCTGGCCCCCAATGACTTCTTTCTTTACCTGAAGATAAAGGAAATATTGAAAGGAAGACATTAGGATGATATTCAGGACATCAAGGGTAATATGATGATAGCTCTGATGGCCATTCCAGGAAGAGTTCCGAAATTGCTTTGACTAGATGCTGGCATCAGTGCATAGCTTCCCACGGGGAGTACTTCAAAGGTGACTGTAGTGATATTCAACAATGAGGTATGTAGCCCTTTTTCAGGGATGAGTTCGTGAACTTAACTGCCAGATATCGAATGCATTAGATAAAGAAAGGGTGACCAACAGCTTTATGAAAATAGTGTGAGCCACAGTAAAAGAGATCCATTCCCAACTCAAGTGTGTGTTATGGGCAGTTGAGTTGGTTCCAATTACTGGTGATTCTATAAATGAGTGAGGTCCACAGTGTCCTGTCCTCACAGCCCTGTTCAGTTCTTGTAGACTCACACCTATGGCTTCTTTTATGGAGTCAGTCTAGCTCATATTTGGTCTTCTTTTCCTGCTACCTTCAATTTTACCCAACATTATTGTCTTTTTCAAAGAACCTGCCTTTTTCACAATGGGCCCAAAGTAGGACAGCTTCAGTTTTGTCATTTTTGCTTCCAGCAAAGTTTCAGGCTTAGTTGGCTCTGCTACTCACCTACCTTCTTTCTGCCAGCCCAGAATATCTGTAGAGCATTCCTTCAACATCCTATTTGAAAAGAATCATTTTTTTTTTTCCTATCAGCCTTCTTCAATGTCCAAATGTCATGTCCATACATAGTAATTGGGCACATGAGGGTGTGGATGATCTTAGCCTTGGTCTCTAATGAAACGTCTTTGCTCTTCGTGATCTTTCTTGATTCTTCCACTGCTGCCCTTCTCTTGATTTCTTGGCTGCAGTCTCCATTTGAACTGATGACTAAACCAAGGTAAGCAGATCTTTATCAATGTTGATATCTTCATTGTCTATGTTAAACTTCTTTATTTCTTCTACAGTCATGATTTTTGTCTTCTTAATAGTCAAATATAGTTCCTCTTTGGCAATCCTTTCACTTCCATCAGAAGTCATTTTAAAGCACTGCTACTTTCTCCCAACACAAGCCCCATGCCATAATCACACTCATCGTTAGCAAACTGTGGCAAGTTATCGTTTCCTGAATGAGAGCAAAAGCTTTTAGTTTCTCTTCATCACTTGGTGCTTCAACAATTGTCTTGCAAATTCTCTTGAGGTCAGCTTCTGTTTCAGGGAGCGCTTTAAACAGTCCTTGGAAAATTTATCTCCAATAGTGTCATTCTTTCCTTTAAAATTTCCCAATGCTTTTCTGTTTCACTACCACTAAAAGCCAAAAATTTTACAATGAACTATGAGATTCTGTATCTTCCACAATACTGTCCCCAACCCCCAATATTGTCAAAAGAGAAAATAACTTTTTGAGCACTCTTCCTACTCTTTCCATTAATCACACTATCCAGCCAGACTCCATCTTTGTGCATGCCAGACACACTTTCACCTCTAGGCTTTTGAACTTGGGGTCCTTTGCCCAGATTGTTATCCTGCAAGATACAACAACACTCACTTCATCATCTCTTTGAAAATATTTAGCAAATTCAACTAACTTTCTACCTCAAAAAACTATTTAATTGAATAACTAATCCAATTTTTCTTTAATTATATGAGTAAATCTTTGCGTATCCTGTTTCCACAAAATGAAACTGAAGTCAGTAATCCTTCATATCATTTTCTACCCAAGATTTTTGAGTTAAGTTAATTTAAAGAAAATTAGGAAATTAACATCTTTGATCCATGATTTCCTTATATCTAAGTCTACTATGTTTGTTAATATTAGTTAAATATTAGTTAACTTTATTCTCTATAAAACCAAAGTTTAATTTTTACAGGCTGTGCAGAACACATACATGTGTTCTGAGACCTAAGACACTGCATTTGACATTAAGAACTATTCAACTTAATTTTGTTAATAAGAGCAAAGTGGACTTTACCAATTGGTTAGCTCCTTCCTTATGCAAATCATATTCTGGCTACTTCATTGTCCAATCTATAAATTTGATGTATTATTATTTGTAAAAGAGTCAATAAAAAAACAACAATAAGCTGTATTAAAACTATAAAGTAGTCCTTAAACTCTATGGACATATATCTATCAATAAGGTTAATAATCAATTACAGAGTATGTTGCTTCTAGAAAAAAAAAACTTTTACTAAATGTTAGCATCTGTATGGGTCATTAGTTTTATTATATGTAACTGAATAGCTATTAAAAAAATAAACTTTCTTATCAGAAAAGTTTCACTGCAATTTTTAAAACTTTTTCAAATCAATGGGATATTTTTTAAATCTTAAAAATATGAAAATACATGAATATATAAAAATTAATACAAGGGTAATAAAATACACTGGATAAATAATAAAAGTTACATAATATGTCATTTATAATACAGGTTAAAATATTTAAACAATTCAGACTAGAGATTTCCCTATCAAGAATCTTTAGGACCATAATGAAGAAATGGGGTTTTATAGAATCAATGTTTTTCCAGTCCATTATTTTCAGTTATATCAGGCACAGTTTATTAAAGTCCTCTTTCTGTTTTACTTCAGCCCATATTTTATGTCCTGCAACTAACGGCTGCCATTTTATGATTATTTTTATTAATTCAAATACTGCTCATTTGCACATCCAGAAAACAAAGTATTCTGCAGGCTTAAAACATATGCTTACAAAGCTTTACCTCTGATATGCCGCTTCATACTTAAGATGTCTCATTCATTCATTCATTTAGTCAATCACTCATTCATTCTAAAATATTTTTTGGATGCCTACTATATGCCAGGTCACTGAATCATTTTGAATCCCCTTTTGTGTCATGGTCTATCTAACCTCTGGGTCCCTTTGTCAAACACCTTTTCTGTCTACCCACTTTTCCCATTTGCACAGCTGTACTTTATACATCTTTCAGTTCTCAGCTGAGATGACAATTCCTTCCTTCAATAAATGTGTTCATGCCTTGTGTAGGAGCTCTCCCTGTGAATTTTCTGAGCTCCCCTACTATTCATTGCCTATTGACTTGCTTGTGTCTGCTACTAGACGATAAATTCAATGAGAATAGGAACTTTGCTTTATTTACAATATAGTTTCAATGTCTAATATAATGAATAAATACATAGTAGATTATCAATAATTATTTGCTGGGTGAATAAATCAGTATCACTGCCCAAATATTATAGACTGTGATAGAACTTCCAATGAATTAATTGTTTCCTCATTCACAATTTTTGTGTATATTATTTAAAATTTCACTTTGCATATATTTGAACTATATTTTACCTATATTATTAATTCCATTTATAGGGTGTACATCAAGAATTTTAGCATGAATTTTATTTAACATAATTGAAAAAAAACTCACTAGAGCTGTAATAATTCAAGTATCTGAAAGGATAGCCCCAACATTTGGATAAATCAACAAAAATTAAAGACACTAGTAGAAGCATTTCTGAAGATAAAAATAATGCAATATACTTGTATAAATGGATACATCCCTTCAGGTGCCTCAATATTCCTACATAAGAACTGGAAAGACTTTCTTTTCCTGCAGAATGTAGTTCACTGAGGGTTTTTTCCTGCAGAGTTTGGAGGGTCCTTAATAAATATCCTATTTTCATTAGAAGTCTACAAACCCAACCCAAATATTTACTCTTCCATGGTTGATGACTACTGAGCTGCTTGAAAAGTAGTATTTTAATACGTAATATGTCAAGGACTGTGCACGACCTTAAATTCCTTAACTAACTTATTCCAAGAATACGAGGAAATATCTGCTTACTGAACTGTTTAACAATTATGACTGTATCATTGACAACTCTACCCTGAGATCAGTCGTAACAGGTCTTTTATATTACTGTAAGATGACTTTTTGCTTTTGACACCTACTTGGTTCCAATTGCCCCTGAACCTCAGATTGCTTTTCTCCTGTTCTTTAAAATTACAATTTTTGCATTTGTCCTTCCTGGATGAAAGCTTTTCCTTCCATAAAATATTTAAACATATTCTTCACTGTCAAATCAATAGCCATTAATAAATTGCAGCATAATAAGAAAATCAGTTCTCTTCAAAGAGTATTTGTCATCTCATGTTTTTTTCCTTCTCTTGTAGGGAAACTAGTTAAAATATTGTACGCCGAGGGTTTTTGTTGCTTCTGTCCTGGGCAAATAAGAGCATATCTCCCTCTCTTTCATTTTTTTATCAAGCTATTTATGTTTTATACCAACAGCAGATTTCACGTGGCGATGCTTTCTAACTCCTATGACATTAACACATACAATGGCTAAGTTTTTTGGAAAGATCAAAAATAGAAGCATAGTCTTAGCTGCCTTAGGAATTTTAATTTTCTCAACGTCTCAAAATTGGTATAGCCCTTCTTTACAAAAAGCTTCTGGTGGTCCCCTTTGTCCAAGTCAGAGCAGTCAGCCAAGGGGGCTTTATTTCTAAGCCCCGCTGAGCTTAGTTAGCTTCATCTAAAACAGGCCCAGATTGGTGACCTGCAATCCATCATAATTGAATGGAAGGTCTTGGTATTATTCCCACTGGTCGTGATGCCTAAAAGAAACAATGACAACTAAGTCCCCGAAATTTTCAGAAAGAGAAAATTACCATTAAATGAAGATATTATCCGTCTCCCCTTTTATTTCTATAAAAGGGCCCTGACACACAGGAGCTCATTTTACATCGATTTTAAAATTTATAATTATTTTCAAATAATAAATTTTAAAAAGTACTCAGAGTTGAGAATTTATCACTTGTGTTTTTCTTTCTCCAGGTAAAGTACAGTATAATATTTGCATGGATAAGAGAAGAGTTGTCAAAATGGGTTTTCTCAGTCTCTTTTGGGAGCTTCTCATTTAAATTTTATCAAATGCAGATGTCATTATTAAATCTTTGTGCTGTCAAGCTAAGACTACATAGGAATACAGATATCATCTGAAATTCACAGAAGGAAAGAGTTTAAGAAAAGTAGCTTCAGAGCAGACCACGAGGGAACATCACCAGGAGGAAAGTTCTCTCACTCACCTCAAATATTTGCATTGCTCCAAATTTTGTTTTGAGTGTGTCTCAACCAGAGATAGACTAAGAAAACAGAACTGTTAGGCATCTATTCCAACTTCACTGCTATTCCAGAACTCTTTGTTTGCAATACATAGACTCTTGCACATAAAAACAATAGTGGTTATTATTGAGTACTTAATGGATATGAGACACTCTTGCATGTGATCTATGCACTAGTTCATCTAGTATTAACTCACTTAATGCTTCAACAGCCTCATAGGTTGGTGTTATTATTATCTCCTTTTTAAAGAAGAGAAACAGATATTGAAATTTTAACAAATATGGCTACATTTTAGCAAGGATGCACTCTAATTTTAGTCTTGGTTCACTTGCTATGCTCCTCGGTATATCACTACTCTACCTCACAGAGTGGGGGCTTAGTAAGCATTTCTGAATACATAATTGCCAGTCATCTAGGCATGATTTGAAGACTTCTGACAACATGAAGTTCACCGCAGATGAGACAACTTTTTCCATGCATCCTCCCTCTATTTTTTTTTATCTGCCTTATTTCCATTCCAATCCTGTGGATAACCTACCCCAGTATTTTAACTTATTTCTCTCTGTTGCCCTACTCTTGCTCCTCCAGAATTATCTATATTGTCTGATACCCCAGATCATGGCTTTTCTTCCTGAATCTGGGTTATACTACCCTACTAGTTTTATCCATTCTATCCATTCTTGGATAAACTGCTTACCATGCCCCACGTCACCCCCTCAAGACCCCTGACTACCACATCAGATGGTGTCCAGACATCTTGAGAAGGGCGGGAGTGTACTATATTAAAACACAGAGGGTAACTAAGCCGCGAGATTGACACCTCCTGACATTGATCCATATCAGTAAAGATCCACCTGGTAAGTGGATGCAAAACTCTACGTAGATAAAAACCAGAACCATAACATGTCCAAGCATCAAAGGCTATAGGATCACTTATTCAGAAAAGATCCAAAAACTCCTAAAGTCTTACTACTATATAATACATAAAATTGGTTATGACAAGGTTAGTACGTAAGCATTTTAGTAAGTAAAAACTATTTACTGGTATGCAAAACAATTAATTTACGCTTTATAGCAAATTCTACTAAGTCGGAAATATTGAAACCTCAAGTTATAGGGAGAGTGAAAATAATACGTCAATACCAAAAATAAATATCTGTGAAACAAACATGCTTTTCCTTAGTGTGGAGAGCTGCCAGGGAAAGTCTCTAATAGGAAAAAAAGCAACTGAGAATGTAATGACCTACATTGGTAGGACAGAACAATCAGTACACTTGAAAGACATATAATAACAGCACAAAGGAAAACTTAGGCAACATTTTCCTGTTTTGTTTTCAGCCCCCTGTGGAAACACTTGTTTAAAATTAAAATCTTGGAGCAGGAGGTCTAAACACAGTGCCAGATCCTGTGTCATTAGACTGGAACAAAACCTAGATGTATACTTGAAAGAGAAATTCAGTCTCTCATTCTCATTCTCTGACTCACAAGTTCCCCAGAGAAAACTGTGTGTATGTGTCTGTTGCAAGTATATGAAGTCTGACAATTAAGTTCGCAAACTCGCCACTGTGCGCTTACATTGGTAGCACTGTACAAACAGCTTGGTAACGTTTCATAACCTTGGTATATCAGTGTCTCACAGCTGTGTTCCTGTCGACATGTGGTGGTGTCTTGCTGGGTGTTCATTATTGTTGTGTGTTTTCGTGTGTCATCATGAGAATGTCTGAGCTTGAATTAGAGCAATGAAAAAACATTAAATTTCTTGTTAAAGTTGGCACGAGTGGAAGTGAAAGCAGGGACATGTTAGTCCAAGTTTAGGGAGATAATGCCATGGAGAAAACAGGAGTGTACAAATGGATTAAATGATTTTCTGAGGGGAGATAATGCATGACGGAGGAAGAGAAGTCAGGGTGGCCAGTAACAAGCAGAACTGATGAAAACGTTGCAAAAATCCATCAAATTATGCATCAAAATTGTCAGCTGACTGTGAGAAGGATAGCAGACCAAGTAAACACCGATAGAGAAACAGTTAGGAAAATCTTAAGTGAAAATCTTGGAATGAGAAAGGTGTGTACGAAAATGGTTCTCAAGGAGCTCTTGCATCAAGACAATGAACCAGCTCACACGACACTATTTGTGAGGGAGTTTTTAGCTAGTGGACAAATAACTGTATTGAAACAACCTCCCTACCTCACGTGATCTGGCCCCCAATTACTTCTTTCTTTACCCAAAGATAAAGGAAATATTGAAAGGAAGACATTTTAATGACATTCAGGACATCAAGAGTAATATGACGACAACTCTGATGGCCATTCCAGAAAAAAAGAGTTCCAAAATTGCTTTGAAGTGTGGACTAGGTGCTGGCGTCAATGCATAGCTTCCAAAGGGGAATGTTTCGAAGGTGACCATAGTGATATCCAGCATGAGGTATGTAGCACTTTTTCTAGGATGAGTTTGCAAACTTAATTGACAGACCTCGTATAAATGAAAGCTGTACAAAGATATTAATTGGATTTCCCCCCATTTCTGTAGAATAGCATTTTGGGATGGCCATTGACAAGGTCAACTAATTTAATGTTCACAAAGGTTCAACTTCAAACAAGGTGTCAGAGACTTTAAATTATGGAGACATACTAATACTTAGAGAAGAGTTTGAACATACACTAAAGGTCCTCAACATTGAGCATGTTCCTTAGGCTACTTGTAGTTCTAATATCACTGAAATATGTGTATGTAAGCTAGAGTCCCGTGCTGCCTGCAGATGCCCCCCTCCACGCTCCCCACGACAGGTGTCTGTGGACTCCCTGTGTACACCAATACAGGGACAGACTCATTCTCTGAGCAGTCCTTTCTTTTGCCTCCTTTCTCTCTCCTCTTGTTCCTTTTTCTCTCACATTATTATTTTGGTATCTTCTTCCATATCTTTAGTTGTTCTCTACTCATCTTTTTTTTATTCTTGCCTTGCTACATTTTATTTCATCTTTAGAATGAAACTATACATCCATGGTTGATCAAGTTTCTGTACTTTTAAGTGAAATCATGTGTTCCATTACTCTAAATATGGCCTCTAGCCTAGCTTTGTAAGAGGAAACTACAGGTCTTACTTTCTCATTACAAAAAAGTAAACACACACACACACACACACACACACACACACGTATGTATGTAGAAGATCAGACAATTAAGTTCATGAACTTGTTGAAATGATGTTGCTAACCTTTTGTGATATCAGAGGGATTATTCATTATGAATTTGGACAAACAGTTAACCAAGTTTACTATTTGGAAATGCTGAAAAGTTTGCGTGAAAAAGTTAGACGACCTGAACTTTTCGCCAACAATTCATGGCTCTTGTATCATGACGGCACTGTCTGTGAAGGAGTTTTTAGCCAGTAAACAAATCACTGTATTGGAAAAACCTCCCTACTCACCTGATCTGGCCCCCAATGACTTCTTTCTTTACCTAAAGATAAAGGAAATATTGAAAGGAAGACATTTGGATGACATTCTGGACATCAAGGGTAATATGATGACAGTTCTGATGGCCATTCCAGAAAAAGTTCTGAACTTTACCTTCTAATTCATATCCAATTGTATACAAACAATTAAGGGGAAAATCAGAGGACTTCCTGGTTCAAGCCCTTCCATGATTGTGCCGGGGCTGCTGCTCTGGGGATGACCTATTTTCCTGTCCCCTGATCCGATGGCCTTTGGGGCTCAGGACAGAGTAGGTGACCAAGTTCCAATACAGGGGCTCCAGAAAGAGGAGGCTGTAGAATTACTGACACCTGGGCATTAGTTTACAAGAAGAGAGAGATGAAAAGGAAAAGAATGTGATGTGGGAAGGGACTGTCTGTAAATCAGACTTTATACTTAAAATGTTGTTGGACTCACCAGGTTTGCAGCACCTCACTGTGATGTACACAGATGTCTAGATAACATTCAAAATATCAAGGCTTTATGGAAGTGTTTCCTGGAGGAGGTTTTGCGTTAATTCTACATAAAACAGCAAATGTGATCCATGTCAACAGTATCCTAAGTTCAGGTTCCTCCATCATTCTGTACAGAGTTGGATCCTAATCATTTATTTACTAGGTTTGTAGGATGTTGGCTGTGCGCACCCCTGACATCTGTAAGGCACCAGCAGATCTCTAGTCCCTTCAAAGAAACAGAGTGCACCAAGGGACCTCTCCTCCCACACAACTAGAAGATGAATTTTTCTGTAAATTTACTGAGTACACAGTGTTCTTGTTCCTTTGCTGGACTCAAACTAATAATTGACCACAGGAAGCTGCAGGGCCATGCCCTTAAAGAAGCTCAGATACAGCTCGTGTTGCTGGTTAGCTGGTGGGGGGTGGGGACCTGCTGAAATTCAGAGCCTCCCTTTCCACAGATAACAAATATTTAGAAACAGGAAAACTTGGGGAAAATGAATAAACCGCTGATTTGAGGTCATTGATCATTATCGTAACTTATTTGTCTAAAGTGGATTTTGTTTCCCAACATTCCCTTTTCTCTTTCCCCTTAACAAACACAGCATGAATGAAAGGTAAAGGGAATAAAACATTTAATCAATCATCCAGTGGCCAGGGCTGAATTGCTTTCTGTTATACATTTGCTGCCAAGTTCACAGAATTAGGTTTGTTTTCAATTATTTGTAATATGTTTTCCCAGAAGAATTTATAATAGGCTGTTTAGGCACTGTTCCCATTTCTATTAATGACAAAAATACAACTGTCCCTCCTTAGCAAAAAGAAAAGGAGTTAAATTAGGAAAATTGCTATGAATGTTGTTGTTGGGCTTAAGAGTTTTCTGGTTTGTTTTTGAGCTAATCTGGTTCCAATGAGAAAATGGCAACAAGACTGTTCATTTTTCTGTCGCTTTTGCTATTTTTATTTTGAAAATATGATGCTAACATGAATCTCTTTTTTGAAATAGTTTATAATGACAGCTATAAAATATTTTAAGACACCTATGTCATGATTATCAATGATTTTATAATTACAACAGCTGTGAATTTGGTTCCTTGAAACAAAGGTACACTGAATACTCCAGTGTATACTCTGTCCAGTGAATACTCACTGGTCAGAATGCAATGCTTCCAGGCTCTCCAATTTCTAAAACTACCTTTTCTCTGTCATCGCAGGCTTTCCTGTAGCTTTTCTCTAGGACTATCCTGTCCCACCACTATCAGCATCCCTGCCATTTTCTTGATCTCTCAGTCTGATAAGGGACTAATTAAAGATGTAGACTCGTTAATAGGAGGTGCCATTGCTTATTAAATGACTAGGTATGGCAGTCTTTTGAGAAACACAGGAAGGAATCTCTGAAATCCTATTGTATAGGCATCCCCAGTGGTCTGATCGCCTCCATGGGAAGACAATGACTTTTTTTAACCCAATCACCTCACTCCATAATAGCACAGGACCAGAGACTACAATGACCATGCTCCAAAGCCTACCTTTACTCACCATGAATGGGAGTGCATCCTTAGAGAGTTGGTTCTGAAAATCTCAGGCCTATGACTGGTGTTAGTATAGACTGGGGTTTATTTGTTGGTTTTTCTAAAAAGCTGATCAAGATTCAGTCGCTTCTTTAACTTCATTCCTGATAATATACCTTATTTTCTGTTTGAGCTGTTCTTCCCTATCAGAAGTAAGCTCTTTTCACTGGTCTATCTCATGATCTTTCCATCCTCCAGGGATGTACTTTAGCTGAAATAATCCTTTCTCTTAACTGCTACATCTACACACTTGCTTCTCAAGAACCCCTTTACTGAGTCTCCAACATATGTTATTTTTTAAAAAATAAAATTGAACATATTCTCAATTTTAATTAGTCACCTTGTTTTCACTTGAATCTCTTCCCTCACATCTACATATCCCTATTTCCTTCCAGTGGTATACTTGAGAAACATGAGGGTACTGACAAAGAGAAAGAAAAACATCCCTGATGGCACAATCATCATCAGTTTATACAACTGTACAGAAGTACACATATACCACCAACAACCCTATTTCTGCTACAAGTGAAAATACAAATATGTATGTAGGTCAACAACCAGGGAGTGTTTTAAAATAAGCATCCAGACTTTATAAATCCAAGTAAGTGCTGTCCTTTCAAAATAAGTATTTGGGGGTGCTCTAAGTAGAGTGCACAATATTGCCTTTTCTTCAATCATTTTAATACTCCTTATGCTTTTCATTATTCCTGAAATTTTTCTTAAAGTGGTGGGAGGAAGACCATTTAAAACACAAGGGTTATTGGGGAAAAGAAAAATAGGTCATAAAAATTAAAGGTCAGAATAGAAATAGAAAATTTAAGTTGGAAACAGAAGAACATGCAGATATCAGACCATGCCCACGTATTTCCTCCACCATCCAGAATTCCAGGGCTCCTTTAAAGTTCAAGATCCTTAAGCATCAACCACAGGACAATACTGGGAAATATTAAAGATTTGAGAAGGGAACTGGTAACCAAAGATAGATTACTTGACAAATCTTTTCACTCACTATAAAGTCAAATCCTTGTATCCACTGAGGACAACCATTCACCACAGAAAAGATTTTACCAGGTTATTGTCACTTATTTTAAAAAAAAAAAAAATTAAAAATAAAGTTGTCTAAAATAATATGCTCGACCTTAAATATAATTTATAATTCTACCTGTTGCTGTTTTCAGTCATTAATATCATTAAAACACAGCACATTAAATCAATTTCAACACATTATCATTTTAGTTTAAATTCTCATATTTATAAAGTAATATGCCCTATCTTTATATATCATTGGATGAATTGTTAATAAATTTGTTTCTCTAACTCTGAGAAGCAGAAGAACAATTATGGGTCACTTACAATGTCCTCCTAGCTTGTGAAGTACATTGTGTTTGTATTTCTATGAACACCTGTCTGACAAACTGAAATGCTAATTATGATTTATCATTTCCATGATATCAAATGTCCAGATAATAAACATCGATCACTAAATATACTTTCCAGTTTTATCCAGATGTTCCACCTCACATAAGACACCACCTTAGTCTGACATAAAAATAAAATATTTCTTGAATTCTGGCACATTATAGTGGAGAGGAAACTAATATGAATGATGTGGTGGGTACTTCACTTTTTTCTCGATATGTAAAATTGTACTGGCAAGACTTTTAAAATATCGTAAATGAAATTGTACTCAAAAGTAAATATCTTTCAAAATAGTACAAATAACAAGCAAAAGCCAGAATAAAAAAAAAAAACAATTCTATAATTTATATCATAACATTTTTTCTGAGCAAGTCTCTAAATTCAGAGTTTATCCTTCAGATCTTATTTCAAAAATGTACCATACAATCAAGTGTGATACATACTTGAATATATGATATGTAAGATCTGATATGACAATTGGGAATGTAGACCTTGACGGTCATGGGACAATATACGTTAGTTTGCTTGTTTTTGTTTAATATATAGCAAAGCTTGGGTCTCTCCACACATTTCCTGGAAAACTGTGGTAAGTTCTTTACGAGCCTGGAGCCCCATCCTCTGATATTGTTTACTTAATACAATTTTAGGGTTTCATTTATGATTTTGTTTTTTAAGGAGTCAAACAGAATTAGCAAATAGTCAGTTGCCTATTATATAAATCATGCCAAGGTCTGAGTGCACGTTTCCCAAAGGATTATTTTCATATCCTGCAACAAAGAGAATATGTAATGCTTACAATGTTCTTGCAAGAAATCTCTGTCCAAAACTGTGTGTCTGCTCTTTGATTTTGCTACCTCATCTTTCTGAACTCTAAGGGCTGGAGTGCCTCAGGGCTCAGTTCTAGGATTGTTTCTCTTCCTGGTCTTCACCTACTTCCTGGATGATCCTGTGCGGTCTCATGGCTTTAAATTCACAGATTCCTATCAGCAGCATTTCTCATCCAAACTCTAGAATACCATATACCATCTATTCAACTGCTTTTAATGACAATTCAATCCTTCTACGGGTTCAGGCCAAAAACTGTTGACTCATGCTTTATTCATCTCATTCTCTCACACCTCAAGGAAAATCCATCAGCAAATCCTCCTGGCAGATCCAATTGGTCAGGAAATCCTATTGGCTCTAGTTACGTATCTTCCATTCAAACACTCTCAGTCCCTTTACTGCTTCCCCCATGGTCTAAGCCACTATCATTTATCCCCTGAATGCTACAACAGGCTCCTAACGGCTCTCCTCCTTACACACTCCCTTCCTGTGCTCAGACACTAACACAACACAGCTGGGGGTGAGGGGTGGGGATTGCTTTTTTTGGACTCTTGAAAATGTTCTAAAATTAGCTTGTGGTGGTGATTGCACAACTTGGTAAATATACTAAATACAACTAAACTGTACACTTTAAATTTCTGAATTTTGTGGTATGTGAAATATGTCTTACTAAGGGTTGTCTTTAAGAAAGACTGTGATGGGTCTGAGATTTTTGATTTGACTTTATTTGAAACATAGCAAGTTAGACTGACACAGTTTCATGGCAGAACATACGAGACTCCTACAACAGGGAAAAGGGACTGTGTGACTCACAGCACAGGTGGAGGGAGCATGAGCATCAGCATATTTGATCAGCATCAGCAAGTCTCGGAGCCTCACTTCCCACAGAGCTACAAAGAGGACCAGCGGACACCTGACTCCAGTGGGTTGTGTTTCAGATGAGGAATCTCGAATGTAAGGATCCCAAATCTTTTTCTCTAGGCAGTAAGCATGCTTGCCTCCTGACCTGGAGCGAGACACCATCTATATCTTCCAAGGCTGTCAGCAAATCTTCCCTTTGCTTCACAGGCAGACACTATTTCTACTTGTCAATGCTGTTCACTGCATAAAGAGCCTTGAAATGATAGTCTGGAACAAAGACGATCAGTGCCTCTAGCTTCAAAATTTATAACCAATTTTCCACAGTTTGTCATTGGAATTTAGGCCTAAGCCTTCGGATCTGGCCTATTAACCCAAATATAACTATTATTTCAAGAACACACCACGTGACTAAGATGGTTTTAAGTTGTAATACTTTAAAAATTGGCATTTATGTGCTGATTTTATCATTTATCTTGTTTCATTGTGTGAGGAAGGTATTACTACATTCCTCATTTTTGCAGATGAGGAAACAGGCTCAAAGAGGTTAAAGAATTTGCCCAAGAGCAAACAAGTAGTGAATGACAGAGTCTGGGATTCAAGTCCAGTGGGTAACACATGTGGGCCAGCTGGAGCATGCGTCCCTGGGGAAACGCACTCTGCCACAGATAACTGCTCTGCACCACTGCTGTCCAGCAAACCCGGAGATCATTCAATCCCCACAGCAACACAGTTATGGTTATTCATATAAGCACCTTGTGGGAAAAAGCAGGTGATAAACTTCCTGTACAATACCACTTCCCAATGTTCTCTCTAGTGCTCTAGGGCTTCCCACCGATTTCCAAAGGCGTGAAGCAATGAAAAGCATGAAGGCGTTCTGGGTCAGAGTTCCCTGAGTTCTCACTTTGGACCACAAGTGTTAAAAGGATGTGTTTGTGATTATGAGCACATTTGTACACTGAAGTTCCCCAATGAAATCCAGTTGCCGAGGAGAAACACAGAAATCTATCTATATTGGTGCTATCGTAGGCAGAAGCATTTGACAAACAATATTATAAATGTTGATTGCATAAATATGCTTAGGAAAAAAAGATTTCCTTCAGTATTCTGTTAATCATTTATAAATTATCAGTAAATATGATAGAAGATTTACATAGAATTAAGCTTAAAGTTTTCATAGGGCATTTAGCTACATCCTCAAGGAGAGCCTCGATGGTTTAGGGAATTTGTGAGTTCTGCTTATTATAAATCTTAAGAAAAGACTAAAACATTCAGTAATCTATTTTCACATAATTTTAAGGGTTAACTATAATTTTGCAATAAACATCATAATAATGGGCAATAATCACACACTTGATTCTTTTTGTGCTGGTTTAAGCAGTGAACCAGCATAGAATACCTTTTCCTTAATTCAACTGAAGTGATTACCTCAGGAAAGATTTGAGATTTTAGGCAACTCATAAATCTTTAATAGTTCAGTGTCTTAGAAAATTGACTCTGGCTAATTATAGTTATAATTTGAAAGTGTATTATTCACAATTTGCTACTGCCTTATAATTTCTTTGATCCACAGCTTTTTCCACAGTTTTCAGTACATAATCTTCTTAAAACCAATTTATAATGGCATTAAAAGGTCTAATCTAGAGCATGACTAACAAGATGATTTTATTTTTCTAATCTACAATTTCAGGATTTGAGGTCATTTGTTAGCACCTCCTTCTAGAGCTTCCAGCTTTTACTCCAGGTATCAGGAGGCTCTGCCAGTTCTAATGTACATAAAGTTTGAGGAGATCTTTGGAATAGCAGACACACCATTGAAAACACATAGAAGATATGATCAAATACAACTAGAATGGAAAGTTGCTAACCCACAGGGATGACTCATGCTAAATTAAAATATTCAAATTAAGTAAAAATGTATGGTAAACAAGAGCATCAAGGAGGTTTGAAATAAAAATTGGAAGTGTATCTGAGATCTTCAAAGAAATAGTAAATATTTTTCTTATTAAATTGGTTAAATCTCCCAATTAATAACCTAGTAGAGAAACTTCCTAAAATGAAAGAAACACAGTGAAGAGAGTGATTCATTTGTTTCTGTAAGGGCTCTGTAAGTAATTATTTCTGAAAATACATCCATCCCAGGCCCACCATGGGTAAGGGACAATGGGGAAGGAGTTCTTTGTTTTATACTTAGCAGGGGACTCTAGACTAATATGTATTCCCACCCACTATCACCATACCACACAGGCTGTGCAGTTTCCCTTCAGATACTGTTAATCATTTCAGGATTCAAAGTCTCCTTGAAAAGTCCAGCTGAAGGGGCATACTGATTCATGTGGCGTAAAATACCCTTGCAATTCAGAAGTGATTTTTTTCATTAAAAGCAATAAAGAAATAGCATGAGAAGCCAGTAGGTGCATTTCGATTCTTCTCCAGTGCTCACCTGTACATTTTTCTTTGTATTTCGCCTTTGTTTTAAGTCATAGCAAATGCAATAGCAAAAGATTGTATTGACTCTCAAGGATACTAATTTCCTTAAAGATTTCTCAACCCAATTGGAAGAGACATGCTGAAAAGCCTTAGAAAGATCACTTAATACAGAATAAATAAGGCTTTAAACAAAATCACACTGGAGACAAAAGTGAAGTCATCTGTAAAAGAAAGTCTGACTTCTAAGGCCATAAAAATCATATCTAAGATCCAGATATTTTATGGTGTACTAATCATTATCTTTAGGTACACACTGTGAAACTATTTCACTTCTCTTGATTTTTGAATCTGAAATCTCATAACATTTTTATTTAGAAAATAATTATACATTTTTAATTGGAATAATATCCTGTAAGTCCAAAATTTATTAGTCCAATCGTCATTTTTTTCAGTGACAATGTTCCATGGAACAAAGGTTACTTGTTTTATTTCACTTGAATTTGACTTTTCCTTTTTTTAATGATAAACTTTAAAACTATACAAATGGTTACATTCTGGAGTTTCACTAATTGTGTGAATCAATTGTGTGAATCAATTGTGTGAATCAGAAATCCCTAAACATTTGAAACTTAATTATCAATTTTACTCTACTTTGTCAATGGTGCATCTCTTATATAGACATTCTTGAGGACAGAGAGAAAGAGGAAGAATGAAATTTTGGATATTTAAGTTATTGTGATTTTTTTTTAAGTGTACCAAAATAACTTGGTACAGCTTGTACATTAATTGGATGCATGTCTTTCACCTATGGCAAATACGTGTCACTACTGTGTATTTGTAGATTACTTTAGAATCTACAAGTGCCTGCACATACAGTATTTTATTTATTGTCACAACAAAGCTGGAGGGTAGAGGAAACAGGAATCTTAAAACAACATATTGATAAGAAAATTGAGCTTCTATGAATGCTCATCAAATGTCATAGAAAAAGTAAAGACTAGAAGATTACAGAGATTATGAGAGGTGAAATTGGGAATTAAACTCTGTTTTTGTTTTTGACTCCAAATCCACTGCACTTTTCATCAGACCACACCATGTCTATAAGACGAGCTCTGTTTTCCAGCCTGATGCCATGCAATAGGCTAATCCATTCATTCGGCTATTTTCAGGGTACATTTCTTACTTTTTTCATCTTAGATGGCTATCACAATGCAGTTATCTTCATAATCAGATATTTGACAGGGAGTCACACTGATGTTTTCTTCACAGATAAGGCAAGCAAATTTTAGTTATTGCTCACCTTCTCACTGCTCATGTCAAGATTCCTTCTATATTATACAAGAGTTAAAAATATCCATTCTGTAAAGTCTACATGCTTATACAAATTCATAGGCAGGCTGAGGGTATAAGTTCATGACTGTGGCTAAATACACAAGCTATAGCATCAGCCGGGTTCAAATCCTGGTTCTGTCATTTATTAGCTGTATGACCTTGGAAAAAGTAATACTGCCTAGCAGTTTCCTCATTTGTAAAATGATAGTGTCCAATACAAGAAGTTATTGTGAGAGTTTGATAAGTTAAGAGATGCAAAGTACTTAGAATGGCATCTGCCATGTTGCAATGGATCAATAAATGCTTGCTATCATTACTCAAAATGCATGCTGGGGAAAATATATTGGTTCTAACTACAGGTCACCTGACAATGCACTTTCGTGTGGCAGTGGGAGAGCTCTCCACTTGGCTAGTAGTCCATATTCCATGTTAATCACACAGAAGATTTCCAGCAACAAAGAATATTCATGGTTAAGTCCCCGCCAAGAAATTCAATCCTTCCGATTTGCCTGTACATTTGACATTCAAGAGTAAGATCAAGATGGGCACAGTACACATCTATCCTTAGGGCTCCTTCCTGGGTTAAATAGACTGTCACAAAATTATGGCACTAAATCAGATTACTAAATCATAGTTCCTCATAGACACAAATATCATTATTGAGTGAAAATTTTAAGTTTATATCCTTAGCTTTCTTATGTAGTGTAAATAAATAAATAATTTTGTCCTCTCTACTAGTTATGCTTGAAAGTCTTCTACTTGTTGCTATCTGATGTCTTTACATAAGGACTACATTAAAATTTTCTATGAGAATTAACTGGAAAGAAAACGTTTGTCTTGAAAATTTGGAAGCTCTCCTTTGTCAGACAAGGAAACTACATAATTGAACATTTTCCTTTTTTGCTCCATTTGTCTGAAAATTCTGAATCAAATTAAGAGTTCAACTACAATAACTAACTCAATCCAGATGAGCAGTAAATGTGCATGTTTGTTTTATATTTTTGTTGTCAGTTAAAAGTTATGATTTGTTATGTATTCCTCTTGGCACTTTTCTTGGAAATAATTGGAGGTATAAAAAGGAATATCTTTTTAATAAAAAATGGTAATAAATTCATTTATTTTATCATTTCATTTATTTACTAATCTAATATTGCCTACTGTGCTTCCCTGAAAATAAGACGTAGCTGGACCATCAACTCTAATGCATCTTTTGGAGCAAAAATTAATATAAGACCCCGTTTGATATTATATTATATTATATTATATTATATTATATTATATTATATTATATTATATTATATTATAAAGACCCAGGCTTATATTATATTGAAATAAGACCAGGTCTTATATTAATTTTTGCTCCAAAAGACGCATTAGAGTTGATGGTTCAGCTACGTCTTATTTTCGTGGAAACACTGCAGTATTATTGAGCATCGACCCTACTAAGTATAAAGAAAAGAATGAAAAGCTAAACAAGCTGCAAACCCTCAATTTCTGTAAGGTAATATAGGAGCACAGGAAAGAATGTATTTGAGAAAATTATTAGGTTTTCAGAATCAAGTGTGAAATCCCTGTTATTAAAATAATTCCTCTGAAAGTCTATTAACACATGTTCCTTTGAAACATGCCTTTTAATGTATGGATATAAAATAAAGCTAATTTTTTTAACAAAAATATTTTCAAAATCATACGATAAATGAAAACCCTTTTACATCAATTGTCTTGATGTAATTGGGATGGATTCCAGACATATCCATCCCAACAACACTCGAGATTTTGGAACTGTTTGGAGCTGTAATCACCACCTTCAGTACATTCCCTTGACTAACTCAATATTATAAAATTTTGTCTTTGAAGGTGAATGATTTTGGAGACAAAATGAGTAAAAATCATTTAAAGCCAAAGCTGGTTAATAAGTCAATGATATAAAAACAACAAACTCCAAGAAATTCCAAAACATTTGGAACAGCATTTCATTCATGATAATGAATATAGGACTCTTTTACCTGCGCCATCACAATAGCTTGGGCTTAAAGATATTTTCTTAGTATGTGGGTTCCAAAGCATTGCTCAAAATTCAGGTTACTTTGTAAGTACATGATATAGCCTGTGCTACAGAAGCTCAGAAAGGAAGTATTCTCTGGTTTCCTCTCTAATGTCTTTTGATTCCTTCCTGATCCTTCCATTCATAGAGCAAGTTTTTAAAAGACAAAATTCAGTTGCAGCTCTCAAAAACCTTGCAAAATCTTCAAACTGCTATTAGCATACATAAAAGCCCTAGGAGGTCAGCAAAAAAAAAAAAAAATTGAAATTGTATTGTGAATACACAGAAATAAATGATTGTAACAGCTGCTGTTTATTGAGTCCCCGCCTTGAGCTACATATTTTATATAAATCGTCTCATTTAATACGACCGATGTTCAAAGACATGTATTTATACTTCTCCATTTTGAGATAAGAAAATGACTTCAAAGAGTCATCCAAGGTTACATAGCTATTGACTGCCATGCCAAGATTCCAAACCAAGCCTGATTTCAAAGGCTCGTACACTGAACAACACCACCTGTTACCATTCAAAAGTCTTCCTTCTGGATAGATCTCAACCATTTCTGCCATGGGAAAAGCTGGTAGAAAACAAAATAGATTGACAGGACTTTGTATTAAACATGCTTTGTGTTTCTTCAGGAATTTTAGAGGCTGTTACACTCACTTAAGCATGTCTGTTTGAAATGAATAAACAGCAGCTGGGAAAAATACATTTCTTACAGAAGTATTCTATATGCATCAGATAAAAAAAAATAACAACAAAAAAACAAATCTCAATTCCAGATGTTAACATAAAATTATCCACATGCTACAAAATGATCCTCCAGAACACCAGGGGCAAAAGAAAACCAAACTGAAAATTAATTTCAAAAGAGAAATCAAAGTGGAGACATCGATTTGGTTTTGTGCTATGTTACAGGAGACTGGTTATTTCTTAGCTTTTTAGAAAGTGCTCTCTTAAATGATGGCATATGGTTGCAAAATTAAGTTTGTTCTGACTTGAGAAATGAATGCACTGCCTGAAGGACAATATTTTGGGGACCCTTTAGCATTGTGCTTATATGCCGTTTTTGGGTTGAAAAGTATGGATCTCTTAGATACATCAAAGGAAGAGAGACAAAATAAAAATTACTGTCATGCAAATATATTTTGCCTATTGATATTCTTACGCGGATGTTTAAACTTGAATCCAAAATAACTGATTACCTTTTTGTCCTTTATTTTCCTGGGAGTTTGCCCATAAATGAATGACAAATGCAAATACTACAAAATTCTAAGGTGTTACCTTCCTGTTAGAAAAATCGAAAGCTAGCTGGTTCATTGATCAGGATGGTCAAACTAGATAAGTTCCTCTTTCAACTCCCAGGCAAGAATAATCTGATTTGGCTGTAGACATGGAAGACCTTACACATATGTTTATCTGATGTAAACTGAAGAGTGGGGACATGCAAAAAGGAGTAAGTTATGGTCTCCTTTCTCAAGGAACTCAAAGCTATTGTTAAAATAGCTTTTAACAATGTCTAGTAAATAGTAGCATCTTTCAACTATGCAATGATCTATGAAAAGATAGTGGGAAAAAATTTTATGTTAAATGACTGCGTATAAAATATGGAGATAATTTTAAAAGCAAATACAGAAAATATCTTTACCTAATCTTCATTCTTGTTATCTGATTTAAAAACAAACAAGCAAGAGGTATTTGTATTCTTACCTCCAGAAACATCCTTTTGTAATTTTCCTTTAGGAAATTGTATGAGCAATAATCATATCACTGGGAACTAACAAAAGTTTCATTGAGTTGTGAGTCTTTGATTGTTCTTTAACCTTGCAGTCTTCTAATAAGATCACTTGTTTACTTCTCTTTCTGCAGCTGTGAGTTCTGGACAGAGTCATGGTGACATTATTTTTCAAAATAACCCCAAGTTCTCATTCCAGACCAGAATATCAAAGCATTGTTTGGTTTGGCATATATTTTACTGATTGCTCTTGACCTAATTATTTTATACCTTTTCCCCTTGACTTACATTTACCTTATGCTTTACAAATCCTCTATATATCTTTCCTTCTTGGGGTGCCTCAGAGACAACTCGTGAGCTTTGCAAATTTTAGCAGAGTGACTCTGCAGGTAAGAAGATAAGTATAAACACATTATATTATTCACACACACATATAATACACATGAATATCCTATATTTAATTATTTGATCTGCTTCCAATTTTGGAGTCTAACGTGCCTGGAGATACTGTTTACTAGTTTAAAACAAATTTTACTGTCATCTGAAGCACTGACATCAGTTCCTCTCCACATTCTGCCTTGTTTCCTCTTTTGATAAACATCTCATGTGCCTGCAAAACGACCTGTGCTATTTTCAGTAAAGGAAAGTTAGGTACCAATTGAGCTATTTTTCCAGGCCTGGGATAAAATGCCCCGAACCATTTCTCCTCTCAGCCTTTATGCAGGCCTTACCCAGGGCAGGGCTGAGCATGACTCACCTCCTAAACTCCCCTCCCTGGGCTGCCTCGGACATAACTAGTGAGCCTTGGCAAATTGTAGCAGAGTGGCTCCGTGGGTCAGGAGATGACTATAAACACACTAGTTACCAGGACACCCTTTCTCCCAAGTTAGGACATTTTGCTACTGTCGTAATGATTTGGCTTCCTAAGAACATTATTTGCAATACTCTGTCCAAGTTTAGATACTCTTTCTGTGGTCACGGAGAGGTGTTATTTGTTTGTTTGTTTGTTTGCCTATATTTACCATCACTCATGGAAATAGTTTAGCCTTGTTAGCTAGCTTAGTGGAATTAATTAATAGAGACTATGTCATAGTACCCATACGAGACAATGTAAGTGCTGACAAAATGGGGTGACTTGGCTTTGGCTTTTCTATCTACACTTCCATCAATTCTGTCTTTCTATCAGTTCTCTGATGCTTTCAGCTAGCCACTGTGTCAAGGAAAATGTGTGTGCTTTCCTTAGCATGGAGCCTAACAACAAGAATACACACATATTCTTCCAGCTGGACTGCTTCACCTGTGACAATAACTTAGAAATCAAACACTATCCTGTGCTTGTTGAGAGGGATTGCTAAAAAGTCATGTTTCAGTGGAAAGACTGATAAAAATACTAGGCAAAAACAAGGGGCTGAAACATTGCAACTCTTGCTAAAGAGTGAACTCCACATTATGTGAGACTTGTTAGGAAAGAACTACAGAACAGGATACATTTTATAAACTAAAGCAAAAAAAAAAAATGCTTTCACTCCTTATGCTGATAAACATCCTTATTATTTTGTTTTAACAAGCGCTTAGCCATAATTGTTGTACAGGGAAAGAATTCTGTTCCCCTAAAATCTGTTTCTGTGACGTTTTTGCAAGGCAGGTGTTTAAGTTTTGTTTTTGTTTTTTTCCCTAAGTGTAAGCTTAAAATTGAATTTTCTCATTCTAAAGCTGTTTTATAGCTCAATACAGACAGCCTCCCTACTCAATTTATTCAGATACTCAGTAGCTGAGGTAATCATAATGAGTCAAAGCAACTGCTACGAAAACAACTTATCTTCCATCACTCTTTCTCACATTTTCTGTGTGGCAACCCTGCAATTCTCAAGACAGGTCACTGCCATTCTCTCTCTCTCTCTCTCTCTCTCTCTCTCTCTCTCTCTCTCGCTCTCTCTCTCTCTCTCTCTCTCTCTCTCTCTCTCTCTCGCTCTCCCTCTCTCTCTCTCTTTCTCTCTCTCTCTCTCTCTCTCTCTCTCTCTCTCTCTCTCGCTCTCTCTCTCTCTCTCTCGCTCTCTCTCTCTCTCTCTCTCTCTCTCTCTCTCTCTCTCGCTCTCTCTCTCTCTCTCTCTCTCTCCCCAACACTTTTCTATGCTAGGCATGCCTTTACTACCTTGTCCAAGACTCCAAGGTGTTTTCTCTGATTTATTTAATCTTTTAGCTGATCCTTCCAAACTATTATGGCTTTTATTCCCTGCACCTAAGACAGCATTTGCCACCTAAGTGGTGATCAGTATTTGTTAATGGGGGAAAAAAAAGCCAATGTTGAAGAGTACTCATTGGCTACATAAACCCATCAAATGTATTCATAACATAAATCACTTGATGGTTGAATTAAAACTGTATCCCAGCCATAGTTTGTATGTCCTATCTTTTTGGTAACGCATTTGCTTTGCAGCAATTAATGTGCGAGTTACTCTACTGCAGGTAATTCAACACCAAAGTTTATCTTGTTATCAGATAAATGGAAGCAAAACACAAAATTGTAAGAAAGAGCAAAATGTTTTTCACTGATAAAAAGAACACATGTAGAGATAATGAGAAAAGCAAACTTAAATCAATACCATGTTTTCCTTCAAAAAACAATAGAGGTTTTTGTTTTGTTTTGTTTTGTTTTTCCCTTAACATAATCTTTAAGAATTTTTACCACTAGTCTTTCAGTAAGTAATTCACCCTGAAAAGAATAGTGGATAACTGCTCTACATAGGATGCCAGGGTGAAAAATATTTGAAATGCCTCTAAGAAGGTGGCAACTATCATTCCAGATACAACTAATATCTACACATGATGATGCAGCACATCTAAGGGTACTGGAATGTGTTTGTGTAGACACAGGTATACACACACATGCTTTACATACTATAAGCCAAAACAACACTGTTCCCAAACTTATTACTCGTAACCAATACTGTCAACTTCCACATAGCTCCCCACGGCACCAAAAATCATTTCATATGATTTTTCATATGAAAATGCTATTTGCTATTCTCCCTGATACCAAAAATGAAATAAATGCCATTGTGACTCATTTTTAGCTTAATATTCACCATGTTACTAACACAGTAAAGAAAGACCTTCACACAACAACTTGTATAAATTATTGTTTCAGTGAAGGAATTTGATTTTCCTTTAAAGGTTTTGCTAAAAGAATGTGTACATGTGAGGTTATGTTTGGGACAGTTTAAATTTCTACAAGTATTTCTATTCATGCTTCGGCACATATTAGTCTAAACCATATGAAACTACATTGACTAAAAATAGTCAAATATTGGCAGTTTCATATAGCTCAACTCAATAATAGGCTTGGTTTTAGAAGGCGCTTATCTGTTGAATAAGAAAATAATTCTTATTACTGAATGAAGTTGAAGAACAAATTTACACAAGGGGAATGTAATTTTCTAACCTGTAATCTTTCCAGGGTTGCCATTCTCCTTTGCAGAATGAGTATCATAGGATTTTTGCTACCCGTGATTAGAATGGAAATTGTATGTCTTATGTGATTCCCAGGTAGCAGAATCCAGTGAAGTTATTCATTTACGTATTTCCACTGAAAATATTTAGTGCAGTTGGTCTGCCACAGTGCAAAATCATATACCTCCCAGGCTAGAATGCTTTGCTGTAGATTTTTTCCAAGTTTTCATTCTATAGCAGGGAACCTAGTAAAGCAGCTCCTGACATCTTTTTAAGTTTGCTTGTAAAATGTAATCATAACCATTCTACTCCTGGGTTACTTGTCTCAAGGACTTTTGATGATAGCTTTAGTGTTGAAATAGTTTCCCTAAGGATCAGCAGCTTATTTTAATAGCTTCAGATCCTTTGTTGTGTTTTCAAGTATACTTCTGCAATAAAGATAGTGTACATAATATAATCTTTCCAGTGTGAGACTGCTTAATTGACACCCTCAGGTTTTTCCCAGTAGAGAATGTGGGTGACACTTAATTATCCACACAATGTCATACAGCCTTTGTGACCAAGAGTAAATACACATTTAGAAGATGTTGGATTGGACCTAAGGGGTTCAGTTTATGAAGTGGGATGACTATGAGATTTACCATTAGAAGATTTCTTGAACTGGACCTGGAGCAGAGATTAATTTTGAACATTTACCATTATGTGACCACAAACAAGTTATTTAACCTCCATCTGTAAAACGAGAATGATAAATGTTTCGGCCCCAAGGTGTCTCCAAGGCTTTGTTGATAATCAGGTAAAAGTGTGTATGACAAGTGCTTTGTAACTGATAAAGTGCCATACACAAAATGGTCATTGCCGTTATTATTGATAATAATTACAATAGTTAATCTACTGATCGTCTTCCTCTCCATAAGATTCTCATCTTAATTGAGAGGATGGTAATGTGGAAAAAATGATAAGACAACAGAAAATACAGTATGACCAGCAATTCCACCATGGAATGTTTGCTCAAGGCTGCAGATTTGATTTTAGAATCACAAGATGAGTTGCAATGATCTTAAATGCCTCTTACTATATCCAGTGTATTTAATCCTTTTTTCCTCTCTTTCTGTACACAACAAATATGACCCCTGTTTCATAATTTTATAATCTCAATATGCTTTAGAATTGAGACCCAAATAACTGACAATTTATAATCCCTAGTTCAGAGAGCTTTAATATAGGCTTTCTCGAGGGTAAATTGCAGCGAGTATAACAAGTAGAACTTAGTTTACCCAGCTTTCTTGAGATCCTTCTATAAGGTACTAGCATAAGTAAATGCCCGTGTACCAAGTATCTCAACAATACTTATGTGAAAGAAAAGCATTATTGGATGTTTAAGCTAAAAACTCTATATAACATTAAATCTTATTTCATCTTTTGAAGATTTCCTTACAGAATAGTGATTTTAATACTGACCAAAAGTGGAGTGTATGAAAATACAGTATTCTTCACAGAAAAAATAACCAGCCTAAAAAATGAAATCTGAAAACTATTCAGATCAAAACTGACAAAATATTGAAGACATGTCCAAAATACTAACAGATTAGTAAATCTAAGAGTGTAGGAAGCTGTCTTTTCTGACATTGGGATAGATGATGTCAAGACAGTTCAGATAGGATTTTACCTAAATAATTAAGAATAAAGGTAAAGTGAAAGAATTACCATGAGCCAAAAAACAAAACAAAACAACAACAAAAAAAACACACAAATTTTTAAAGTTTGATGGAACAAAAAAATGTATTTACCTGGATCTTTACTTAATATTCTTAATAAAATTAATTTTACGATGGGGAATTAGGGTATGCCTGCCAAACGTAGTATTTGATATAATTGTCTATAGTTTGCAGAAATAAATTTCTTAGAAGTCATTTAAAACTTTGTGTTCTACAACCTCTCTTATAATATGCATAAAACGGGTAACTATTTCCAAACATATGTATTTTATTATTTAAACTATAAAAGTACAAAATAAGCTAAAAATAAAAAGAGCAAAAATGATGTAAAAATACCTTAAAATTAAGCTATGATAAATTGATGAAACAAGAAAAAGTTATTTGAGAAGTAAAAGTCAGATTTAAAAGAAATGAAGACACACACACAAAAATTCTGACAAGTAGATAACACAATTGGAACCCATCTAATACAAAAATTATGTCTGTATCTATATCTACCTCTCTATCTCTCTACCTACCAATGACAGTGTGGGAAAAAATATAAATCATTTCCCAGAATAAAGTTTGAGGAAGAAAAAAAAATATATGATAAATGTAATTATACCAAGGTAAAACTCTTAAAATCAGAAATTAAAGATCATTAAAAAAGATCATTATGTAAAAAAATACATAAAAATAAGCAAATAAAAGTGTTAAGGAAATAAAGTAAAATTTTTAAACTACTATATTTTAAAAAGAAGTAATTTACCCATCAAAACAAAATAAAGGTAAAGAAGTTTTTCTTGACCTAAAATATTAAAAAGATAAGTCCTGATAAGCTGAAAAAAAAAAAAAAAGGAGCAGCCAATCAACCCAGGTCTGTGCAAGGTCATGCATAGAGAAAGCCTGCTAGGAGATAGGGGATCCCAGGCATGTGGTCGCCAGCAGATTTTCCAGAACACCCCAGACATAGAAGAAAGCTGTTGGTCTTGTGGCTTTCTGGTGCTTGGATGACACACTGGATTCAAACCACAGCTCTAAAAATTACTAGCTGTGGAAATCCAGGCAAGTTATTTTATCTGTCTGTGCCACCTTTCCCTCAACTATGATATGAGACAAGTATTAGAACATATGAGCTGATACTTGTAAACTCTTAGGTTAGTGTGTGCGTTAAAACAAGTGTGCAATGAATGTAAGTTATTAATACTTTTATCTTCCTGGCCCAGGGCTAACCCATATCAACACTTAGACCCTCATCTGTTCCTTCTGGCCCTTTGAATTTCAGCAAGCTTACGGTTTTTTGCTTTGCTTATTCCTTCAGTCATGTTTAGTCACCCTGTCTCCCCTAGTGTTGTTCCCACAAAACAGCATGGCATGCCTCTGCCCCCTGCTTTCAATCCTGTCTAAGTCAGCTCAGTCATACCTCAATGAGGGGTAGGCTTACGCCAATATTAGCTATTGATCTAAAAAATTGGCTGTCATATTATATAGGTTACAAGGAGACATTGCCATAAATGACCTAATTCAATCGTCATTATAATCATGTGAATTGGCTGGGGCTTGCATTGGATAGTTTACTCATCGGTCCAAGAGCCACGGTTAACCAGCAGCAGAGCTACATCTGAAAGACAAATCTAATGAACACCATGCAAGAGAGCAAGCTGTGCCTTTGTGCCTTCTTCCACAAGCCTGCATTTCCATACCCAGCTTCACAGAAGCTTACCCTTCTGTTCCATTTTACTGGATTCTGGTAGATCCTATCGCATAACACGAAGATAATCAGGCCTTAAATATTGGTGCTATCTCCTCAAGATTTCATTCTTCTTTGGTTTTTCCGGCCTGCATGATTTTTCAACAATGTTGTAGTAATGTAATGAGGGTTTACTGACACTTTCTAGGCACAATATTGTTGGGGGTGGTGGGAGTTTATAAACTGATCAACAGAAAGGAGGAATACAATCTTCTTATTTTTGTCTTTATTTTATTACAACAATGTGCTTTTGAAATACAGTACCACAAACACCTTCAAGGAATTATGGATTTTATATGTGTGCAATTCCAAAATAGTTCACGTGCGCTGTGTATTCCAACTGAGTCAAGAGATTTTGTTTATTGGAGGATGGCATGTAAACCTCATTGCAATGAGGCACTTTCATGTTGTCGTTCCAGGTACTAACTGGCCCCGTGTTGGTCAGTATGAGAATTAGTTTTAGAGAAAGGAAGTCTAAAACCTCAAATAATTATTTCCCTTAATCTCTATTCAAAGCCAATGCAAATTAGCGATACCTTGCTGCTGCTTCTTCCTAAAGGAGAAACTCCAAGGGTAACTGAGAAAGGTTAGTTCTTCCTTTCCATTCCTGCTATATACTCTTAACAATATTACTTCAAAGAAGGATCTCGGAAACATTTTTTAATACAGTGTTGGGCTTGTTTTTTCATTCTCCAGTATCTGCAATTCTAAGGATCACCATAATGTCACGTAATAAAAATAGGAAGAAAATATTCTATCTGTATATATAAAATTCTGTCACATAGGAAATCAAAATAATATCAAAGCTCTACATAAAATTTACAGGAAAAAAAAAGATGCCTTCAAGAATTAATGATGTTTTCTCCAGGAAATTTTATACATGCCTGCCATGTATCAGAAGCAGAATCAAAGCTGACTCAAAGTTCCATTTGAGTTGTAGTCAAAGAGAATGGGAAGTGTCATGGTAAGAAGGAAAGGAAATCACATGTAAATAACTTAAAGTTGCTTGAGGAAATTGAAGCAAAAATTACTATGGCAACCATGAATATTTAGTTAGCGGTCTAGTGACAATCTGAAGAAATTAAAAGAAATAACCCCAGTCACAGAAAGGGGGGAATCTCACATAACAAAAACATTTATTATGATTTTAGTTCTAAGACCCCTAAAACAGTGCCATCTATACAGTCTATCCCTGTCAGTATTGTTAATGTGATTCTCTTTTCTCAGCCACATCTTCAATCGCTGATAACCTAGTCACAGCTCAAAGTTTATTTATTCAACTCAAACCCATCCAGAGATTCAGTCCTCCAAAGCCGATCATGTTTCCTGACAGAAAAATGTTAGTCCCTTTCTTCAGTTAGAAGTAGCTAGATTGACTGATTTCCTTTCCCTAAATAACTGATGATGTGTTCTCCAGAGTTTGGGAAGGCTGAAAATATCTGAATAATAAGCTGGGAGTAGAGACATCAAAATCACCAGGAGTATACTGTTTAAAATACACATAGAGTTTCCCGAGCTTTTCCCAAATCTATTGAATTAAAAGCCTTACTCCCAGAATAGCTATCTTTCAAATGCCCTCTGTGATTTCTATGTACAGTCATGTTTACGAGGAACCATGGCTGCAAGCACAGCTCTCAGTGGTGCCCCCAAGTGGCAGTTCTTGTTAGCAGTTCTCAATAGCATCTTGGGGCAACAGCTTTGGGCAGTGGCAGGCAGCATTTGGGATGATTGCCGCTCTTGATGGAGTTGGCTCCCTGTAGCACTGCTGGAGAGGTATGTGTATGTAGCTGTTCCTACCAAAGCTTTTCTCTTTGGCTGGCCTCAAAGTAATGGAGACACCCCTGAGGTCTGTTGCTTCAAACCCTGCAACTGCTATTTGGGAGGCCTGGATCATTCTCTCAAAGCAATGCAAAGCAGTGTTCCTGGTGAACTGTCTCTTGGCATTGACGATACAAAATTGCCTTTCTAAAATGAACGTCTTTGAAGGCTCCTGCTCAACGCCTCTTTCTGTTTGCAAGCTGGATAATAACATACTGGGTCATACTATTACCCCTGCAGTGTCCTCCTTTTTCCCTCCTTTGTCAGGCTCTGAGACGCGATTATCTCATAGATCTGAGTGAACTTCTCTTCTCTCTTTGGGTTGCAAGCCCAGGATGCTAGACTGCAGGAGTAATCTCTTTCTTGGGAGTAGTTAAACCTAGTTATCTAGGGGACTGTGTACTGCTCTACAACACCCTTCTGGTGAATCCACATGATTAACATTTGTTGATCTCTTGAAGGCGATGTGTGGGGCAGAGAAGGAGCCAAACCAGAGAGTGGAGGGAAAAAGTGGCGGTGCCTGGAGCAACAAATAAAGCTGAAGAAATAACCAGAGAGGATGCTGTTAAGATTCATGAGACCAAAAGAAAAAGCTAAATGGTCTCCTAAGATGATAATACGAACAGAGGGCAGTACTGAAGTTTGGACACAGAGGTTGAAATCAAGGGCTATGATATTCTCTAACAGATCAATGATGAATTTACCTAACGTATCTTTTTGCTCTAAAATTATGCACATTACACCTAAAATGTAATATTTTAGAGTGTTCTCAAAGTTTTGGCACGTCTCCAAAATCTTCCAGACAAATGACTATGTAATAACCTTAGACTCAATAGATTTGATGTTAAACACAGAAGATTATTTTCTATTAATGTTCTATGCCTATAACATAAAGATTATTGCTTAATTAGTGTGTTATAACTGAGACATGGTGATTTCATAAAAACCTTGTTTCATGGGTGGACCTTTAAAATACTCTACACATATTTCTCTTATTCTCTGACTTAAATTTATATTTAAAGGGTAATTTGAAAGCCTGGAAGCAAATAATCATTCAGCGTTTAGTCAAAAATACATATTTCAAATTATGGTGAATTTTTAGACACTGTTGTCTACAATCAAAACCTATCTGGACGCACAATAAGACGTTTAAACTAATAAAAAAAGAAAAAGACAATTGATGTATATATAAAAATAAATATGAGTGATGCAGAGGGAAAGCTGTTTCATCTTTGGGGTATTCTTCCTTCAAACACAGACGCTCAGTTTAATCACAGGAAAACATCAGGCAAATGCAAAGTGACTAATCCGCTACAAAAATCCTAGCCAGTGCTCTGCAAAGTGATCAAGGTCATGTAACACAAGAGAAGATTAAGAAATTGTCACAGATCAGAGGAGACTAAGGAGACACAATAACTAAATGAAATATAGTATCCCAAATTAAATCCCAAACAGAAAAAAAGACATTAATGATAACCTGAATGAAACCGAAACATATCTGAGATTTAGACAACAGTAAAGTATAAATGTTAATATTTTAATTTTGACAGATGCATGGTGGCTATGTAAGATATTGTCTTTAGTGGGAGCTGGGTAAAGGGGACATAAGCGTTCTTTGTACTCTTACATTTATGTAAATTTAACAAAATTCCAAAATACAAATTTTTTTAAAAAGTGCATACAAGACTTACGCATTTATAAGCTTTAGTTTATACTAGATTGTATACTTAGTGCCAATACTCTCAATGATAACGACTAGACCAACTGGACGAAATATATAAAAACTTTTATTTAGGGGCCGGCCTGGTGGCTCAGGCGGTTGGAGCTCCGTGCTCCTAACGCTGAAGGCTGCCGGTTCAATTCCCACATGGGCCAGTGGACTCTCAATCACAAGGTTGCCGGTTCCACTCCTCGACTCCCGCAAGGGGTGGTGGGCTGTGCCCCCTACAACTAAAAACGGCAACTGGACCTGAATCTGAGCTGCGCCCTCCACACTAAGATTGAAAGGACAACAACTTGACTTGGAAAAAGACCTGGAAATACACACACTGTTTCCCAATGCAGTCCTGTTTCCCTTCCCCAATAAAATCTTTAAAAAAAAACAACAAAAAAAACTTATTTAAAGCCATCTGATAGCAACCAAAAGGGTAAAGAATCACCTTCTCAAGGAGAAGAAAGACGTCTGAAGAGGTAATCTGTGTATTGTGACAGCTTTTGTCCTGTGGGTATTTCCCTGTCCAGAAGACATGGCGGAGACACTGAGCTGTGCATTCATGTGCCACAGAGCAATATTTCAGTCCATGACAGACCACATACATGACGGGGTCCCACAAGATTATGAAGGAGCTGAAAAACTCCCATGGCCTAGTGACATCATAGCCATCATCACATCATAGTACAACACGTCACTCACACATATGGGGCGATGCTGGTGTAAATTAGAGCACATGCAATATATACAGTACATAATAGTTGATAATGATAATAAGCAACTATGTTACTGGTTTATGTATTTCCTATACTATACATTGCATTATTAGTTTAGAGGGCATTATTTCTATGTATAAAAAAGTTTGCTGTAAAACAGTACGCCATGTTACACTGGTAGCAGCCTCATACATCTCCTGTTTACCTCTCTTGATTACATCATTTAATGTTGTGCTTGATTTATTCTTGTTTTATTGGTTTGCTTTTTGCACAGTAACATGCTATACAGGCATGTAGCCTAAGATCCATAGCCTCTGTGTGTAGTAGTCTGTATCATCTAGGTTTGTGTAAGTGTAGTCTATGATATTTGCACAACGATGAAATTGCCTAACAAAGCCTTTCTCATAATGCATACCTGTTGTTAAGTGGCACATGACTGTACTAGGATGACAAAAGTTGGATTCCAGCAAGAGAAGGGGGAGGACTTTGGTAAATCCCACACACTTTGGTTTGGACTCCAAAGACAGAAATCCTAGAAATGAAGGTAAACTGGAATAAAAGCAGCTGTCACCGGATTACAGCACAGTTTTGAGTCATCTAAGTGTTCCAGAAATAAGAATCCTAGAAATTGGATTAGTATTATCCATATTGCCATTGCTTGACAGAAGAAAAAAAAATTAATAAGATGACAATATCATCTCAGGCCTCAAATTACTTCTATATAGTTTTTCACATACAATTTCTGTTATGCAAAAATAATCAGGAATGATAGGATATAAGACAGCATAAAAAGAATCAGCATATGAAAAAGAAATATATCCACAAAGACTAGACACTAGAATTGTCAAATTAAAAACTCTTAAATAATTATTACTTTATGCGTGAGATGAAAAATAAAATGTTAAATATTTAAATGTAAATTTATTATTAAATTAAAATTGTAATAGATATATAAAATTTCAATATAAAACTTGGTACTAAACTACTTGAAAATAAACCAAAGAAAAATTCTAGAACCAAAAAAAAGTACTAAATGAAATTAAAAGTCCTATGAATAGTTTCAATAGCTAATTTTACATAACTGAAAAGAAAATTAGTAAACTGGAAATAAACCAGAAGAAAATACCTAGAATAAATGACAGAAAGCTAAAAGGATGAGCATATACAAAAGAGAGTGTAAGATGCACAGTGTATACAGTTCCAAATCATTTTAATTGTATTTATAGAGGAGAGAGAATTGGGAAGGGACACTTTTTGGAGAGCTAATGGTTCAAATATTTCCTGAACTGATGAAAGACATTACTCTAAAGATATGCTAACCAAATAATTCCCAATCCTGAAAAAAATAAAAATAAAATAAAAAAATTATCCATAGCAGCACTGCCCAATAAAACTTTATGCAGTGATATAAATGTTCTATTCTGTGCAATCCAATGAGGTAACTGCTAGTCACATGTGGCTATTAAGCACTTTAAAATGTGGCTATGCAACTGAGGACTTCAATTTTAGTTTAATTTTAATTAATTAAAATTTTAATTAAATAACCACATATGGCTAGTCATTATTGTATTGGGCAGTGCAGACCTGGAGCATCATAATAAAACTACTGAAAAAGACAAAGATAAATATCTTTAAAGAAATCAGAGAAAAGACACTACAAAGGACCTTTTCTATATAAACAATGGAAACCAGAAGATAATAAAATATGCCAGAAGTAAATAACTATAAATCTACAATTCTATACCCAATAAAAATATCCTGTAACAATGGAGGTTAATTCTGTTATATGCTTAGTTTTACCCATAGGCCACGTTGGAGATAAATTTGTATGTTGGTCTTGAAACTTCTGAGATACTAAGAATTGTTTCTGGTTTTCCTGTGTTCTGAGAAGTCACCTACTAAATTTGGCTCTTTTGTCTCCTCAGCATAGGATTTACTGCTCTCTGTACACACTATTGTTGTAGTGTTTATACTATCACTTTGCATTTATTGGTTTATATGTTTGTTTCTCTTGACCGTCACTTCTCTGGGAAGTTTTGAACATACCACATAATAATAATATTTCAAATGGTATCCAAAAGTGTATTATTTTAAAACTAAAAGTTAACCATAATAAGATTTATTTCACAGTCACTTGTCAGTTAAATATTGGAAAGAGGCATTCAAAAATTTTAGAATAATCCCACATGTTATATTGTGGGCAATATCTAAAATTACATTACTTTGGAATGGAAAGATGCATTAGGACAATTTATATATTAAACTATTTCATGTAGTAAAGAAATTCAAACTCAGAGAGATTAAATGGCCTGCCAAAGGTCCCACAAAAACTACGATCAGAACCCCGTCTTCTAATATCACGCATATTCTTCTGTATCATGATATCTCAAAACTAGGACTCTTTCTATTTACACTGGATTCAGCATTTCCATATCTACTCTAAACCATTACTGAATTTATCAATCACCATATTTATTTTTAAATCAATGCCCAGTCTTTACTAAAGTATGAAAGAAACACTAACCTGGGAGTCAGGAAACTGGATTCTTATCTCAGTTTTGTTAACATTTGAGCTGGAAATCTTGGTGAATATCCCCTACCTTTGCTGCACCTGTTTACTCCAAAAAGTACTATGTTTCACAGTGTAAGCTATATAAAATGAAGCAGATATTCTAGGTGAGGTCTGGACTTAACTATTATTTTTAAATACTATCATTCTACTTAAAATATTTTGAATTGCTTTCTGTTTCATCCACTTTCCTATAAGAGAGAAACAGACTTAAAAAAAAATAAGTGAGATCATATGGTACTTATCTTTCTCTGTCTGACTTATTTCGCTCACTTATTTGCGGATTCTAAAGAAAAGAATAAGTGAATGAACTAATCAGAAACAGTTTTGGAGACAAAGAGGAAAAACTGAGGGTTGCTAGATGGGCGGGAGGGGTTGGGGGTGGGGGGGAGGGCGAGGGGATTGGAGGGCAGTTGGTGACCACAGGATGGCCACGGGTTTGAAAATTAATCTGGGGAACATAATTTGGTGGTTACCAGAGGGTAAGGGGGTTGGGGGGTGGGGGATGAGGGTGAGGGGGATCAAATGTATGGTGATGGAAGGGGAGCTGACTCTGGGTGGTGAACACACAGTGTGATTTATGGATGATGTGATACAGAATTGCACACCTGAAATCTATGTAATTTTACTAACAATTGTCACCCCAATAAATTAAAAAGAAAAATAAAATAAATAAATAAAAAATAAATAAATAAAATAAATTATGATATTTAGACTAATCTAAATATGATATATTAGCTGAAGGTGGAAATTGACGAATTTTGCTTTATCTGTTTCTTTTAAAATAAAATCCTTTTCTCATTTTTCATTCAGTAGAAAAAAAATAAAAAAAATAAAAAATAAATAAATAACTAAATAAAAATATAGTTCAAGATACCAAAAAAAAAAAAAAAGAGTCACAGAGAAAGATAAGTTATTCTTAATTGTCATTATCAATGAGTATTTTTGGTTAATGTCTAAGAGTGAAAACAATATATAGCCAGTTAAACAAACAAATAAACAAGAAACACATCTATTTGTTCCATGTTGATAGGTTAACATGGTCTAAAAGGATGAAAAACCACCATCAATGCAGAAACAGCATGCTTTGGGATATGCACGTAACTTGAGTTATATATCTATCTAGGTACATTTTTATATGATTCAACTAATTTCTGAATTGGACCTTTTTTTAAAGTAAAGGATAGCCTTATAAATATTAGATAATTATTAGTTCTGGGTAAACACTGTATCCAGGAGAAAAATAATAATAATCCAGCTCAAATATGTTTTCTCCATACTCCCTCCCTACTCCCATATCCTCAGGCCACTCTGGCCAGGAATTGGAAGGCAGCTATGCTTACCACTATACCACCAAAGCTCTCTCTGGCCGGGAATTGGATATCTCTGTGCACAAAGCAAGCTGAACAGCTGTTTGACTCACTGTATTTGACTACTTGTCATTTGGTAGATTGAGATTTCTACTGAGAGCACCATTTGGAATTTTCCCCCCCAAAACTGATATGTTTTAAACATGGAATATGAAATATAGTGAGACACTGGGATACACTCATAGAATAATAGTGCCAAAAGACAGTGTGATCGATTTATGTCAAACATCGAACTTTCTCCCAGAAGTATTTAAGTAGATAACCCTACATTGGCTGAGGAGGGCATGACAGAATATAAATACGGGTTTTCCAGAAATGTGAATATAAAAGTGATACTATGTGCAGGTGTGTGGACTATTGAGGAGAAAATATCAGACATGAGTATAAACAGAGATGTACATAAGCAGGTAGGACAAAAGGAGCTAGGCCACATTTGCTAAAGGGAGACAAATTAAGAAAATACAATTAGAGAATCCAAGAGAGCCACGAAGTCAAAGTTTGGGTATTTGAGAGGAGACTAACAGTGATAATAATAATTACACAAAAGTTCTTATTTCAGCAGCAACAACAAAAATAATGTTTATAGAGTACATGTATGCTAGTCCTGCTCTAATGCTGTAAATACATTAATTTATTTAATCTTCTGGACAATCATATGAAGTAAGAACTAAGATTATTGTTCACATTTTACAGGAGACAAAACTGAGGCACAGAGAATTTAAGTCGTCATTCAAGTCACACTGCTGATAACAAACAGGTTAAGCCATGGTTTGAATCTGTTATTTAACTAAACCCAATGAATGAATCTAAAATCTTAACCACAGAATAAAAGATGTTACAGAGAAATGGAACACTTTTGAATTAAGCATATAACAAGCAAATCCTGACCAAAGAAAATAAACACCACCGTAGCCCTGTGGTGAGAGCAGAAAAACATACAAAGAATTCCCTCTTATTTAGGTCCTTGTGTGAATTACATTTCTTCCCAAATTCATCTTTTTTTGTCCCCATCTTCAGACCAGAGTATACACAAATAAGACTTCCTTTAAGATCTCAATCCTTCTCCAATCATTGCAAACTCTTATTGTCAGAAAAGTCTCTTTATACGTAAAATTAATCATTGACTTTTCAAATTAAACCCATTTCCTCTTCTCTGATCTTTATTGGAAATGGGAGATACATACTAGATGAAGGTATTTAAAATTCTAATCACCTGGGTTTTTCCCTTTTAGTTAATAACTCATTTAAATGTACTTCTGCTAAATCCTATTTTAAAGTCTCCCTGACACCAATTACTGATACATTCTCGTCTTTCTGACAGCCCTATTTTGCCTTCTTAAATGTACTTATGGTGAGTTTTCTCATCTTACCTCTCCATTTTCTAAGGGGTGTATCTTGGAATAAAACGAAGTGCAGATGACCTCATCGTCTTTGGCATATGATGGAGGTCCAGTGCGGGGATAAATATTGTAGAGGGTCAGGCACTCTGCATCCGTCACGGCATGATACTGCCAGGGCTTGTATTCAACATCATCAAGTGAGCGTTCCAAAATCCAGTTTCCAGGCCGAGGAGAGTTAGCTGCTTTCACTATCACATATGCAATCTGGAACACCTGTAGAAGAGTCACAACAACGTGCACCTTTGAATTCCAAAGTATTCTCACCATTTTATATCAAATGTCAGGCTTAATGCTACAATAGATTTTATTTCAGATTTTATTCCAAACCCTTTATGTTCTCTGAAATGATTTTACTGTTATGTGTTCATATTTAGTACCTTTTTGCTAAAATGAGATGTTACATTTTGACAGCCATGTCTTTAAAAGAAATGGGTTAAGATTTGATTTTAGTTCTCTAACAACTCATTGACATCATTTCACCTAATTTTTAAAAGTTCCATTATAAACATGATCGTCTAAAGCAGGGGTGTCCAAACTGCGGCCCGCGGGCCAACTGCGGCCCGCAATCCATTTTTTATTGGCCCGCAGCAAATTCCAAAAATACATTTAGTTTACTTAAATAAACCAGGTGAGGCAATACGTACTTCCCCTCGAGTGAGTGGCCCGGCTGTTTGTGTATTTTACCACACATGGCCCTTGGTGAAAACCGTTGAAAAAAGTTTGGACAACCCTGACCTAAAGCATTCATGACATACCAATTTACTCATCTTACTGTGTTAGTATAAAGTATGAGTTAGAAATTCCATGTGTGCACGATAGTGCTCGATGTTTAGAAAATATGCTTATTTATTTACCTACACCTCTGAAAATTAAAACTCAGATGGAGGTACTGTGGTGCAGCAAAAACAACATAGGGTTTTGGAGACACAGTCTTGTGTTCTAATTGTGGCCTCAGCATTTATGTGACCTTGGGCAGATTATTTTACTTTTCTAACTCTTAGCTTCTTTTTCTGTAAATTAGGGTCAATTATAAGTATTCAACTGAGAGACAATTTGGATTAAGTGAAATAATGTGTGCAAAGTGCCTAGCAAAGGACTTGGCAATGAATAATAAATGGCATTTCCTCTACACCCCCAAACAGAAAATAATGGAGGAGAACTTCTAATATAGCAGACAACTGACTAAAACTGAAACATATTAAATGAAGGGTTTCTGTACCTTCGATACAGGAGGTAAATGTGTTTTAAAAAGGGGGGTCGGGGGAGTTTAATAAAGAAAGGCTCCAGAGTGGCGACAGAGGTTAATGTGGCAATCATCTATTTTCACATCTACATAAAATTTGAAAACATAAAAGTAAATACTCTGAATGTTTTGTGATAGTGCATATGTGTGCCTTTACCAATGCAGTCCAAAAGTCCAAAAAAATAATGTAGAAACATTGAGTAGCATTTAAATGCAATGTCCTGAGTAGAAAGATAGATACAAATTAATTTAACTTACAATCCCACCATCCATGGGTTGATAATATATTATAATAATGAGGCTTACGGAAAACACACTACTAATAAAGTGACATTATATGTTCATGTTTAGTAAAGGCTATGAGATGTGGGGAGACTAACAGCTCTAAGTTCTGGGTGATCAGGGTCACTGGAAGAGTTCATTTGGGAGAACAGACCCACTACAATGTGATTCAAGTGTCTGCCGGGCCACAGAGGGAATCCTGAAAGGAGTGTACTAGAAATAAATTTTACCTGCTTCATACTTTTGACATGGACTTTCATGAATACAGGTACAGTACCTATGGTAAACTCTAAGGGGCTGAATTGATAAATATGAAAAGTTGGTATGAAGCGGGAATCTGAGTGGCTCTGATGGACGTCTTTTGAAATGATCTGAGGTCTTCTGAGATCTTTACTTGGAGGCGGACACACTTGTGTGCAGTAAGGGAAGAACCAGGAGCCTTCAAATGATTGAAAGTAGGTCTGATACTTGTTTTTTAGGCACAGTTGTAGAAAAAGTGGTGGTTAAAGTACTTAAATAATTTTGTACTTGTTGGTGACTTGCTGCGGCCCAAGCCTCCTAAATTCCTCCTCTCCCCTGAGACCATCTGGTTACCTCAGCATAGCAAGGAACAGCCAAGACATCTGTTCTGATCGGTCTGAACTATGACTGCTCTGTTTTATTGAA
The DNA here is from genome assembly GCF_004115265.2 of Rhinolophus ferrumequinum. NCBI lineage: Eukaryota > Metazoa > Chordata > Mammalia > Chiroptera > Rhinolophidae > Rhinolophus > Rhinolophus ferrumequinum. Next base: position 77,050,943 of record NC_046286.1, on the reverse strand, counting down.
TATCATTCCAGGGAAATATTATGAATATCTATTTACAATGATATGCAGGTAAGTACCATTGTAGATAGACACGCTTATCTATGTTTGTGCATATGAATACTTGAATACACTTAGACCTTTTGGGGAAAGAGATACATGAATATATTAAAGCTGTTACCTCTGGGATTTGCAAACAAGGAATCAAGGAGAGAAGGAGAAGAACTTTTACTGTTTATCCAATACCCTACTATATTAATTAACATAAATGTCTTAGCTTTTAATAAAATTACTTTTAAAATAAAACTTACAGCAGATAAGTATGGAAAGGATAATATTAGAAGTAAGATGGAACACATTCCATCAACTGTTATTCAAAATATTTGCTTTTACTGCATTTTTAAGGTATTATTCATAAGGAATTATTTTAGACACTCCATATCCAACAACTCATTCACATGGAATTTCTTCATAAAGAAATTTATTGAAGAATATACTTATTGATTAACCTCATATAACACAGAGAGATAGTTGTCTCGATTATAAATATGAAACATCAGTCCTAATTTCTGGTAATCCTAAAGTATTTCTGACCATGTTGGTAAAATGTTAAAGAATACAAAGAACTAAACTGTGAGCTCCTAAAGGTCAGAGATGCTATAATCTTTATTATAATCTGTTTGAAATAATGGGCATTCAATATTTATTAGATTTAGTTGAATAACCCAAAAAATTGTAAAATGCTTCCATGCTACTTTTATAAGCTTAACACTGTTTTGTTGTTGTTGTTGTTATTGTTGTTCTTGTTCGAGCTTGAATCCCAGTCAACACCAGCCTATTTTGTCACTTGTAGGAACTAAGACATGTAGTGCTTGAGTGTTCATCCTATTTTGTTTCTGTGAGCTCAGAAGTTAGTTTAATTCTTTTATCCTCTGTTTCCCAGTGTTTCTTTTTCAAAGTCAAAACCAAAGAGATACTGAGATAATGAGTACAAAACACTACATGTTCTCTAGGAAGAAAAAAAAAAGTCTGTATAAATATTTCAAATTAACATCTTTCCTTTTAGGGAAAAAAAATTGCACAGTTTTTTTTTTTAATAGAAAACAAAACAAAACAAAAAAGCAAAACATTAGAGATCACAGGTACCCAATAAGATAGAAAGAATAAAAATACACTGAGATTATTGATAAAGAATTTTGTTTAAAAGAGAGCTCAGCAAGCAAATGTAGGAAGGGGCCAAATTCTTTTGGATCTACAATATAGATACATGACTTAGGAGTTTCTGTGTTGTTTCTGAAATAATTGATGAAGCCCATGGAAAACAGTTATACTAGAAACCCCACAGACTCTTCCTATAATTCAATGTAACAGCCACCATTAAGTGATATGGAAAAGCAGTCATTTCCTTAGAGAATATTAGAAGAGTCCCATTTCAAAACAATATCCCTCTTTCATTTATTTTCTATGGATTCTTTCACATTTCACACAAAGTTAATTAAAGTAGTTGGCATGTAGTACTATTTTGAATAAACTTTTTAAAATGTGGTAGGCAGCATTATTGAAAATCACAATGAATAGAAGTATTATTTGAAGGCATCTGAGAAAGGCTGTGAAAATTTTAACAGTGATTTTCAAAGTACTCCAATTTTAATGATCTTAATAGAATAATTCTCTACTGTACCTATGCTATTTAATTAACTGTTTTCAGTATAAAGAATCTTCAAAATCAGTAGTCATAAAACCTTATTTCCACATGAATAAAACCTTAACCTATATGGGGTGCAACAAGGAAAGCAAACATCTCATTGTAAGAAATACAAAAATTCCATAGCGAATAGGCTTTGATGAACCTTAGATATCAACAAACAATTGCCAAATTTTTCACTGTTGGTGGGCACTTTTTACAAACTTAGTGCATAAAGAATACATCCAAAATAACTTGAAATTATAACAAATGTTTCACATTTTACACACAACAAAGTGAACTTTTTATTTCATATTCCAGGTATATGTCACCTAACAAAATATTATGTAATACTTCATTGTTGCAGAACTGCATTAGATGTTTCTGCTATAAGAAGCAGCACATTAAAAACTTGATCTCTTTTAGGGTAGAATTGGACAATAGCGTCTTTCTAAAGACTCCTCAGTCCCAAAGTAATAAGTACCATGTTTCCCCGAAAATATTTGGACCAAAAATTAATATAAGACCCGGTCTTATATTATATCATATCATATATACTGTATTATATTATATTGTATTATATTATATTATATATATATATATATATTATATTATATGACAGGGTCTTGTATTAATTTTTGCTCCAAAAGATGTATTAGAGCTGATGGTCCGGCTAGGTCTTATTTTGGTAGAAACACAGTAACATACAGTGACCACCGTATACAATGATGTTTTCCAATTTTCTCATACCATGGTGTAAGGAATAGAAAATATGAAGGTCTGCATGGGAACATTTGGGGATGGAAACTCTCGCAGTGGCTTGGGTACGTGCTTGGCCTTGGAAGGATTGGCTACCCTCCCTGGGACCAAGAAAATATTTACAGGATGTGGAGCCTGGCCTTCGCCTTGGCGCAGGTGGGCCGAGCTCCGACACATCTAATCTCGTACCAAGGACTGGCCCCGGCTCCTAGCCAGATCCGAGACCAGTTCCTTGTGTTGTTAACACGTATGCTTATTGGCTCCTTGCCGCTGTTGTTAGTGAAGTCCTCAAAACCCCAGAAAGCCGAGTAGGGCGTAGCAGTGGATGTTGTTCTCCAGCCGCCTGGGCTGCTGCAAGATATTCCGTCCGGGTTGATGATTTCACTTGACTGAGATTTTGCCTACGCTGATGAAGGGCCGGTGCTGTTTCTGCGCATGATGTTTTGCCCGTGTTGATGAACTACCGGTGCTGTTTCTGCGCATGATGTTTTGCCCGTGCTGATGAAAGGCCGGTGCTGTTTCTACGGGTCTAATTGACTGGGCCCTGGTGGTATGATGAATTGCCTCCTTGCTTGTTAGTGGTATGATGATATACTCCCCTAATCTCTGTCTTGTTTTACTTACTTTCACTTTGTAATAAAACTCTTTAACCCCTTAATCCGGGCTTGTGGTGGTGTGTCTTGCGTATCGGGCCTTGAAAATAAGTCTGTGCACAGCAATCGATAATACTTATCGATACACATGGCTGAGATACGATATTGGTACAGCAGTGGGGTAAAAAGAGACCTCAAAGGTGCAAGTGAGCATCCTAGGGACTTTGGCCACTCTGTGCTACCCTAGGGCTGAATATCTTAGACATCTATCACCCATGTAGATAAGTCTGATATCCAGAATCAATTTCTAGCTCATGAATTGCTAGGTCTCGATTTTTTATAAATACTTCCTGCTATCCTAGTTTATCCTTTGTCCTTAGAAGAATCACAGGACTAGAAAAATACTACCAAAAAAATAGTGTTTTGGAGATTTTACTGAGGCTTTTTTTTCTTTCTTAATTTTTCAATTACAGTTGACATTTAGTATTATATTAGTCTCAGGTGTAGAGCATAGCTTTTAGACATTTTGAGTGTCACTGGCACACAGTTAAGAGAACCAGGCCAAAAATATGACTCCTTAATAATAAAACAAAGCTACCTCTGTTTCCTCTAAGCCAATCCCCGAGAAAGCCATGAAAATATTAATAGATTCACTCTCTATAGAAGATGACACTTTATCCTTCTCATAGGACTCGACCTTAATTACCTTCTTGCATTTCTTCTTTTCTAATCTCTCAAGAGAACAACATGTGGACATCTAAATTCTGTCCACTGTTGAGCCCTGTCTCCTCTCACACATGACTATCTGTCTGTGAACCTCCTATAGAAAATCTACACAACAAAACTGTTTAATTTTTAAAGAGGCTTTGCAATATTCTAGGAACTTCTCTTGCCCAGGATATGCATTTTAACTTTTCCATGTGCTGTGATGCCATCTCTAATATATTTTGAAAATTCATCTGCATTCTTAGTTCTAATAATGTGTTTGTCAAATTCTCTTATTTATCCATATAGGTACATTGGATTTCAGAAAGTAATGAGAGTTACCCAATATCAGAACCAGAAAGGATCCTAGAAATCATTAGGTTTCAAGCTTAGTACCCATTGGAATAATCAGGGATGTTTTGTAGAAACGTATATATGTTTCTGTATTGGAGTTGATGGATGTAGTTCATACTATCGTGTTTCTCCAAAAATAAGACCTAGCCAGTCCATCAGCTCTAATGTGGATTTTGGAGGAAAAATTAATATAAGTCCTGGACTTATTTTAATATATTATATAAGACCCAATCCGGCTAGGTCTTATTTTTAGAGAAACATGGTATCTGGTCTTTCACCTGAGACTTCAAAAGAGAAAATAAAGAAATAAAATAGAAACAAATAACAACAAAGAGAAGAGATGAGGGAAGTTGAGCATTTTTCTGGAAGGTCCATGACAGTTGGCTGATGAAGGAGAGCAGAGATCATGGGCTAAAGTACTCAAACAGTGGGCTGTTGCCCCGGGGGGAAATCCAGCAGAACTTCACAGAAGCAGGTCTGACCAGAAGCAGGGGTGAAACATGGGGTTGAACGTAGGAAATTCACTGGAAGTCCAAGTACAACAAAAGAGTCACTCAAAGATCCACCCCCACCGAATCACAGGTCACTAAGTTCTTATTCCCCACTAAACATTTCTGAGCAATCACAGAAAATAATGGTTCATCATAATCTTAAAACTTCTTTGAAGAGACCATCATACAGATTTTGATAATACTACTACTAGACCTAAGTTTAAGTCAAGTTCCAAGATGTGTTTAAATGATAATCTAAACTTTAAAAAAACTAACCTGAAAATACATCCAATTATTACTTTCTGGATGAGTTTTATGGCCCCTTGTAAATTTATACTTATTTCAAAAACCATAGAATAATGTAACGGGGAGTCCAAAAGGACAGTCCCCTTGGCACTTGTACTTTCTTCCAGACAAATTCATTTACAATAATTTCACATAGTGAAATGATTTGTATTTGTCACTCAGTTACAATGTGCAGCCCATTTATTCTCCCCACCCATCCCCAAGTGTATACTACAATTGCTGCATGTGAACCTAATGAGTTGCAGGTAAGCAAATGAGCCATTTCACCTCAGGATAAGTGAGTCCCATGTTGCCAGAGAGATAGAAACACTCTGCCCTCAATTACAACAGATTTTTTATACTCACATTAAACTCATGCGAAGTTTATACATTTGAAAATGAATTGCTCTACCACTTCAGAATTTCTAAAAAACAGTAATCTAACTGGATGACTAATGATAATCCTTTGAAGATAAAATGTTCAATTATTTGGTGAAATTGTTTTTTAAAAGGGTTTTAATCATTGCCTAACTACTCATGGATATTTGAAGGATTTCTCTACCTCACACTGCAAGAGAAAATCTCAACTTCTAGCTCTGAAAATTAATGTTACTTTTCAGCCCTCCCTAAGTCAATGTATAGATGTAAAGTAATTTCATTTTTCATTAAAAATCGTATTTTCCCTCCCTGGACAAGTTGATTTGGAAGAATTAAGCAGCAAGAATAGCCAAGAAAACCTGAGATGGAAGGGCAACAAATGGAGGGATATATTGTTAAATTAAAAAAGCAACATGGAGAAAATTGCAGTTATACTGGATGCTACTCTTTAGAACAAAAGGCATCTCTCCAATGATGGATCTATGGCCACTAAAAAACACACATCTGGACATTTCCTGAAGTGTGATGGAACCACAGGGCACCATCTATAAAGCAGTCATGCCAAAAAAAGTGAACCTGAATTAAAGCAAATCTTTTAAACGTATCAGTTTACACAAACTACTGTAAAGGAGCATTTAAACAGCACTGCAGGGATACATGTGATGTTGTGAAATTTTCATAATCAGTATAAAAAGATTACGAATACATCTCATTTGAATAAACAAATAATTATCGTTTACATAATGATTTTACCAGTACTGCTAATTTAGTGCTTGCCCTTAAAGAGCAAACATTTAATGCCTTTTCTTTATTATCTTGATGAATGGTTAACTCTGATTTATACTGTGACTACACTGCATTCTGAGCTCAAGAAACAGATCTTAAAACTTTCAAATTAACTACCAACTCTAAAGGGCATTGCTAGCCCAGAAGTATCAAAATTTTAGTCCAGTCTTAAGAAAACTGGTAACATGAGTGAATAGAACCCAAATGGGAATGAATAAGGTCCTCCCTCAGCTTATTAATGCATTTCGTACTCCATGCTTCATTAAGTTGCTATCATTTTTAACAATGTTAGCCACAGGTAAAACTCAGACAAGCATTTTCTCTTTAGCACTGCCCTTGACATATATTCTCTCCTCACATATTTCTCTCTCATATGAAACAATCTATGATTTCAAAAGATTGACCTGCTTCCTGTGAACAAGCCATTGGCACAGCGTGGATTTCACACCAGCTAGTGTAAAAGAGCAGGTAGGCTGACTCCCCCATAGAACATGACAGTCCTTTCAATGAAGCCATCACAGAGCACAATATTGGTGTGAATCACAGACCATCAGAAAAGTGGAAGTTTAAAGCTTGCCTTCTAAAATGTATTCACCCTGGAGAAAAACCTGGCATTGCCTTTGTTTTTGTGCTTCTGTAGTTACCAGGGTGAGAACCTACATGTTCTCCAATTTATGACATTGCAGACATGAATGAATCATTCTAGTTCAAAGCATTTGGGGAATAATAGCAAAGATTTGTAGTGATGAGAAGAGTTAGGCATCTAACGTTAACAGTGTAGAATAGCAAATCAAAGACAGAATGAAACTTTCTGATCTTGGCTCATGAATTCTTTCAACAGATCAGAGTCACTTAACACATACTCATTGCCAGCTTTTACAAATGAAAAAGCATCAGCTATTTTCATGCTTATATATTGTCCCCCTTTCTTGTCCTTCTCTAGGGATGTTCTTAACAATAGCCTGTGCCCTCTGTTGTTTATCACTTTACCACCCATATGGTCCATAACCCACCTACCAACCTACTTTAATCACTTTCAGAAGAGTTACAAGCAACCTGGTTGGAAAACTCACACACACACACACACACACACACACACACACACACACACACACACACATGTATGTATATAACTTTTCTTTTCCCCCTTTCCATCTTCATCTTCTTTGAAGTCTCTACAGCCTTTGACTATGCTCTCTCCCCCTTTTGGAAACTTTATTTATTGTTGAAAAATAGTATTTATTTATAATTCAGGACTTTTTTAAAAAGAAAAAAATGTAGTTTTCTAATATAGCTTTTGCCTAAAATGGAAAGTAAACAATGGCAGAGGAGGACGTGAAGCCAGAAGAGTATTCAGAAGACAGCACTATCTGAAGTTCTCTCCAAGCCCTGTGTGGGTGCTCCTGCTGTGGTTCTTCACAATTCAAGTTTCCTTAACAAAGCTGTATCCAATGTTTTATTTCCTAATAATTCTTTCCGTAGAGAAAGTAACATTTTATTTAGTGCCTTGTTTTTTCCAGGCATTTCAGCATACAGAGGTTTCTTTCTGCTATTACAATGAGAAACTTATGAGATAGGTAGGAACTGATAAGAAAATTGCAACGGGAGAGGGTAGATGTGGCAAAAAGAATAATGGTCCCTCAAAAATTAAGATCATGTCGTAATCCTTGGAACCTGTGAATATGTTACTTTAGATGGTAAAGGGGACTCTGCAGATATAATCTAGTCAAACACCTTGAGATGGGAAGGTAATCCTTGGTGATACATATGAGCCCAATAGAAATGCAAACATCCTTAAACATAGAAAATAGAAGAAAAAGAGGAGGTCAGAGTGATGGAACAAGAGAAATTCTCAACCCATTTTTGGCTTTGAAGATGGAAGAAGGGGCCAGGAGACAAGGAATGCTGGTAGCTGTAGAAACTAGAAAAAAGCAAGGTAATGGATTTGAGACCCTCCAGAGGGAATTCAATCCTGCCCACACCTGGATTTAACCTCAGTAAGGCTCATGTCAGATTTCTAACCTATTAAACTATAAGATAATAAACTTGTGTCGTTTTAAGCAACTAAATTTGTGGTAATCTGTTATGGCAGAAATGGAAAATTAATATAGTAGATAAATTGTTCCACTTTACATGACTAGTAAATTATGGAACAAGTTTATAGATCCAAGTTTGTCTAATGTGGTTTTTGCATAATAATACCTTTCACGTCTATGAATATTTCAACAAACTTCTTTATACAGATATTTCCCCCATCTTAATTTCTGAACTAACTACCTTCTTACATCCCATTTTATATTTCAAACTAGCAACTGAACATCTCTTATGACTTGCTTTGTAAAGAAGAAATGATGTCCTTCTCTTACCACCAAACTAAATTATAAGTTGCCAGCAGGAAAAAACTATAAATATCTCTTAATGCCTTACACATAATAGATGCTTAATTTTTTTTTTAATATTCAATTGCACAGCTGATCAAAAATAGAATACCACCTCTGAAATGATTTAAGAAATGTCTGAGGTGATTTCTGTGCATGTGCCATTAAGTCAGCTCCGACTCCTGGCAACCCGGTGACTGAGTGATATCCAGAAGGTCCTGTCTTCAACAGCCCTGCTCAGCCTGTAGACTCATGCCTGCAGATTCTCTTATGGAGTCATCCTATCTCCATGGGGTGATTTCTACAAGTACCTAAAGGGTGAACCTACCTAACTACCATCTAACATGAATAAGTACAGATGAAACATCTCTCAACATAGACAGAGGGGAACTTCTATTAAGATAACAATCTTAAATATGTCTAAACCACATTTCCTCTTCTGAAATAAACATTTGCAAAAGACAGCATTCTGCCAAGGTTTATCAAGCTACCCTTTACCTCAAATTTTAAAGAGATGACTTCACTTGCCAGTGAATTGAAGAGTGTAAAGGGAATGAAAAATTAGAAAGCCTTAAACCCTGATGTCATTCTGGCTGCAATTTAAAAATAAGGATAGTTGATGACACTCATAACTATATAGACATTTTCTAAGGACCGAGTGCCAAAAAATTATTAACATTTCTGAAAAGCTACCATTTTAAGAGGACAATATGACAAAGTTCTTACAAAAACAACCCTGCAAATTCTTCCCTCTTTGTATTCTGCCTAGATTTCTCCTGATTTCTTTTTGTTAGAAATTGACCAAATCATAATATAAGTTGGGCGATGTCAGGTCAAACATGAGTTTATGAGGTGCTAAGAGCAGGATTACTGAAGCTCCAGAAGGATCCATAGCATACACAGAACACTGAGCGTTTCACTGCCTCCTCTATATGACCTTCACAAACGAAAGCCCTGTTAGAAAGTTTGACTGCTCATGGACTTAGCTCACCATGTAGGAATAATTGGTTGCACCTCAATAAAAAAAATCCTTTTTTTCTTAACCTAACCACTAGAAAAAATCAAGGCTAATCGAACCAGGACTGAGACTGCAGGAGGAAAAAAAGAAAACCTTAAAAAGTTGCATAGAACAATCTTCTGACATTGAAATCCTTCCAATTAAAAAGGTTATGAAAAAAGCCACAAAAAGTCATGGTTATAGGAACAGGAACAAAGGATGTTGAACACTTTCTATAGTACCAAGTGTCCTTCCATAAGCATTCTATCAGCCTTTACATAATTAATTTATGTAAAAGCCTTCATTAGAAAAATCACACACACGTTTACATTTAAAGTATGATAAAATGTGTTCTTGAATCCTGATTCTGAAATTACTATTCATTGGAACATTTAATAACAATGTCTAGACACAAATCTCAAAGAACAATATATCTCTGGGAAACAGAAGTAGTGTTTCACCAATATGGTATTAAGCTCTATTTCCTTTGTGATACGAAAAGCATAAAACATAATAATCCATAGGGTTCTTGAGCAATTTGACTACAATTACTCAATATCAAATGGTAAAGCTTCAAGATCATCAATAGGAGAATCTGATACTATAAACTGAATCCATCTAAACAGCAGAGAACGAATGACAGCAGAACACCCATGAATTCAACCATAACCATATGTCAAGGATGACTGACTGTAAACAGAGACACCATAAACAACACTCTAATGCAGTGCTGCACTATGAAGCCACGATTCTGTTAAATCTAAATATGTTGTGGATGTTGCTAAATAACTGCAGCTATTAGCAAAGCATTATAAAAGGTATGAAGGATGGAGCTTTAACTTTTTCGTATCCTAAGCTTCATGTCTGCAGTGAGGATAAATGATATTATAAGTAGTGACAATTAACAACAGGTAGTAAATACAGACACTTGCTAAAAGTAGACTTTACATGTATTTTGTGTGGAGGAAACTTCCATTTTTTGGCCTGTGCAGCATAAGACACTATTAAGTATCATCACAGTTAGAAGTGAAGAATAGCAGTATGAGTATTAAAATTCTTAAGGTAGTCCTTTTTTGTGTCTAGGTCATAAACTGTAAAATTATAATGCAAACTAAAAGAAGGTCATGATTTGAATTGTAGATATTCTTGACGTCAATATTTTAGACGTGCATCAAATACTTAAAGTACACCGCATACTGGACTAAATTCAGATTAATTTTTGCAGCCTACACAAAAGTGAAATTATTAAACTATGAGCAGAATCTCTTTAAGTGTCCACATTCTCAATAACCTTTTTAGGAAGGTTTCAAAGGCAATATTCAGATGGCATTTGCGGTGGCTCCTTGATTAAGAAGGGTGGGAAGGACTCATATCTGCAATCAAATCTGCTTTCCAAAATTCCTAATGCAGACTCTAATATTCTGCACTTCTATACATATTTTAAAGTCCCACAGAGTAATATATTGATTAGTTCTGGAATTAGTTTGCTCTAGAAACATTATTGAGCAATGCATTATTTATTGTGCTAGTCTTTCACCTAGGTGTTGAAATACAGTGGTGAAGATAACCAAGTTGCTTTCTCATGTCGAAGTTGCTTTGTAGTCTAGAGAAACAGGCATTACACCAAAGGTGTGCTGGAGCCAGCTTGCACTGGCTTTCAAAACGCCTGTTATGAACATCTCTTCCCAATTCCTTTTCGAATGACATGGTAACTTGAAACCAGCCCTGATGGGAATATTTACACCATAGAAACTGGTTAACACTACAAATCAGGGTTTTTCGTTTTTTATCCCCTGGCAAGCCAGTTAAACATTTTTCAGGACCCCCCACTGCAACAAATAAGGTAAATGAATACGTAACGCAATTTTAGGTAGAAGATTTCTAAAACAGATGGTGATCAGGGAAGGATTTTCTGAGAAAGTGACATTTGAGCAGAGACCTCGCTGACATGAGGGATGAAGCCATGTCAAGATCTAAGGAAAAGGCATTTAAAACAGAGGATATAGCAAGTTTAAAGAAACTGACGCAAGGATGAACTTCATTCATCCCAAGAAGGGCAATGTGGCTAGAATAAAATAGGAGCAATAGATTGGGGTCAGCTGTTGTGCTGGAGAAGCTCACAAGGCCAGGTCACGCAGGCTGTATAGGATGTGGCAAGGAGTATGGATTTCGTCTACCACGTTTCCCCGAAAATAAGACCAGGTCTTATGTTAATTTTTGCTCCAAAAGACTCATTAGGGCTTATATTCAGGGGATGTCATCCAGAAAATTCATGCTAGGGCTTATTTTCAGGGAAACACAGTATGTATGTTAGGAAGCCATTGGAGGATTTAGAGCAGAGGGGCGATGAGATCCAATGCATATTTTTACAAGATTACTGTGGTTGTTGTTCGCTGAGTAGGCTATAAAGAGGAGATGTGAAAGCAGAGAGACCAGTCAGGGGGCTATTCCAGTAGTCCTGGTGAGAGATGATAGTGGCTTTGACTAGGGTCCTAGAGGTACGGATGACAATCAGTGTTATATGAGGTCTGACAACTACGTTCGCGAACTCATCCTAGAAAAAGTGCTACATACCTCATTGCAGAATATCACTATGGTCATACTCGAAGTACTCCCCTTGGGAAGCTATGCACCAACACTAGTGCCCAGTCAACCCTTCAAAGCAATTTTGGAACTCTTTTTCTGGAATGGCCATCAGAGGAGTCATCGTAGTAACTTTGATGTCCTGAACGTCATCAAAATGTTTCTTTTCAATATTTCCTTTATCTTTGGGTAAAAAAGAAGTCATTGGGGGCCAGATAAGGTGAGTAGGGAGGGTGTTCCAATACAGTTATTTGTTTACTGGCTAAAAACTCCCTCACAGACAGTGCTGTGTGAGCTGGTGCATTGTCGTGATGCAAGAGCCATGAATTGTTGGCAGAAAGTTCAGGTTGTTTTCATCTTTTTTATGCAGCCTTTTCGGCACTTCCAAATAGCAAACTTGGTTAACTGTTTGCCCAGTTGGTACAAATTCATAATGAACAATCCCTCTGATATCAAAAGAGGTTAGCAACATCGTTTTGACTCTTGATTTGAACTGACAGAACATTTTTGGTCATGGAGAATTGGCTGAATTCCATTGTGCACGTTGACGCTTTGTTTCAGAGTCATATTGGTACACCTACGTTTTATCTCCAGTGATAACATGGGTCAAAACATTGTCTTGCCTCTCCAAAATGTGTTGGCAAACTTCGGCTCCCCTTTGTTCATCAGTGAGCTCCTTTGGGATTATTTTTGCACCTTTCTCATGCCAAGATTTTCAGTTAAGATTTTCCTAACTGTTTCTCTATTGATATTTACTTGGTCTGCTATGCTTCTCACAGTCAGCAGATAATTTTGAAGTGCAATTTGATGGATTTTTGCAATGTTTTCATCAGTTCTGCTCGTTACTGGCCATCCTGATCTCTCTTCATCAGTGATGTGTTCACTCCCCTAAGAAAAATGTTTAATCCATCTGTACAGTCGTTTTCTTCATGGCTTGATCCCCATAAACTAACATGTCCTTGAGTTCACTTTCACTGTTGCCAAGAAATTGAATGTTTGTTCGTTGCTCTAATTCAAGCTCAGACATTTTTACAAATGCACACAAAAACACGCAACAACAGTAATGAACGCCACTCAGCAAGACACTGCCACACGTCAACATAACACAGCTGTGAGACTCTGATATACCAAGGTTATGAAACCTTACCGAGCTGTTTGTACAGTGCTGCCAATGTAAGTGCATGGTGGCAAGTTCGTGAACGTAATTATCAGACCTTCTATTCAGGATATATTTTGTAGGTTGAATTTGCAGAACATGGATGAGGAGCATTAAGGAAAAAGAATAATCAAGGATAATTCCCAGGCTATTTGTTTCCTTTTATTTATTTGCCTGAATAACTGGATTAAGAGTGCTGCTATTGCTGAAAAGACATGTTTAGGGAATGTAAATCATTAAGACTTCTGTTTTGAGCTGTAAAATTTGTGATGTCTCATTAGATGTTCACATGTATTTGTTGGTTGAGGGACAAATGCAGTGTAATGTTAAGTGGACTTTGCCACTTGGGAAAGCTTCATAACTTTCTGTGCCTCAATTTTTTCCCATCTGGGCAAAAAAAATAATATGTATTTCCATCATAAAGTTGTGATGATTACCAAACACAATGCCTGTGAAGTGCTAAGAGCAGTATCCAGCCCATATTAAGCATCTATTAAATATTAGTTATTATAATCAGTAGCTTAGCTGGTACTTAGGATCTAAGCAGTTTTTATATAATCTTGAAAGAGAAAGAACCTTGCATATGAAAAGAATACAGATCTATTTTCAAACTTTTAACTAAGAGAAAGAGAAAGGCAAATACACAGAGACAATGAGAAACTAGATCAATGGATAAATATCTCCTAATTGGGGGTACTGAATTCCCATTCCCACTTATCCTTATCATTTACCTGCCAATACTCATTTGGTTTGGGGGGTTTTGTTTGTGTGGTTTGGTTTAATTTGGTTTTATTATCGTAATGAATACAGAAAAAAGAAAACGGATTATAAATAATTCAATGGTAGCATACATTTTGAAATTTATTTAACTATATTAATTGATTAGAAAGGTCTAGCACTTGCTCCTGTGCTACTGGCAGGTACCTTAAAGTGCATCGTGTTTCCTGAGATTCTGATAGGAACCTCCCTTATGGTACCCTTGCATTTCAGGTATTCTACCTCCCCAAGGAAGTCTGGAAGCAGGAACATAGTATAAGACCACATGTTTGCAAATTATTTTTTAAATAACTAAATTTCACAGACTATGTAATTACATGAGGAACATTGTTCATGATACAACATAACCAAGCACAGTTAAAAAAAGGACATAATTATATAACATAACCCAGCACAGTTAAAAAGGACATACTTATATAATAAAACACAGTTAAAAAGGACATAGAACTTTACCGTATGCTACCAATATAATGCATGTATATTTGTGTATGCATGTATGTGTTGTCTGGGTGTGCATGTGTGTGTGTTGAAGAGAACTGAAAGGAAACGAATCCAATGTTCATGCTGTTAACTAATTTTTACAAGACAATAAAGTAGAATTTATATCAAAAGTTCATGAGAGATTTCCGGTCAAGATGGCAGAGTAGATAAATGCTGTGCTTTCCTCCTCTTAAGACCACATCAATTACAACTAAACCACAGAAAAACCAGTACTGAGAATCACCTAAAGTCTAACTGAACCAAAGACCTACAATTATGGACATACAGAAGAAGCCCCTTGGAGTCTGGTAGGAGTGGCTGAGATTTGGAATGGGCTGATCCCACACCTGTGCGTGACCAATAAAAATTAGGAGGAAAATCTCAGTTGTGCAGGTTCCCCCCTTCCCTGAGTAGTGAGGGGTCCCAGTCCCTTCCCAGCAGAAGTTTCCAGTGCCTGGGCGAGAAGTTCCCATAACTACTGGTTGTGAAAAACAGCACAGATTGTGGCTGAGTGAGATGGAGGGTGGCTGCACTCCCAGGTGCTCCTTTTAAAGGGATTGTGCATGACTTACTCGCTGATGAGCTCACTTGCTCTGAGCTCCAGTGCTGGGGCAGCAGCTCAACAGGTGCCAGGGACATACAGGGAGGAACTGAATTGTCTAGCTTCAGGGTGAGGGCTAAAGGAATAGCTTTCTCCTGGATGGAGGAGCTGACAGAAGCCATTGTTTCACTGTTGAACCCTCCCCCGCCCTGCGTGCAGATGCAAGCATACATTATATCTGAGTCTCCATCAAATTGGTATCACTTTTTATCTGCCTCACCTTACTGATTACATGCCCTACCCAACTTTTGGGCACACCCAAGCCGATTCCAGTGGCTTTGTGTATAAACCACCTGCCTTGATGCATGCTGCGGACTTTCCTAAAATCTCTCAAAGGTTCACAAAACCCAAACAAAAAGAATCTTGCTTCAGCATGTCCCATACCTCTAGCTGACCAGCCCTAAGTCCAGAACTAGCTACAGCTGAGTTTGGTTCAATGTTTGGCCTCTGAAGGCAGCTCCAAACACAGCACAGGCAGCAGCCATCCCTGGACTGCTTTGGGGCTCATGTCAGGTGGCCTTGGGCAGGGCACAGATTGCAGATGAACTTGTCTTGCAGCAGGTCCCCTCCCAGAGGCCCCAGGGCTAGCAGGCCCAGACTGGGCCCAGACTGGACTGGAGCATCATTCAGCCACCTCCAAGGATGACATACTCAAAGGGCAGACAGGGTGGACATCAGAGCCCTGGTAAAGTGAAACCTGTTTTGTAGGGTTACCCCCTGCACAACCACAACCAGTCCTCACAATCAATCAGCCTCACAATCAATCAACCAACCAATCCTTCCGACTGACATGCAAACAGCAATCAACTCTCTACTATAAAAGGAGGGCACACACAACCCACACAAAGGAAACCCCTGAGCACCCGGATCTGGTGTCCAGGGAGGCTGCACCACTGGGTTCCACAGGACACCTGCTATATAAGGCCACTCTACTAAGACTGGGAGGCACAGCAGTCCTACATAGAAACAAACACAGGGAGACAGCCAAAATGGGAAGAAAAAAAAGCACAAAAAAACATTTCCCAAGTAAAAGAACAGAACAAAGCTCCAGGAAAACCCCCCCCCACACACACACACAAAAGCAAAAACAAAAACAAACAAACAAAAAAAACAAACAAAAAAAACTAAACAAAATGTAGACAAGCAATCTATCAGATACAGAGTTCTAAACACTGGTTATAAGGATGTTCAATGATATCAGGCAGAACTTCAACAAAGAAATAGGAAACATTAAAATGGAGATAGAAAACATAAAAAAGAATCAGTCAGAAATAAGGAATACAATAACTGAAATAAAGAATACATTAGAGGGAATCAACAGTAGATTAGATGAAGTAGAGGACCAAGTCAGAGATTTACAAGATAAGGTAGCCGAAACCACCTAATCAGAATAAGGAGAAAAAAGAAATCAGGAGAGTTTAAGGGACCTCTGGGACAACATCAAACATACCAACATCGCATCATGGGTTACCAGAAGGAGAGAGAGCAAGGAACTGAAAAACTATTTGAAGAAATAATGAGGGAAAATTCCCCTAACCTGGCAAAGGAAATATATATACAAGTCCAGTAAGCACAAGGGGTAAGCACAAGAAGATAACCCAAAGAGACCAACATCAAGACATGTCATAATTAAAATGCCAAATTAAAGACAAAGAAAGAATCTTAAAAACAGCAAGAGAAAATCACTTAGTTAACAACAAGGGAGATCCCATAAGACTGTCAGCTGATTTCTCAATAGAAACTTTTCAGTCCAGAAAAGATTGGCAGGAAATATTTCAAGTGATGAAAACAGCAAAGCTATCATTTAGAATCAAAGGGCAAATAAAGAGTTTCCCAGACAACAAAAAGCTAAAGGAGTTCCTCACCATCAAACCGGTATTACAAGGAATGTTAGAGGGACTTATTTAAGGGGGAAAAAATATAAAAAAAATATGAATAATAAAATGGCAATAACTACATATCTATCAATACTTATTTTCAATGTAAATTGATTAAATGCTCCAATCAAAAGACATAGGGTGGCTAAATGGATAAGAAAACAAGACCCTTATATATGTTGCCTATAAGAGACTCACTTCATATCAAAAGACACACACAGACTGAAAGTAAAGGGATGGGAAAAAGATATTTCATGAAAATGGAAACAAATAAACAAACAAAAAGCTGTGGTAGCAAAACTTATACCAGACAAAATAGACTTTAAAACAAAGGCTACAACAAGTGACAAAGAAGGACCCAGTAATCCCACTTCTGGGTAATTATCTGAAGAAAACCCAAATACTACTCCAGGGGACATGTACATCCATGTTCATTACAGCATTGTTTACAATGGCCAAGATGTGAAGGCAGCCTGGGTATCCATTGATGGAAGAATGGATAAAGAGGTGGTACATATATACAATGGAATATTGCTCAACCATGGAAGGAATGGGTTCTCGCCAGCTGCAGTAGCATGGATGGACCTGAAGGGTACTGTGCTGAGTGAAGTATGTCAGATAGAGAAAGACATATCCAATATGATTTCACTCATATGAGGAATCTAAAGAACTAAACAAACAAAACAGAAACAAAGTGACAGATAAACAGAGAACATTTTGATGGTTGGATTGGAGGGGGTTGGGATTGAGTGAAAAAGAGGAAGAGACTAAGAAGTACAAATTTGTTGTTACAAAATAGTCATGGGAATGTAATATACAGCATAAGGAATATAGTCAATGATATTGTGATAGCATGGTACCGTGTCAGATAGTTCCTGGACTTATGGTGATTACTTCTTTAGGTATATAAATCTTGAATAACTATTATGTATACTTGAAACTAATAATATTGTATGTAAACTATATTTTAATAAAAACTTCTACAAAAGTTAGTTCATGAGAAAAAAATCTGTCAATACAGATATTAAAAGGTAATGATTTGTAAATCTTAAAATGTAATGATTTTAAAGCAATATATAAAACGGTACTGTTATATAGCAAAAATACATTTCATCAAATGTACTTTATACCAGGATATAGTTCACAAACTATTTTAGAATTAGAAGTTTTAATGTAAATCAAGAAAATTAAAGCTAGACAATGCAGCCAGTATACAGACAGGGAATAAAGATTATTTTCAGAAAACTGACAATACAGCCAAATTTTAAAAGGACTGTAAATAAGAATCTTATTTTTTAAAATTTCAAATATCATCTACTTTATGTGAATTGCCAAACCAGAATCTCCACATTATGTAATCAATAGATATACGTGTTTGTTTTTTTTTTTTTTTTCTAAACTAAATCCTTTTGGAAACTTGAAAGTGGGCTCCTTTGGAGACGTAATATATTACATCCTAACTTTACTGGATGTTCAAAATACTTCAATTACTGAAAAGTTGACTTTAGTCTAAGAGGTAGGGTTAGCAATTTATGTCATTCCTGAGCAAGGAATGATTTATATAATCTTATTATAAAGGAGGGAGATAATATAATTAAGACAGTAATGTCATAGCAACACACATACAAAAAAAGCTTGGAGATAGGAAGATTCAGCAAATCTTCCCATTTATTCAATAGCGATTTATTGGGCTCCTATTATATGCCTGTCACTAGCATCCATATCGATTCTGGAAAAGTAATGAAAATGTATAAAGGAATTATCAAGAACTCTTACATATTTCTACATTTAAACAGCATAGTATGCAATTATGGCTTTTAATTCAATCATCCAGTACAAATTTTATTTCAAACACAAAACACTATCTTGCAAAAGTTCTCACTATGTTTTTAGGGAAATATGACTGAGATATATAACTTTACAAAAATGCAAATGTTGACATATAGATTAAACAAGTCTGTAATAAACCATTTTGTTCTAGCAAGTTGTTGTTTTTTCTTTAGCATCTTAACCTTTATTTTCTGTATTTGACAATGATATTAAAAGCATGATGTTTTTCGTGTTTTAAAACTGTGCTTATTTTGTATGTCTTCAGAAATGTTTCTTTTGTAAAATTTAGACTATGGAATTTTATTTATTGTCTGAGTAATAAGGACTTTAAAAACTATACTGATATTTAAACATTCAGGCAGGAATTTTATTGTGATTACAAGAGAGAAGTTAAATGCCCTTCCTTAGGAAAAAAATCAATGAATCACTCTAAAAATGAAGAAATAAGGATTTAAACACTAAAAATAATTGTGACCAAATTAGATCAATGATAATCTTTCTCAAATCTTCTAGAGTGTTGTTTAGTCCATTGCCATTGTAATTGCCCAAAGAATTTTGTTTTCAAAGGCCCACAAATTTTGCAGGATTCATTTAAAGAAAGTTACTTAAATACGCCTATGAATAACATTTATAAAGCAGTAACTCTCTCCAAACGTTTTGAGAAGATCAAGAACACCAGTAGACATTTAAATAGCCAATTCAATATTTCAAATTATTTCTATACATGTATGTTAGAGGTTAGTAATACATTTGGTAAATCCTGATTTTAACTTAAAGGCATTTTTTAAAACAAATAATACTCTTTTATATTAATCTAGTCTAGTTTTTAGTGAGATTATCACAATTATTAGCATGTACACATGCCAACGTATACTGTAGGCAACAGAGGAGTGCTGATGCTTTTAATTACTCTAAGGTTTGGGTAAGGTATTAAGTTGTATAAATGCCTCTTTGGAGTATGGAAGACAGGCTCTAAAATCAGAGAGAACTGGGTTTGTACTTGGTTTTATTCAATTATGAATGTTAATGAAGTTGCTAAATTTCTCTCATTGTTATAGTATCTTTCTTTTTTTAAAGGGGAATTTTTTTTTTTATTGGGGAATACTGGGGGACAGTGTGCTTCTCCAGGACCCATCGGCTCCAGGTAGTTTTCCTTCAATCTAGTTGTGGAGGGCACAACTCAGTTCCAAGTCCAGTTGCCGTTTTCAATCTTTAGTTGTAGGGGGGGCACATCCCACCATCCCATGCAGGAATCGAACCAGCAACCTTATTGAGAGCTCGCGCTCCAACCAACTGAGCCATCTGGCTGCCCTATGGTATCTTTCTTATAGAGGTGAAAAACCTCCTTAAGATGATTTATGTAAAATATTTTGCCCAGTATCTAGGCAAAAATGGGTTTCCAAAAAGTGCCAGTAGTAGTTCCCTAGAGACAAAACAAGCTGATGTTGGATTTCTAAACACTATTATTCAACATAGTATATTTGTAGTATATAATTATTTATATTATCAAAACCATACTTTAAACAACTAATGAATAAAACAGTTCATTTCCTACCCGACTCTTTGAGTCATGATGGGGTTTTTTGTTGATGACAGATTTCAGCAAGCTGAGCAATATTATCCAGAATTTAACTTCCTTTAATGTAATGTATCTTTTAATGTATCTTTCATGTTTCAAGATTCTCAAATTATACATGAGCACTCTTCATGGCTAGTTTTTCAACAGCATATGGTCTAAAAGTTATTATATATCTCGAAGAATGATTTATTCCAAATTATCTCAAGAAAAATTAGAGAATCACAAAAGAAATTCTATACCATTACTACCTCACACTCATTAAAATGGCAATTACCAACAACAAAAAGAAATACAGAAAATAACAAGTACTAGCGAGGGTATGCAAAAATTAAAAATTCTGTGCACTGTTGGTGGGAATGTAAAATGGTGTAGCTGCTATGGAAAACTATGGTGCTTCCTCAGAAATAAACAGAATTAGCTTTTCATCCAGCAATTCATTTCGGGGTGTATATCCAAAATGAAACAAAAACAGAGACTCAAACAGATATTCATACACCTAAGTTCATAGCAGCATTATTCATAACAGCCAAAAGAGATAAACAATCCAGCTGTCCATGGAAAACAAATGGGTGGATAAACAAAATGTGGTGTATACACACAACAAAATATTATTCAGCCTTAAAACGGAAGGATGTTCTGACACATGGTACAACATGGATACACCCTGAGGACACTATGTCAAGTGAAATAAGCCAGTCACAAAAAGACAAATATTGTATGATTCTACTTAGATGAGGTGTCTAGGATAGTCAAATTTGTAGTGACAGAAAGTACAATGGTGGTTTCCAGGGGCTGAGAGGAGGGAGAAATGGAGACTTACTATTTAACGGGTACAGAGTTTCAGTTTTGTAAGACGGAAAGAGTTTTGGAGCTGGATGTTGGTGATGTTAACGATGTGAATGTTTTAATTCACTGAACTATATACACTCAAAAATGGTTAAGACGGCAAATGATATGTTATGTGGATTTTACCACAATTTTGAAAAAGGAACCATAGCAAACTCTGAGAGGCTGACCATAAGTGAAAATGTAGTCCAAAGTATTAAATACTGTTTGAATTGGGAAGAAAAGGATAATCTTAAAGTGTAACTGAGGAACACAGAGTCTTTTTTTAAAGAAAGTGAAAAATATTGTGTTGACTGTCAGTGAGTGCAGTGAGGTGGAGGAAAACAACAGTTTTCACAAAGAGAAACTTTCTGACATGCCCAAAGGCAATACAAAAAATAAGAACTATTTCAGGGATGAAATAGGAAGCCCTATGAAGTTCTCTTAAAAGAAAGACATAGAGGGCACTCTTTATCACATTACCAAACGAGTAACACACTGCTAAGGACACTGTGTCCCCCCAAAATTCCCCGAAGGCAACGGCATCAGGAAGTGCAGCTTTTGGGATGTGATGAGGTTATGAAGTCAGAACTCTCACGCCGGAATTAGTGCCCTTATAAAAGAGGCCCCCCCACAGAGCTCCTTTATCCCTTCTTCAGTATGAGGCTTCAAGGAGAAGTCTCTGAATTCCAGCCTCCAGAAACGGGAGAAATAAATTTCTGTTGTTTATAAACTATCCAGTCAGTGGTATTTTGTTACAGCAGCCCAAAGAGACTAAGACACACATCTACTTAGTATCTTCTCTTTGTCTCGATATATACCCATTTTTATCTAGATACATACATAAAAGGGTGACAGGACCACTAGGAATCTCATAAAGGCACATGGAGTTATACTAATTATGACATCAGGATGTTATCTATTTGTAAAAAACAATTCTGTGAAATCTGTTACGTGTACTATAATAAAGTAGATGGTAATCTTAGAGTGGAATCTATATTGTGACTGGTTTAATTTTATTGAGTATATTTTAAAACCAGTGGAAAATATCCTTTCTACCTTTTTACTCCATTTCTTAATTTTTCTATTTTATTTTATTAACGTTACCATGTTTCCAGAATGATTTATTCTCAACATTGATTATTCTCAATATTGATGGATAGACAGCTTACCTCACATGAAATACATTCATTAAGGGTGGTGGTGGTGAGGATGATGATGAAGTAAAATGGAAATTTTATCTAAATATTATGATTTAGAAAATGACATATTCCAGCCTACTACTGCAAGATTATAGCACAGAAATAATAAACACTCTGAAAGCAGTTAAATTAAGTATTTACCTTGTATCTTAAGGATTATTCATCTTTGCTTCCCAACCTGACTTATTACATTAATATAATCATAATGACCCAATGTAGAGAGGCAACTGCTCATTAGAGTTTTGGACTGATTTACTTGGTTGTAATACATTATGAGGCCAGTTTTTCTTTTAGTTGTGTTTATTGTTTCAGCTAATTTGAGATTAATCTGCCATTACCTTCCAACAGCAAACTTGACTAAAAAGGCACATTAAAATATTTGTAAAAATAAAACAAAACTGAGGTATGTTGACAAGGACTATATTACTTCTAATATTTAGCTACAACCTGGCTCATAAGGATGCTATCCCTTTTTTTTTCTATACAGTTTTATTAGCTGTTCCCTTAATATGAAAATTATACAATAAACTTTTGAGAGTTTAAATAAACTGAACACTGATAAGTGTTGCTGTGGTGGGAGCTTCCACATTAAATCTCAGTGATTGGAGTCATTCACCTTTTATTAAAGATTCTCTAATAAAAAAAAACGTCATTCATTGAAATTTAATATTTTTTTCTATATTCTGGTATTTCCAATATCGGAGTGGTTTAATTTGTCCCGTCAGCAGCTGCGTCACCACAACAGACCACTCCCTCTTTCTTGATATTTTTTATCTTGGCTTCTCTAATTTTACCTTTCTCTCCTCTGCTTTGAAGTACTAAGGATTCAATTTTAGGACCTCTTTTTAACTATACTGTCTTTCTAGATGATCTTAAATAGGGCCTTATGTTAAATACAATCTCTTCGCCAGTGACACCCAAATTCACATCCCTAGTTCTAGCCTTTCCCCTAAACTCCAGATTCTAACTGTCTCTTTATTATTTCCACTTGGATGGTTAATGAGCATTTCAAACATAAAATGTTAAAACAGAGTCATTAATTACCACCCAGCATCTCCATCCTGCTCTTCCTTCAGCCTATCACAGTAAAATAAATTTCTTCAGGCCCAATTTCTAGAAGTCAACATTTTTGCCTTACTGTTGACATCCATTCCACCATCAAATCTAGTCATAACTGACTCCACAGTAAATCCCAACCAACCCCTTCTCTCCACTGCTGCTACTACTACCCGAGGCCAAGTCACCGTCATCTCTTGGTTCAATTACAGCAATGGGTTTTTAACTGCCTCCTGGTTTTCACTGTTTCACTACAATCATTCTCCATTGAGCAGGCAGGGTGATATTCCTAACAAAATCATATTACTCCTTGCTAAATCCCACTGCAGTTCTTTTATTTGACTGATAATTAAACCTAACTCCTTATCATGACTGATTACCCCCTATAAGAAGTAAGTTCACCTGGATGCCTTCCTGACATTATCTCCTATAGCCTTTGTTCTTTATCAGTGTGTTCCAGACACACTGGCTTCTTTCCATTCCTCAGCCTACCAAGTTTGTTCCTGGCTGGATAAACTTTACTCAGCTTTTTCTATGACCGGCACTTTCTGTTATTCAATTCTTGACTCAAATATCACTTTCTCAAAAGTATACACATAGAACATAAGAAACAAAGTGGATCCTTTTATCACTCTTCATCATATTATCTTGTTTTGCTTTTTCTATGACACATTCCTTATTCTAAATCATTTACTTAACTGTCTGAGTCTCTTTCCTTTCTCCAGCAGCCCCTCCCAGTTGGAATACAAGATCCTGAAAAACAAAGACTTTTGCCTCCTTCATGGCCAGATGTTCAGGCTTAGAATAGTGCCTGCCAAGTAGTAGTTGCTCAATAAGTATTTTTCAAATTTATTATTGTTAAATTTTCTTTATTTTTATTCAGGGCAGACACTGTAAAGGGCATGGTGCTTCCTGTTTAGGACAGTACCAGGATGATCCCAATTTCAAATATTATTTCTTGCTTTCTACATAACTATTAAAATATTTAAATAATTAGCGTATTTTATTACTGAATCAATAAATAATTAATACTATTTCTTAAATTCACACAAAAAAAGAATCCTATCAGGTAATATGCTAAGTTTTTATTTTTAAAACTATGAATAAAACACACATTTTTTTTCTCAAAGACAACAACTACAAAACCTGAATAAAATACTAAAAACAGCTGTTTAAGGCATCAGAGAGCAACCTAGGCACCCAGACCTGATTAAAGGAATACAGATCATGATGAGCTAGCCATTTTCCTCTTAGGGTATTCATTGATTTGCTGAGAGGTGAACAGAGGCACAAAGAGAAAGCTACATCCTAGAGTTTTTGTCAATTTAACAGGATGAGAAGATGAACATGAGAAATCAGGGTTATGAGGAGAGAGTCCATGAGCCATAGAGAAATGAGCTCTACATACTGCTCAGCTTTTGCCTGCAAGAGATTTGCCAGATTAAGTAGTGAATGAGCCAGAAGATAAACACCATGCAGAAATTGATTCCTAAGAAGTGACAAGATAAGCAGATCTTTTGGGAAGTCTCACAGAGATGAGGAGACAAAATATGAGTGCAAAGTCAGCCAAAAAGGAAAGAAACAGCTTTAAGTTGGGAGCCCTGAAGATCTAACCCTAGAAATAAAGGCAAAACAGAAATGGCCATCAGAATCACCAATCAAGCCACAAAACATCTAAATAGCTAATTAAATATAGGCACATGGCCCTACTCTAACTCTTGGCAGAACAAAAATAAGTCAATTGAGAATTTTTCAGATACAATGTACACTATTTAATAAAAATACCACCAAGGTTTCCATGAATCAGTAAATCAAGAAGGGGTGGGGGGAGAAACAATAGAAACTGACAGGTGTTTCAAATGTTAGTTATCAGACATATAATTAACAAACATAACTGTGATTAATGTGTTCCAGATGACTAAATGGAGAAGTTGCCTAGAATCTATTTTTTAATAGTATCTAATGGAAATTCTAGAACTACAAAATAGAATTACTGAAAATAAGAATTCAGTAAATGTGTTTAATGAAGATTAGATTTAACAGAAGAAGGGATCCGAATACTGAAAAACAGGACAACAGAAAATGTATAGACTAAAGAAATCTTGAGAAGGAAAAGAATAGTGGAAAAGAAACTAAAGCATAGAGTACAAAAGGATGTGATGAAAAGTTCAAGATGCATGTAAGTGGAATACCAGAAATAGAAGAGAGTGGACAGTAACAACATTTGAGGAAATATTGACTAGGGAATTTTCTAAAGCTAGTGAATGACAATACATAGAATCCAGAAGCTTTTAAAATCCCAACTAGTGTTTATACAAATAAAATCACTCTTAGACATACTGTACTAAATATCCTTGCACACCAAAGACAAAGAAAAATCTTGAAAGGAGACAAATTTAAAAAGACACTTTACTTTCAAAGGAGAAACGATAAAAATCTTTTACTGATGTCACAACAGAAATTATGACAGCCAGGTAATAATGGTATGCATACTTTAAAGTGCTGAAAGAAAATAACATCCAAACAAGAATTTTATTCCTAATGAAAAATGGGAATCAAAAATAAAAGACTTGCAAAAAAAAAAAGAAACAGAATTTGTTACCAGCAAACTCTGTCATTAAAAAAAAAAAAATGTAGAAATGAAATGACCTCAGATGGAAGTGTACTGACAAAAGAATTAACAAAAAGCAACAGAAAAAGTTAAACATTTAAACATATTTAAAGTTAAATAAATGCTTCATGTTTATGATTATAACAATTACTTTTTAAGTAGCATAATACATACATAGAATGAAACACATCAGAATTATAGGACAAAATGTGACTGCTCAGGGCATGTAAGTGGAGAGTATGTATGTGTTTGCCTTGTATGGGAAGGCAAGATACCAATCAAATACCAACTTACATTTGTTTTAAAATACCAGTTTGTATCAAGTTTTGATAAGTCAAGAGTGAATGCTATACTATTTATGGTAATTAATGTAAGTAAAAAAGGCTACCCAGAAAACAAGTCAATGAGAGGAAAAAAATTAACAAAAGATAAGACAAACAGAAAACAAATGGGAATATGGCAGGTTGAACCCCAATATCAGTAGTAATATTAAATGTACATGAGTTGAATATCCAGTTTAAGGACAATGGTTGTCTGACTAGCTAAATGAACCATTCAGCTACATATTGCTCACAAAAGATACTCCTTAAATATAAGGACACCAAAAGAAAGGAAAATGCTATATCATGCAAACACTAACAGAACGGAATCTAGTGAAGCTGGAAAAGTAAACCTGAAAGATAGAATTATTGGCAGCAGTAGCATTAAAAAAGGGTTAACACAGTTCCCATTCCAAAATTGTATGCCCCTAAGAAAATAGCCTCAATATATATAAACAAACATGTACATAACCCACTGACACGTTATTTATAACACTGCGGCGAACAACTATAGAATGCACATTCTTCCCAATGCACAAATATCACTGACCATATTCTGGATGAAAACAAGTCACAAAAATTGAATCTCAAAAAATTGAAAGTATACTGACCACAGTGAAATTAAGTGAGAAAAAAAAATACAGCCAAAACAAAAAGATGAGAAAAAAATTCAATTGCTTGGAAATGAAGCACTGCACATCTAAACAACTTATAGGTCACTGAAGAAATTACAAAAGAAATTAGAAAATATTAGAAAATATTTTTAAATAAATCTAATTAAAAAACAACATATCAAACGTGTACTATGCCACTAAAGCCATGTACAGATGCAAATATGTGCCCTTAAATAAATATATTTGGAAAAAAAGAAAATTATTTCTTTTAATAAAAGAAATTTTAACAATTTAAGTATCCATTCAAGAAGATAGGAAAAAGGTAAACAAAAATCAAAAAAAAAAAAAATAGAAGGAAGTAGAAAACAAGAGACATAAAAGCAGAATTCGAGACAATAAAACAATCTAATAGAGAAAAATCAACCAAGACAGAAAATGACTATTGGAAAAGACTAATAAAATTATAAAAACCTATTAAAGATGTCAAGGACAAGAAAAAGTTGCACAAGTAATATCTTGAATGATAAAAGGGGTACCACTACTGATTGTCTATACATTAAAAAGGTAGAAGTTACAATACATCATCAACTTCATGCCAATATATTTGAAAATATAGGGGAAATGAATGAATTTCTTGAAAATCCCAACTCAACTAACAAATGAAATAAGAAATAAAAATTCTGAAGAGTCTCATATTCATTATAGCTATTGATCTGTAACCAAAACCCTATCCACAGATGAAACTTCTGGGTGAAATGGCTTCATCGTTGAACAAAAGTTAGAATACTGGTCATCTTTACAGGGAGAGTGGGGAGAATGACTTAGAGCAGCTGTGAATGTAATTTTGGGGTTGCCAGTTATCTCAGTCTGGATAGTGGTTACTTAGGTAGGTTTACTTTGTGAAAATTAATCAATTTTTTTCAATTGAAATTTGTCAACTTTTTGTGTCCATGCTTCACTTTAATAAAACTGTTAGATACACCAATATACACAACAATAAAAGTTATTTTTAAAAAGACAGACATTGTCAGACTAGATAAAGCATCAAAACAACTATTATATGCTGTTTATAAGAGATACATCTAAGTTGGAAGATGGCAGAAAAGTTGAAATTAAAAAAAATATAGAAAACAATAGACCTGAAAATGATAACAAAATGAAGTTGATATAAGTAAAATAATAACATATAGATAAAGCTTTTAAGTAGAGCACACCATGAATGAATAAGATTACTGCCAAGTGATTAACAATTCAAGTAATTGGGAGGATAAGTTATCAACAACAACATAGTATAGAAGGTATTACTCAAGAATTCCAATACCCAAGTGACACTTTTTAGGCTTTCTCTTTCTCTCTCTGTCCCCAAGTATGTATGTATGTGTGTGTATATGTGTGTGTGTGTGTGTGTGTGTGCGTGTGTGTGTGTGTATATATACATATATATATACACATACATATATACATAAATTTACATATATACATAAATTTTCATACAATATTGTGTGTGTGTGTGTGTGTATATATATATATATATATAGAATATAATAGTTTTCTTAAGATATATGCCCAGTGAAACTTGTAGGTATCATTTAAGTATCCCAGTAATTAAACTCTTTCTGAGCTTAAACTAACTTTTCTTTTTTTACACCACTCCCATTACAACTCTAGCTCATTTGTTCTTTGCTTAGCATGATTTTCAGTGTGCAAGGCCAGCAAACTAATATTTACTGAGTATCAACTTAGTAATATCAACTTACGTGTAGCAGTGTGTTAGGGTATTTGCCTACATTACATCACTTTACCCTTAATAATAAAGGTAAAGAAGTGCTACTATTAGCTCCATTTTACATATTACCAAATTTAGGAACATAAAAGTACGATGATTTGTATAAGGTAAATGAACTGATAAGTGATAGGTTAGGGAATGGAACCTGAGCAAAATTACATTTTCCCCTTAGACTCAACCTCATCCTTGTGGCCATTTTTGTATTTTAGAGATTCAGGGTCATATTGGAAATATGTATTATGTACAATTTAAAACACATATGATAGCAAATAATTTCAATATATAGTCAGTTTCTAGAAAACAGCTAATATATATGTGTATATAATATACAAATTATATAAGTATAGTTATATACCTATATATAAGTAAATTAAACTCCAAGAATAAAATGGGAGAATACACAATATTCTACCTGCATAATGAAATGCAATTGTGTTTTATGTGTGAAAGGCATCAGAGAGTTATAAAAAGTTGCCCACTTTCTGTCTATTTTAGGCAGTGTTGTTCATACTTTCCATAACAGAATTAATGTGATATAAAAATTTTAACAAATCTTCCCCACAGATTTTTAATAGACCTCTTTCTTTGTATTGTTATTTCAATTTTTAAATAAATAATTCTCTAATTTATTTACAGTTTCAAGAATCATCTTTCAGGGCAGACATCTTGATACTATTTGAAATAGGATCTACATCTCCAAAATGTTTACATGTTCATGATGCTGCTAGAATTTAGTTTATCAACAGTGTACATCAAAATACATATATCTTATGTCTACACTCTTGTTTAATCAGCATCATAGTAGCCTTTCCCCACTTTTTAAATATTGTTATTTCCACTAGGAAATCAAATATCAATTAAAAAATTATAGTCTTGGACTTCTTTGTTTCAAAAAGGAGTTCAATTGATTAAAACACGCTTTTCTCAAATAATAAATGTGGTAGTCACACAGAGCGTAACAAATATGACCTAAAGTGTAGAACATGTTTAGAAAAACATTAGTGAAAAAATTTACTTCATGCTATTCAACCTGAGACTAAAGGAAAACTCATAAATTAAAAAATGCACAGCATATTTGATCATAAGAAACACAATGAGATTATTTTACCCTTTGTTTAATTCTCAGATTTAATAAGATTTTCACATTATGTTTTTCATTGTTCACTCATTCAATCATTTATTCATTTAATGTAAATTTATTGAGTGTCTCTTATTCTAAGTGCTTAGAATGAGGCAATTGAAAAACAACAACAGATAAGTATCTCCACTCTCATGAAAACTGCATTTAGAAAAGCAAGGTAAACAATGTTCAACATAAACAGTAAAATATACAGTGCAAGTTAGCAATATGTTTTATGGAGAAACAAAGCAGGGAAGTGGGTTAGGAAATGGGGAGGGGTTTGTAATTTTAAATAGAATTATCAGAGCTATCCTTGCTAAGAAGGTTACACTTAATAAAAACTCAAAGGAAGTGAGGAAAAGGGTATATGGAAATTGGGGGAAAATAATTCCAGAGAGAAGGAAAGGCAAGTACAAAGGCCCTGTGGTACAAAGGCCTCAAGACTCAATGAGGTAACCAGCAGGGCAACTGAAGAGGGGAGATGAAGCCAGAGATGAAAGAGGGTGAGGTACAGATCCTGCAAATCCTTGTGTATCATTGTACTTTTCCCACTGAGTGCACTGGAAAGCCATTAGAAAGTTTTGGTAGAAGGAGTGATGTGATCTGATTTTGGACTAATAAGATCAATGTAACTACAGTATTGAAAGTAGACTAAAGAGGAGATATTTAGAACTAATGTTCTATATAATATAAACACCAGCTGGTTGCCACCTTTATTAATGATTAAAAGGTCAGCACAAAATCCTTTAGAGGGAGAATACTTTTTTACAATAACCACAGTGCCTACTTGTGACATTGAATCAATGATCTTGAAAACAAACAAACAAACAAAAAACTAAAGCAGGTAAAGAACTGTGATTTTAATTATATTCTGCTATGCTAAACAAAATCTATACACAGAGGACATTCTGAACGTGCAGATTATAATCCCCTCTATAGTTAGTTTTGTATTCATCAATTTAGCAGTGACCCAAATAGTACCAAGAAAAAAATCCAGTGATTTAAAGAGTAGCTATGGACCATTCTTTCATCAAACCTGCTGAGCTCCTGCTAAATGCTTAAATGCTGAACACCATGACAGATATAAACAGTTAGAAACCTCTGCCTTCAAGAACTCACAATCTAGTGGGACTACAGGAAAATAAATATCTAATCACAGTGCCATGGGCTAATGCCTTTACAGAGATCTGTCTCCAAAAGGAAACCCTTACATCAAATAGACTGTTGAATAGAAGCGTATTTAATTGGGCCTTTAAATCTTGTATGATTTTTTTAATACATTGCATGTGTATGTCTTCTCTCCTTATTTAGATAATTAGATATTAAATGTAGGGATATTATTTATACTCCTTTCTACCTGTTCAATAATTAATTATGAATTGTATCTTCTCAATTTTTTTCATTATTTAATATGTGAAGCTAATAATGCTGTATAAACTACAGATCCTTTAAATAGGAATGAGTACGAAGAGAATGTGAAGAAAATATACGAAAAGGAAAAATAATAATCTTTCTTTAAAATTGAAAATTTGATCACCCTTATTATGCTTAAACAAAATAAATTTTGAATATATGAAAACTAAATACATGGAAATACCTCAAAGTATTTCATGCTTTACTATTACAGAATGGTTCAATTATTACATTAAAGGTTCAAGGCTTTAGGAAAAAATGCCTCTGGGCTATTTATATAGATTCTAAAAGTAACATAATATTTGCCTGGAAATGCTAATTCAACCTCCTTCCAAAACATAATTCTCATTTAAAATTATTAACCAAGCTCACAAATATGTCTCTGTGACGTCAGTACATAAAATATTTAGGTGAAGAACATGTGGAAATTGATCTCTGAAGGTGCAAAACAATCTTTCTTGATAAATGCTTTTACTTTTAGTGGATAGGCCAGGAAGAGAAGGCAATGGTGTATTGATGTGAAGGGGATTCATACATACGCACACACCACGTTCCATGCCATATGTGGATCATACAGAAGTGAATATAACCTCAATATATGTTAACAAAGTCTCTTAAAAACTGCCCCTCTGTGTCTTATCCCATTTCCTAAGCAGATTTCTTCCTAAACAAATCAAAGGGCAGGCCTGAGGAAGTGGCCAGATTCAAATAGTCATAAAATGGGATCAGATATCAAGACACATGTTGTGATAAAAGTTCAGCTGGAAGGGACTTGGACATCGTATTACCCTTCAAGTCCCTATTATTGTCTTTTACGTTGATGCATATTTTTCTTTAAACTTCTCTTTCAGTTTATGCCCATACTAGGATATTACAATAGCTATAATTTCCAGATGCAATTTAGTTATTATATTACTATTTTCATTATTTCAAATTTCTTGCCATATTATAGTATTTATTTTGCTAATCTAGTAGATGGGGCACAGCATGATTAAATCATTTGCTCAAGAAATGCTGTGAATAAAAAATACAATTGGGAAAAGTTAATAATCCCTTAGTAATAAAAATCTAAAGACAATCGACTTATAAAATAAGTAGCTACCTTCTTCTCAATAAATTGTTATAGTTTTCTCATACTTATCTTGAATTTTAAAATGTAAAAGAAATGTCCCAGTGTATTCTGTAATGATTTAATCAAGAAAATCCAATGGTGGCGGTTTATATTTAAAATAGTAATTTACTAAAAATATTTCAGAGGAACCAAGTACACATCAATAACAAAAGATAAACTGGCAATTGTTAAAACTCATGCATCTCAAAATATGTAGAATTAATAAATGGTCACGCCTCTTGTTGAATCAGTGACAAACTGTGAGTGATATTTACCTACTCATTGTAAAATTGCTGCCCTTGACTCCC
The DNA here is from genome assembly GCF_004115265.2 of Rhinolophus ferrumequinum. Lineage (NCBI taxonomy): Eukaryota > Metazoa > Chordata > Mammalia > Chiroptera > Rhinolophidae > Rhinolophus > Rhinolophus ferrumequinum. Next base: position 77,018,308 of record NC_046286.1, on the reverse strand, counting down.
AGTTGTTTAATAGTTCATATTATACCAAATAACCTATTAATCCTTCATGCTGTAGGTGGCAAAGACAAGTTATGCTATTTTAGAGGCATACTAAAGTGTGCTAGAAAATGAAAGATCAAGTCCCTTATTTTACAACGAAACAGATGTTGGCTGCATTCTCCCATCGAAACCACGAAGATATCAGTGTGGCATTTTTTGAACCCAAACAATGTTTTGACCCCTAGAAATTATATACCAAAAATTCTCATGAGCACCTCCAGCTAGGTCTTCAGATCGCAGTTTAGGAAATACTGTTATAGTTTGGGGTCTGAAATCCTACCTAGCCCTGCCCATGATAAACTTTGTTAAGAAGGCCAAGTCACTTAACTTTTCCACGTCCCAGTGTTCTTTAACTATTAAATAAGTATAATCATACTAGCTGCCTTATAGGCTTATTGTAAGAAGTAAATGAAAACATAAGGATGTCCACATTTTTTCTGTTGCCAATGCACTGAGACATGTGTTCCTGCAGCTTTGCTCTTTAGCTGGGTAATATGATCCTTTTCCACAGTTTGTTACTCCAAAGCCAACAGCCAAATGAGAGGTCTAAAGCGCCTTTCTATCTGAGGACTTCCATTATAAAGTCTGATTATAAACCTGCTTTACTTTCAACATCATTAAATCATTAACTAAATTAAAATCTGAGTCAAGTAGAAAGAAGATTTCATTTTTTAGATTGTGTTCCCCTTCTCTTGAGCATGGAGTAGATTGATGTATAGGAAGTAGGAGAGGGCTGAATAAGGACATGAGTGGGTGCCATCCTTGGATATGGGAGCACAGGAGGTCATATTTCTGTACCACTTCCACTAGGTGTGTTCCAGACTTTGGTGTCAGGTAGACCTATCTTATATACAGAATCCTTCCACTTTTTATGATGACTGAACTATAAAAGAAAGATGTCCTGAGCAGTCATTCCTCTTAAGTCAATTAAATGAAATGGGAAGAAGAGAGAACAGGAAAAGAAATCCACATAAGTACTGAGACACCGTATAGGAATGAATGAGAAGAGATACAAAGAAACTTATGAAATTATAAACAGCTTCATTGAAAAACGGGCTTTTAGCTGGAAGTCTGTTGAATTAATAACAATAGAGAGTTATGTTGGACAGAAATGATTTAATAAACTTGTGATTGTACCATCTAGCATACCATGCGCTGTTGTGGTTGAGCTCAAAGAGTAATATACATGATTTGTGCAAATTATATTAATAATTGACTCTCATTCCTGTGCAATCTGAAAGAATAGGTGGCAAGTAAACCAGAGCAATTAACCATTCCTATTTATTGATTCCATATACCAGGGAATGACCTGAGGTAATAGACTTACTCCTGATTGGGAAGGCTGACCTTCAATAACCACATTCAGATGGGCAACTGCAGTGACTTTTCCAGGAGAAGAATGAAATCCATTTTGAGGCTAGAATTTGTAGGGAATTCATACACAAGACTTCACTGACCTAAAGCATGACTGATCTGTGTGGTAGTTTCACCTGCCCTTCCCTGGTAGTGCTCTGCGACTTCCTGAGAAATATGTTTAACTCAAGGCTGACATTCAACTGCTAGTATGGACGGAAATAAATGCTTGCTAATTGGTGATTTAGCTGCAGCACTGAATCTCTGCTGCTACCCAGTAGCTTCGGTCCTAAAGAGTCCCAGATGGGTGGAAAGAGGGTCTTCTATGAAACCCACCAGCCAGCTCTTTACAGTTCCTGAATATGTGCACCCTGGCCAAAATGGGCTCAACCCCTGAAGGGGGAAGGTCTTATTCCCACTATGATGACAAACATTATCCATTATGGAAATACCTGATGCCCATCTGGCCCCCTGAGTATTGGACTAACCGCCATTGGCTGGTGCTTCCCTCCACTGTAGCTACCTTTGGAAATATGACCTGTTAGCATATAGTTTTTGTGAATAGCAATCTTGGCCCTTTCCCCTCCACTAACCCCAAACCCCCTTGCTGCTCTGTTTCCATTGGGCCACAGAGGAGTGGCTAAGAGTCTTTCCTATGTTGATTCTAGAGAGTGAGGGAGACACAGGCTGAGTTCAAGAAGTTGTCTAACTTCAATGCCTCCAGTCTCAGGCTTCAGCCAATTAAATAAACTTTTTTATTTGGAAGTGCAGAAAAATAGGGGAACATTTTTTCAGAGTCTATCCTAATTTGGAAGCCTAAATAATAGTGATTCTAAATTAATAACGTCAGCCTGACCTGAATATTGTGAACAGAAAGAAAAAAGAAACTAAGTGTAGAAGGCACCTAGGCCTATGCAACACCAACTCTTAACAACTTCCAACATCAATGTTATACAACTACAAGGCTGGTTACCTCATTTAGTGGCCCAAGTTTATTTAATAATCAACTGTCACAGCTTGTTTAGCTCTCAGTAATGAGAGGTAATTTGCTTCAGATCCTTGTTATCCAAGAACCTTCTAGTACACACACCAGGAGAACAATGGGAACACTGTATTATTTTAAAAGATAAAAATGACACTATTATATTTTCTTTATGTAAAATTTTGCTGATCTATATTTTCGTTAACTCTCATTAGTCAAAACAGCTCTTAATTCAGTGTCACACCGTTTCTGTGAACTTCACTTTAATTGTGCCTTAGAAAGAAATGCCAACTATTTAATACAATAACATACAAAATGAATAGGTTCCTTTGTTCATCACATCCACAAAATAATGGAGGGTGATAAGAGTACCTTTCCACCCAAGAACTACTAACTACACATATAGCAAATTCAAGATACAATTTCAAAATAGGAAATGATAAAAAAGGAAAAAGAGGCATTTACCTGCTGTAAATCCAAAGTAATGGTCACATAATGATATTCAATTCCATTCTTAATACTGGGACTCTGCCACCAACTGTTCTTTCCATCAATAGCATTTGTAATCGGGTGTCTCTCTGTTGAATCAGCAGTAACATGTGAAAGGAGAAGATCATATAATAAATATATAGGTGTTTCTTTAAAGAAAAAAAAATAACACTAAGACAAAATCACCAACCTGTAACTATTAAAATTAAAATATAAAGAGAAAGCAATTCATACCTTCAACAGAATTTATTTGATGTCAACTTTTTTCATAACGCTCTACGGGGTAGTGCAAAATCGTTAAATACTTAGGCTATAAGAGAAGAAGCTGCTCAGCATACTGGACATCAACTAAAGCGAGCAACTTTAACAATAACTATAGACACTAAGCGTGAAGAAATAATATTGAAATCTAATTGATGTGTCCATCATTCAAAGAAGCAAAACATCTACTGTTGAGGCAGCTCTAGTACGCCATCAATTTCGTTAATAGAAACATAAAATCCTGAATTGTGGTTTAAAGGTACTTGAAGATTTGTCCTTTAGACACATTCATTATTACCCACACCTGGACAATCCCATTTGTATCTGGTTTGAATAAAAACAAACGAACAAAAGACTCAAATCCACCCTATGAGACTTTTTGCAGTCAGTTCTCGACAACTTTCTACCACTATTTAAAAGTATAATGAAAGAATCTCCAAACCTCCCATGAGTACGGGATGTGCCTGTCCCCATAATCACTAACTCAGTAGAGGAGTCTGGACAATAATGGCAAACAGAGAAAGGATGGCACACAGAACCCCATCTTGCCCACAAAGCATGGATCTTTCCTCACCTTTACTCCAGACAGATGAAAACAGTATTTATTGTAAAAATAAAAGGGACGTTGAAGATAAACAATAGGAGGGGTGGACAATCATTGTCCCTTTCCCCCATAGTCCTCGCTGACAGTTCCTTCCTTCTCACAATCGTCACACCTCACAGATTCTTCATCTCCTCCAACGGAGCTCCACGCACCTCCCCACAGCAGTCATCACCTCTGGGCTGCCAAAGCCCTTGTCCTATCTTGGTTCTCAGTCATCCGTTCTTGTGCTTCTCATTTCCCACTAATTCTGTTCCTTTTCTCCCCTTCTAAACAGCCCAGCTCATGCATGGGTGAGGATGGCGGGAGTGGAGGTAGCGGGATGTTCCTATTTCTATTCCCAGGGCTGTATTAAGGGTACTTAACTTCCTAATCTCTCACTTGGAAGTCACCATATTTTCCCACAGAAATATAAACAAAGCAGGGGTTAGCCTCCCTGCTACTCTCTTGTTCTATATGGATGAAGAATGCCTTGGGGTTTCAGTCTTGAGAACTTTTAAAAAGCTAATATTCTGAGAAGATGTTTCAAACGAGTGGCCTAACACTAAATAACATTATAGATTAGAACATTATCTTTTTTTTGTAAATTGAAGGAAAACTTTAAAAAAGTGAACAAACCATATCACTATGAGGAACAACCACAGACTCGATTTGCCTACATAATGCAGTAACCCAGCCATGTGTTCTAACGGTAATGGTGATGAAAGAGCACAAGATTTGGAATATAAAGAACTGGAATATGAAAAGCTAGCCAGTCCTCCTGGTCCCCCATTTTAGTACTTAATTGGTGGACTGGCAGTGGGCAAGTCACTTAAACTCTGTTTGTCATACTTGAAATAGGAATAATAAAAGTCCACTTACATTAGTGGTCCCAGATTCATAACTTTCAGAAAAAAATAATTTTTAAAAATGTGTGTGAGAGTGATTTGTGGAATATAGGAGTTCTAGGTCTTTATTTTTCCAAATAATAGTTGCCTCTGCTCTACTTTTACTATTATTTAATATACCATCACTATTGTTTTGTACAATGAAGAATATTTAAAACCAAAAAAAGATTTTTTAAAAAAACCATAAGATCAAAATGAAGGACACTTTTTTTAAGGTATTCATTTTTTTCATGAAAAACTTGGAATTTTATTTTCATTTTCTCATTTTACCATGGACCAACAAAAATATCTTGAATAGGAACTCTCAACTCACAGGGTTACCAGAGGAACATTGCAACTATTGATATTATAACCATTATTACACATATACATACAATTAATTATACATCTGTTTGAAACATACACTGTTTTGAATCTTAATTGAAGACAAATTACATTTAACAAAAAATTTGAAAATAAAAATCAAGCAAAATGAAGTCCTCAAAGCAACAGGAGTCTGAGTGTAAAGTAAAATCATCTTCAAATGAAAAAACAATTATTAAAAACCAGATTTTTTTTAAATTTGCCATTTTTAGATTTGGAACATTTTTATTACCTATTAATTTTATTAGTGAAGTCTGTTACAACCTGCTTAACTGAAAACATAAAGCATTATATCTTTGTGTTACTCATGGTAATATGAGTTATAGGACAGAACAAAAAAAATAGAGTTTTATTGGCAAATTATTTAATTCAACTAAACAGCTATATGGACTTTGTTTTGTATCAAGTGTTATCACATTAGCAGTCCACTAAGATGAGGCATCCTATCTCATTAATGAAATGTAAAATTTCTGAATATATTGAATAATTAGCACTAGTTAACATGTTCTGTTGAAACTAGGGAAAATCAAGTCTTAGAATGACAACAAATATAAGAAGCATACCTAAATATCAAATAAATGCCCTTGGTGATATGAGTGGGTGCTGAAATTGGCCCAACCGGAATCAGAACCCATAAATGAAATATTACTGGCATTGCTTCTGTAGAAAAATATACATCACAGCAAACATTCCCTAAACATCCTCTTGATTATTCTTTACAACTGTGGGTTTAATATGTGATATAAAAACACACACACAACCACATTTCCAAATCAAATTCATTGCTCTTCCGTAATTGTGAGGGGAGCTATCTAATTGGGAATGTTGATATATGCCACCTCAGAGAATTACTCATCAAAAGAAGACTGGGAGATGAATCAACAATTAACCATAATCTCCATTATGAAAGTTTACTCATAATTAATTTGCAAGAACTGACTATTGGCATACTACCCTTATTTAAAAGGAGATTGAAACTTATAACATCCTTAACAGGGATAGCTATAAAAGTTGACTTAAAGCTAACTGCATCTGAAAATTGGTGAGGAAACTGTTGATGAAGTAAACTTTTGAAACTGTTACTTTTTAATTGGGAAGCACAGTCCAATAACAATAAGAAAGTTCAAGTTTCCTTTTCTTTGTACGGTAATTAAGTACAGATCTTCCAGACTTTATTCTAGCTGTTCATTGAATTTGTGGAATTTTGTCATCTGTTGCTCCAACTTTTACTAGAATATATTCATGTGGGTTATTGATAGATTTTTATTCCACTCAATTTTTTTTTCCTACTCCAATCTTTGTATCTTCCTTCTAGCCTGTCTAGTATGACTATACTCATTTCCTTCTTTTTTCCTTTTCTGGAATATTTTCCCCTATTATCTTGGGTAATTCAGCTTTTTAGTGCCCATTGAAATTTTCTCTTGTTACTTCAGTTACCACTGAGGTTTCCCTTCTCAGAAATTCTACATCATTTATAATATGTATCACAAGTTACAGCCCTGAGTTTACTGTTTTGAAAATTTGTTTAATTGCCTTCTATATACAAGCCTTATTTACTCTAATATTTTACTTGTAGGCAGGAACTATACATGTATGTATTTATATTTATATACATATCTATATACACACATATATAATTATATGTACATGTATATATGTATGCACACACATATTAGTTTACATACTTCTTAACTCTCTAATAGTAACTCTTGCTGTCTGCCTAAATCGATCCGAAACACATGTACACACTCCCAACCAACTGCCCACCAATTCCATGCCGCCAGGCTTTCTCATATTCTTTATGATATCATCAAGGTCACCGGTTCCTGAACCAATGGCAGTTTCTCCCCATCAGACTTGATTTTTTTTCCTTAATTAATCTAAAGCTTGTAGTACATCAAGTCATTTATTTTCTGAACTTTACTTCAACTTTACTGCTTTTGATGTTTTCCCAGAGCTCGGACCTAGATTCATTTGCCCTTATCACTGTATATAAGAATAACAGACAGACAGGATGTGTTCCATCACTCCCCACTCTTAGGATCATACCATAACAATCTACACCACAGAACATAACCAGTCATTAAAAGGCAAGGAAGGTTCTCACGGTTGCCATCTTTGGTTCCTTAACTTTTTTTTTTTTTAAAAAAAAACATCAGTGGGAACTGAAGTAGCAAGAGAAATTGTCGAGGAGGTGGGCACTAAAAAATTCAGTTCTGCCAAATATAAGACCAGCAGTTTTAATCACAAAAGTCCTGATTCTCTATCTCTAAATTAGATAATAGAGAGGGGACTGGGCATTACTCCGTTAAACCAGGGAAAGAATAGACAATGCCTCCCAACTTTCATTTGAGATGAAAAACAAATTGTGAGAGAAAGTTTTCTTTGTTTTACAAGTTTTGCAACTTAAAACAACAAGAGAACGAAAACTAAGCAAATTTAAAAGTAATAGAACTGTGAAGCTCTATCCCCATTATAACTTACCTCACTGACATTATTTCCGAACGCGTATTTCTAAATCAACCTCCATTGCACATCATTCTCCCCTTCTCCATATAAATGCTTTACTTGTTAAACTAAATTACTTATTGTTCTCTGAATATACCATGCTGTTTTATACCTTCAAGATTTACGTGTGTTTTTAAATTTTATAATACTTTTCCCCTTTTCATCTTACTAACTCTTGTTTTTTCAGTACATGGGTCACTTTCTCCAGGAATCTTTAGATGTCCACTTAGCACTCAACTTACTTTTCTGACTCCCCTATTTTCCCCTCTAAGTCCCTTAAGTCAAGGGCTTGTATGATTTAACATCATGCTGTAATACAAAGCATTGCTAGTAGCAAGTGTTCAAATGCTTGCTGAATGAGTTCTAGCCATTCGTAACTACTTGTAGTTCGCAGAGCAAGTGAGATTTTCTGTCTTATTCTGATCTCTCTTCCTGACTTTCCTTCTCTTCCCTCTCTCTCCTCTTTATCTGGTCAGCTCAAACTTGTCCTTGGATCTGAGCTTAGATTGCACTTCATCTGACAAGGCTTCATTTACACCAAGATGGAATTGGTGACCATCTTCTCTTTGTCTCTGGCTCCTGTGCTCATTATTTCTTTTGTACTTACCACACTATATGGCAATAGTATGTTTTTGGCCCATTTCTTCATTAGTAGAACCAGGGACCTCACCTTATTCCTGTTGGATCCCTAGCACAGCACCAGACACATAAGTGCCCAATGAATGACTAAATCCCAAATGAATAACCACATCCTCAGATAGCATTCTTGAGAAGAAAACCTAATGACTCCCACAGGTCTTCAGCTAGAAAACCCTCCACAAGCATTATATCTGGACAAGGAACTTGAATAATGTTTGTCAAATGACGGAGAAGGGCTATAAAGAAGCTCACAATGGAAAGAAAGTTCTAGGAAATTTGGAGATCACAAGCCCTTTGACTTTAGTGCAACTTGGCCTCAAAATCTCTTAATTATGGGTCCTGCTCAGTGCCATACAAGTACACATTAAAATACATACGATGTGGAATGCTGCTGTTTTGATTGCAGATTCGACATTGGGGGTTCCTCACAGGCTGCCCAGGCACATGCTCCACCAATTTGCAGTACATTTCAGGTCCTTTTTCTCCACATGTTGCATTTGTGGTGATGAGAGCATTAGAAGCAAGATTCAAGACCGCAGGAAATAAACCTGAAAAAGATGGACAAATGAAGGTCTGTGGACCAGAAACAAGATGGTATGATTTTGCTGCATTTTAAAATAAAACTAGGTAAAATATTTTTCAGAGCATTCAGTTCATCAAAAATGAAATAATCAGTGATGAATATCTGACTTAAGTGCAATACAAAAATAGCATGTTTTATCAAATAAACATTTCTTTTTTTTTCTTTCTGGGTCTTTAATATGGAATCTAAAGCTATCTTCTTATTACCTTCCAATTCTTATTTGGAAAGAAGGTCTCTTCTCTAACACAGACTTTTTAAAAATCTTCTATTCATCTTATTGATAAAGTCTTATCGAATCTTCCATCTTCCATTTTAGCTATTTGATATCTAGTAGTAAACGATAATCAAATGTAAAGATTTTTCAAAACTAAGCATCTATGTTCTGCATGGTCATTTTTACGCTCTAATTATTATTTAATGTAATTGGTTATTTTTAACTTCTTTATATCCAGACTGGAGAAGAGAGAAAATAATGCAAGATTTTGGAAAACCATTTTGTACTGCCTTCTGTGCTACACAGCCATGTTACACAACAATATCATACCAGCAACAAGTACTCATAGTAGTCCATTATCATATACCAGAAATTATTTCTTAGAGAACTAAAAGTGTTTGGTTTGCTTAAAAACAACCTCAGAGGCCCATTTCAGCGCACCGCTGGGAGGTCTTTCATTCTATAGGAGAGACCAATTCAACGTTTTTACTTTCTATGACTTACTGTCAATTCTGCTTCATACATGTCTAGCATGTGTTTGCATTTTATAGACCTCTTTTCATGACAATATACTAGAGTCACTAAGCAGAAGTCACTCTTTAACTGGAAATCTCATCTTGGAGAAAGTGCATTCGAGATTATAGATAATTTAACTCAACTTATGAAAAGAACATTCTAATAACCATCTAGGTGGTCTCTGTTCTATACCCAGGCCAAGTAGGTCCATATCAATTCAATCTTTGACAAAAAGTCCTTTACTGACTAAATCGTATGTCCTGATGCTTTACTGAGCTCCCTGAAGTTTTGAATTCATAAGTATTTTCTGCCTTTCCTTCAAAACTTAGCACATGCTGGGCACAGAGTAAGCACTCAATATATTTGTGAAATGAATGATCCATACTGGCCTCATAAATGTTCTTCTGCATCTTCTGAATAATAATAATAATAATAATAATAATAATAATAATAATAATAATAGCATTCAGCATTAGTGAATGTTTATAATGTACCAGGCACTATTCTAACACGCCATGTCTGCGTAGATTAATTTGCTACCCACAACACCCATCTGAGCAAATACTACTATTACCCCTATTTAATTAAGATATTCAATAACTTTCCCAGGATGACAGCTAGCAAGTTATTAAGTAGCAGAACTATGATTTGACCCCAAGCAGTCTGGCTCCAGAGTCTATCCTCTTAGTCACTATACTGCATGGTCTCTACAAATGACATATGAAATTTACATAAACCTAGCGTTAATTTGTGACTGGTTAACCTTAGAATTGCAGTGAAAGAAATAATAGTATAGCAAACAAAAAACAATTCGAAATCATTTTAATCTCTACTGTAATCACTTTTAAAACTTTCAAAGAGGTAGATGAATTCATTATGCCAGGAAAATACCTCAATTCTCATTGCAGTCACTCTCAGAGTCTCCCAAAAAGCTGCCTCCAAACAATATTTTCTCTCTTCCCTCCCTTCCCACTAAAATTCCTCTGATTCTGCTGATTCTAGTCACTAAATTCCTCTAATTCTAGTCACTAAAATTCCTCTGATTCTGCTCTTTCAATCCAATCCCCCATCACCGCACCAATTGCCCTCTTGCCTTGTGCTTTTCTCCAGCTCATAGTTATTTGAAGTTTCCAATTTTTCTGTGTTTTTCAGGAGTTCAGAACTTACTCTGTTTACTTAATTGTAGTCACTAATTCATTCTTCCTAACAGATATATCTCCCCCAAGCCCTCACATCATTGCTATGCTCTAACCCCCACTTAATGAGACATTTTGTCAAAGCGATATGAGGTCAGCTAATATGATTACTAGTCAGAAAAATATTATCCATTCAAAAGATTATTATTTATTTCATGAGGAAATGTAGAGTGTTTTATAAAAAGTACAGTACTTTACAAAAGTTAGTTACACGTTTTTTTCTTTTAGTTTACCTGTGTATTTAAGGTTTATTGCAAACAACTTCAATTCTATGAACTTTGTCACATTACAAATTTTAAAATAATTTGATTGTCTTCAGAACATTGTCTCTTCACCTCAAACATTTTATTCTCTAGGTTAGTAAATGAGATGTGACTAAATAAATAAGGTTTGTCTATTTACCTTTCTCTTCTGTAATTCATCAGCATTTTGCATTTAAGTATAAAATTATTATTATTTCATCATATACGTGTCGAACACATATAATGCCAGACACCATAAAAGATTTGGGAATGAAAATACCAGTAAGACAGGCTTATTGTAGGAAGTGATCTTGAACTGTATCTTGAAGGAGAAACAGAAGTTGATTTGGTAGAAAACAGAAAGAAAAAGCAAGCATACTAGGCAGAGGAAATAGCAGATGATTTTATTAGCAATCGATTTTATTCTGAAAGCTTATGTGGATGTTGAGTGACTGACAGAGTACTTGAATTTTAATTGCTCTAACCTTGTTAGATTATGTGATTGTATATATAGACATAGATATGGAGATGGAGATGGAGATGGATATATATCTATATGGGATACAGATATAGATAACACACAGAATATATATAATGGCTCATATATATATATATATATATATATATATATATATATATATGAACAGAAACCACTGTCTACTGGTCACTGTTAGCAATTTGTTTTCTGTGGGATTTTTTCCAGGTTTTTTAAATTTTAATTCATAGGATAAAAACAAAAGCAGTGAACACTGTTTCTAAGAGGCCAAACTTTCTCTCTCATCTTGCTGGCCTGCAGGATGAGTTTCGGTAGTTTAGCTACTTCTAGCCCCTTCAAACAAAGCCAGCTTACTTACACAAATGCACTCAGGCAGGAGCCAACATTTCTAAAATGGTGCCAGAATGTCGTCAGTTTTGCTCTGTGATCCTTATCTCCTCCCTCACCTCTGACTAGTCCTGAGCTTGACTCTAACCTTGGGGTCTGTTTTGTAGTTATGGGTAAGAATCCGTATGCCCTGCTTTGGTGCAGCCCTGTGGGACCTGCTTTGAGTTGGCCAGTCCTGTACTTTCTCAGATCTGAGTAATCATGAAAGAGGCAAAAAGGGGGAAATGGTTGGTGAAAATTATTTTACTGTATATTGTGTGTTCCAAAAATATAGAATTGAATTACATTCCAATTTCCTCACAGAATTAAATGAATAAAATGTGAGCAAAATGAAATGGCTATGAGAATTACAGGCATGGAAGCAATATTGATTCAAAAATTACTTCATATTCATTAAATAATATGATGTAATCTCTAGTAATCCCACTGCATAGACTGTATTAGTCTCATTTTAGAAATGAAGAAAGTGCAGCTCAGAGAAGATAAACAATATGCACAAAGTTATGAATTAGTAAGATTGACAACTAAAATTTGAACTCAGCGCTTTAACTCAGATTTATTCTTATCAAGGCATGAACAAGAGCCAAAAACCTCATCCTTAGTAAAGCTTATTAATTTCCACATTGAATAAAAGTAATACCTACCCACTCCCCACACCTTTGTTCCTTCATAGAGTTTTTTTATTAATAAACTAAAAATATTAGTGAAACTTATATTTATGGGGGGGCTCTTTCCATTGATTTGTTTCTGTTATACTTATTGATCATGTACTCAAAATTAACCTTTTCACAATTTAATTGTCTTGCTTTGTGGTCAGGGAACAGTTGCTTTTTGAAATTTTATCAGTTATTTCCCTATTTACCTTAAAAAATCAGTAAAGTGTATTTGTCAGGAAAGGTCCCCAATTAGTTGCTAATGACCACTTTGAAGAGTCATTCAATATCTGAGCTTTTATTGAATCTTCAATAGGTTGTGTTATAGACTGTAGCCCATTTTCATTATATATTACATCTATTAGGCTTTATCTATTTATTCTCATTCAACAGCAGCAGAGCAATATTTATTGCCATATACAATGGGTTACTTGGTTAAGATTATATAAACATTGCAAGTGTAAATGAACTACAAATAGCTGGTAAACCTTTATAGAGTATTGACTTAAGCCTCTTAATTCAATTTGAGGTCATGTAATGTTAATGACATAAAAGCCACTCATCATTATCCACACGATTATAATTGACTTTTTTTTTCTGAATAGTAGCTAGAGTAAGTAAATTTAGTTGGATTTGGGGCCTATGGAACAAAGTCGGAACAAAACACAAATTATATTTATTCTTCATATGTTATATTTTTTAATAAAGATTAAAATATGTATAGTACATAGAGAATAATATGTTTTGTTCAGACTTATACACATCTGGTAAATAGATTATTTATAAAAAGGCTAAGTTTACATCATATGAAAAATAAAAAATTTGTTATACTATGGCAAACATTTAGAAATTCACCCAATTTTCATTTGGACGCTTTTATACTATATACGCTTGCTCAAATACTGTATTATGTGTATAAAAGTTTGCATGATTTTGATGATTTGCATTCTCAAAATCCCATATTCTGGTTTCAAATGACAGAAGCATTTTTAAAACAGGCGTGTGGAGATTCTACTTATAGTAATTGTGGAGTAGATCCTATTAGAACAAACCTCACAGAGATAACAGCTACGAATTAGGAATAAAATATCTTTTTTTAAAAACCCCAAATACCGGAAGACATTGGAGAACAACCCAAAACAGGTAAAGCAGGAAAGATGTGGATGCTCAGAAGAAAGAAGATATTAGCAGTGCCCCCGCCTGTACCATGAAAGGTAGCTAAAACTCAAATAGGAAACCACAGTTTCACTTTTTCTTTTTCTTTTTTTAACTGTCTTGAAGAACCAGAGGACAGAACTGAGAGCAACCCACAAGTGTTGTAAAGTGAGGAAACAATACTGGAGGCGAGGAAGCCATAGAAAGGGAGTCTCAAAATACGTGTATAAACTTCCCAAATCCCTCACTGATGGCAGACCTACATGTGTCCTAGACAGATTCCAAGTACCCCAGTTGTGTCTTAGGCAGACTCCAAGTACCCCAGTTGTGTCCTAGGCAGACTCCAAGTACCCCAGTTGTGTCTTAGGCAGACTCCAAGTACCCCAGTTGTGTCCTAGGCAGACTCCAAGTACCCCAGTTGGGGCTAGAACAGAAATCACAGTTGCTGTGTTCCACAGGAATGAAGAGTGTGGAGTCTGAGCCCAGACAAGTTAACCAAATGATATAACACAAAAATGAAAGACAAACACCTATTCTTCAGAAGAACGTAACAGAATCCCAAGTTTCTATCATGCATCATTTACAACATCCAGAATGCAATAAATAGATATTATATGTATGTATGTATGTATGTATGTATGTATGTGTGTGTGTATATACATACACACACATACACTAGACATACAAAGAAATAATAATGCCACCCATATTTAGGACAGAAGCAGTAAATGGAGGCCAACAACGATATTAACCAGATGCTGGAATTAGCACACAAATATTTTTAAGTAGCTTTTATAACTATGATCAAGGATACGTTCAAAAATGCTTATAATGAACAGACACATATGAAGTCTCAGCAGAGGAACAGAAACTACAAAAGAAATACCAAACATAAATTCTATAACTAAAAAAATGCATCATCTAGAACGAAAAACGAAAATCACTGCATGGGATTAATGGAAAATTGGAGATAACAGAAGAAAGTATAAGTAAACATGAATATAAATCTAAGTTATATTATATGAATATATTATATGTTATATTATATGAATATAAATATAAGTAAACATGAATATAAATCAATAGACTTATTTCCTAAGTTCTTTAAATACATATTAATGTTTTAAGAAAAAGTTATAACATTGCTTTGAGGGCCAGATTCAATGTATTTTGATGTGATGCTCATGACAATTTTAACAAAGGAATGGGTGGAGGAATCATGGTAAATGGACCTATATATTTGCAAGATCCTTATGCTTTACATTAAGTGGCACAATATTAAAAAGATTGACAACACCAAACGTTTATAAGATTGTGGAGTAACTGGAACCCTATTCCATTGTTACTGGGTATGTAACTTAGTACAACCACTTCAGAAAACAGGCATTTTGAAATAAATTTTAATCTGGACTGACCCAGGATCTCAAAATTCCACCTTTAGGTAAATAACCCAATAGAAATCACAGTATATGTCCATGAAACAGCCCAGGTATCCCTAAATGGGAGAACTGATACAGAAACTGTGGTATCTTCATACAACAGAATACATTTTGCATTAAAATGAAAACCTACGGATCCATACAACATGACTCTCAAACACATGATGCCAAATAAAAGAAGTTTTATTTACTAAAAGATGTGCATGCTCTATTATTCCCTTATATAACCTTTGAGAAAAAGCAAACCTAATCTACTGGGAAAATAACACGGAAAAAAAGAATGGTTGACTTTAGGGGTAGAGAATGACTGGGAAGAAACATAGAGGAAATTTCGGGGGCAATGCTAATATTCCACTAGGAGTTTGTAGTATACAGGTGTATATATTTGTTACAACTCAAATTCTACACTCAATGAGTGAATGTTATGCCCAGTGAAGACTTGAGCACTTCACAGTAGGTAAATTTTACCTTAAAAAAGAAGTAAAGCATTATTGAATTCTAATTAACGATATTCATGATGAAATGCTTAGGCAAGAAGTTTGCAATGGATCAAAGTTTGAGACAGATTTGTGGATAGTTATGTACAGATGGATTGATGTGTGATAAAGCAAATACAACAAGATGCTAATTTTTAAATCTAGATGTTCAGTATTTGGTGTTTATTGTGCTATTCTTTCAACTTTCTGCATGCAGGAAAATTTTCTTAAAATTTGGCAAAGAACGTATAGAAATATTATGCATATATATGTGTAAGTATATACCTGCGTAAATAATCATATATACATATACGTGCATATACACACGTGTGTGTGTTTTTGTGTGTGTGTATATACTAGATACTAGGGGTGCAAAAAATGTATACACATGACTTGTACTCATCTTTTGTTATTGGTCTATATTGAGTATTACAATTTTAATACAGTTTTCCCCTTTCTTAAAATGTGTATACATTTTTTGGCATACTATATGAGTGTGTGTGTGTGTGTGTGTGTGTGTGTGTGTGATTTATTTCATTCTTTGGCGTTTATAAGTTGTGGATATCAGTAACAGTAAAATATTAAATTTATATTTCTTAAATCAAATGTAAAAAAATGTTCTTGGATACCAAAAAGGAAAACTATCTTTTCAATCCCATTCAGAATCAGAGGAACCAAGCAAAAAAAAAACACACTGGATTAGCAAAACAGCCAAATGTCTCTCTATGACAACTGCAGGCCAGAAATCAGTAGGTGGTTCTGTTTTCCTTGTACAGCTTTCCAGTCCTTCCAGCTTTTATTTCATACAAATGAAGAACTTTGACTTAGAATCAGTTTTCATACATAAGTGTTGTCTTTTGAAGAACTACAAGTGAGTCAGGGAGGAATGCATCTAACATAAGCATAGGTGATCTGCTGTGTGGAACTATTCATACCAGTTCCTTAGGCTTTAGGCAAATGTTTTTGTAGGCAGTGAACTAGAAGGTTGTTGTCTGGTAGAAAAAAGAATTCAGTTCAAATAAGCCCACTGATAATTTTACAAATGAAGAAAATAATTCCAAAACCTAAATGGCACAGCCAGTTTTCAAACACAATTACTGTAATTCCAAATGAATTAGAATTAATTTTAGTACTAAAGATCTACACTGCCTCAGCTTCTCTCCCTCATCAAAACAAAAACCCTTTTCGCCTCCTACATCATTCCTGAGTTTTGTGCCATCTAGTTCTCCTTTTTCCTTGTATATGCACACTCACAGGCCAACTTCCATCACAGTTTTACAAGTCCTACAATTTATTTCAAAATTTCTCCATTTGAAGAAATCACTCCTTCAATGTTCTTAATGTAGTCAAAGCCTTAATTTCCTCTGACAATGACACTTCTGTAGCGCTCTTCAGTGGATCCTGAAATTATTGGAAGAGGAAAAGACGCCTCCTTCCGGCTTCCACATGCTGCTTTCTAGTCAGTTCCATTTGTTGAGAATCGTAACATTTTAACAAGTCCCTATCATCCACCCTTTCACATGCTCATTTCCCTTACTGACTGACTTCAAAACCCCAGCCACAAAAATATTGGTAACTGATTCACATTTATCTTTATCTTCCAAGTTTCTGCTATTCTTACTAAATAGGTGAATATTCTTACTAAATAGGTGAAAACCAACATTAAAAAAAAAAATGTTATTCCACAGAAACCGGAAAACATTAAAAGGTACTTTGAGGACAAATATGTCATACTTCTCATTGTAAGATTTTTGCTTCCAAATTCTTTTTGTCTCTAGGTTAACACTATCTATCTATCTATCTATCTATCTATCTATCTATCTATCTATCTATCTATCTATCTATCATCTATCTATCTATCTATCTATCTATCTATCTATCTATCTATCTATCTATCTATCTACATCTACCTATCCATCTATCTATCTCTCATCACCATCATCTATACTTTTATATAAGGATATCCTATCCAACCGTACATCTACTACAAAGGGTGACTCCACTTCCGCTCATCTTCCACACTGCCACAGAAATCAAGGGCCTAAAAATGAAGTCTGATTAGGTAACTTTCTGGTTCAAAGACCTCTGTGAGTCAGCTGTTGCCTATAGCATAACAATCAAACCCCTTGGTTATCTGAACATTTATATCAGGCCCCTATCTACCTCTCTAAACTCATCTGTCTTCATCTTCTTTCATGCCTTCCTAAACGTCCAGTGTACTGACATATTACTGTTTACAAATAAACCAGGTGCTTTGAAATTTCTTTGTCATGCCATTCTCTTGTCTGTTATACACAAAATGTTTTTATTTTTTTCTTTTTTAACATGATCATCTATTCATCGTTCATGGCTCAACCAAGCTCAACTATCCCCTTCTCTGTAAAAGTGTTTCCAGGTTTTGCCACACAGAATTTGCTGTTTCCTTCTTGATGTCTACACAGCACTTAGTTGATATTTTATTATAACCCTCATCACACTGAAACTTTTAATATCTTTCACAGGGATCTCTAGTCTATAATAACATTATTGAGTCAGAGATAACACTAGTTAGTGTGTAATAACACATTTAAATTTATTGAATGAGAATACATGCATTTGTATAATGTTTCTGGAGAGAAATCTGGCAAACAAAAGCTATTAAACTAATCAGAACCTCAATTTATTGGAAATGTAGAACTCTGTTTTGGTTCTCTAGCTCAGTGAAATAATTAAAATAAAAAAAAAGCCCAAGCTATTTGAAAAATACAATAGACCTTTATCATTTATTGGCTGTCTAGACATCCAGCCTCCATTTCTATTACTGGGTAACTGGCCTTGTATCTAGTACTGAGGATTTGCAGTACCCTGCCAAGGACATGGGAGGTAAGATCTTTCTTCTCCCCTCCCTTTTTCAGTTTGAGCATGAGTGACTTCTTGGGCTCTGAATCTTGAGCTCCTGAAGTACAAAACCAGGGAGATAAGGAAAATAAGATAGTGATGGTAACAGAGATAATAGTATCAGTGGGAGTGGGAGATGAAGGGGTGACAGCAGTGTCTGCAAAGGGATCCTGACTAGATTATTCAGGCAGTGAAACCTAGGAATGGCCTTGATGTCTGTGCTCTCCTGAGCCTGGTTTTCAAATATTTCCAACAATTCGGCAAGTTATGTGATATATTTCAAATACATTTCTGCTAAACACTATTGGTGATTTCTGTTGCTTAGGATCAACAAGCTAGATGGAAATAAAAATCATATGTTATCATTACATAGTATCCCCCCACACTCACAGACACACACCCCCTACACACACACACACACACACACACAGAATGAAGATAGGAAGATCAAGAGAGAATAACTTTATTATAATTGACAAAATTGATAAAAATGTATACAGTGGCTTCACTTAAACATGTGTAGGGTAAAATATGAAGGAACAATAGTAGTGACAACAATCACAATTTCTTACACAAAGACCCAATGCTTAGAGAATGATCAAAACCAGAAGCGGCCACTGTTACTTTAAAAATTCTGTTTCATGGCGAAAGTTTCCCTCTAGTTATCTTTTTTTTTCCCATTGTGCTCTTTATTTTGATTACCTTTAACTGTGTGCAGTTTGGTAAATCATCATTTTAAAATGACTGCAATCTAGTTCATGTCTTTAAAGAAAATCTTTCTAATGTAGTCTGGCAAAAATAATTTATATATTTTCTTGTTTTATCAGTTTAAATATTAAACCAAATAAAGATTGTGGATTATCTATCTTCACTGCCTGTGCCTAGTGTGTTATAATATTTTTGTTCATAGAAAGAATGATGTATGTTTAATATTTGTGGACACAATATACATGCTTTAATTTCACAAGAAATGTTTCTTATTAACTTCTATAGTCCAGCTTGCAAAGACACTCATGAATAGAATTGATAACAGATGGTATTGGAGACTTCCTATGGAAAAGTCATCAGTCAATAAAACATTTCTCTTCAATATATTCAATTTTTAAATAATTTTTAAAAATCATGTATTGTTTACATTCTCTTTCCTTCTCTCTCTCTCTCTCTCTCTCTCTCTCTCTCTCTCTCTCGCTGACTCTCGTTCTCTCTCGCTCTCTCCGTCATCCTACTCTTGGTACACAATATTTATCCTACTTGTTCATGCCAAATACCTATGGCCTCTCAAAAGAATAAGAGGATCCTGTCTGTTTGAATGTTTCTAACTTTCCATTTCAGTCTTACATGTCTGTGGAGCATTTTTAAAAATACTCATGCAAGCAAACAGAGCTGTTTGCGAGTGCCTCATTATTTGAAAGACAAGATAACCTGCCGATTTGAAATGTTCTAAGACATGTCAAGGAAGAAAAGGAAATACTTGTCTGTTGAAATCCTGAGCTATGTGGGTGTGTAGGAACACATTGGTGTAAAAAAAAAAAAAAAAAAAAGGACAAAACAAAATGTTGCTGAAGAGAATGATTTCCAGCTGTGCACTGCAGGAAGTAACTTAATGCTCTTGATCCATGACGTGGATGCAGAGTTTTACAGAACTAGAAAATCAGTCCAATTTGAGCTAATAGCCATCCAGACACAACAATGCTTGTAAGCTGGGGAAAAAAATAATGCTGAATCCAGTTGTTTAGAAGCAAAAAAAAAAAAAAAAAAAAAAAAAAAACAGGAGAACACATATTCTAGTCCTAAATCGTGTTTGCAGGCCTGTCAAATCTGTCTTCTATTGTTGCTTAATTCTGTCCTTTTCAGTTTCCAAAATAAAAGGATATTTTTGGAGAATTCTCAGTTAGTTTGGTCTCTTCTTTTTAAATCAGAAAAAGTAGTTCATGTTCCTCTGTGGAGTTAATTTTTAAAATTATTTACTCTGTTCCTTCCAAACAAATTCAGATGAAAATTTAGGTATTTTTATTGTCATCAGAAACAAACCGGATGTAAACATACTTGAATGGATCTTAATCAGGTTTTGCTTATAGAACATCAATATTTACTGTACATAGCAGATATTCTGACTAAAATAGACTACGAGGGCCATTACGAATTCAAATTCCATCTTAGCTACTTGCCCCAGCCAAGCAATATAAGATTTTATTAACTTCCTGACAATGGATATCATTGATCTTATTAAGACAGGATTACAACATGAATTTGCAGTGACCTAAAATATAAACATACCTAAGAAAATAACTACCATTATAACCCATATTTCTGGTAAGAACACTAACAGATACACCAGAAGAACATAACAGTGCATTATCCATAATAGTGAATTCAAGTTAAGGCATCTGTTCTCAAAATTCCTCAAACTCTTCCAAATATTCTTTTGAAACTAACTACCTTATGCTTGGTAAACAGAAGCTGACCACACTATCTTTTAATAAAGATAGAAAAATTAATGACTTCTTGAAATGGAAAAAAGTAGCATAATATCCTATCCATGCCTAGATTGACTAGATTATTTATCTAATTTCAAATGTATCCCCCCAAAATAAAGGTCTCTACTACTCCCAATTTCATTGTTTATTGAATACTTATTATCTGATGGGCACTGTTCCAGTCACAAAATTCCCAGTCCTTACTATTTGCATGGAACTCTAATTATTATCCATTTAAAATTAGAACTGTTTTTTTTTAATGTACCACTTATAGAACAATACTAAATGATCCTAAAATTTTCCAATATCATATGATAAAAAATAATTGTTATAGCTGGAGCACTTATTTAGAATGTTCTAGCATAAGAGTACCCAAAATATCCACCGAGGAGGTGGCAGTTGGGAAGAAATAGACTGCTTCCAAGCTTCTTCCAACCTCACTTCATCATTATCAGTAGAACATATGTTCGGTATCTGCTCTCTTCTGCCTGGCTTCCAAAACCAAGCCTATAAACTAAATGTCTATTTGGCAGATGTGCCTGAAAACTCAAAATGAGAAGTAAAAAAGGCAAAGGAGAAATGCAAAACACTTTTAAGTCACTGAGAATGAAATTATAGCCTTAATTTGGCAGTTACCCCACAATAGAGTTGTGTGTAATATAGAAATACACAAATTAAAAACTTGGTGTCTGCTAGCAATCCAAAATATAAAAATGAAAACATGATAAATCTCTAAGCTGATTGCTATGCAAAGAGCATGAGCTTATATTTACAAACCTCAAACAAAAATATCAGAGGGGGCTCATGTAAGCATTGATGCATACAATGGCAGCCGGGAGGATGCTGTTCCCCCTGGGCTCTGCTCTTTAAGCAGTGCTAGACAATTTCTTATCTCTAATAATGAAACAGATATAAAACAACAACACAGTGTTTTACATTGTGCTTCCCCTGGTTTAAAAGACCCAGACAAAAGGAAAAAGGAAAGTTACATTCATTTACATTGCTCATTTTTGCCTTTCATCAGTTAGATTTAGAGTTCCTTCTGGCATGATCCTCAACCCTTTTCTTATTTCATTCTCCTCCCCAGATAATCTCTTGCATGTCTACGATATTTACATACCATCTGCATAGTCACCAACTCCCAAATTATATCTACAGGCCAGATAGCTTTCTGAAGCTGGGTTGACACCACACACACACACACACACACACACGCGCGCGCGCACACACACACATCAAATAAACGACTCCTGAGTTCTCTTGAGCTCAACACATTTTATTTTATCCACCCAGGGTCCCATATAAAAAAACCAAGTCTTTGTTGATGCCATTTCATCACTAAATACTATTCTAACCCCAAATTAATTTCAGGTCCGTCTGTTTCTTTCCAGTGCCCCTGCCAACACTTGGGGTCAAATTACAAGCATTTAACATCTGGACTTCTGCAACGGCCTCTTAAATGGACTCCTGATTACCCTTTGCCTTTCTTCAATCCATTTTTAACAAAATGTATTTTCTTAAGATGCATATCTGATGAGGTCACTTCTAAAATCTTTCAATGGATTATAATTGCATCTAGGTTAAAATTAAAAATTATTATCCTCATTTACAGTATCCTCTTGTCACATTAAAAAAATACTGACTTTAAATAGTTTCTAGAACAAAGCTCTGGTCTTTCCTTCCTCAAGACTTTGCCTAGAAATCTCTGCTCCTTAGCTTTCTTCCACTTTTCATACCTTCCTATCTTTCACAAGTGTTTTTTCCTTATCTCTTATTTCCTCTGAGATCTTTCTTAACCTTTTCTAAATAGTTCCCCATCACAATCCCTAATTATGCCTTACTTTTCTTGTGTAGAAACTGATTTCAATGTGCAATTTTATATAATAATCATTTATCCAAAGTCTATCTCCCTTGCTGAAACAGAAGCTCCATGATGGAAGAAATCATGTTTGCTCTGTTTATTTTGTCTGCCACTGTATTCTCAAAGCTTGGCCAGGACTGAACACATAAAGGTGCTCGAAAATGTTCTCCAATGGAGGATTCAGTTTAGAATTCAGGGCATAAATTTTGTGCCTGTTACAAAATGGAAAACTTCCTTTTGTCAAAAAAAAAAAAAATTAAAAAAGCAAAACATAGCAAAAAACATACAAAGAATCCTACAGATACGCTTCTTTTATCATTTTGGCAACTTGACAACACAGAAATAAGGTTAACATCAAGGGCTAAAACCAGTATTTTCTTAAAATTTATTGTGTTAATTTTCTTCTTAAGCCCAAATTTCTACACTCTGAGTAGGTTCTCATCTTGTCTTGGAAAATAAACAAAATTGTTTCTGTGTTTTATTGTGAGTCACTTTGAATCTTTCCTGGGATTAGTTGGTTTGACTAATAAATCAGAATTTAGATTGATTGATGGATATATTTCTTAATACCCCAATCTATCCTCCTCCTCCAGTACCTCCCTCAAAAAAAAAAAATGGAAGATATAAATGTATGGTTCTAAAAAATACAATGTTAAAGTTATGTTCACTGCTGGGTTTCTTCTGGAACTTTTATATTCCATTATCACTTTTCAAATTGTACCAGGTCTTAGCCTGATCCATAGGTTGAAGACTTAGAATGAGGGTTGCATAAAAAAATACTTCACAGCTGACTCAAGCATCTAATTCTGCTTTATGCTTTAAAAGCACATTCCATGCAGCTTCAGGATGTCTATGGAAATACTTGTTTTATAGACAGATTTTTTTCGAAGTGAGATTTGACGATGTTTATAGCAAAACACTTTGTTCTCTGGCAGCTGTTTGAACACACATATAAATATTCAGGAAAACTCACAAATATTCTGTTTGCTCTTGTAAATACTTGAAGTGAAAAATCAGCATTTTACAGTCATTTAGCATAGTTTTGCTAATAATAATTTTCATTTACCAAGCACATATAAACTCTCAGGCATAATGAGTTTTTGTCATAATTTTGTTTTTCCTTACCAACATTGTCTGACCATGAACCTCTAAGTTCCTTGAAGACAGAGGCCATAATTTATTAATCTTTTTATTCTCAGAGACTAGAGTCATTGACATCAAATAGGTGCTCAGTAAGTATTCATAAAATTAATAAAGACCTTAGAGAGTCTGTGACTTAATTTGGTCATACAGTCCTAATTTGTTTTTTAAAAATTCTGCATAAAGTAAGTACCATATTTTGCCATGTGTAATGTGCTCCTGTGTATAATGTGCACCCACGTTTTTGGCTCAAACTTTCAAATTTTTATTTGTTTACATTTAGGTACTTGTTCTTTGCGTTATAAAGGAGTTTTAGCATTTATTTTTTAACATATTATGGTACAAGAGATTTTCGGTAACAAATAATTACAAACCATGAGAACAGATACACGGTACAAGACATTTTACGTACTGGTAACAAATTTACGATATTTACACATCATATAGAAGGCCAAGAACTCTTCATTGTTGCAAGTTCGTTGTAAGTTTAACAAAACCAATTATCATAGTCCAGGGCATTATTTTGCATACGGATATCATTACTGACTCCCAGAGTTAGACTTTTAACTCATAAGTATAAATAAAAGAATTAAAAATATTTATATAGATACGGAATTAGTACTACCCACGTATAATGTGCATCCCTATTTTTCCCTCACAAATTTGGGCAAAAAAGTGCCCATTATCTATGACACACTATGGTATAGTATTTGTTCTGGTTTAGCAGATTTAAAACAAGCAAACAAAACCAAAAACTCGGAGCCTTTGTCACATGTACTGTTAAAGTGTGAGTATTGCAATTCTTTGAGCATAATAAATGTGTAGCACTGAACTTTACAAAGTATTTTCATTGATCTCGATTCTCACAATATAAAATAAGATAGGTGGGGTAGGTATTTATTATGTAAATTTTATATATAAAATAATGGATGATCAGAAATAATAGGTAATATCCTAACGCCGGAACTTGTGTTTTCAAATGCAATCCCAGTTCTTCGACTATATGTAACAGATACTCACTGAATTCCTTCAAGTGTCCAGGCAATAAGAATGAACAACACAGGCAAGGCCCCTGACCTCACAGAACTTCAAACAGTAAAACAGAACTATATGATATAATTTCTGTATAAGCTTTATTAGAAACATTTTGATATTGCAAATAGTAAATAAAGGACCAGAAGTCGGGGTTGACAACAGACAGCAAGGAGAAAATTTCAAAGATACTTAAAGTGAGTCTGGACAGAGTTCAAGGCGAGTGGATGAGCTAAGGTAACGGTGAGTCCAAGTCCAAAGAAACCAGATTCAGCTAATCTCTACCCTATATGCCTAGGCAAAGAAAGATCTGGAACTTAGGTTTGGAGATGAACAACGTGAAGGGTCTAGAGAAAGGATGTGATTCTGAGTCAACTGCTTTTCCAAGGGAAAATATCTGTATTCTACCTCAGAGCCAGAGGTAGATTTTAGTAAGCAGCTCTAAGTCAATGGGTAAAGGCAAGAAAGTTCTCCAACTGACTGCCCTAGAGGTCTGAGGAAGAAGACACCATGTCGTTCCTCAAAATCAACTCATGATTTCCAAAATTAGAAAATTTTGAAAAACTCTTTCCCAAATGTGACCAAAAGTAGCTTACTACTGCACACTAAAAACATATATAAAACTTTCCCTGATTTTGTGGGGTCTTTTTTTTTCTTCCACAACTCATGTTATTTCTCACAACTCTTGACTTGAAAGGAGTTTTCTTTTCTCTAATTATCAGTAGGTGGTAAGAAAATAACTCACCATCACCAAGTTTATGCTCTTTAATAACTTCAGTTTCTTTAAATGTTTAAATTTTCTTTAGAGTTCCCCCGGAATAACTACCATTATAAATATTTACACTACAAATATTTCCAGATCTTCAAAAAGTATTTTATCTTCACTAGAGTCAATGAGTTTGGGACACAAATAAACAAGGGAAGAATAACTTGGAATGATTATTAGCTATCCACACTGAAACGTATTCAGTTCCCAATTCTGCTTGGCAGTCAAAGTGATGGAGTCTAAATATGTATCATTAGGGATGAAGTAGAACATCTCTGTAAGTTTCCAAGGATTGTAGGCCTTTGGAGTATCAACCTTACACTAACTGTGACATCCAAAATGAAACATACTTGCTTGAAAGATGTTACAGAAGGTGTTTAACTGTTCTCTAATTAAATATTCCTAATCAGTTTCCTTTTTCAAGGTATCACTGTACCAAAATTCTACCCACTTCTGAATTTTTATAAGCCACCATACATGATCCACTCTTATTTATACTCTCTAGTACTTTAATTGCATGGCAGTTAGAGCTCTTCATTTATGACGTATAATGAGCACTCGGATCACTATGGAATCATGAACTATATGTTTCTCCACAATTGCATACAGAATAATTTCTTCGTCATCTTGTTTGAGTGTCATGAGAATTTTGCTTACAAAGTAAATTGCTCTTCAATTTTACACATGAAACTTCTGATTTGTGTCTGCCCATTTCTCTAACTTGTTCTCTCTTTATATCTTTAATATTTTTTAATCTATTCTTAATTTAGATTAAAAATATTGTTAAATATTGTTAAAAATGGTTAATTTAACAATATATTGTACCATCTAAAATCATATCTAGATAATGTAGCCTGAATTATTTTGGGAGTGAAATATATATTTGGTGGATTCAGTCATGTCAAGACAGTCCAAGGTTGGTCATTTTTTCATGTTGATATTGAATTTCATGATTGCCACCAAATAGGTTTATAGCTAGAAATTACTGGTCAGAGTAAAATATCTCAAAGGGTAATTATTTTATTCAAAATATTAAAATATTAATAAAGAGTTGATAATACCAAAATCTTAAACTTAGACACACACATAAAATATTAAATTCAAGGACCATAATGATTCACTCAGGCTCCAAAATTTATTCAAAACTCAAGGTCAACTTAATGAATGAAATGTTTTTAGTATATATATTTATTCACTCATAAAACTGTAAGCATAAACTGGTCCCAAGCATGTTGAAACAATAGATTTAAATTGCATTTTCAGAATACTATATATTTGCTTGACTATAACAAACAAGCGTGGTAAAGCGTGGTAAAGTGTTATTCTTTAGAGATATATATTTTGTCTACCCTGTAAGTAATAAAGCAGGCTTATAAATCATGTTTATGAAAAAGATATGGGGCCTTAAGATTTCTAGATACTCATAATTATATTTGCTTATGGTCTCTATTTCTCTAAACTGAATTGAAAGCTTATTTAATAATTTATCTGCTTAATGTAATGCAGGACTCAAAGTGTTCAAAAAATAATTGATAAATGACTCAATTAATGCATGAATACATTACCCACCTCACCTAGACTGTTAATTTCTCTACCTGAATTATTCTCCCTGAGTCTAAATTTAATATTTCCTTCAAAATAAGCTCAAAATTCATCCTCTTGATAAAAACAATCCCTTATCCTTTCCTATTTATCAATTAATCTGTGTCATACAATTTATCATTTTAAAAATGTTCTTTATTTTATTCCTTTTATGTAGATGCACTAATGACATTAGAAAAAATGTTACATACTTATTTTGAGTCTCCCGAATGTCTAGCGTATCAGTAAGTGCACAGTTAGTGCTCAAAAATTCTTATCAAACTGTCCTTCACTTACAGCAATATATCACATACACATATCATATTTCCATGGATGCACACATCTCCACATATTAAAACCTATCAGTTGGATGAAATTTTCTATACATAAACAGGTTATTATGTAAGGATTCTAACATATTCATTCATTCATTCAGCAAAATGTATGGGCTGCTTACTGTACACAAGACCAGGCTACCCTTGGGCTTGTCACTGTGGACTTACTTGCTTCTGTAAATTCCTCAGTGTCTAGCTAGAGCCTTGTACACAATTAAAACACACTCAATCAATAAAACAATGAGGTGTCCGTTCTCAAAGGGCTTATTTATTTCACACTCTTCTTTACAAGACGTTCTCTTTCAACACAGTGGTGACTTACTAAGTCAAGGATATGCATTGCTTTTTATTTTTAATACTGAGTACTAGTTTTCTGTTCTCTTTTAATCAAAACTACCTGGACTTTTCCACTTCAAAAAATGTTCAATTTTAGCTACAGCCAAATAGAAAATGTAAGGACTGAGCAGATGGCTGTCAAAACACCAATGACTACATACCATGGCTGAGAACTTGCACACAAAAATATGCAACTTTGTACACAGCAGACTTCTTCCATGTAAATGCCAAGGGACATCTGGCTTGAAAACTCTGCAAAATCAATTTGATGCTATTCTATATTTGCTCTGTCTTCCACGAATATTAAATTATACCAGCATCTGCTAGAATCCCTGACAGGGAAGGCTGTGTCCCCAGAACCATTTCAAACCCTAGTGTTTCACTTTCTAACATCAGAAAACAGCTGGAGGCTAAATCCTGAGTTCCACAAAGCATATCGCTTATATGAATAGAGTTGTTTGGGAAACAGAATCTTTGTCTGAAAGAGTTAATGTATCCCTACTCACAATAAATTCTCCTTTCTCTAAGGAAACACATATATACTAATTGCTGGTAAACAGCTTTATTTTTGGAGTTTTTTGCTAAATTTGTAGTAACTACATTCATCTCTGCTGTTAGACTCAATTTTCACACACATTTATACAATTGTCTAATGCAACAATTTTATCACTGTTACTTGCAACTTGAAAATATATTTGTTTTAATTAGAATGTTATGTAACTTAACAGAAAGGTAAACATTCTACAAATTTAGTTGATACAGTTTGAATGTATTGAATTAGCAATAATACTTTTTATCTCTGGTCAAAGTACCTATTTCATTCTACATGATAAAAAGATAACTGAAATCATGATTATAATTTTACACAGCCTTTCATTCTATTCCATACCATATTAAGTACGAAACTATGAACACATCTCAGGTAAAACAGTCGTGTGAGAGAGAGAGAGTAAATGAAAGGCATTTTTTGACAAGGTAAATTAATACTCAAACTAAAACACAAATTCTACTTGATGGCTAAGTTTGATACACAAGCACAAACAAATACATAGATGCTTGGTAAAATTTTGCATGTGTGTGTGTGCAGGTGTGTGCACAGCAAATACATTTCTATTATGACTGAATCTGCACTGCCTGTTAAGTGTAGCACGATTGGAAAATGATTCTGAGGCTGGAAAAGAGCAAGTACTTTGTTCCACTAAAAAGAAATCACTGTAAATTTTCTTGTGGCTCCACAATGTAATCAGAATGTTTCAAATGTAATTTCCTTAACTGACCAAAAGCTGCCACCGGTATATTTTACCCTGCCTCCACCCTGGCCACAGAGCTCACATCACCGCTGTTCAGCGGCTATGAAATTTCCCATTTCCCATTTAAAATGCAT
Source organism: Rhinolophus ferrumequinum (assembly GCF_004115265.2). Lineage (NCBI taxonomy): Eukaryota > Metazoa > Chordata > Mammalia > Chiroptera > Rhinolophidae > Rhinolophus > Rhinolophus ferrumequinum. The sequence continues at coordinate 76,989,040 of NC_046286.1, read as the reverse complement.
GAATTTGCACATCATGCCGAAAGCAGAAAAAAATGGTTTCCTTGATTTAAATTTTTTCAATTTAATTTTAATTCTGATATGATTGGTCTCTTTTCTCCATGGACCTTTCTTTGGTATGATTTCTCCTTGACCTACTAGCAAAGCAAATGATGAAAAGAATAAATTGTAGTTATATTAAAGCAAAATGTGATATCTCCACGTTTGTGAAAGAAAAATAACTGTTCTCAGATCACTATTTTAAAAAAAAAATATTTAGTAACACAAAATTTATGACTTAAGCTTTTAATTTTTCAAAATAGTAGTAGCCTTGTCTGAATACATACTCTTTTACATGCAAAGACACACTACATAAATATTTGCACTTTTCTCAGAAATTTACTCACTACAGCTAATAAGCAACCCAAGCGTGAGGGGATGAGAAAAATTTTTTTTGTGATTGGAAGTGAAAGATCTACTTTATGCAAAAATAGCAGAGATGTACACTTCATGTAAATTTTTAACATTTTACACTACTTCTATTCTCTCCTTTCCCAATAATTCAAACTAAATTAAACACAACAGATTCACTCAGCTGTGGACACTTACCGTTTGTGATGGGAAATTACTGTCATTACAAAGTTCGTTTCTATACATTGTGAACCCCAAAACTATTTAGCACTACATTATTTTTTTTAATTTTCAGAAATTAAAAGAAAACATTTTTATGGGCCTTGACTTTTTATTTTGACTAACTTTAAGCACACTTCTGCCTAATCAAAAAATGAAAAGATAATGGATATAATATTATTATCATGATTTAACATGTCACGTCATGCTAATTTAGCATGTTCAGCATTCCTTGGGCACACTATATTTACTCTAGAAATTAAGAAAAAAATTTATCATGCTTCCTAATTTTTTTCCCATATCATTTGATTTATTTATTTTATGCATTCTTTATATAACATAATGCTTAAGTAGATCCAAAACTGAGGTTGCATTTAAGTATTTAAGTTCTATCTTAAATTTCTGAATTACCCTGTTTTGAATACAGATCAACCTTCACAAATGAAATGAAAAGGCAAAGTACTTCTTCCAGAGTACTGCTAAATCAGCTGCCTGAATAACTAGTTCTTATCAATGTCCCACTACTCATTTGGTCATTATCATCTGGGTTTGGAGCAGTCAGACTGTATTTACTCACCTATCTGGTCAGCAAAAACAAACAAAAATATATATAAAGCACTTATAACAAGCACTACAATAAGGAGTGACTGATGACAAAAATAATATTGATATAGAATTGGTCCCTGATTAGCTAACAAAAAACACACCTTGTATTGGAATAAGTGAAACCAAATATAGAATACAACTTGATAAACGGTATATGTTAAAAGGGAAGGTGTTTAGGGGAGTAGGCTGAATGGGGTTGGAAAGACTAGGGAAAACACACACAGAAATGGGCAGTATTCTAACAATACTGGCAAGAAAAAAACCATATTTGAAGGGCACTGACAATCGGTATAAAGAGGAAACATTTGTTTTATTAAATTTATTGGAGTGACATTGGTTTAAAAAATTACATAGGTTTCAAGTTTAAAATTCTATATCATCTACATATTGCATTGTGTGCTCAGCCTCCAAAGTCTAATCTTCCATCAGCATATATTTGACCCCCTTTACCCTTTCCTACCTCTCCCCACACCCTTTTCCTCTGATAACCACTAGTTGCCTGTGTCTATGAGTTTTTGTTTGTCTTGTTTGTTTGTCACTTTCAGTTTTATGTCCCACATATAAGTGAAATCATATGGTTCTCGACTTTTCTGTCTGACTTATTTCACTTAGCATGATACTCTCAAGATCCTTGAGAAAAGAGGAACATTTTAAGAGATATTTAGAAAGTAGAAATCAATGAGATTAGCGCTTTCTTAAATCTGAGGGTAAGAAAGAAGGAGGACTCAAGAACAACCTCCAAGTTTCTTTGCTGGCATTCGAGTGGAGAATACAGAAAGTAAAACATCAGGTTGAGGGTGGCCAGGTGGCTCAGTTGGTTAGAGCTCAAGCTCTGAACAACAGGGTTGACGGTTTGATTCCCACATGGGATGATGGGCTGTGCCCCCTGTAACTAAAGATTGAAAACGGCGACTGGACTTGGAGCTGAGCTGAGCCCTCCACAACTAGATTGAAGGACAACGACTTGGAGCTGATGGGCCCTGGTGAAACACACTGTTCTCCAACATTGCCCAATGAAATTTAAAAAAAAAAAAAAAAAAAGGAAAAAAGATTTTACTTAAAAAAATATATATCAGGTTGAAGGTCTAGACCTGGATGTCTCTAACATACAATTGGCATGGATGCTAGAAAATGTTTGCGAATACAGAGCTAAACTCTATGGAACCAAAAGAGAAGCAGTATGGAATTCAGAAGAAATTGGTACATATGAATTATACACAGGAACCCATAAATTTTACCCAGCAGAATAAACCCAACAAGGCAGAAAATAATTAGAAGGAAGTGTTGTCTCAGAAGTCAATGGAAGAGAATCCTCAATGAAAGGGGAAGTGTTCAGACTTGTTAATGCCACAAAAATTCAGGACAGATAGAGAAAAATCTCCACTAGATTCAGAAATTAAGTACTTACTGGTGAACTTAATAAGAACAGCATTATATAGAGATGCAGATTGTGAATGGAGACTGTCACCAGTTGAGAAGTAAATGGAATATGAGACAGCAGGTATGAACATAGATGCAATGGAGGATAGCATGTATTGTTTCACTTGTTTTATCTTTAAAAACGGAAAGAATTAAGCAAGTGAAATGCTGAAGGAAAAGAGTAAATAGTGTGGCATATTAAAAGTATAGCAAAGAGAGAAAAAAGAAAATGGATGAAGCGGGACCCAATTATGGGCAATACTAAATTCAAAGTGTCAACCGGTGTTGGCATATAGATGTGACTAGTGTTCTCAAATATCTAAACTGGAAGTACAACATAATTTTAAAATTCACCTTACCTTTGAATACAACAGTATTTTGAAATTACTGATTCTATTTTTTTTTTGTTATTATTCTGTCTCCTGCAAAGAAGTCCTGTTTGAATAGCAGGTTGGATAGGTGCTTTCTAGATATCAAAACTATTTTCTTTCCTTTTGTATTGATGCATAATTGAGATATGTTAGTTTCAGGTGTACAATATAATGATTCGACATCTGTATTGCGAAATGATCACCACGCTAAGTCTGGTTAACAACTGCCCCCATACAAAGTTACAGAAAAAAATGTTTTTCTTCAGCTGAAAACTTTAAGATTTACTTTCTTAGCAACTTTCACATTTGCAATATATTATTATTGATTATAGTCACCATGTTGTACATTTCCATGACTTATTTATTTTATTTTATTATTGAAAGGGAAAGAGTACAGCTGTGAGTTATGTTAGGAAAAGCTTTTGAAGTATGATGATTTTATTTGGACCCTCCTCATGTATCTATCTATCGATTTTTGTCCACATTTATCAAAACCTAAGAACATGCTGACATTGTATGTCAAAGTACTATTTTTTAAGGTGATTAAAGTACAATTTCTTAAGCACCAAGAAAATTTTGCAACTGAGAATGAATTTATAAATGCATATCATTGAAAACTTAATTTTGGAGTAAATGAGGGCTTAGAATGGTGATGACTGCACAGTGAGAGATTGTCAATGGACAGAATTTCTTCTGAGTTTCATGAATAAGTAAAAATGCAGACTAAGTAAAAAATGTGCATTATAACATTCATTTTAAGTCAAACAAAATAGAATCTCAGCCTTAAAACCTCAAAAATGTATGAAATTATCTTAAAACTTCCTGAGAGATTATTTTGTTGTTTTGGCCTTACAAAGTTTTATTTATATACTAAAAATCAACAAACAAAGAAGTAAGCAAGTATTCAGAGCAAACCATCCAACCAACAAGACAATAAGAACAACAGCAAAGCTATTTAGACTCTACCACTCAGTAATATCTTTCAGGAGAAATTTTTACTACCATGATTAATTTTTCTGCTGTTTCTTTTGTAATACTGTTTAAAGTACGGGGGAACTCTCTAATGAATGAAATTTCCTGGAACGTTGAAGTTCATAAAGCTGCCTGGCATGCCTTATGGCCTATTTTTGGTCCACAGCTTACTTAAAACCACACTCTAGAGGAGCCTCCTTTTTCTTTTGGAAACAGAGGTAAGTAGCATCCCAAATTAGTCCTTTTGTAAAACCTGCAGTCCTTAAAGAAATAACATGTATTTAAGTGGAGGAACATAGAAAGCTTTTCTGGCTTTCTTCCCCTTGGCTATTTACTATTCTCCTGTGTCCTTATCCACAAGTTCTTATCAGGGCAGGACACACTTCCAATTACAAAAAAAGTCACTTACAGTTTCCTCCTGGGATAATAACACCTGTTCTTGCCGGAGCTATTCAAAGGGATACTTGGGGCATTCTTTCTCCTACCTTTTCTCTACAAAGCTGCTGAGAATTCTTGTGGCTGCAGAACTAAGTACACTACATATACTTATGTATGTGTATTTGTAGCAAATGGAAGAAAAATAACAAGAGAGAGCTTCATAGCACCTGAACATTATCTCGAGAATTAAGTGCATTTTCTGTATGATTTTAAGAAAGAAATAAGTTCTGTTTCGTAAAGCATCTATTTAATTCTACTAGCCTATCATCTACTTGAAATCAATGAAAATGTAATTCAGCATCTATAATATTTGCGTTTCGAAAATTACTTTAGCTTTTGTATAATGAAAAGTCAACATTGAAGAGTAGTCGATTCATAATTAAATACTTTTGAATAAATAAGTGATAAATATTTTGGAAAATATAAGCTAAATTGTCAACATTTTGCTTTACAATGTCCAATACATATTTCTTCTATTCTTTTTTCTTTTTTGGTAATTTTAATTATGTTGCTTAGTATACCTGAAACTAACAAAAAAAATAAAATAAAAAAAAAGTAAGGACTTCAAAAATATTTCTTTTATTCTTGTTCTAAGGCAACAAGATTTCACCAAGAAACATTCTCAATTTATTTTTCTTCTGTGCAAAATAGGTAGTAAAAAATCCCTTAAAAAACTTCCCATCACATAAAGAGATGCCATCAGAAACAAAACTACTGATTTCAGGATATTAGGTGTTTCTGTGCATATATTTAGATCTATAAGATCTAAGATAAGATAGCCACATTAGCTTTTATCCCCCACTTGATACTAACTTTTAAAAAAAAAATCTTTAAAGATCTCAGATGACAGCCATCAAAAGATATATAGATACATATATATGTTCTCACTTGCTGAAATCAATAGTATTCTTCTGTACAAAATTTTCTAACAAGGAGGCAATGATAAAAACATTTATTATATAAAAACCATAGTGCCTCACACAGAGTAGGAGTGAAATAAAATGTTTTCACTTAAAATCAAAGAGAATTGTTGAACTCGATGAAAACCAAGATAAGTTCAACAGACTCTGAGTTATAAAATCTTTAAAATAATTACTCATGTTAAATTTGTTTACAGTTAATACACTCTAAGATTATTCAGGAAAAAACTCAGTTTTCATTTTAATTCTTTAAGTGACTATATAAAATGTAACTAAATATAATTCTGTTTGCAATCCATAAGAAAGTCTAAATGGAATTGTTGAATTGCTTATTTAGTATATTTTTAACATACGCATAACTTATTACATACACAAGTTCTACATAATTGAGTTATCTCTAGTGAAGAGGAAATTGAGTATTTTTTTTCTAGAATGTTTTCTTCTTTTAAAATCATTTTTCTTCTTTTAAAAACATTTTTTAAATTGATATAAGCCATATATTAACATATTATATGTTATATATGTCATATATTGTGTACATATGCATAGAAAAATGAACAAACGCGTATTTGTATAATTTCAATGTATTATCATAAATAAAAATCTTAATGTGTTTTCTTATTATCATCAATGTATTATCATGAATTAAAACCCATACATACAATCATTATCTAGGTCAAAAGAGAATATTTCCTACACCTAAGAATCCCCCTTTTCAATCCCTATTTCCACATTCCCCAAAGAACTATGTATTATCCTGACTTCTAACATGACAGTTAAGTTGCATCTATTTTGAATATTATAGAAATAGAATCATGTGCTATGTACTCTTTCAAATCTAATTTATTTTGCTTACCGCTATGTTTGAGAATTTACTTATGCTGTCAGGTGTGGCAGTTGTTTGTTCATTTTTATTGCTGTACAGTATTCCTTATGTAACTATACTACAAAATATTTACCTGTGTTAATACTGATATCATTGGTTAGTTTCAGCTTTAGATATTATTAATAGTGCTTCTTTGAGCATTCTCGTGTGTGTGTGTGTGTGTGTGTGTGTGTGTGTGTGTGTCTGTCTGGTACATAGGTGCACACATTTCTCTTGGGTATATACCTACAAGTCGAATTGCAGCATCATGAAATATGCATATATTAACTTGAGTAGATAATGCCAAAGAGTTTTCCAAAGTGGTTTATACCACATACCTATTTTTAAGGGTTTTCATGTCTAAAGTGAATCACAGAGAATTATTTGGCTCTGGTATTCAGACAATGGTTCTTTATCTATCAGGCATAATAATTTAAAATTATAGTTTGTTTTGTTACCATTGTTACAGATGAAACCTTAAACTGTTCTTTAGCTACACAGAGGATTCTGTGGCATTCAGCATTTAAGCCACAAAGGGCAAAAAAAAGAAAAACTTTGTCACATATTGTATGCCATGCAGATGACAGGCCCTGATTCTTCTAAACACACTGAAAAAATAAAACCTCCTGCTGACTGAAGTACAGACAAAAGTGGTGGCTTTTCTCAGTTGGATGTAAGCATATATATTGTACATCACAGTTCCCATTGTCTCCAGTCCAAATGTCTACTACAGTCAAATGCTAGAATACTGAGTACAAATGGTGATTTTAAAATGCACACAACTGCAAAAATAAGCAAACCCAAGATGCATAAACAACCTTGCAAGTTAAAAAGTTATATTTTTATGCATCATTTCCAATTTCTTGTGCAGATTACCTATAAAGAAATATTCTGACTAGAAACAATGAGGAATACAATATTTATTAAAAGTAATACCTTCTTTCAATAATCATACCAACAATAAAAAAAATAGAACATGTTTAAAATTCTTGAATGTTAGGGTATTAAATTCTCTAGTAAAATCAGAGGTTGCAAGAATATGGTCAAGAAAAATAATTATAACGAGGATGCATTTCATACTACATGTTTAAAATTGTTAATGCTTCTCATGGTGAAATACTGTGGATACTATTATATTAAGTCAAGTATTTTTTTTATTACAGTGATAATCCATAATACAGGTGAACCATAGAGAAAAGCAAAGACAGTGTGAGATGCTGTATTATTTCCTTGGAGTTCATAAGAGAGGTCCCATTTTCTGAATCTCTCACCTGCTCTCATTTCACACCAGAGCTTCTGAGCTTGGACACATGAATTTACTGATCTTGAGTAAAGACCTCATGATGATGCTAAGTAGCCTAAACTTGCACTATTGCACTAGGTTTGTTTTTAAGGCAGGCAGGGGCACCCTGCCGATATGATATGATTAATTAAGGTAACATTTCATTAACATCCGTGTTCTTGGTTTGTACTTCCAAATAAAATTACCTGCATTTTTCAATCTCTCAGTTTGTAACCTTTAATCAATATGCTTCCATTTTTACTGATAAATCATCGATATTGAATTCAATTTCAGACAACAGTGTTCTCAATTATTGTGAAAAGTGTTACTTGGTTTCTTTGAAGTAAATTCCATTTCATTGCCTACTTCAATAGATTGCTGAGTTACATTTCAATGCATTAATGCTTGACAATTCTCCATGACAGAATATAATACCTGACATACTCATGTTTGGTTAGAGTCTACTGACAACATTGAACATTTATTATTTCATATTCTTTACATCCTTTTTTTTTATATTATGTTATCAGCTCTATCAGTTAGACTGTACATTCCTTGTTTTAAAGATGAGAGGCTAAGTAATCCCACCATGGTCAAATATCTAGTAAGTAGGAGGGCTGGACACATGTCTACCTGACTCCAGTGAAATATGGAATAAGAATATTTAACCTGCAGATTAGAAATCCATACCTATACATCACTGTTTTTCCATTTCAATATGCTCTTCAAGAAACAAAATCACAATGAAGCATACTGTGCACAGAATGAAGAGCACTCAAAAAGCATAACTTTAGACACTCTTAGAATCACTAATGGGTCATCTGAAGCAGTCTTTATATGGATTCTTCTGATGCAGCTGAAATCTGGATCGTGGAATGATGAAAAACTCAAAATTGGAATTATAAATGCAGTTCTTGGCACAATGTATTCATTGAAGCATCATAAATATTTGGGCAAGAATGAATAATAAACTATAAAAGGTAGAACCTAGAACTAACCTGCCCACTGAGCTGGTGGTATAAGTGCAGAGGGGAGACTCCCAATTCCAGGTTGTGTAAAAAGTTGTCCAGGCCAGTGTAAAAAGTATACAGGAATCAAATGTCAGATACGAAAGCAGGGTATATAGATGAGGTACCCATATCATCTCCTTGATCTTCAAATGCCTTGCCTTACTTGTCACTACTGGCTTGCCTCATACCCCTTTGAGAAACTAGAAGCAATGAGACAGAAACTCTCTCATATCTCCAACAATAATATATCAACCTACCAGCATCTGTCCTCTCTTCCCCTCTTGTTGCTATAGATACAATGGTAATTTTTCTAAGACCAAGCTCTCCACATGTGGTCTGTAAAGTCTGTATCACCACCTCTCCACTTTCTCAAGGACTTTGCTCTTGCAATTCCGCCCTATCTCTCCTGAATCATCGGTCTCCTTTTCTGTTGGATCATTTACATCAGTTTATAAGACACAAACTTAACAATAAAACAAACAAATGCATAAATAAACGTCTTAGTTCCTTTCTTCCCTGCCTACTGCCCTATATTTCTTCTCTTCATAGAAAACTTTACGCAAAAAGCCATCTACTGTTCTTTCCCATTCCCTCCTTTTTTTTTTTAATTAAAGTTTATTGGGGTGCCAATGGTTAGTAAAGTTACATACGTTTCAGGTATACAGTTCTGTAACACATCATCTATATATCACATTGTGTGTCCCATTCCCTTCTTAATTTCATCTAATTCTTCTTCTAATCTCACAGAAAATGTTCTTCCCAGGCATTAATCACCTCCAATTTCCCAAATCTGATGGTCATTTCACAGTTCCCATTTTATTTGAACCCTCTACAAAATTAGACAACATTGACTGTATCCGGTTTGTTGATGTATTTTCTTTTCTTCACTTCCACAACCTATACTCTTCTGGTTTCTCTCCAACCTTAACAGCTATCCCTTAGTGATCTGATTTTTGTTTCCTATTCCTTTGCTAACAACTAAATGTGAGAGTGCCCCAGGGCTCAGTACGGGCACCCTCCTTTTCCCTGTATGTTCAATCTTCCTTGGTGACATCATTTATCTTCAGACACCATTTATACGCCAAAGGCTCTCACATTTATATCTTCAAGATAAGGGTTCCTAAAACATCAGACTCACATATCCAAATACTAAGTCAACAGTTCTACTTAGATGTCTAAAAGATGTCTCAAATTCAATATGGCTAAAGCAGAACTTGTTATTTCCTGGCTTTCCCTCCCTAAAAATTTTGTTCTCCTCTAAATCTATTTCAACACATTCCATGACATTACCACCTACATATTTGCTCAAGACCAAAATCTAGGATCTAGCCTTGATTCTTCTTCCTTAACCACCTTCACTAAATTTTTCCTCTTACCCTTATTACCTACATCCAATTCATCAGTAGGCATCGTTAATTCTACTTGCCAAAATATCCCATATATATCTCCTTTTTCTCATTTTCATGAAATCCATCCTCTCCAAGCCACCATGACACCTGGGTTTCTACACCCTCTTAGTTTATCTCCCTACTTCAGACCTTACATCCCATTAATAAATTCTCCATATGGCAGCCAACGAAATCTTTCTAAAATATAAATCAGAAGCATGGCACATCTCCACCTGAAATCTACTTAGGATAAAATGCAAATGTCTTTCCTGGCTCATAGGGCCTTATACATTATGGCTGTGCCCACCTCTGTGACATTTGTTTCTAGAATAGAGGACATTCTATTTCTCTAACCGATACCTTCTATGTTCTAGTCACACCAGCATTCGTTGAGCTCCTATAACATGCCATACTGGGTTCTTTTATTGGGTCTCCCCTGACCATCTTACACCTAACTAGTCATTTGCTATCACATTATTCTATTTATTCATGAATTTTCAATAGAAATGTCAATCATGCAGAAAAGTTAAAAGTCTAGTAACACTTGACCATACTTCCTTTATCTTCAGAAGTGGGTTTAATACCAAAACCTGATAGCTTTAGGTAATACTTAAAGAAGAGATAGGAATTTGCTAGTGTTTAAAGCAGGGGTGTCCAAACTTTTTTCAATGTTTTTTACCAAGGGCCGTATGCGGTGAAATACACAAAAAGCCGGGCCACTCACTCGAGGTGCAGTACGTATTGCCTTACCTGGTTTATTTAAGTAAACTAAATATATTTTTGGAATTTGCTGCGGGCCAATTAACAATGGATTGCGGGCCGCAGTTGGCCCAGAGGCTGCAGTTTGGACACCCCTGGTTTAAAGAATGAGTGTAATATGATTATGTTGAAGGGGAAGGAGACATTACAGCACTTTCCAATTTAAAGTTAATATTTTGTATTTTAACATATATAAATGGTGTATGTATCACTGATTATAAATACAGCTTCCAAAATCTGTATCCCATAGGCAAAAACATAATTAGTGACGGCTGAACACAGCAGGTTTGAAAATGATTTTCTTCACTGTCCTTTAATTAATTTAATACACTAAAATATATGACTAACTTTTTCAGTGGAGCATTTATTTATTCTTTATGAACCATCACCTTGATGAACCAAAACAACAATACAGTATATTCTTGTCCTCTAGTAAACAAGTATTATTTCCTCTAGGACAAAAACCCATTATCTCTAATGAAACAGCAGTAATTTTGAGAGATACGTAAAAATAACTGGTGATTCCAGTGAATAGTCAAGTAAAAGGAAGCATTCTGTAAAAAAACAAAAAGTATTCTTAATAGTAAAAATAAATGTGCATTTTATCCATGAAAATCCTTTTTATTTAAAAAATAATTATTACAATTTTAATAACTTTAATTCCGCACTATAGCAGGTTTGAAGAAACAGATTAAAGGCTAGAGTATAGGAGTTTGGGTTATGTGCAGATAGAGGTAAACAGTTCTAAATAAATTAACAGTGCATTATGTTATCATCGTATTCAAACAACTATAAGAATAATGAACGAATTATAATAATCAGTAAATTTATTATCTATACTGTATGTTTAATAAGGCAGGTAAGTGCAAAGTATAGCTGAAGAAATTTTAAATGTTCCTGCTGAGAAGTAATGAAAATATATTCCCTAAGGGTTGTGGATGGCCAAGTTTTGAACCACAGTATTATCATTGCTTTGCAGAAAGACAGGGTACAGTATAGAATTGCATGAGATGACTAAAATTAATCCTGAGAGTTTCCAGTTGGGTCCTGGGTTTGAGGGAGCACACAGGTGAAGAAAATCAGCATTAGCAGAGGAGCCCAGTGCCGCTTTACACGCTTTTAATAAATTTTCCATATTCAGTGTTAAACCTATTCTTGTTTTTACAATTTTAGAATGTTGGCAGGTAAAATTTATGCAAAAATGGATGATAAAAGAGCCTTAGAGCATTTAGAATTCTATCTAACCAGTATCTCCATCCCTTTACCACTTAAAATGAATGACCAGACACACGTAACAAAACTACCAAAAATCATTTCAAAAAGAAACCAGATGTGTTGAAAAGCTTTCCTGCTGACCCTGAAAATCCTGAAGTAAACAGCGCTAAGAGAAACATGTCTCTCAGAAGAGGAGATTTTAAGAGTAATCTTGATAAAGACCTTTGCTTTGCTCAGTCTTGATGCTGAGCACACTACTGTCACGTTCAATGACTGAAGACTCAGTGATAGATAAGCCACCTGGGCAGAGTAAAAACAAGTCCTCCTCAAGAGATGGAGCCTAACATATGTAATTAATATGAATGCTTGGAAAGACACGAAGGACAAGTCACATTAATTTCATAAATGTGCAAAGGGGGTAGGATGGGCTCAAGGTCAACAAATAGAACAACAAGCAGAGCTCTCTTCTCCACATGAGGAGCTTGTGTAGCATTTCTTATGCCCGTTACAAAAAGACTGGGTGTTTGTGTTATAAATGATGGGTGACTGCCAGGTTTGCCACCCAAATGATGCATGTGGTTAATTTCAGTTACTCTTCAGAAAGTAGTCCTGTATGCCTTAGTAGCTGAAAACTACTAGTGAAGGATAAAAAGAAAGAGAAGGAGGGAGGTAAGAAGAAGAATGAGTGGGTTTTCAAAGTAAAATGAGTAGTAAGGTGGGCTATTCTCCACAGGATTTATTTATTCAGGATTAAGAATAAATCTGTGTTTCTCATGAACAAAATTGGAATATGAAAAATGAACACTTGAATATACATGGATGTTGATGTATATGTATGCACAGATAAAAGTATAGGTAAAACAAATAAAATGTTATTAGATTGGTGCAAAAGTAATTGCGGTTTAGGTGGTTAAAAAACTGCAAACACTGCAATTACTTTTGCACCAATCTAATAAATAAAAATGTCATATAACACTTGCTTTAGCTTTATACCATTTACCTCCCCAACAGACCCCCAAAACATCTTGTAGATTTTTTGAGATTTTTACCTCAGGGAAAACACATATTTAGAGAACCAGGAATGCTGTATAAAGTATGTATTGCCATGAGAATAATAAAATAAAAAATTATATTTATCTCCTCCCTACTCACCCATGAATTTTTCTCCCTAACTTGCCTTAATGTGAAATGTCATAATATGCTAGGAAGGGCAAAGTCAATTCCACATTACAACCTTAGAGTCACATTTTCCCTATTCAAACTAGGAGAAAGATACATTGAATTTAAATAGATCATGAAAGTTTTGAAATCCCTTCTCTCTTGAGGAGAGAGTTTTCTAGATTAGTGAAAACTGATTGCCTCAAATCGACTATAAACGTGTTGCCATATGAATTTCTAATGATCAGAGCTGAAGCAAAGAGAGAAAAAAATAAAGAAATAGAGTACCAATCCTATCTTTTCAGACATGGTATGGAGGCTTTCACTGTTGCTATATTTCTGGAGGAAAAAAATTATCCTGGATATACGTATGCAGGTTCATTCCGGTTCACCACTTAGAATTAACATCTTTGACTATAAAAAGACTTTTAAAACTTTTAAACTAACCCCTTCAGTAACCAGTTTAAATCTGATTTATTACTGTTGCCACACTGTTCCTGACCAAAAAAAAAAAAAAAAAAAAAAAAAAAAAGAACAAAAACCCTGCAATAATCCCTAACAGCTGCTGGCCAACAGGTGCTGCTGAACAGCACCGAAACACTGAGCCATCAGCCAGGATCAATTTTTTCTCCTTCGCTGTTATAACCAGCAAAACAGAATACTGGAGCATTTTTAATCTTACTTTTAATATCCTTCAAAAACAGAGGTGGGAACAGGACCCCACCATATCATCAAGAAAGCACACTCCCTGTCATGATAACTGTTCTCCAGAGTCGTGCATTTTATGAGTTACATATAAAACATACCGGGAAGGTCATCTTCTGAAGTCAGAACACAGCTGGTAGGCAATAAGAATCACATTGTAAATATAAAGAACTCACTCTGTGCCTGAGATATCATATTCACGATTTAAATTTTAAGAAGTGCTCATTTACGATCTATGAACATATGTCCAGACAATTTCAACCATTTTTGTCTTCTGGCCCTGAATTTACATTCATATCTTTTCTTTATAACTACTTCTATCTGTTTGAAAATGGACATTTGGGAAGTCACAAAAGGTCAACCATTCAATTAATAACTTTATGCTTTTTTTAAAAAAAAATATTTTTTTATTTTTCTGAAGACTCATCCTCATGTTTATTTTTAAGCCCAGATTTGGGGATGAAGCACATTGTGATTTTTCACAATAACTATCCTAATTAGAAAAAAAATGTGGATTTGTAAAAATTTTGAGGTTTTTGAAAAACACTAATCACAATACTCAGTTTTTAAAGAAAATGAGCCATAATTCCAAAGTACTTGGAGGCAAAAAGAGAGATAATTCCTACTACTTACTTGAGAGATTATTGTCCGGGTGGGAAGATAGTTAACTTATTTCTACAAGGTGGGTTAAGCATTTTATAGACTTATTTTTATACTAAATCAGTTTGTGACTGGAGTTAACATCTATACTCTCTAGTGACACCCAAGGGGGAGGATCATTTCCTGTTACCATCAGAGATCCCAAGAGCATGATGTCTTTCTAAATTGTCTTTGGTAGAAATATACATATGTTTAATATAAATGAAAATGCTCTCTTGTAAGAATTTGTTTTATAGTGGAAGTGCGAACATCTGCCATTTTTATCTAGGTTTTTAGATTATGCAAGCCAAAAAAAAAAAAAATCACACTCCACACTGCAGTAAGTACACTATATCCTGGGTACAATGTGTAACTGTGTTTCCTAAAATGTTTTCCAGAAGATTAAGTTGATTCTGTGTGAATCATGTGGAAAATTCCTACAAATGATCCGATCCAAACGTAGTCTCTCATCTTGCCCAAGTTCCTGGCAATGTGCAGAACCTGATTGTATTACCATTTCAGGAATAAAGTAGAAAAAAATGAGAAGATTAGATATCCTCGAACATAGATTTTTGTCAACATTCCTTTACTTGTATAAAGGTTTTTTTTGGTATTGAGATTTAATAAAGAGCAAAAATTTAGTAAAACAACTGCCTTGATAGGAGACACTATAAAGTACTAATTAATAATAAATGTTTGGATCATTGTAGACCTGGGATTAAATACCAGCAAACCTTTGATCCTATCATTGTTATAACAGAATTAACAATATTTCCACTCTCCCAGGGTTATGATTAAATTCGATAACGTATATACCATGTTTCGCCAAAAACAAGATTTAGTTAGGCCATCAGCTCTAATGAGTCTTTTGGAGCAAAAATTAATATAAGGCCCTGTTTTATATAATATAGGGCCTTATATTACATAAGACCCAGTCTTATATTACAGTAAAATAAGACCGGGTCTTATATTAATATTTGCTCCAAAAGACACATTAGAGCTGATTGTCCGGCTATGTCTTATTTTCGGAGAAATATGGTAAATTACCCAACAGTGATAGGATTCTTAGCTCTTGTGTGCCTTTGTACTCTTTAATTCCAGTACTGGAAGAAAATGAACATCTCTTACTTTACTAACTTTGAAAATTTTTTGTGTTTTTTTTAAGTTCAACAGCCTGATATTACCTTATATCCCAAAGGAGTAATCTTAGGATCAAAAAGATGGACAGCAACTACTTATGTCAATAAATTCATGCAGGGTTTCTGCAAGCTTGGCACAGAGATTAATACCAGCCTCTGAGGCAACATCAGCATCCCATTGTGCAGTTAATGACACATGTGCAAGAGCAAAATAAGCATGTTGTCATCGTCTTCCATTATTTCAGTGCTGAATTATCCTGTGTTTTCCATCCCAACATTGGTTCTTTTCTTTCAAACTGTACAGCTACTAAAATAGTGCAGGAAGTTTCTCCAGGATGTATTTCAGCGGGTTTAAAACTGCCCATAAAATTTGACAATTTGTGTCAATGTCACTGCTAAGCCAATAAAGCCCGCATACCATAGCAGGTTACATGAAACTCCAGCAACATCTCTATCATCTGATGAATCAACTGCACCCCAAAGACAAACTAATCAACACAGTCCGTTTTACTGACAATATACTTGTGGTCCAGTATTTCAGAAAGGCAATTTAGGTATGCTTGATGTGTTACAGCTCTTAGGAAAAAATGGTCGCTCCAAATGGAGACAGCTGTCTTTTAATATTTCTGACTTATTCCTCCATCAGCAAAGCACAGGCCAAAGAGGTTCCTTTCCCTAAACTCCATTAGCAAATGGAATGTTAGACAAGTAACTCGTATGATACTTACATATACATGG
Organism: Rhinolophus ferrumequinum; assembly: GCF_004115265.2. Lineage (NCBI taxonomy): Eukaryota > Metazoa > Chordata > Mammalia > Chiroptera > Rhinolophidae > Rhinolophus > Rhinolophus ferrumequinum. The sequence goes on along the minus strand of NC_046286.1, from coordinate 76,972,810 downwards.
CAATGGTTTGCTTTAATCCCCTTAGAGCCCTCACATTTTAATCAAATAACATGGATCAGATGTTTCCTTTGCAAAAAAGAGTGTATTTTAAGTAGATCTCAATGCCACAGAGGAATTATACTTTGAAAGCAATATGGATACCAGAATAGTATCTAGAACCCCCCTATTCATTTAATACTTATTAAGTTCCTACTATGTACCAGGCATATAATCTATTTGCCTAACACTATGTGTCCAGGAGACACATGATGACAGACATAGCCTGGATTCCAGGGGCTCACTCCACAGTGGAAGAAACTACAATGGTGTTGCCAAAAGCTGTTTAGGATCCTTCATACTTCACCTTTTCCCAATATTCTCTATGAGCTTCCCTAAAACCACCTCAAATAAATATAATCTAAGTAAAACAGTCTCCAATGCATCTCTGTGACAAGTCTCCTTGGCCCACTTCCACCTGATTGCTTCCCCTAAGTTCCTCTGCACAGCTTCTCAGGCCCATGATGGGAAACAGACACTTAAACCTTTAGTGGCAGTATCATGTGATAAATGATATAAGTACAAAGACATGTGTAGCCCAGAGTTGTGGCTGTTCAGGTATTAGAACATCAGGGATAATTTCAGGAAATTCTTAAAAGGTGAGGATATATTAACCATGTAAATAATGGGAAGTTTATGAGAAGAGAGACAGAAGGGACAGCCTGTGAGAAGTGTTTGCAAGTTTACTGCACAATAACTGCAGAGTTCAGCATGACAGAAGTATAGTGTGTCAGGGGGAGAAATATCAAAGATTACGTCGGACTGACAAACAGGGATCAGATGACCAAGGGAATGCATGCCTTTTAAATGGTCTATGTAAAATTTATATTGGAGACCATAGGGTCCCTAGGAGGCTATGCAACAGGAGTGACAGACATGTTAATGAGAGGAACAAGGAGAGGGTGACAGATGACTAGCTTAAGAGACTGTACAGAAATCAAGGGAATATTTCGATTCTGAATGAAGGTACTGGCTGTAGAACTGGAAAGAAGCAGATGAATTTTAGGAATATATCAGCGTCCATTCCCACAGGACTTGGTGGCTGAGTGGACACGGACTATAAAAAAGGGTTCCAGGGTGTGACTTGTGGTATGGATAGATGGGTAAATAGGGCTATTCACTGAGATCAGGAATAGAGAGAAAGAGATGAGAGGTCATGGTGCCTAGTAACAACCTCTAAGATCGAGACTAGTATTTTTAAGTCAGGTAAAACAAAATAAAGTTAATATTATCACACACTTTTTCCTTTAAAAATCTATTGACACAGTAATAAAAAGATATGAAACTCTATCAAATAGCACCTTAATATTTCACACTAATATTCTGCAAAAGCGTTATGCAGAGAACAATATCATTTCTTATATATGTTAATAACCACAAATGACATGTTTCTGGGTCTCAAAAATTGAAAATCACATTTTAAAGACTTTGCAAGTTGATATGATCCAACCACTGATATTGCTGCCAACATTATTGATTTAATTATAGATTGATTTAACACTTATCTAACCTTATGATTAATGACTAACAAACAGCAAGCTCTAATTAGAGGACATTGATAGACATTTTTTAATCTTGGAGCGCTTTTTTTTAACCAAAAACTAAGGAAAATTACATCACGCATATGTATTTTCTTTAAAAATGCATTAAATCTCAAACTGATAGTTCTGAACAAGAAGTATAAGAGTAGGAAATGTTTGAAAATATTATCTCATCTAACAAAAAAAATAACAATATTGGAGTTAACAGGTATAGAAATAAATATATATAAATAAATGTCAAGATACAAAAATTATATTATTTCCTTTAAGTTGAGATACCTTTGGGTCAATCTATAGAGCTTCAGAACAATTGCAAAACTTATCCAGAATGAAAATATTATAAGTTATCCCCTCAAAAAAAATTTATGAGTCTCCATTATTTAATATAGGAGTTGGAATTTTATTAAAAATGTATATTTACTATTAAATTGCTGGAAATACTTGAAAGTAATGAGAAGGCAAAAAGTTATTAATATCCATCAATTTAGTAAAATACTAACATAAAATCCTAAAAAATAAATAAATGTTCTTTATATTTTTATATAAAACATGATAGACAATGTTGGTAAACCATTTTTATTAATTTCAAGAATATTAGAGTGGTAAGAATGTAGCAAACATTATCCACCTCTCCTCCTATGAAACAAAATGAGCAAGATTTGTATATTTAAAAACTGATGAACAAAAACATTAAAGAAAGAAGAAAACTACAGGCTGATAACCCTAATCAACACAGACACAAAAATCCTCAACAAAATACTAGCAAACCTGATTCAGCAACACATTAAAAAGATCATACACCACGATCAAGTGGGATTCATTCCTGGTATGCAAGGTTGGTTCAATATCCACAAATCAATTAACATGATACACCACATTAACAAAATGAAAAATAAAAATCATATGATCATATCAATAGATACAGAAAAAGCATTTGACAAAAATCTAGCAGCCATTTATGATAAAAAATCTTACCAAAGTGGGAACAGAAGGATCACATCTCAACATAATAAAGGCTATATATGATAAACACAGAGCTAACATCTTGCTCAACAGGGAAAGGATAAAGCCTTTCCCCTTAAGATCAGGAACAAGACAAGGCTGCTCACTTTCGTTTTTATTCAGCATAGTTCTAGAAGTTCTAGCCACAGCAATCAAAAAGAAAAAGAAATAAAAGGCATCCAAATTGGAAAGGAGGAAGTAAAATTGTCTTAATATGCAGATAACATGATACTATATATAGAGAACCCCAAAGACTCTACCAAAAACACTATTAGAACTAATAAATGAATTTAGTAAAGTAGCAGGATACAAAATTAATATTCAGAAATGAGTTGAATTTGTATACTCCAATAATAAATTATCAGAAGGAAATATCAATAAAGCAATTCCATTTACAAATACTTCAAAAACAATAAAATACCTAGGAATAAATTTAACCACATAAGTAAAAGACCTGTACTCAGAAAATTAAGACACTGTAGAGAAAAATCAAAGAAGATACAAATAAATGGAAACACATACCATGTTCATGAATAGGAAGAAGTAATATCATTAAAATGTCAATACTACCTATGGCAATATATAGATTCAATGCAATTCCTATCAAACTACCAATGACATTTTTCTCAGAAATAGAACATATAATCCTAAAATTTATATTGAACCATAAAAGACCCCGAGTAGCCAGGGCAATCTAGAGAAATAAGAACAAACTGGGAGGTATCATGCTACCTAACATCAAATAATACTACAAAGCTATAGTAATCAAAACAGTCTGGTACCAGCGTAAAAATAGACACACAGATCAATGGAACAGAATAGAGAGCCCAGAAATTAATCCATTCATATATGGTCATTTAAACTATGATAATGGAAGCAAGAATTTGCACTGGGGTAAACACAGTCTATTTAATAAATGGTGCTGAGAAAACTGGACTGACACATGCAAAAAAATGGACCACCACCTTATGCCATATATGAGAACAAATTCAAAATGGATTAAAGACTTAAATGTAAGACCTGAAACCATAAAACTCCTAGAAGAAAATATAGGGAGTAAATTTGCAGATATTACCCTGAGTAATATTTTACTGATATATCACCTTAGGCAAGGGAAGTAAAAGAAAAAACAAACATATGGGACTGAGTCAAACTTAAAAGACTTTTCATAGCAAAGAAAACCATCAATAAAACATAAAGGCAGCCTACTAAATGGGAGAAGATATTTGTCAATGATACATCTGATAAGAGGTTAACATCCAAAATTTATAAAACATTCATTCAGCTCAACACCAAAAAAAACAAGCAACCCAATTGAAAAATGGGCAGAGGACATAAAGAGACATTTCTCTAAAGAGGACATACAGATGGTCAACAGACATACAAAAAAATGCTCAACTTCACTAATCATGAGAGAAATGCAAATAAAAACCATAATGAGATACCACCTCACTCCAGTCAGGATGGTTATCATCAATAAATCAACAAACAACAAGCGCTGGTGAGGTTGTGGAGAAAAGGCAACCCTGGTGCACTGTTGGTGGAATTGCAGATTGGTGCAGCCAATCTTCAATCAGTATGGAGATAACTAAAAAAACTGGATATGGAACTACCTTATGACTCAGCAATTCCACTTTTAGGTATCTATCCAGAGAAAATCAATATACTAATTAGAAAAATTTATATGCACCCCTATGTTTATTGCAGTGCTATTTACAATAGCCAAAACTTGGACACAACCGAAATGCCCATTGGTAGATGACTGGATTAAAAAACTGTGGTACATTTATATGACAGAGTATTACTCGGCTATAAATAAGAATGAAATCTTACCATTTGAAATGATATGGATGGACCCAGAGAACATTATGCTAAGTGAAATAAGTCAGTTGAAGAAAGACAAATACCATATGATCTCACTTATATGTGGAATCTAAAGAACTGAATAAACGAGCAATGTAAACAGAAATAGTCTCAGAGATACAAAGGAAAAACTGATGGTTGCTAGAAGAGAGGGGGGTGGGGATAAGGGAGAAGGGGAAAGGATTAGACAGCACCATAAATTGGTAACTATAATATTGCCACTGGGATGTGTTGGGGAATATAATCAATAATCTTGTAAAGATTTTGTCGGGTGTCAGATAGGCACATGTCTTATTAAGGAGACCACTTCCTAGATGGTGTAGATGCTTGACCATTGCACTGTACACCTGAAGCTGAAGATGAATAATATTGTATGTCAACTATAATTTAATATATACATATATATACATATATACATATATACATATATATACACACACATATATACATATATTCCCTATGCTGTACTCCATATGCCGTGACTATACACACACACACACACACACACGTGTGTGTGTGTGTGTGTGTACATATATATATATAATCACAGCATATGGAGTACAGCATAGGGAGTAGAGTCATTGGAATTGTAATAGATATATGTGATGTCAGAGGGGTAACAGATTGGGGGAGGGGTTTACCACTTTGTGAGGGGTGAAATGTCTAACTGTTGTATTGTTTTGTACACCAGAAACTAATAAAAAAAAGTGAAAACAAAATTGATGGAAAAGGAAGGAAGGAAGAAAGGAAAGAAGGCAGGAAACGGGGAGAAAAAGAAAGAAAAGAGAGGGAAAAATTGTCTTACACAAATATAACTGTCTTATACAAAAGAGAAAACTGTCTTATACAGATCTAACCTCAGTGGTCAATATAAACACTTGAGAATAAACTCTGGAAAAGAAACTTTAGCATTTTTACATGAAAAATGACAGTAAAATAACAAATTAAAACTTTTATTCAAAATAAAACATTAGAATAAGTAGACTGTTATTTCCAGTATATTTCTTCTTTCCAAAACTCAGCTGATATTTTATAAAACTTGAACAACAATAAAAAATCTGATAATTCCATGAGTTTTTACTTGGAAATTTGGAGTGCATAAATTGAAACCAGGATGAAATAGTTCCAACAAGCACTAACAATAAACGTGTCCTGAAATGTGCTTCATGGGAAATGTGCTAAAGCCAGTTAATAGAATATTATGATGCATCAATAAGATACTAATTAATAATATTTATAATTTGGCAATAATTAGGTGTCAAAATAAAAGCATATAATAGCACATAACAAAAAAAAATAGAAATAAGGCCAGAAAATAAGAAAAGTACATTTTTCTTAATTTTCAAATTAAAGTCAAAGTAAGAAAAACACAAAATTGAGTTTACAGCTTAACCAATTAATTGACCTCTTTTACTCCTCTCCATCTCAGGCACCCACTCTCATGGCTCCTCCCTAGACCTGGAATTCATCACACCCACCATGTCAACCTTTCAACTGACTCACCTTATTCTGCACTTTACCCTCACCACACTGGCCATTTCTTGAACTCACAAAACCCTTTCATACCATGGTGCCTATCTACTTTTTCATTACTCTGCCTGATGAGCTTATCTCCCCACTCTTGACATGCCAGCCTCTTTCTCATCATCTTTTCTCAGATGTAATGGCACCTCCACAAACAGCCTTCTCTGACCATTTCATCTAAAAATGATCTGACACAATTATTTTCTATTGCACTGGCTTGTTTCCTGCACAGCACTTACCATTTGTATATTTATATTGTTTAATTACTATTAGCTGTCTCCTGTGTTCGACTCTATGCTCTATAAGGACAAATGCCTTATCTATTTTGTTCATTTTTATATCATTAACAAAGAATGAATTCATATACAAATTAATAGAATAAATGAAAGAGAAGTTAGAGGAGAGTAAGGTTTGACGATATACATGTCAAAAATACAAAAACAGTAAAGGAAAAAGTTCGATATTTAGCTATCCATATTAAAAAAAATCAATATATATAAAGTCTACTAATTATATTCTTATTTTATTTGATATAAATAAGAGAAATTAAGCCACATAAGTACTTTTTTATGTAAAAACTGTTCATAACGGACCTAAAAATTAACTAGTTAAAAAGAGAAAAATCAGTTAAATGAGTTGTCTGGTAACATATAATAAAAAAAATGTCATTTGAACTTAATTTTTAAAAACTAAACTTATAAGAAGTACAAATTGCTTGTTATAAAAAGTCACAGGGATGTAAAGGACAGCAGAGGAAATATAGTCAATAATATTAAAATAAGTATGTATGGTACCAGTAGGTACTAGACTTATCAGGGTGATCATTTTGTAAGTTATATAACTATCTAATCACTGTATTGTACCCCTGAAACTAATATAGTATTGTATGTCAACTGTAACAGAAACATAAAAATAACTTAAATAATTAAAAAAAACTAAATTCAAAGTAGCATGAAACACAGACAGAACCCAGAATCTCATCTATAAGAGAATCAGATTTAAATAACAAATATGCAAAACAATAATATTTACAATGAACTATTAGAGTCACAGATAATTAAGTGACTGCATCATTAGAGTCACAAATCTCAGGAATCATGGAATTTTTCTATGAAATATCTGGTTCTTATCAACACCTCTAAACTTCATCCTACAAAACTCTGCTTTAACTACACGGGTATATAGTGTAAGTGTATTAGTTAAATATAATGGGATTATGTTAAATAAATGTCATCTGACATACACTATTTATAAGAATTTTCCCCAAAAAAATAATTTCTATTGATTATATATAATCCAATCTGATAAACTTTTACATGATTTTAATTTTTCTCTGCCTAAAAAACTATGTCCCTAAGTACACTTTTTAATTACCTCTAAATTTCTACAGAACACTGTATTTGATATACATCCAGATTCCTACAATAAATGCTATTTTTAAAAAATATTGATAAAATATACAGTAGAACTGACATTCAATTTAATCTTCAGTTTCAAAGATGAAACTACATAGGTTACAGCAAACGGGAATACTATAAACAAATAAACAAAAAGCATTCAACTAAATATTAATCCAAACTACCATAAGGAACTCAAAGTATATCAAACTCTAAAGGTATCAGATTCAATCCCTTTAGCATTCCTTTAGCAGGGAAATTACAAGCTTCGGCCTTCTGTCAAATGGTTTCATAATATTGGTGTGATACACTAAAATATCGATTCACAAATTTGGACTATTCAGCTAGACAGAAATAAAGTAAGGTAATAAAGTGATATAAATCCAAAATCCTCAGAGCCTTCCTTGAAATGAAAGTCCCTGGTACTCCTTGCTCTTTTCACTTGGTCTTCTCACAAAATTACAGGTGTATCATTCCACAGAGATTCCTAATCCATCCTTTTGATTTGGACCATCAATTTTCAGCAGTTTCAGCCAGCACAGTCCATTATACATCACTCCTTAAAGCTCTTTTGTTATACATATCTAATTTTCTGGTTTGTAGCATCAATATAACATTAACTCTTAAAATTTGATTCACAAAACCATTCCAGTTCTCAAGTATAAAACTCCCACTTGAAATTATGCTACCTTTTTTTTTTTTTAATATCATAGAGTATTATTCAAAAAGCCCAAGTTGATTAGTCTTTAATTCAAATATCTACAGTTTGGACCTTCAATATTTCACTGGATTTAACTATCCTATTAATTTTTCTTCCATATTTATTAATTATAGTAATTAAATGAAAAGAACCAGGTGGAACTAAGAGACTACTCCTTTCTTCAGTAGATTTCTTGTTTCAGAATCTCTCTCTCTCTCTCTCTCCTTTACACACACACACACACACACACACTCAGAGAACACATTGAAACACTGATTTTAAAAAAAAAACAACTATTGTTTCTGCATAAAAAGGGTACATATTTTCTTTCATGTACTCACAATAGTCAACCATAATAATACATATATTAGGGCTATGTTAATTTTCCAAATTTAAAAGGGGGGTAGGATGTAAGCAGAGTGTCTTTCACATATACTGAGAAGCTCATACAAAGGATAGAATAAAAATGTACAGCTAGCCTGTAATAATGTGTGTAATACATTATCAATAAATATGTATAAAATCTAACATACATAAGTAAATTTGAGTATAAATTCCTCATCCCCCTTTGAGTTGCCTAGCAACACAGGCACCAGGAGCCACTGCCAAGACACTGTTCCTGAAATTTGTAAGTAACTGTTCACTCATTAGGTCAGGACCTATCTACATTACATCTAAATTCTTGGTGGATATGTTTCCAGTTTCTGTTGATCAGTAATGTTTTCAAATGGAAAAGAGAGTGCTTTTTTATTTTATTTTCAGCTTTCTAGTCAGAATGTTTTGGGCGTGACCAATATATGTACATAGAAAAGGTGGTTGTTTTTGTTTAAAATAAATAATCCATGGCACTCACTACTGGTTAAGTGATTTCATCCACAGAAAGATTTTACAATATATCTCAGGGATAGTTCTTATTGACAGGTAGAGAAATTAAACAACACCAATGATGTATCTGGCATATAAGACACAAAATATTTTCACTTAAAAGATTCAGCTATCTCAAATGAAACTTCCATTTTTCTTTTGGATAACTCTGTATATAACTAAGAATTGGACCTTACTTTGACATTGCCCGACTTTATTGTTTTCTCTTCATACAGTAGATTCAATGAGATGAGGTACATAAAGTATCTACAACAAAACCATCAATAAGAAGTGAAGTCCAAAGGACAAAGCTATGTAGGAAACTGAAATGTCATTGCACAAAATAAATAACACAGTTGGTGTCTTTTTACCCTGACCTAGCTAATCAAGAATTCTACTCTTCATTCTCCCCACTACACAATAAATGTAATTGGATACTACACAACATATTTTATTTCAATTTAAATGTGAAAGTGTGTGCGGTGTGTATGTGTGTGTGTATGTGTGTGTAATTCTCCATAAATGTTGAATTTTGGGTCACATACCCAGATAACCTGAATTGCAAAAAAAATATGTAGTTTTTATCAAAAAAGATAATTATTTGCCTTGACAGTTGTAAACTATTTCTAATTTGCAGCATTTGTCATTTAATGGGAGGCTACACTTAACTAATGGAATAATATATGAAATGTCTATAATTTCACTAAAACCATCAAATTCTTGAGGGATATATCTTGAGACCACAAATATCCAAATACATAAAAACCCTAAAAGATTATCAGCTGAACTTCTTTTTAGGTATCAGTTCCTTCTATGAAATAAAGTTGGTATTACTTCTTAGAAGTTAATATAAAGCACCAATTAATAGACAACAACATTCTAATGATGGTACTGGGTGGTCAGCTGGGCTCACTTACTGGCTGCCGATGACTAGTTCAGAGCTCAAATTGTTGTCCTTACAAATTTCAAACTGTATTACACACCTTTGAGATTTCTCACAGAAGTCTGAAATCGAAAAAGTTGTAACTGTGAATGCTAAATCTATAAATTCCAAGACACGATTGCATTAGAATTTTTAAACCACTGATCATATCAATTGTCCTATACTACATGCTATACTATAAAAAGGGCTTAATATTTCACAAATAAATATGCTCTGGCCATAAAAACATAGTGGCAAATCTATGCTCTGATTTAAAATGATGTAAACATAAAAGAAAATTACTAGACTACGAGTGTGTTTCCCAAGTTGATACTCAAATGAGACTACAGGATGTTAATTTCATTGGAAATTAACCAAGGGTACAGAAATTTAGAGTACACAGGAAATCCCTATGTAAATCAAAACTCGAATGGTCAGTTTGCCTAAATATCTCATCATTTAATTAGATATGTAATTTAATTAGATATGTCTATTTTGTCCTAGAATAGATTTTATAGAGCCAACCATAAGTTTCACTTAAAGGGTTTCTTAAAGAAGTTAGCAACTATCACAGATTTGTATCCTAAGAAAACAGGAAGAGTTCTTTAAAATCATGCTTTTTTACTTCACTGTTTTTTACTTCACTGCAGCAGATTGGTTTATTTTCTTCAAATTATTGTAAAGAACTCAAAAAATGAGTTTTTATGTGATGTTACAAATATGAATGCATTTTAGTATGAAAAATTTGTAAAGCAAATATGAAGATGTTTCTGCTTTCATAATAGGCTGCAGCACTTTCATCCATTTACATTTTTGGGAGCACTAGTTGCACCAAAATATAGCAATAGTGTTTCATATTTCAGTACTGCAGAACACTTTTGAGATCAACAGTAGAAGGAAAAAGGACTATGTCAGCTGATATAAATTTCTAGTTGTAAACCAGTCATTATTGTCAGGAAAAAAAAAAAGAAGGAAGCATATCTAGGAGAATAAACTAAGCTTCCCAACAGGATGTTGTTCTCAGGGTGAAAAAATAAAAATAAACAAAAATCACAAGAAGGTGATTTTTCCCCTTGTGTGGAACAGATTGTGCAATACTCTAAATCCCAAGAATTTACTGTTTGAATCAAACAGTAAATCCAACCTAAATGATCATTTCTATATTTATACTTGTTTACACTGATTGATCACCATCTTTTATCCAACACTAAAGAAATAACAATGAAATTGTCCTTGTTATAATGATAAAAATATTTAATACCCACATTCTTAGCTCTGTAAAATAATTCTTTGAACCTTTAAATATAGGGACACTTGCTGATATCGTCTTTATGCATAGAAAGAAATATACAATATTGTGTGATGTACATACTGACAAGTTCCACTTCCAGCTCAAACACATTTTTAACTTATTTGTTTTAGGTAACAAACATAAGAGGTATGATCAAACAATACGGTGAACATATAAATAAAAAATTTGTTACAGTAAAACACACATTGCTATTGATCCCCCTCAAAATACACCCCCTTCCTGACCCTCCCCCCCAGCTTCGAACACACTTATCCCACTGTACTTGCCGCTTTCTGAAGCAGTTCTTAAAGTCTTCTTTCATGAGTGTCTTTAGTTGCGCTGTCGTGGCTAAATCATTTTGACTTGGGGGAAGAGCCAGAAGTAGCACAGTGCTGGGTCTGGTCAATAAGGTGGATGAGGACACACCGTAATGTTTTTGACAAAAACTGCCATATACCAGAAGCAATGTATGACAGGGAGCGTTGTCATGATGGAGGATGATTTATGGCACACTTTAAAACACACCTTCTCTCAACCGTAGCTCACACCTGACTGCACAGAACAAGTTGAATCTTGCCACACACTGTTACTAAGGTTTGACGTACTGCTCCCCATATTTAGCATCCCTTCCTTTCCATTGGATGGCACTCGGCAGCAGCATTTAGTGTAGTTTTTTATCACAACGGAAAGGCACTGTGTCACACGTCCCTTCTGATACAGCAATTTGCCATATTAAAACATTATAGTGTGTCCCAATCCACTGTATTCACCAGATCTGGCACCGTGTGACTTCTGGCTCTTCCCCAATGTCAGAATGATTCAGGACATGGAGGCAGCCAAGACAGCACAACTAACAAGACGCTCACAAAAGAGGACTTCCAGAACTGCTTCAGAAAGTGGTAAGAACGATGGGATAAGTGTGTTCGAAGTGAGAGGGGAGTATTTTGAGATGGATTAATCGCAATGTGTCTTTTATTGTAATATATTATTTAAACATTCACTGTATTGTCTGATCCCACCTCGTACACACAATGAAAGTATTTCAGATTAAAGCTTTCAACAGACAATAAATTCTCTGATTAAGGCCAGATAAATAAGAGTCAAAGTGGCCTCCTTGAAAACAGAACTGAAATACAAACTAATCTTTTACAATATTCTTGGCATAAGGCAAACTAATAAATATTTAATCACCTCACCACAAAGAAGTCCACTTCATCCCAGACACAAACCTCTATAGGGTGCTGTTACCTCCAGCTGTGGACCCAGAGCTTCCATTTGCATTATCCATTATAACAGACAGTTAAAGCACAGAACAACTTATTAGGAACTTAGGCAGCTAGCCAGGCTCTAAATGCATACTCACATTTGAAAATGTATGTTTTCTTTGTTAGATACACATTTATGAGATGTTTTACATGCATTCCATTTGTTGTTGTTTTATTCCTATGAGTTAGAATAAAATGGTCGCACATTAAATAAGTCAATAATTAAAATAATTGCTTTCTTCAGAGAACAAATAGAAAAAACAGAAAATTTTTTTTTTCCTCTGAAATAGCACAGGCCCAGGACCTGAGAAAACAGGAAAAGCAAATCACATACTTTATATTTTATGCTGTGGAAGGCTGATAAAGATTCCTTTGATACAAAGCTATAAAAGGTATCCTGGCTAGTGCTAGAGTTCTGTGTTCAGTTTTAACAGGGGCCATAATAAATAGAAAGCATTTTTAAAAATAATATATATTTATAACTACTCTTCATTCTAGTCCACAAACTATCTAGAAAACAGGGTTTTATAAATACCAACAAAGCCTGGTGTGAAGTGAAAAATAGTAAATTACAGTTTATAAGCACCTACTATGTGCCAGGCCTTTTATATGTACAATTTCCAATCCTTAGGGCAGCTCTGAAAGGCAGAGATTTAATAGAGCACCAGAGGCATGAGAGAAAAGTGTCTTAGCTAGAAAATGCACATCAAGAATTTCAACACAAATTCAAATGCCTGTGCTTACATAGCCTAGGCAGGTTATCTGAGTGCTGTTTTGTATACTGATGTTTTATAAAGGGAGCCAATATGAGCACCATACATAATTTCACCTACTCAAAAGAAATTAAAGCTTCACATAACTTTTCTCTGCATTACTCCATCTTCAGATTTTATATTTGACTATATAATGTTTAAAATTTAAGGACAAATCTTTCACATGTGTATTCTCTACAATTCAATTGTTAGAACTTTAAAAAATGTAGCCCTATTTTCAGTCATTTTGAATTTTTTTTTAAAGTATCAATAAACCTGTTCAAATAGTGTTATAGAATTAGAGAAGTCAGGGTCAAACATAATCATAATATACAGATAATCACTATTTTTAAACAACCTATATCCACATACCACCATACCATTCTTTATAGAATATTTTCATGAGAATAAATAATCCTGTTCTGTTCTAGAGACTCAATACATATTACTTCATAAAATAACTTTGTCCTCTTTTTCATTTAATTGTCTCAGAAAAAATAGTTTCATTTTTATTCAGTATTCCAATTAATTTGAATTGAATCTAATAGACTTGTTTAAATGAACAATCTTACCCTGAAGAAATATCTGAGTTTTCTAAATCCATTGTTTCTATTTTAATTTATTTGGCCCATCTCAGATGAAAAGTTAATCTCCATCAACATAGAAAATACATGTGAAGAACCATATTTCTCTCAGTCCAATGATTTCAAAGACTTTTAAAAACACCTAATTTAGTCTAAATTCTAAGAACATGTAAATCCCAATAATTGACTATTTAATTGTCCAGGTACTGCCTACACAGGATTGGGCTCCCAAGCTTCTGAGCCTTCTCATGCTTATGGTAGCATTCGTGATGCACGTTATCCCAATGCCTTAGTCTTACTACCGTAGCTTATTTGCCCAGACAAATATTTTTTTACCTAAAATGTTTTATTTTTGCTGAAAAATGCATTTCCAAGAGAAATTAAAATATAATTTGCCCAGTTCACATATTCATAGCCTGTGTGTTGGTTTGGCATTAGCAAAGCAACTTTGTTCATGTCGAGTGGACATTTCTTTCCATTAAATTTGCACTGATCATGCCCTACTCTTAAAACTCAATGTGCTTCTAGACTGTGTTCTCGAAACGCACTAAGATTTCAGGTGCTGATTATCAGATCAAATGCTCAACGGTACTTGCACACATCCAAAATAACAAAATAAGCAAAACAAAGCTATGACTTAGACCAACAGTTCAAGTCAGTGACATTTTTCTCTGAAACTACAGGGTGAAGTAATATGAATGTAAATGTTTAGGTGAGTATTCGACTTGGTGAGTACTCTGGTTAAACTAACTTTCTTTATATCCATCATAGTGGCAATAGACCAATTGAGGGTCATTCATTCATTGAAAAAACATTAAGTGACTAGTTTGTTCCAGGCACTAACCTAAGCCCTGGAAACATACGGATTGTGAAAATGCAGGGACTCAGAGACCAATGACGAAAGCAGCCTGCTTTTTCTTCTCTACAACCATACTGAGCCCCACCAGAGACTGAAGCACTAATAGGTATTTACCACACTTGCAGGCTGGATCATTCCCTAGCTACTATTAAGAAGTTAGCAGGCCATACACCAGGAGGGTGGTGTTTTCAACGGTCTTTCTTTAATTTAGGAAAGACCATTCCCCCAATAAATAGTGAACAAATGTAACATTAAACCACTTTATTCATTGCCTACAGGGTTACAGTCTCTTTTTACCCATAACTACGATGACTTCCAAGAATGAAAGTTGGTGCTACTGGCAATTATATCAGGGTGTCCAGTGTAAACTTGCACAGTCAGAGATTATGAGGATATATAGTCTACAGTACCTGTAAGGCACTGAACTGGTTTTGATTTGTTGGACTGAACCTTTTTTTTTTCCCAAACCCAAACACTCAAATACACACATACAACTAGCTGAATGCAAATTTCAAATATTGACTCAACCATAGTAGCTATATGATGTCGGGCAGTTGTTCAGCCTTTCTTATCCCAGTTTACGTATCTGATAAAATGGGAATAACAACAGCACCTATATTACAATTTTGTGATAATTATAATTACATAATTATTGATGAAGGCAAAGTACTTGGCATGTAGTTTTGAATGCAATACATGTCTACTATTATAATTATGGCTGACACACAGATTTGTGGCCTTTGGAGGTGGCATCAGAGTCATGGTATCTAGAGTGGTGGCAATCTTAAAATTTTTGGACAGCAAGAGATATCCCCTTATCTGTCCCATCAAAGAAGTTTTAGAAATTTCCAAATACTTTAAAAATCTCTATTGCTTTACATTTTAAAAACTATATGCTGAGTATTATGGTAAGGTATTCTGTCACACATTTCATACATGTCATCTCATTCAACCCTCACCAGACATATACAGAACAAATGGAGAGAGTTGGCCACCTTGTATAAGGTCAAATAAATAGTCATTGACAGGCCAGGAATTGGACCTGGGTCTTGTCATTTCAAGCCCATAACTCCCATTATACCGTGTTTCCTCATTTTCCTCTTCCCCAACCAAATACTAGACATACCTTGAGAAAAGTTCTGGAACATAAAATTTGCAAACTTGGTTTGTTGGAGAATCTGTGAGGAAACACATACTCCCACACATTAATCTTGGGACTAGAAAAATGTTACTACTCCCCATAGAAGGGAATCTGACAAAATCTAATTAATTTACATCCATGTTTACCCTTTGTCCCAGTAATCACACTTTTAGGAATCTATCCTAAAGATACAATGACAAATATATAAAAGACACATGCACAAAAAACAATTGCTTGCAAGAGTATTTGTAGCAGGAAAAGACTGGAAAAGTATCCTTAAGTGGGCTGTTGGAATAAATTATTTTTTATATATTCCTGAAAAATGTAAAGATAATTCCAAACTAAATAAAATGGTTACATATTGGGGAGGAAAAAACAGGATGGATGAACAGAGTTAGAGTCTAGTTTTCCCTGAATATACCTTATTTTGTAGATTTAACTTTAAAACTATGTAAAAGTTTTACATCACTATAAAACAAAACAAAACAAAAACTTTAAATCTCTTAAGGCAAAAAAAAAAATCGTATGAAAAAACGTTGTGATTGGAACTGGTGGCTTAACCATAGAAGTTTTTCAATTGAATTATTTTTAAAAAGGTAATTTGACTATACATGCCTAGTGGAATGTTTCATACATACAAAATAAGGACTAGGAAATCTTTAAAAATCATTTTAGTAACTATGTTGTACATGATTACATTGGTGTTATTCTGAAACTACATATATAGACATAGTGATAGCATAATAAAGCAAATAAGTATGAGGAATAAAAATTGCAGTGAATGAGAAAAGAGATACAAATATAATTTTAAAGTTAAATATAAACCCCATAATCCTAAGTAGGCATATCAAATTGAACTCGTGAAGCATTTTCTCTATTAAAAAATACATATCTCCCAAATGGTCTACTGAAAGATCTAGAAACTACCAACATAAGAACAGTGAACAGCCCTGCAGGCCTGGTGGTAGTCTCTAAATATCGTTTCCCACTATAGGAACCAGGTTCCTTGGTGAAATGACTGTTTCTAAGGCTATGTTGAGAAATATGCAAGACAATTCTGCAATATCTTACTATACCAGAAAGTATAGGAAGTATGAAGAAATATTAATTTGAAAAAACAAAGAAGCAAAGTTGAAAGCACTCCCAGTAGACAAAGATGAGACAATTTGAGCATTGAAAAGATTAACTACAAAGAATTGAAACACATATGTTAAACATTCATGAGTTCATAGCTACAAAAAATAAACTGGTCATCACTAGAGTATAGTAATGAACCAACTCGTTATTTCCAAAACCTAATAAATAAAGGGAAATGTTAAGTATTTATTCTGCCTTCCAGTGAGAAATCTACCTGGGGGTAAGAAAAAAAAAAAAAAGCTAATAATGTAAATTTTTTTATTTATATAAGTATTCTAACTAATATATAAAAAGTGAATGATAGATCATTACTGAGTATTTAATGATATGAAATTATTGTTTAATTTTTAGCATACGAGGTTTGGCAATTAAGTTCGCAAACTCATCCTAAAAAAAGTGCTACATATTTCACTGCTGAATATCGCTACAGTCACCTTTGAAGTACTCCTCTTGGGAAGCTATGCACCAACACCAGCACCTAGTCTACCCTTCAAAGAAATTTTGGAACTCTTTTTCTGGAATTACCATCAGAGCTGTCGCCGTATTACCCTTGATGTCCTGAATGTCATCAAAACATCTTCCTTTCAATATTTCTTTTATCTTCGAGTAAAGGAAGAAGTCATTGGGGGTCGGATTAGGTGAATAGGGAGGCTGTTCCTATACAGTTATTTGTTTACTGGCTAAAAACTCCCTCACAGACAGTGCTGTGTGAGCTGGTGCATTGTCATGATGCAAGAGCCATGCATTGTTGGTGAAAAGTTCAGGTCATCTAACGTTTTCACGCAGTCTTTTCAGCACTTCCAAATAGTAAACTTGGTTAACTGTTTCTCCAGTTGGTACTAATTCATAATAAACAATCCCTCTGCTATCAAAAAAGGTTAGCAACATTGTTGCAACAAATTCACAAACCCAATTGCAGACCTTGTATAATGGTATCAGGATTATATTTTTTAAAAGAATCCTTGACTTTTAGAGATAGATGCACACTTGCATATTTGCAGATTACAGATTATATGATATTGTACCTGGGATTTGGTTCAAAAGAATCTAGTGGGGAAAGAAAGAAGTTCAGGTTTACAGATGAAAAAAGAACTAGGTGATGGGTGGTAATTATTGACGAGAGTAATGTGTACTTAAGGGATTCTTTATACTATATCCTCTGTTTTTCATGTTTGACATTTTCCATAATAAAAAATATTAAATGCTGGAGGATTAATATCACATTACATGTGGGCTCCAACCTGAATTTTTGTTTTGATTTTCTTAGCCATTTTGTTGACATTTCTAGATATAAAAGAGTAAAAAATTCTTGTTAGAGTCAACCCCTCCAGAAAAATCACCCAATGTTTTTGTATCTACTTTTGCCTCACTTTCCAATAAAATGCCTCCTCCTGCCCCAACATCAAATGACCAGATTTTTGCCATAAGCACTGAATAGTTTAAAACTGCATAGTGGTTTGAAGTGTTCAGCCTGGTAACAGCACTGTAAACTTTGACTAATCCGTATTTTAAAACAGCTCCCTTTAAAACAGCTCAGAAAGCTATCAGTTCCTCCCCGATCTACAGAAGCAACCATCTGATCCACTTTTATTCACAGAAACCCATTCCACATGCAAATCATGGACATAAACCTAAAAAATGAGGCAGGCTGTAAAAATGCATAACAAAAATCACGTATTTCAGAACTACCAAGTAATTAACTAATTTGTAGATATACACAGAAATGTAAAAGAAAGTTTCTAGTAAACTTTGAAATATCCATCAAAACTTTTATTGTACTTTCTCTTCTGATTCAATGCAGCCAAGTGATTCCCAAGGTGTACATAGGCAAGTTACGTTGTTTTGTAATACAAATGCTGCCACAGGTACTCCCCCAGGAAAACTAAGAAATGGAGTAAAATTTAAACTGTGTTTGTTGCCATCCGAAGTGACTATCCAGATTAAATTACAAAGAAATCCAGATGAAAACCAGTAAGATTGGTGAGAAATGTCTCCCTTCCCTGTTGCAAAAAATTCATTTAAATTTTCATCTCTACAAAAAAACTGTTTTTTTCCATTTTAAAAAATGAGTTTTAGTATGAGACATCTATAATCCGATCCTACAGAATTTGTTAAGACACAAGTTTGTTTGTTTGTTTGTTTGTTTTAGAGATGTCCAGAAGATTGAACAATGGCAATGTTTTGAACAGCAAAAATGAGAAATTTAAAGATAAGGAGAGTAGCAGAGGGAGTTTTCACATCACAATACTTGTCTCTAATGATCGTCATGTTTAAATACATATGAATGGGTCCTTAAGGAGAGGGGTAAGTTTTCAAACATCTTCCATGAATGAGGAGGCATTAGTCAAATCGGTTATACAGTGACTACAGCACAGCAAGAAGATGAGTAGCTGATGAACAGGAAAAGATCACATTAGACTAAAAATGAAAATTTGCTAGTAGTCCTGAATTGCAATAGTATCACAACAGGAAACAAAATCAAACAAAAAGATGTGGTGGTTAAATCATATCTGGGACTTGGGCAAATGAGAATGACTGAAAGTTGGTTAGGGTGGAATTTGCAAGGATGACCACACTGTATAAAAAGGCAGGTAGTCATATGTAGGTGTCTATTATATTTATTCATGGTATACTTTTTATGCGTTAGCACTGGGTATATAATGGTGAACACCAAACAATGTTGTATAGGGTCCTTGCCTTAATTTTCAGTTTAATGAAGGCAAAATCACTAATATTGGTGGTAAACATTAAATAAATATCATCATTAACATTTACATTATGTACACACAATACCTAACTTTCTTTATCTTTGATCCAATCCAAACTACTGAAATTCATTTTCCCAAATAAATGGCAGACACAGCCACTTTTCTTCATCTCTAGTCCCCGTTTTCATTGCAGACCATTACCATGTCTTGTCTGGTCTACCGCAATGTTTTTGTGGCATGTTTTCCCTCTCCAAATCTCCTCCCTACTGCCCTGACCTTCAAAATGTCCACAAACTGATTCTTTAAAACTCAGCTCTGAAACAGTTGCTTCCCTAGTTAGAACCCATCAATACATTTTCATCACCAAAGGATAAATCCAAGCTTCTCAGCTTTGTGTTCTTCCATCTTCATCTCCATCCTACACTTTTACTATTCTTTCCCAATAAAGTGGGTACTAAACAAACGGCCTGCCTTTGCATATCAGAATTCTTCCTCTTACTCATGCTTGTGGACAATCACTCTTTCATTTTCTGGGGAAAATGAAAAAAGAATTACTGGAAATTCAGAGTTGGGAACATCTGGAGGGTCAATGGGAAAAAGCTCTATAGCATTATTGATTTTAAAAAAGACAAATGAAGGCAACTATGATGTACCATTTTCACTCGTAAAATTGACAAAAATTAAACTTTATGTAACATTCTACCTCTTGACATACTAAATGTTTTTGAGATTTATGCGTATTGACATAATACTGAAATAAAATTGCAATTAGTAGCTTATGGAAGGTATAAAACCATTTTAAAAATTGGAAACATATAGATATACTAGATATATATTTTGGCTATAGATACATGATATAAATGTAAAAGTATTTGTAATGAAAAGGAAAGTAACAACAGAATGATGATGGTGTTTGCCTGTAAGACAGAACTTAGGATAGAGATAGAAGTTAGTAGTATTTTATTTCTTTAGTAAGAAAGATGAAACGTGACACATGTCAAAAGTTGTTAATTCTAAGACAGAAATGTGGATATTTCTTTTTTCCTGTATTTTCAAATGTTCTCAGTATAAAAATACGAATAAACAAAGAAGACACAGTTGCTGTCCTCAAGAAGAACAGTGAAGAAGACAAGCAAGTAAAAGAATGTTGATGAGAGCCACGAAGTTGTCTGTCTCATTGACCAGCGGCTGCAGAATGGCTTCCAAAAACTGTCACTAGCAATGAAGAGATGAGTAGAAGTTGATGAACTGGGGTTTGGAAGTTGTGTTTCTGTGTTGAAGGTATTAAGAATAGTATTTATAAAGAAAAGCCAGCAGAGAGAAAACATGATATTTTGGAGGAACTAGAAGTCATTTTTAATATCTCAGGTTCAGAGAGTGTATAGACAAGTAGTGCATGTTGAGGCTAGAAAGACAGGCAAGGGCAAAATCCTGAAAGGAAGTATATCCAACTCTTAGGAGTTTGAACTTAATTCTGGGTGATGGGCAGTCAGTCACCCAGGACTTTTAGTTAGGAAAATATTACAGGTGTAGATTATAGAATGATCACTGCAGGTAAACCGAATAGCTTCATTTTACAATTGGCAAGTCGAAAAGAAATGATGACCTGAAATAGGGGAGAAACAATAGGACAGAAAGAAGGAAATCAGGAAGCATTTAAGAACTAAAAACTACAGGACTAATTACATGTGACTCCGAGGATCAGAAAGAATGGAAAAAATGACTCTGGGCTTCCGTCTTATCCATCTGGATAATTAGGATACCCTTTGCCAAATTAGGAAATATGGTAAGGAGTAGCTTGGCTCGGGGCAAGTGGCAATCACAATTGCAACTGGAAGACAAGTACTAAGACTTTCTGAACACTGTCTTAAACTGATTGAAGTTTAAATTAAATAAAAATGTTACATTTGTCCGATGGTTGGTATCCCAGATATATTTTCATTTTATTAGTATTAGTTCAAAGAAATCTTAAGATATGCATATTAAAATCAAATCTATTTTTGTTGTTTTTGAAAGTAGTTCTCAAGGAACAGGAAAAAATTTAAATATCCACCCCAAATTTCTAAAATAGACACACAACCAAGTATTTGTGGAAGAAATATTAGAATAACAATCATGATATTTCAGCTGGTAGAAATACTTTTATATAAAAGTCTCATTATCTCTCTGGCACCATGGAAAAATAAACTTATTTATTTATAGATGTGAAATTCCTTTAATAGATACATGAACAGCTCAATAAACATAAGTTTCCCAAACCTAACCCAATAGGACTCATTATTTCATGAGAAACATCCCTCAGAAAAAATTAAATCCCAAGGAGAATCTTTTGCCTCCTGTGTTAAAATGCGTATCCTACAATAATGTAACCTAGACATTCTGCTAACAGCAATCAATATGAAAGTCTAGAGCCTGATGCTTTATCATCAAGTTATTCATCTGTATGGAGTATTGCCTACTTGAGTGGTACATATACTGCAGAAAGTTGAAGTATTCACATGAAAACCAGCAAGATGTTGTTAAATGTACACCAAATGTTAATGTGTGTGATACCAATCTAGCAAAATAAAATAATCATTTTTCTAGTGCCCTGTTCTAATATTTGATATAAAAAATAACTGTTGACATTAATTTATAAAATGTTTATCCTAATAGTATATAGGCACTTCACTGTTTTGTACTGTAACAGCAGTAACAGCCTACGTTTGTTGGTCCCAGACATGACTCTAAAAACCCAATCTGTTTCTTCTTTGATACTCTCCCTATTTTAATATCATATCAGTTACACTGATAGTTTTTGCAAACCATGGCTAAGCTATTTGATCCCTAATGGTCTCAACATACCTTTGCTTTCTAATAAGATCCATATCCAGGATAAAACTTCCACAGTTGCAAATGGGCTTTCCTACATATATACACATAAATATTTAGGCCTTTCAGCTATCTCTGTGCAGATTATCAGTGTGGTAGAAAAAGTAGTGCCCTCCCAACTTTCCATCTGCTCTCCCACGTCACTCACATACCTGGCATTAAGTGAGGCCATGTGATGGGTTCTGGACAGTGACCTATAGGTAGAAGTGGCATTTATCATCCTGGCTAAAGCATGAAAGAGATACATAGAACACTCCAGGTGTCCCTACCACAGTCTAGGTGACCAGCAATTTTCCATACAACAGAACATGCTTTAGTTTCAGTCCTACTGTGGCTATATGGAGTGGAGTCCCTTTTTCTACCTCCCTAATAATCCAAGTTAGACAAGTAAAGTGTGGGAGACAGAGATACACCCTTGTTGTATTAAGCCACCAAGATTTGAAGGGTTGTTTATTATAGTAGAACAATCTTGATTAGCATGAATCAATAGAGTGACCTCCAAGGTCAAATGTGCAGCATCTCAACAGTCTCTCCTGTTAGAATGGGAAAAAGTTGACCATTAAAAAAGTTAGCCTCAGCTCCTTCTAAACAGTATCTGTTTTAAAGAGAGATTTGGGGGCTGTAATTTTCAGTAATGATTTTACATCCACTTCAAGGGTAATATTACATAGCACTCACATTCCTGAAGACCTTGATGACAAGAAGGGGCGCATTATCTCACATGGCCTATCGCCAAGGGACTAGACTGGATAAATTGCTTCATGCACCTAACAAATAATTGTCTGAGCGCCTCACTGTGCCAAGCAATGTTCTTTCACTGGGTGGAAGAAACTAAGTCAAAATAATCATAGTCTCTATCTACTCTTACATTACTCCCCATCAAGTTGACAAGATAAGCATTCACAAAACAATTATACAAGCAAATATAAAACTGTCTGTGGTAGTCTTTAGTGCTGTTTGCCAAATATCCCCAGCTTTCCACTTTCTGGGAACATGGATAATAAGGCTGACTCTCCTGGCCCACTATGGATGAGTGGGGTCCATTTGACTAGCTCTGTCCAATTCATTGTGAGAAAAATTAATATAGGTTACTTCCAGGCCAAGCATTTCATTGCTTCAAAGCTCTTTCTTTCTTTCTATCAAGGCCACCAGCGCCACTGAGATGACGACCCCCCCATCAGTGACTCTGAGCAGTGAAGCCCCCTGCTGACTACGATGACATATATCGTGAGTGAAAAAAATCAAAGCTGGTTGTTTACAACCCCTGAGATTTTGGGGTTGTTCATTATTATAACATGACCTAGCCCATCCTGTGATAAATATCTTCTCCAAATTGTGTCCAGTGTTATAATTCCAAAATATTTTCAATATACCATGTGATTTTGACAAGAGTTTTACAAACTGGTCAATTCAGCAAAAAAAACAAAAACACAAACAAACAAAAAAAACAACAACTGAAATTACTTAAATAAGTGAGAATCATGGTTAGAAGGGGGAGCCAAACCCACTTTCTAAAAACCGTTTTACCTTTTCCAGACTTCATCTGAACCCATCATTCTCTACAGCATGGAGCACTAAACTCAGTACTTCCCAAGTACAGAATCTGGTGTCTACAGAGACCACAGGTGCTATATATCAGACGAGCTGGAGCAGAGCCGTGTTATACAGTTTGTTCTTGCAAGAGGCGAGTTAATGCATGCTTTGAACAAGTTCACCTCCCCAGTGATCCTGGCTTTTCAAAAAAACCTTTTAACATTTTCTTAGCACTTATTCCCTTTAGTAATCCAGTTTCTGGCATTTCATTTTGTCTTATATGCTCTTTCTCTTGGCAGGTGAACCAGTATGCTACTTTTCTTGTGACACAACTTCAAAGGAAAATCAAATTTTTTTTTTCCTTAACCCAATTTTCAACATATAAAGTACATTGAGGCTTGCTGACGGTGCACTGCTGAAGTCCGCAAAATATCCCTACACCAGTTCAGATGGAGAGGACTGGAAATAAGGCAGTATCTTTAGGAATTACCTAATCAGGAACTATAGGAGATACCGCCCTTGACTTGTCTTTGCAAATAAAGTTTTATTGAAACAGCCATACCCACTCACACATGAGTTATCTATGGCTACTTCTCCCTTACAACAACAGGGTTGAATATTTGCAACAGTATGTTTACTACCTGTCCCTTTACCAAAGAAGTTTGCTGGCTCCAAATGCAAATAGTCAACATTATTTAATTGGTATAATGTACCAAATCCTTAATATAACTTTTAAAGCCTTGCATGATCTGGCCCCTTCCTAATTAAAACTCTCTCCCCCACATTTGTGCTCTAGCCACAATGACAGCTTTAGATCTTTCCAAACCCTCCCCAACACTCTGCCCCATCCCACTTTGCCTGCCTAGCTCCTACTTAATCTTCCAAGAGTCACCTTCTCAGAGAGGTACTTCGTGACTACTGTCTGTACCAAAGATTACATTCTTTGGTGACACACTATTGAGAACCCTGTTCCTCACCTTACCTCATGTTGAATTATACTTAAGTTAGCTTGGTTATTTGATTAAAGTCTTCCCCCCCCCCCCCCACAGACTGCAAGTGTCTTTAAAGAAAGGACAGGTCTGTATTTGTTCAGTGTCTGTACTTAAGGCACAGAGTAGATGGTCAGAAAAAAGCTGCTTAGATTCCTGATGTACAGAGACTTAATATTTGAAATTTCAACTAGTCACAAGAAGTTCCAAAATTCATTACAAATATTCATTGGTAATTCTCCTCAGGCCATGATTTGAATCTCAAAATTGTTTGGCTAATGTGTGAGTCAGCTAGCTAGTCAGTCAATCTGATGGACACTGAGGATACTTATTTTTATTGCAGGCTTGCTACTCCATGCACATCTTCTCTTATAGAGTAACTCAGGGAATGATTTAATGTTTTGTTTTGTTTTGAAAAACAAGTTCCCTTTAAAAGAAAGTCAACTAATGTTGAGGATACTTAACTAAAATGTATACATTTTGGATTCATTTCAAAGTAAAACATTGTTTTTGCAGTATTTTCAATCTAGGGTTGAAACAAATCAACCATATTCTCTGAGGCGAACAAGAAAAAAAATTAAAAAGTATTGAAATTGTTTCAATATGTTTTCCTCTGCTATACAACTATTTCTCAAACCAGTGGTAAAACTAGAGAGAGTTTGAAAATGAATTAATTTTGTGAAGTGAGGACATATTCAGAAAATATTTGTCTGAACAGAAACCTAATTCAGGTAAAATGTAAAATATATAATCATTCTTTTGAAGTAGCAGAGGTTGAAAGTGGTATTGAAGCTAATGAACCAGCAGGTAACTAGTATTGTACTAGAGGAAGGAAGGATGAAGAGGAAAGAAGAAGAGAGAGAGGAAGGAAGGATGGAAGGAAGGAAGGAAGAGAGGAAGGAAGGAAGGAAGGAAAGAACATTAAGAGCGGAGGCTGAAAGTTTGATCAGGTAGCCATGTGAAATTCTTTCTAACCAAAGGTGATCATAGAGAAAAAAGTTACGGACCAGAAAAAGAATTCATCACAGATATCAACAGAATAAAATGCATCTGTGAGTATATGTAGAGAAAAGATAGCCAGATACATTATATCTTTTATTTGGTAGCACATGGTATTCTTGCTTCATTATACTAGGAACCCAGTTTGGAGGACAAAAATAATAATCTATTTCCACCCTCATATATTGGCATCGGGTCGCAGTGTCACTGTATGGATCAGTTTCATAAGTGCTAAATTTGAAGAATATCTTGCAACACAAAACCATAAGCCTAAGCTTCTCAGAATTTCTTGGTCAAATGTACTGAAATAATATTTACAGATTGGAAAATCCCAAGGCACATTCCTCATGAAAGTCAACAGTTTTGACATTATACACTCTTCATTAGGGAGACACCACTGTAAAGACAGTCTGAAATATGAGAAACATTTAATTTCCTCCATTGTCATAATGCTTCTGTTGAAGAGAAAAAATTAAAATGCAGAATATATCCTCAAGCAAAGAATCTCTTCCTCTCCCATGTTGATGTCTTTCAAAGTGTTCCTACTACCTTCCTTTCATGCTACAAACTTGTCCTGGGCAATATCACCCAGTCAGTCCCTTGAGTTCCCATGATAATTTATATGCTAAAATTTCCCAAATCATTATCACCAGCTCAAGTTCTCCCCTGAGGTTTGACTCTAAATAGTCAACTGTCTTTTAGACACTTTTGGGTTATTAGGAGCCCTGGATGGAAAGGAAAAGGAAAAGGAAAAGGAAAAGGAAAGGAAAAGAAAGGAAAGGAAAGGAAAGAAATCCAAGCGAAAAACCTCTGTACCCTGGTTTCCTCCCAAAATCTGTCTTTCTGTGTTTCTTTAATCAACTTAAAAATCTGAGTGACATACCTAACTCTTTCTTCTTCCTCGCATTCTACATCTAATCAATTACCAAGTCATTTTGAGTCAAACTACTAAAAAAGTCTGTACTACCGTCTTTCCCCGAAAATAAGACCTACACGGACAATCAGCTCTAATGTATCTTTTGGAGCAAAAATTAATATGAGACCCGGTCTTATTTTACTACAATATAAGACTGGGTCTTATATAATATATTATAACATTGGGTCTTATTTTACTATAATATAAGACTGGGTCTTATATAACGTAAAACTTATAAGTGCTAAATTTGAAGAATATCTTGCAACACAAAACCATAAGCCTAAGCTTCTCAGAATTTCTTGGTCAAATGTACTAAAATAATATTTACAGATTGGAAAATCCCAAGGCACATTCCTCATGAAAGTCAACAGTTTTGACATTAATAATATAAAACTTATATTATATATAAGACCCGGTCTTATATTAATTTTTGCTCCAAAAGATGCATTTGAGCTGATTGTCCAGCTAGGTCTTATTTTCGGGGAAACACAGCATAGTCATTCCCATCTCTCTCTCTATTGCTACCCTCCTAGTTCAGGTCATTATCATCAATCCCTTCAATTACCTCAATAGTCTCTTAATGAGTCTTCCTGTCTGGACACCTCTGATTCATATTCCTCATTACCCTCAGAAAGATCTTCCTGAACTCTTTAACAAGGCTTACAAAGTAGTTCATGATCAGATTCTTGCTAACGATTCAACCTTCCGTCTCCCCACTCCCTCTGACCCCTGGTTCCTCCTTCTCCTCCATCATTGTCCCACTCTTTATATTCTAAGCATTCCAAATTTCTTTCAGCTCCTGGAATAGGTCATATACTTTCTGATCTAGGGCTCTCTTCCTAAGCTAAAGTGCTAAATCATTTGCCTAAAACATTCTGCCCCATCTACCCATTCCCAATCCCACTGCAAATTCTATTTGCCTGAACTTCTGCTCATCCTTAAAAATATGATTAGTCGCTATCCCCTTCAGGAAGTATTCCTTAACTCTTTCAAGAATCTGTTGTTTTCTGTCATATGCTCCTACAGCATCGTATTTAATGTATTACTGTACTTAGCGCTCGATATGCTATTTACTTTAAAAGTTGTTTCTCAGTAGATTATGTCAAAAGGCAGATACAATGCCTCTTTGATTTTTATATTCAAAGTTAATAACAAAATATTTAGTCCATAAGAGTTACCTGATAACCATATATTGCATGCATGGATGGATGGATGGATGGATGGGTGGAGATAGATAGATAGATAGATAGATAGATAGATAGATAGATAGATAGATAGATAGATAGCCAGCCAGCCAGCCAGCCAGCCATATACAGATAAATCCGTAAATAGGCTCATTTCCATTAGCTTTCCTAATTAATTAATTCTACAAATATTTGTCTGAAAATCAATGAGAGTCTAGGACAGTGCTTCTCAAACTTTTCCAAGACATCATACTTTTGGCAAAAGAGTATGAATTAGTACCCCAGAAAATATAGTAAGTTTGTTGGGGGAGGGTATCTGAAAACTGTATGTGCACTTTTAGTTCCAACCCATGATAAGTTTGAATAGATTTTAATACAAAAGTGTTTCTCTTACCCCAAACATCATCAAAGTCTTTAAGTAGAATTTATATTCCACAAGATGGTGCCATGTTTATCTTACACTTTTGGCTATTTGCTGGTATACTGCTAGATACCTCAATAGGTATGAGTTTGAGTTTGAGTTTGAGATACTATTTACCCACAGGATGCTATCAAATAATAGCAAATGTTCTGTGATTTCAAACAACAATTTCAATAGAATGCCGTTGTGCTTGTGCCAATGTGCCATTGTGCTTCTTCGGCAGTTAAGTCTATGCTTGATAAAGCAACCAGAGGGTCACCTGATTAACTGGGCATAAATGGAGTACTCTGACTATTAGGAAAGGCCAGCTGACACACAGTGCACAGCACGCTGGTGTCTGCCCACTTACCTTGATTGGGCCAGCCACTGTGCGATATATTTAGGCCTGTATTTGCTGTACTAGGTCAATGTCGAGGCTCAAAGCTTAAAAAGCAATTGAGGAGAGGAATGAATTTACTTGAAATGTGAGTCTGCATGTGTCCTAGAAAGCAATTCCCAGGACTCTTTATGGAAGGAAGCACTGCCTATAAGGTCCCACAGCACAGTTACCACAAAGCAAGCACTCCATCCACTCCCAACATGGTTGACCATTTGTAGTGACTCATCTTTGTTACGTATTCATGGAGACAGGCAAAGCAACAGTGTCGACTCTATACTTAAATGGTCTTGTCTCTGTGACTCTAACTTTCAGCTCGTTTGGCAACCTGAAGCCCCTGCAGTAGATTGAAACATCAGTTTTTATTCTTCCTCCACCCACCTCCTTTTCCCTCCCTCCTTCATCCTCAAATTCCCATGAAAAACTCTTATAATTAATATTGTCTAAGGATGAAGTCAAATATTAAGCCATTTGGCTAGAGAAATACATTATTAAAGGAAGTATTAGGTTGGTGCAGGAGTAATTGTGGTTTAAAAGGTTAAAAATAATCGCAAAAACTGCAATTATTTTTGCACCACCCTAATATTTAAAAATCATGCCATAAATACCGTTACAGTTTCAATATTTTTAATCATCAGTGAAGTTTTTAAAAGTGTTCGGAAGAAAATAATGAAAAGGAAAAGGCACAACACCATATATTTTAAGTCAAGTTTCCATCTT
Organism: Rhinolophus ferrumequinum; assembly: GCF_004115265.2. Lineage (NCBI taxonomy): Eukaryota > Metazoa > Chordata > Mammalia > Chiroptera > Rhinolophidae > Rhinolophus > Rhinolophus ferrumequinum. Next base: position 76,943,215 of record NC_046286.1, on the reverse strand, counting down.
TTTAAAATAACTTCCTTGTTTTTTGGATTCAAGGATTATATGATGGTACTGGCAGAGGAAAAATTCCACAGAACGTTAAATTCCGTTATCATCAGTGTCCTTCTCTGTGTGTGGCCATGCCGTTGAGCCAAAGCCAGAGTTAGGAGTATTGCACAGTAAAAGAATCATGAATTTTGTTCTCAAATGAGCTCAACTGTTCTAAGCTCATTAGCACCTGAGCCAAGCTATTAAGAGATCTGGAGCATCTTACGATGGCTTTGATCTAGAATTGTCCCACATGAAAATGACTTCAGCTATTAGGGCAGCAATTGTTGAACTGACCAGTCTTAGAAACTTTTTTTTTTTATCCATTGCAATATAGTAACTTTCTAGTAACTGCTTTTAAATTATTAAGGAAGTTGATTAATTTGTAACTTGTTATTTTCCTATGTATTTTCAACTCTGGTGCTCAATCGAAATTTTGCACTTCAAAAATAAAAGGATATTAAAACTAAACTGAAATACCAGTATCAGAATTAAAATGATGCCTATAGTTTTCATAAAACATTGGGAAACTGTTACAAGAGACAGAGATGATTTGAAATTAGAGCTGTTCTCGAGGCATTACGAAAATCATTTCTTTATTAAGATATTTTCATACGTAATGAATTTTATAGATGCTCCAACATACCAATATACCATTCTTTCCAATATCACTTTTTTTTTCTAATTTAGCGTAATTCCTTTTCAATGACGAGGTGCGGGGGGGTTCCCTCGGGCACAATAAGACCTAAGAGTGTCTTTAAGAAGACACTCACTCTTAGGTCGTGCAAACGCAAGTGTGACCAAGGCATCTCACTCACCTCACCCTGGTCCCAACCCTGTCAATAGTCCCCATGAAAACAATCAACAAATACTCATACTCCCAAATACTCTGTATTGAAAGCATGAAAGTTTTATTCATGTGAACTGAAGTAATAAATAGTATTCATTTAACATTTACTGTGCACCAAGCATGGTTCTGAATGTTCCCCGTGGATTACTTACAACAAGTATGAGGCAGACATGATTATTCACGTACTACAGATGGAATTTGAGGTTCAACATGATTCTGTAACTCATACAAAGCCATTTATACAGCAAGGGGCAAAGCCAGGATTTAAGTTCAGGTTTGTCTGACTCAAAATCTAGTGTCCTAAATAAACAGTTGCACTTGTAAGGAAAGAAAGAATATGGATCTTTTGCAAAGTAAGTTTGGTTAAAACAGTATCATTGCTTCAAAACACATAAAGGAGCAATACCTAATGGTTAATAGGGTATTACCAATTAGAAGTGTTAACAACTCTGCATTAAGGAATACTGCCCAACAAGGTGGTCTCCTCTCTCACACCTAACATTCAAGGCTCCCAACATTTATTTTCCCAGTGTAGAAAATTCTGTTGGTCCCACGCCCAGAACCCTTTACCAGGCCTGAGCACCCACGCATCTCTCAGCTGCAGCAAAGGTTGACAGATAGTGGCTTGTAGCTGCACCATTCCAGAAATCTGACCCTATGTGGGTGAGAGCCACCAGGGCCTGGGATACCCATCAGATTACATCACTTGTATACCCCCACATCTCTGGCTTGCTCCAGTCATTGATGATATGAGTTATAAACCCTGGCGTCCATTCCTTAAGGAGGAAACGCCTCTGTCGTGCAATCCTCTTTTCAGACCACACCATGTGTCAGGGGGAGGCTCCAATTCTCCTGAAATACTGTATTTGTCGTTTTCTCCCCCTTCCCTTTCCTGCTTCCCTCACTCGCACAGTTTTCTCCTGAGAACACTCCCTCAGTAAATTACATACACTAAAACTTCTGCTATAGGCTCTGCTTCTGGAAACTCTGCCTGGAAAGTCTGCCTGTCTTCTCTCTAATCTCTCTCTTATTTAATCCCAACACATCCTCCAAGTCCCAACACAAGTGCCACCTCTTCTAGAATGCTCTGTTTTCTCACCTGGCAATGGCTCTCATTCTCCTCTATATTCTCACATCACCTACTCGCCTAAGGTCACTATATCAGTTTTTAATTATTAATTTTTTTTCTGTGAAAACATTCATTTTTTTATTTCTACCCATAATAAAATCAAACACATTTCTGAGGGCAGGTACCTTACTTCATTTCTACCTAGGACAAAAAAAAAAAAAAAAATATATATATATATATATATATATATATATATATATATATATATATATATATATATATATAAATACTTTCCTACAAAAATAATGTGTTGAATTTTAAGTTATCAAGTTAGGTATCACATTAAATTATAAATATAGGTAACAAAATGCTTCTTCTACTATGTGAGAAAATAATTATTTTTTCCCTTCAGTCTTCACTGTGTCTTTTCAGCAATGGGCACAAAAGGCCAAGGGGGACTGGCTTTTCCTGATGGTGAAAGCCATGAGCAATCAAACCCTCTCAACTGAAAGACTGGTACAGAGCAGGAAAAAAAGGCTACCACATGCCAAGAGCAGAAAGGAGCAGTCGCACTCCTTTTATCACCTTCCCACATGGCCACTGGTAAAACCAGCTCTACCGTGAATGAATCCTGCTTCAAGAGACATGCAAAAGAAGACTAGCGCCTAACTAGAGACACATTTAGCTATCAATGTTCATGGTTAAAGACTACAGTCATTCTAAATTGGAACTTAATTCATTTTACCAAAAGACAGTTAATATAGACAAACCAACGGGGAATGATCAACTTAGTGATGATGATTCTATCACTAATCATAAAAAACACATTTTAAGAGAAAGCATTCTAACAAGTTAAGACAAATTATCAGAATAAGATAGAATACTGTTTCCAACAACTTAATTTTCTGTTGTGTAATGCCAGTTTACTTGCTCCCACTCAGGAATAAATTTTAAAGAAATTTGTTTAAACAATTTAAAATATGTATATATTATTTATTCTTAATTAAATTTGTTTATATCTGTTGAACCTTCGAACCTTATCTAATTTCAGTTGCAAAGCCCCAGATAAGTCATATTCTTAACTGTACCCACAGGGGGTTGATAAAATCAAATGCATCTGAAAAAAACTTGCAGACTCTTAGTAGGTCATGTAATATAGAACAATTAAAAGTGATAGAATATTTGAAGGGTTTTCACACTTTAATTTCCACTTTTATGCTGTGAATTCAGATTCCCCCCGTTTTAGTCAAGTAGAAATTTTTAAAAATAACTTATGGTAAAATAACGCTCACCATAAGTTTTCATTCTTTTAAGAACCGATTATTAAATAAAACAAAACAAAAAGACTTGTGGCTAAAATATGACACAGAGTTTAGTAGATTATTTCAATTTTCTTAAGAATTAAACCTGGTAACTCACAATTATAATAATGTTAGTGATTTTCAGTTTAGAGCATATATTTTATAGAAAATTACATATTTCCTCCTAAAAGCCAGATTCTTGATTTCACTCATTTTATTTAATCCTGAAATAAAAATTATTTCCACTTATTTCTACCCAGATTCTGTTTTCTAATATAGATGTTCATTATCTCTTTTTAGACCTCAAAACAATTGCAACACCAGCTGTAATTGTATTTGGTGTTTCTCTTTAACCAGCATTAGACCTGAGCTCACCTGCGTGGCGATACCACAGTTATTCCTTAAGTATATGACGTCTTTTAGTTGTAGAGCGCTTTTAATTTTCTTTGTTAATATAAATAGTAACATTGTTATTATGGCTCTGTACACATAATATTGATTGGCTTTAAAATGACAGGAAATATTAGACCAAATTTTTAAAATTACACAGGACGTTATAACATAGTAAGAAATACATACATATATATGTATATGTTCTCACAGAACTGCGAATTCATGTGACTGGCCATTAGAAATTGAAATGTCAGTGATAATTTAAAACTTCTCATAAATTACATAAATGTCATTATTATAAAGTGCTATGGTCATCCTAGGAGACCAAAGAAGTTAATTTTTTTTTCCTCTGTCATCTTCCCTAGAGATACATTTACTCAATTGAACTGGCCAAGGTGTCAGCCAGAACTAATACTGTAATTGGTCCCAAATTTTACCTCCTCAGGAATCTTGGCCCCTAACGAATAAAAGCAACTGAGAAAGATACCCTAGTGGTCTCCTTCAAAGTTTGGGATTATAAAAACTGAGTTTGGCAAAGTCTCCAGCAGAGTCTTTAAAAGGATTGTCTGCTTCCAACTCTGGTCTCCCTACAATCTGTTTTCCAAATAGCAGGCAGAGTAACAGTATTAATCAAGTATTAGTTTCAAAATCATCTGATGGTTTCTCATGAATGAAATTCAAACAAAGCCTTACAGTTTGCAAGATCCTACATGATATGGCTCTGCATGTCTTCTCATTTTGCCTCACACCACGTGTACCTTGGCTCACGGTATTATAGCCTCCATGGCTTTGTTTCAGACCTAAGAAGTTCATTCCCACACGACACATTCATTGGCATCTTAGGAGCTCTGCATTTCTCTGCCCGTCTGGAACCATCTTCATCTCAGATCTCATAGCTAGAAAGTCCTTTAATTGATCTTCAACTAACACACTGCTTCTTTTAGCAAGGCCTTTCCTGAACACCCAGTCATATAGACTCCCGCCCCACAAACTTTTGCAACACCTGTTTTTCTGTCTTCTCATTCCTTATCACCATATAAAATTATTTGTCGATCTATTTGTATCCTTGTTCATTGCTTTTCCCTCTGGTCCCCATCCCTTCTAAAAAGAAAATATCACAAGAATAGAGATTTGTCTACTTTTGTTTTTCTACTGCTTAGAACAGTTGATGGCACATAACAGGAACTCAAAAATATTTCTTGAATGAAGGAATGAGTATGAGTTAGGCTCCACTATGTTTATGAAGCCATATTCCCCTAGACAATCACATCCAGCCTGTCAGTGTTGCTACTACTTCACTTCGTTGTAAAGATCTCCCAGAACAGCCAGCACCGCAGCTGCTCACCAGACAGCCCTTCTTAAACAGTTGTCTCATATCGATTTCCTTTTGTTGAATTAAACAAACCAATTTACATCTGGAGAAAGAAAAGAGAATGAATGATTTGTTTAATGTAAATCCTAAAGGAGCGAAATTGGCCCTCGCGGTTTGGGCTGGAGGCAAGTAATGCAGGCACAACGTCTGAGGTCTTATCCTGGAGCAGCGATCGACCTGGGGCTGGTCATCTTATGCTCTTTAGAGGTAGAATAAATTAGAAATAACCTGAGAGGCAAAGCTCAGACTCAAATTTTCATCATCTGTGCTTCCCTAGCGAGAGAAAGGGTCCTCTTTTCGGAGTCCATGCAAACCGGCTCCTGATTGGCAGTGATTCCCCTACACTCCTGAGCAGGTTTAGTTTTGAAGTCTGGCAAGTATCTTCAAGTATTAGTCGGTACAGGTTCTGGCGGCCTCCTGACTCAGTACTATATCACACAGGAATCACAGGTAGTAGGAAGAGTGGTGAGGAGTATATCTCGGAGCCTGACATACAGCAAGTGGGTGCCAACGCAAAGCCATGAGGACAAGCTAACAGAGCCCCCATACAGTGTTTCCCCGAAAGACCTAGTCAGACAATCAGCTCTAATGCGTCTTTTGGAGCAAAAATTAATATAAGACCCAGTCTTATTTTACCATAAGACCGGGTATAATATAATATAATGCCGGGTCTTATATTAACTTTTTGCTCCAAAAGATGCACTAGAGCTGATTGTCTAGCCAGGTCTTATTTTTGGGGAAACAGGGTAGATACATTACTCCATGAATATTCAGTGAAATAATCAATATTGCGTTCTTTTTTCTTTTTTGGTACTTTTTTTTTTAAAAAAAAGCATTTGTTTTATTTTCCTTTTAAAATTGATTTCATTAATATTTCTCTTTTTATCAGTGTTTGATTTTGTATTTGAGGAATAGTAGAGTGTGAATCTCTGTGTTCATTAGCTGTCAGTTCCATAAACCCCATCAGACATAAGTGGTAACAAAATGATAGTACTTTCTGTCTCAGTGCAGGGTCCAGGCCTGAAAGCTTTGTAGCAGCAAGAATGACTTGAGGCTGTTGTCAACTGGGCACATCCCTCTCTGTATTCACAACGATCTCAGGTAAATTTTTCTAATAATCTCCATCAGGTTTCTGAGTGCATTTTCCCATGTACACTTGAGTTAGTCATTGAAATTTGGACCTTCACTACTTGTGCAATGAGGAAGAATTTTGCCCTTGAATATGTGTTACATGCAATATGCCTACAATTAAATTTAATCAACTCTAGATTCAAAACAAAGGGACAGTTTTCCTCTATGTAGTACTTTCATTATCACAAGTACTTTATTTGCTGAGCTGATCTTTGCTCTTTTTAAGGAATACAGAATTAACCACTGGATAAAGAAAAACTCATTTCTCAGCACATTGATCTACTTTGTTCTTAATTTCTCTCATTTTAAAATGGGAATGAATACTTTTTATGAGTATTTAGAATTGAGACAATTAAAACATTAATCAAAATAATAAGGGTTTTTCAATCTATTCTGCTAATGTTGCCTTTACATACAATGCCTTGCTCAAAAAGAGCTGGAACATTCTCTGATGGCTTGCCCAGGAAAATCCCTTGAGTTCAAATTATTTTTCTTTTGTTTCCAGACTTTGTCTTTATGTACTGTTTCAGTTTAATTATGCTTTTTTTTTTCAGTTGAACAGCCTGTGTGTTAACAAGAACAACAGAAGAGACTTCAAGAAGTTGTCCAAAGAAGGTAAAAATTACAGAGAAAACTTTTATTTCCTAAATTATTTAACTCAGATATTCAACTTGCTCTTAAGCAAGTGTTAACCTCTGAACTTTAACAGACGATAAAAGCAGTTACACTTTAAAATCTATAACCAATTTCATAGACTATTGCTTAGCAAAAAAAGCAAATCAAAGCATTTGTATTTCAGATACCCGGGTAAATCCAATGTGAAGTCCTATTAATTGAAAAGGTCTTTTTTTCCCCTTAATCTAGTTCTGACCTACTATTTAAACATCAAAAATATTTCAGTGTTCCTTATTGACAAATAATATCCTAAGAAGGTTTTTAGCGTAGTCAGATTGCTCTAATAATTGAAGAAAAAAAAAAAACCTGCTTTACATGCTAATCTTCAAAAGAGCTAGCTATATTTCAACAGAAAAGAGGAACTATGGGACTAGAAGTATAGGCCTTTGTAAATTATTTTAATTTGTTGCCTCTACACTTAAAAAAAAAGAGAAAAGTAGAATAAAAGATAACTCCAGGTAGGTTTGAATATTGCTTTCTGAAGGAGGAATAATATTTGGAGACAATTCAAAGACTCATTTTTAAACATTATGAAATACATGTAATTCATCAGAAGATACTTTTTTTTTTAATTTATTGGGGTGACAATTGTTAGTAAAATTACATAGATTTCAGGTGTACAATTCTGCATTACATCATCTAAATCCCATTGTGTGCTCACCACCCGGAGTCAGTCCTCCTTCCATCACCATATATTTGATCCCCCTTACCCTCATCTCCCACCCCCCACCCAGAAGATACTTTTAAACTGCTTAAATACAATTTTTAAATAATAATGGCATTGATATGGTTTGTTTACAAACACCTGCACTCAAAAACCTATACACTTCAAATGATTTCTCATTTTCTTTTGAGATCTTAGAGCCTCTGAGCTGAAAAAAAAATAAAATGAATATTCGCATAAACAAAACACAAGATGACGGTAAAGTAAAAGTGACATCCCAATTTTCTTTCACAGAGTTACCTATTTGAGATAATTAAATAAATAGAATAGTTCAGTTGATGACCATGTTATCAACTCTAATTCATATCTTCAGGCCAATTTTCTCCTAACTATAATATAAGAGAGCTTGTGTTTTCCAAAAATGCAAATTAATATTTAAAGAGTTTTATCAAACTTGCACAAGAGAAAAATAAAATGATACGGGCACAGCCATCATTGCACCCAAATATCAAACAGTACAAAATATTTCACTTAGAACAGAGATTACTGCCCTGCTTTATTTGGTTTTCTAATATATGGTCAGCTCAGTACTTCTAGAAAATATAAACTCTCCCTTCCAATTGTTATTTACATATATATATATATAGATATATACTTTCAAGGATTTATTCATCTTACTCCTGTGCTACAGCCTGTAGCCTGTGCTACAGTTGAACTCCATTTTATGATCCTTTCCTATAAATTGTTCATGAGGGGACTCCTCTTATAGACTCTTGAAACAAGAATGTATCCTGTACATTTATGTTACAGGTTTACTATGATAGATTGTTCTCGCCACAGAACTAGCAACTACCAAGAAAGTTTTTAAAATCTGTTAATAAAAAAACAGTCCTCGCACTAAAGTAGATGCATTTACTGAGCAACCCACACCTACCTGACAAATTCAATTTCCCAAATAGAGTCAGAAACGTCCAGCTATATGAGAAATGTGTGTGTATAGTAAGAGCAAACATGTTTTATTTTTATTTTTCTTTTAAAGTTAAAAGAAGATGACTTTGATGAAGTAGCATGCTTTTTTGGATTTCAGGTGATACATCTGTAAAAGATTTAAGGTTGTATTTGTAAACATAATTGGAAGAAGCATATGATTTAGTCTATAATGTGTTGTTTGAATGCCAAGTTCATCTACTTAGATTCAAACCTTTTCTTTAATATTTTCTGCAGTGTACTGACATAGAGATTCAAGCACTGTAAACATTCTGTCCATGATGACTGAAATTGGAGCCAAACAGGATGACAGCTGAGCACTCTGGAGTTCCCTGTCCTATAAAATTATGCTAACATTCACTACGGGAGAGGCGAATTACATTTGACATCATATTCCCAGGCGCTGTGTAATGAACCTTCAAACTTCAATTAGAACATTTCAGAAAGAAAAACAAACACAATTTCACTAAAATGCTGCCTTCGAAAGAAAAACAAATCAGTTGGAAAATACAACAAGTTCAACATCAGTGGCCACTCATCAAGCATTCCTTTCCCATATCAGGTATCACATAAAATGCAGATTCTTTTTAGTAATAATAGACATCACGCCTATTTTAAAAACACAGGACATTCAACTCACTTCACACCCTCTGAATTAACAATTCTACACTCTAGTCTTTAATAATTTTTTTCTTTCCAGACACTTACTTCCAAAGACAAAGTCTATTTTTTTAAGTGCATTGAATGGTACTGTTTATGAAAGGTGATGATCAGCATATTCAAAGCTCCAAAGGAAAAAACACAACCTTCTGGAATGCCACACATGGAGTATATAAGCATCTTCAGGTTGGCTTAAATTAACCTAGAAGAATGGGAATTGTATATCCCCCGAGTGGGTTTCATTCTTGGTGAACTATCGTAAGTCAGACTATTCAGATGATGAATTTCCCAGTGCTTCACACAGATAGCATTTCAAAAAATGTTTTGTCAGTAAAATGCAATAGCTTGCCTGTGTTTAACCTCTCCCCTTGCCAGTGTTTATTAGGAATTTACAGAATTTTTGGCCATGGCAAAAGCATATGTGAATGCGCCAAAATGGTGAGTCTAGTTAGCTTGTAAGCTGGGATAAACGCTGCCTTTGCTGATGATTTAAGCAGACAAGTGGAGTGCTTGGTAGCTCTGAAGTTTTGTTGAGGTTCTTTTGATGAAAGCTTTTCTTTGAAGTAACATTTTGATTTAACACTTGACAACAGTAAACAAAGCACTCACTGGAAAATACTTAGTGAATTTTACATAACATAGGGTCTAAACATGGCCAAATGTGAACGATCTCAGTCATGTGAGACACTGTTTTAATAATATTCCCATGATTGGGAGTGATAACTGTCTACTAGATAAGAAATAAGATCATTAACAAAATAGTCCATAATACCACAGCATTTTCTATGTAACTTTTTACAGTAGTGATATGGTATTATTTATTTGTACGGTTGTCAACAATGTGCACCATCATTTTTTACCCATGTGAGTCAGTATGTTAGTCAGCTGAGAGCAAGAGTCATGCCTTCAGGTAGTATCAAGAAGGGAAAAAGGCAAAAACACAGGAAGAGAGGCAGAACAGGAAGAAGGGGGCTTTAAAGATTATGTCCTCCTACAGTGAACTGCGATCACACATCAGATCACCACCGGTTAGTGATAGAACTGTAGCAGAATAAAGCCATTTCTCAGGTCAGTATTCTTCCTCCAACACAACCATGGATTTTCTTTTTTGAGAGATAACAATCACACTAACAATAATTAGCTTAATCCCTCTTCGTTCGTTTGTTTTATTCAGAAGGAGAGAAAATGTGGGTATTTGGTTTTTTGCCCTTTCATTAATAAGACATGTAGATGACAAACCTTTTCTTTGGCATTTTAGAAGATTGTGTTTTCAAATAAAGGGAAGTAAGAGCTATCGAACTTGAAATCATTTTTAATTGATTATACCTCTGACATCAGCTAAGTAAATAAACACATAAAAACCTTTAAAGTTAATTCTGAGTATGACTTGGATTTAGAAACAGAGACCTCTTTAGGACCCAACCTACTGAGTAGTGTGATTGTGATGGGTCTAATCCTTAGCCCTTATTCCATTCCCAATAGAAATGCTAAGCAGACAAAAGAATAGACAATACCTATCTGTGAAAATAGTCTACAAAGAAGGTATTTGGGAGTGTCCCAATTAAAGGACAGCTTAATCATACTCTGAGTTAACACGATTTCCTGACACCTACAGAGGTAACAATTATAGTGTCTTGGATAAATGTGATTGGATAGCTAAATTTCCCTAGATATTTTACATGTACCATGAACGATAGAAAACAAAATAGACAAGTGGAAAGAAACTCAGAAATGACAAAGACAAAAACATTTAAAATTTTTCAATACAGAGAACTAGGAAAATTGGTGGTATGCATGAAACAAGCTCAAGATGACATATTAATTTTTAAAAATAAAAGCATGATACCAAATTGTAGGATAAAGGTGAGAAAGTCCTCCGCGGAAAAAAAATAGAATAAAAAGAAAAGGTAATCAAAATATCAAAGAAAAGATAAAAATTTAGAGGTTCAATCCAATACCCAAGTAAGGAGAGTCCCACAGATAGATAATACATTGTTAAATAATTTTATTATTTAGTATTTCCTTGAAAAGAGTGGCTCTTACTCTTAGTACCTTCCTTGTTTATACCTGTGTCTTATGGGTTTATCTAGTTTATAAATCATAATCTTCTCCTGACACAATGAAGAATGCCCATTAATACTGAATTTTAATTCATGTGGAGAATACTCAGAATGATAAAATTAAGCTGGAACACGCACAGACTTGTCTTATGCAATCTTGTGTTTGATGGTAGAATATTTCTCTGCTTTAAACCAACAGATTATTTTGAAAGCTCTTAAATAAATTCTCTTTAGTGATTTTGTAATTTTTTTTCATTCAAATGTGTTGTATCTGGCTATGCACTTGAGGACAACAGAGCTTTACTGTAGTATAGATTCATCGCATATGACAGGTCCGCACTGAGAGTAAAACTTAAATCAAGCAATCAGTAATGTAAAATGACAATCCCTGCTTCATAAAAACAATGGCTATGTGTTTCAGAAAAATATTAAATAAAATCAAATATGATGAGTGTTAGCATTCTTCTGCTGATGCAGATATTCCTTTAAAAGAGCTATTAAAGCCAGAATCTTCTTCCACTAAGACACAAAGAATTTCTAGAGCTTGCAATTTTTCCTGAAACAATATAGTACAAAAAGCAAATCCTAATTTAAATATTCATGTCTTCGCTTTATTTAATGGTATGCTAGTATGATTATCGATAGTATAATTTAATGCTCTGTGATGTATAAGTACCGCGCGCTAACCGATTGAGCCACTGGAGCTCCAAATGCTCTGTGATGTTTCGTCCGGGTTTATAACAGCTAAAGAGCCATCTTCAAGAGTAACATTATAAGGCATCACTATGACACATCTTTTTCTTTGAAAAATGTGTTCTGCTACTAATGATGACAACACAGTGACACTCAAAATAAACATCTTCTTCCATATGCATGCTACATTTTCTTAAATTAGAAAATAACTCACAGTCAAGGACTTCAACATCAGGACTCAAGTCTACCTTCCCACATTCTCCACCTAATACCCCTGTACAATTGAAGCAGAGGAGATGAAACCCAAAATTTTGCACAACAATAACAAAAAAACCTGCAAGATGTAATTTGGTCCCTGACTTTTTTGAAGATCAAAAAAAATCAAGTGGAATTCAACATGTAAAGGATATTTCCAATACAACATGCCTAGAATAATGCAAATGTACTTTGCAGGTTTGTCATTTTGACTAGAAACACCGGAGAAACAAGCTTCTTTTAAAATTGCCCTCAGAAAAAGGGGAAAAAAAATCCATCTCCTTTAAACAGCACATCCAAAATTGTGCTTTTAACATTGTGGAAAAGGAAAAAAAAAAAGAAACATTCAACAAAATTATCATAGAGCCTCGATAAGGTAATATTAGACTCTTTTTCTCTCTTTTCCTTGACTCTCATACACACACACCACACATGCATACACATACACTGACACACATACACACATCCATATGCATACACATTCATATATACAAACATACTACATACACGAGTCTCTTGTGTTTTTTTTTTTAAGGGTTTAGAATCCAGGAGGCATTAAATAATAAAGAGTATTCTAGCAGTATTTTGCACAAACTATGTTTTTCTTCCTTAAAGATTAGGTCTACTAATCAAACCCATTTTGTGTAAATGCTAGTTTCTTTGCAATAAGAAAATATTACAGGGCCTCTTTTTTTATTGCTTTTACTTAAAAATGTGCAAAGTAGTTTTTTCACACCAAATTAAAGAAACAAACCAGGAAGCACTTTCAATGTAAAATATTTCTAGTAGAGGCAGCGTGATTGTTTGGAAGGAACATGGATTCCAATCCCAGCTGTCATTTACTACCCGTGGAATACATACTAGGCAATTCCACCTATCTGATACTCAGGGAAATGTGACCTAAACTGGCCAAGGTACCTTGGCCCCTGTGAACACATGGTTAGACACATGACCCATTCAGGGCCATCAGAGACTAATGATGACCTTGGAAGAAGGAAATCTTTCTCCCCCTGAGATTTAAAGTGCTGAGAACCATCTAACCCTGTAATTACTGATGGACCTCTTAGGCACCTTGTGGAGAGAGCCTGATTGAAATTAAAAACAACAAAGAGGAAAGCTCAGAGTCCTGATTAAGTGATTGCAGTCCCTGGTCAACAAATGACTAGATCAGGTCTCCTTTGCACTTTCTGGACAAATTAACAGAGAAGTCAGTGGAGGTTAAATCTGTATTTCTACCAACTTCAACTGAAGACTAACATAAGAAAAACTACTATCTTAAATAATTCTAGGAATAAAACATCTAGGACAGTACATAGACGGTATCAGAGAGGGTTAATAATTATTGCTGTTAATATAAAAGGGTGATCCTTTTTTTTTAAAAGGGGTGTGCCCAGATTTTGCATTGTAAAACTCAACATCTATAAACATCTCCCAAACATAGATGCAATTGCCTTGTGGATTTCAAGTTTTAATTTTGTTAAATTCAACAACACTTATTTGTTAACGTGCCTATTTTTCTCAATAAACTGAGATCCTCAAGGGTCGAAATAATATCTCAACAATATTTAGATTCTGCGCATCTAACACAGAACCTTATATATGGTAGATGCTCAAATACTATTTGTTGCTGACAATGTATGAAATGAATTTCTACTCTTGTTGGCTAACATTCAGCTTACCATAAATACTAGCCCACTGAAGTAAAATTTCAAGAACTGTTAAACTATAATGCACTATGGGAAACACATTTTTTTTTCCAAATATTTAAAAAAATATTCTATTCCAGTTCAGAAAATGAAATTGTTAGGATTTGAAGTGGGTTTTAAATAGTTTTGAGGTTTGAGGTTGTTTATGAAATACAGAAATTTTAAGAATTTAAAAAGGGATGAAAATATTTTTAAATGGAAAAGTCAAAATGGATAAATAGCATTTCTAGGGCATGCTGAGTTAAATTCAATATCAACAACTTTGGAGAAATAAGTTTTTCCCTCTTCATAGAACTAACTTTGATGCCACTTGATTGAGAACACCGGTAGAATTGATCCTACAATCATTGCCTTAGGGTTTGTATCACTCCCTGGAATCACAGTAGATTACTTTTTAACTCAGACTCCAAGCTATATACTTTAGAGAATTTGCTGGATATGCCAGTAACTTCATTTAAAATGACGCCTTTATTATGCATTATAAATGAATACTTTTAATTTTGGACATATCATGCTGGAAGGTGATTTCTTTTAAAGGATTTCCCCCATACTATTTAGCCAGAATTTGTATTAGGAAATGGTGTCATATCTCCTTTTAATAACAGCTACAATTCACTGAGGATTTATCTGTGCCAGGCACTCTGCTCATCATTTATCCGTTATCACATCTAATCCTCTTGACAATCTTACAAGGAAAGAGTCCCTATTTTATAGATTTAAAAAATAGAGAGAGTTAAAAGGCACTTGCACAAGGTCAAACAGCTAGTAGATGGGAAAACTACAGTTCAAATTCACACCTGACTGATTTGATGCTTTTTACTGGCTCCGTGATAATAACCATCAGTGAAACGTCCCATAGACAAAAAAATACCGCCACATTATTGTTGAAACAGTTTGCTGAATTTCAAATATTAAGCTACTAGATCCCTCCTCCCTTTCTCTATCATAGTACCAAAAATCTGATAAAATTTCAATAGTTGAGGTATCTGTTATTTTTATATGCCCTTTGTGTTGTACCATTTGAGTGTTTCAGGTGAGCTAAATTGTAATATGGAATATTTAGTCAGTGCTTATTTGGTACCAGGACTCTGCTAAGCACCTTATATGCATATATCTACATATATGTAGATATGGTAATATAATGGTAAATGTACATATAATCCTCACAATACTCCTATGACATAGTTACTGCTATCAACCCCAATTTACATAACAAGGCACAGAGAGGTTACCTAACTTGCCTGAGGTCTCACAATTACTGAGAGATGGGGATTCAACTCCAGACAACTGGCTGCGTTTTCACATATCACTGAGTGCCCATAGGGCAATACCTGGAATGCTACCACATGTCCATCAAAAGTTAAGTAAACAAAATGTCCATAAAACTTCTAGTACTTGTAGTACTACTAGAATGTAGATGGAGGAACATCAGGATAATCAGTTTCCACCCACAGCCTCCACTGAGGCACTGCTCTGACCAGCTCCTCACCCATCTTCCACCTTATGTTCTCCTTTCCTGGCTCCTTTGTGATGAGTGGTATAGAAATGATGATTCTTCCCAGACCATCACTGGTCTTGACTGATCAATGCCTTCCCCCTGCTGTCTTGCATATGCGTCCTGGAATGCCAATCCCAAAGATTCTCCCCTGGCTGCAATCCCTCACACCCCTTTGTGCACTCGATTCACTCGTAAAGCAAGCTGACATCATGTTATACTTTGTTTTATTTGTTTCTGCCATCTTTCTAAATGGTATGTTCCTTGAGGTCAGCAATCATTGGTACTTTTAGTGTCATACACAGTACCTCATACATTGTAAGTACTTAAACAATGTTTTTCATAATTTTTTAATTCCCTCAGTTCTCTATGTAGCATATTTTTATTTGTTTAAGATCAAAACATTTCAGAAATCATTCGAAAAAAATAATAAAGTCTCACATTTTATTTCCTCCCTTGCATTTTCGCCTCTCACTCTGCTGTTTCCTCATTCTGTCCAGATATAATGATATTTAAGCATCTCCTTTCATAACACTGTAACTTTATTCAGGCCAAGTTCTCCTTCTGTCTCTCACAATCTCTCTCCCTCTTTCCCATCATAATCAAGCTATACACAAGAATATATAAGAACGCTGTCTCGTTTTCTCACTTTAAATTCACTTGCTTTTTTAAAAAAGTTTATTTTTTATTAAAAGTATTACATACACATACTTATTATAAAGGAAAACATGATTATTTTTAAAAATCACCCACAATCTCATCAGGGATAAAACTTGTTGATGTTGTAATTAAGTTACTTCCAACTTGTTTTTTATATATTACATTCATATATATATGGAGTGAGAGTAGAATTATAAATTGGGACCATAATAAATATACAAGTTTAAAATAATGTTTTCGTTCACTCAACATTACATTGAAAGTACTTTTCAATGTCATTAGATTCCATTGTTTACTTAACTCTTACAAATGGAGACATAAAGGAGGAGCAATTAATTTTAATGAAAGAGTTGACTTGAGCTTAGTTTCACAAATGGGAACCACTGAAGGCTCAGAAAATCCAAATGAAGCATAAAGAAAAAATGTGTAAACCCAGTAGCTAAAATATTTCAGCATATTTGTTTATGTTTCTTTCCCCCACACTATAATAAAATGTTCTGTATGGGTTAGGAGTCTCATTTATCTTTGTATCCCCACACCTAGCACACTACTTAGTACAGGATAAATACCTAATCAAAGATTGGTGAACAAAGTTGATGGGCTTGCATTGGAAAAGCTATCTATGATATAAAATTTTACTTTCCAACTAGCTGTTAAACAACTTAACCAGCCATAGAAGTTGTATCCCATTAAATGATTATTTCATGTCCATGAATAATAAGGGAAATAAATCATAATTTCACTTTTCCTTTTTCCGTGGCTAAAAAGTATGTCTGTCAACCTTCTTAAATAATATAATTTTGGTATCCAATGAGACATACTTATCAAATGTCAAAAGAGAATTTTCAATAAGAAAACCTTAACCTTCAGCAATTTACAATCTGAGAATTAAAACTAGGCAATATATAAACCAAATGCTGATTTGTAGGTAAAGTGAATATATATATAAAATTCTTTGAACTTTTCAATTCTGTTATCATCCAATCCTCTTTTAAATCAATAATTATAGACTATATCAATAGAAGTTACATGCATTAGAGAGAAAAAGTTAAATGTTTGAGAAATGGATTGTTGGTTGGTGGTATTATTTTTTCAATCTTGATGTATTTGCTTTTTATTGCTATGTATCAAATTGCCACAAACTTAAGTCACTTAAAACAACATGCATTTATTATCACACAGTTTCGTGGGCCAGGAGTTGGCATAGCTTAGACTATTCTATTGTTCAGAGTCTCACGAGGCTATAATCCAGGTATAGACCCAACTGTGCTTTCTGGCTGATTATCAACCAGGGGCTTGATAACTCTCAGCTCTTCAAGACCCCCAAAGTTCTTTGCCATGTGACCCTCTCATAACATGACTATTAGGACAGCACCAGAATCTCTCTGTCCTCTAGGTGTTCTTTTAAGAGCTCATCTGATTAGATCAGGGCCACTCATAATAATCTCCCTTTGATAACCTCAAAGTAATCTAATTAGGGGTATGAATTATTTCTAAAATCTCCCCTCTACTTTGTCATAAAATGTAACCTAATCATGGGACCAATATCCCATCATATTCACAGGTCCCACTCAAACGCAAGGGGAAGTGATTATACAGGATGTGTACCACCAGGGTTGGGAACTTTGGGGGCCATCTGAGAATCTGCCAACAACATTAAATAACCTGATTCTCCCACATGTATAATTGTATACACACAAAACTCTCAGACATCCAAATCAGTCATTTAAAAGCTGACCACAATTAAAAATTACTGCTCCAAATATTTAATCTGTATGCCACTACTGAAATTTACACTCAACTTTATCTTTATTTTGTGGGAAATGAATTGGCATTTAAGATCAAGCTATTATAACTGCTTTTGATAAAATGCCTGTCCCCAGTTATTGGCACCTGGATGTTATGACCGAAAGAGAATGAGATAAGAACAGCAGCTGTTCTCCGCTCGCTGTGACATTAGCATGAGATGGATCAGATGGATTAGCAGGCAAACGTTGGTCAGTCTGATGGCAGCTATGCTGATTAAAAACTCCAGAAGTGAGAAACTTACTATAACAAATAGATCTTACTGACATAATTTTTTTCACATATTAAGGTATTCAAAATTCTAACAGAGGTTCACTAGAGGAAAAGGGCAAAATTAAATCTCCTAAAATGCATTTTTAATCAAAAATTTAGGGTAAAGGAGGCACACTTATTTTTAATTTATTTTCAATTACAGTTGATGTTCAATATTTTATATTTGTTTCAGGTGTACAGCTTAGTGGTTAGACATTTATATAATTTACAAAGTCACCCCTCCATTAGTCTAGTACCCACGTGGCACCATAGTTATTACAATATTATTGACTATATTCCTATGCTGTACTTTACATCCCCATGACTATTTCTATTTCATAACTACAAATCTGTACTTCTTAATCCCTTCACTGGCAACCATCAGTTTGTTCTCCATATCTATGACTCTGTTTCTGTTTTGTTTGTTCATTTATTTTTTTTCTTTAGATTCCACATATAAGTGAGATCATATGGTATCCATCTTTCTCTGCTTAACTTATTCAACTTGACTCTCTAGGTCCATCCATGTTGTCACAAATGGTACGATTTCATTCTTTTTATGGCCAAGTAATATTCCATTGTGCATATGTACCACCTCTTCTTTAACCCATCATCTATTGATGGGTAATTAAGTTGCTTCCATACCTTGGTTATTGCAACAATGTTGCAATGGACATAGGGGTGCATATATCGTTTCGAATTAGTGTTTTGCATTTCTTTGGATAAATACCCAGAAGTGGAATTGCTGAGTCATAAAGTAGTTCTATTTTTAATATCTTGAGGAACTTCCATACTGTTTTCCATAGTGGCTGCACCAACTCACATTCCCACCAACAGTGCACCAGGCTTTCCTTTCCTCCACATCCTCACACCAACACTTGTTTGCTGATTTATTGATCATGGCCATTTTGAGAGGTGTGAAGTGATTACCTCGTTGTGGTTTTAATCTGCATTTCTCTGATGGTTAGGAATATTGACCATCTTTTCATATGTCTATTGGCCATCTATCTGTTTCTCCTCTTTTGAAAATGTCTATTCAAGTCCACTACCTACTTTTTAATTGGATTGTTAGTTTTTCTGGTGTTGAGTTGCATGAGTTCTATATAAATTTTGGATATTAAGCCCTTATCAAATGTATCATTGGTGAACAACTTCTCCCAGTGAGTAGGCTGTCTTTTTGTATTTTTCATGGTTTCCTTTGTTGTGTAAAAACTTTTCAGTTTTATGTAGTCCCATGTTTTGGGTTTTTTTTTTTTTCCTTTTGCTCATTTCCCAAGGAGATATATCAGAAAAAAATATTACTAAGAGCAATGTCAGATTGTTTGCTGCCTATGTTTTCATCTAGGAGTTTTATGGTTTCAAGTCTTACGGTTAAGTCCTTAATCCATTTTGAGTTTATTCTTGTATGTGGTGTAAGAAGGTGGCCCAGCTTCATTTTTGTTTTTTTGCCTGTATTGTGTCCAGTTTTCCCAGTACCATTAGTGAATAGGCTGTTTTTACCCCATTGTATATTCTTCCCTCCTTTGTCTAAGATTAATTGACCATATGGGTATGGATTTATTTCTGGGCTCTCTATTCTGTCCCATTGCTCTATATGTAAGGAGGCACACTTATGCATACCCTTCTTCTTACTGATATTCTCTCAGGTATTTGAAGACAACTGGTATATCTTTTCTGACCCTGCTTTGGTATATGATAAATATTTACTGTCACCCCAGGTATTCCTCAAATGAACCTTCATTGCCCCATCTGCTCTATCCTCAAAAATTAACCTACTTTCCTATATCCTTCTAAAGTATGGCACCTGAAGTATGTTTTCCAGACTTAGCAAACAGAAGATATAACAGGGCTATTACCTTTCTTATTTTAGATCAATGGTTTGCCAACTTTGGGAAGCATGTAAGGATTTTAGTAAAAATGCAAATTTCTGGATCCAAGTCCAGAGATTCTGATTAATTCATTTGGTCTTGTATAGGCATTTTTCAACATCCTTGGTGATTTAGACAGGTGAGCCACTGACCACTGTTCCAGAAAGCATGTCTATTCAAATTGTTAAGATCACATTAGCTATTTTGTAACCCTATCACAGACCTGACACCTAATGAACTTCTTGTTCACCAAACCCTCTAACATAATATATATGAGCTCCCAGACTACCAGGTTCTGGGGAACAAATCACAAGAGCTTTGACATGTTGACATATCACTATTAAATTACATCATAACAGGTATATCACTCCAACCTTTGAAGATCTTTTGAAATCTTCATTTTGACATACACATATGTACATAACAAGCTTGCTACCAGATATATTTTATAAGTTGTCTCTGTAAATCTTTCTTAATGTCAGGGGCTTTTTCTCACAAGGTGCCTCCTACCTGAACAGCCTCTCATTTGAACTACAGTGGTACTCTCACAAGGTAGACATGTTTCTCCTTGTCTTCTTTACCTATGCCATAGAACGGCACTCTTTATTTTCTTCTATATTATTCATAAATAATAATTTATTTTTAATGTTTTTTCTCCTGTTTTTCTCTGAAAAGCTAACAAGTAGAAAAATATTTATGAAACTCTCATTTCCAGGTCATTTGGAAAAATGTATTATGTACAAGCCCATATAGAGAATCACAGTTATTTCCAAAAAGTAGAAATTGCCCAAGACATATTCTCTAGTCAAGCAGAAATAAAACTTACATGCCTAAAATGAACAGTTGATGTTTTTACAAATAAGGAAAAATGATATTAGAGTATGGATAAATATATAACAATGAGAGCCCTAGAAAGCAAATCTGAGGGAAGCTTGCAAAGATGGCACTTGTCCCCATCAGTCTACAATCCACCTACCACATTGCCCACAAGACACCAGAACAGTCCCTCAGTTCCCACACTTTGCGGTTAGCCCTTGTATAGAGCATATAAAATGCATTACATATGCTGCATTGAGGTTTGCAAAACAAGTTGTTTACTAGTAGGGACAGGACTACGACCACACATGTGTGAGACTGATAAGAGTAAAGTAAAAAACATGTTTTTGTGTGAAACTGAGCATAACAAAATAGATAAACACATTTACCAAGCAACTTCTGGTTATCATATAAGAGGTAAAAAAACTCCTGGCAAACAACTTCTGGTTATCACCTAAGAAGTAAACAAATCCAAGTAAAAGAGGATAAAAGCAGAATTCCAGAACAATGTTGTGAGTAGTCCGACTGGGCGCTCCAGCTAAGACCCTCTAAGACTCTGCGAGGTGCAAGCCATGACATTGGGACTCTCTGAAGTTCTTCCTTGCAAGACCAGCTCACAGCTCACCTCAGACCTGTCATGGGCCCACTCACCTCTCCAGGACCAGGGAC
This sequence comes from Rhinolophus ferrumequinum, assembly GCF_004115265.2. Lineage (NCBI taxonomy): Eukaryota > Metazoa > Chordata > Mammalia > Chiroptera > Rhinolophidae > Rhinolophus > Rhinolophus ferrumequinum. Next base: position 76,921,809 of record NC_046286.1, on the reverse strand, counting down.
CTTCACCACCTCAATTGACTCTGAGACTTGGTTTGTTATTAAATTCTATTCTATTCTGTATAACCTATTCTATTCTGTGCTTTCCAGAGCATTGGTCTCTGGAGGGACATTGGCTCCAAAACAAAGCTGTGTTAATCACTCTATCTGAACTTGTGTGCCAGGACTTTGTTCCCTACTCATATCACGAGTACCACACAGGGACGTAGGGCCCTGCAGAGGGGTTAATGTCCCCTTGACTTTCAGGAATAGACTGAAATGTAGTGGGATGTCTTTACAGGCTCCCACAACTGCCCTGCCACCCCAAGTGATTTCCCACTGGTAAGTACTTGGGCTTAACTGCAGACAAGGCAGTTACCCATGGAAGTGACAATTGTTCAATATGCTCCATGATACACAAATATATATATTTATATATATATTATGAGATTTTTATATTTATATATATTTCATGAGATCTGGCAATTATGTTTGCAAATTCATCCTAGAAAAAGTGCTGCATATGCCATTGCTAAATATCACTATGGTCACCTTCGAAGTACTCCCGTTGGGAAGCTATGCACTGGCGCCTAGCTTCACTAGTCCACTCTTCAAAGCAATTTGGGAACTCTTTTTCTAGAAAGGCCATCAGACCTGTCTTTGTATTACCCTTAATGTCTTGAATGTCATCAAATCGTTTCCTTTCAATATTTCCTTTATCTTCGGGTAAAGAGGAAGTCATTGGGGGCCAGATCAGGTGAGTAGGGAGGGTGTTCCAATATAGTGATTTGTTTACTGGCTAACAACTCCCTCACTGACAGTGCTATGTAAGCTGGTGCATTGTCGTGATGCAAGAGCCATGAATTGTTGGCAAAAAGTTCAGGTTGTTTTCATCTAACTTTTTCATGAAGCCTTTTCAGCAGTTTTAAATAACAAACTTGGTTAACTGTTTGTCCAGTTGGTACAAATTCATAATCAATAATCCCTCTTATATCAAAAATGGTTAGCAACATGGTTTTGACTCTTGATTTGGACTGACAGAACTTTTTTGGCTGTGGAGATTTGGTTAACTTCCACTGTGCTCTTTGATGCTTTGTTTCAGGGTTGTATAGGTACACCCGTGTTTCATTACCAGTGATAACATGGCCCAAAACATTGTCTTTCCTCTCCAAAAGGTCTTGGCAAACTTCGACTCTCCTTTGCTTTTGTTCATTGGTGAGCTCCTTCGGGACCATTTTTGCACACACCTTTCTCGTATCCAGATTTTCAGTTAAGATTTTCCTAACTGTTTCTCTATTCATGTTAACTTGGTCTGCTATGCTTCTCACAGTCAGCTGATGATTTTAATGCACAATTTGATGAAGTTTTGCAATGTTTTTGCCAGTTCTGCTCGTTACTGGCCTCCCTGATCTCTCTCCATCATGACACATTCTCTCCCCTCAGAAAAACGTTTAATCCATTTGTACACTGCCATTTTCTTCATGACATTATCCCCATTAACTTGAGCTAACACGTCCCTGATTTCACTTCCACTCTTGCCAAGTTAAGAAAAGATGAAATAGGACCATTTGTGACAATGTGGATAGATTTTGAGATTATAATGGTAATTGAAATAAGTAAGACAGAAAAAGCAGAAACCCATATGATTTCACTGATATGTGGTATATAAACCAAAAACAACAAAAGAACAAGACAAACAAATGAGAAACAAAAACTCATACACACAGACAATGGTTTAGTGGTTACCAGAGGGTAAGGGGAGTAGGGGTGGTAGATGAGGTTAAAGGGGATCAAATATATGGTGATGGAAGGAGAACTGACTCTGGGTGGTGAACACACAATGGGATTTATAGATGATGTAATACAGAATTGTACACCTGAAATCTATGTAACTTTACTAACAATTCTCACCCCAATAAACTTTAATTAAAAAAAAAAAAAGAAATCTGAATTCCCAGCATATACAACAGAAAAAAAAAAATGCTTTAATCTCCATGACCACATTGTTTTCACACACATACACATATGAACACACACACTTTTAGAATTCATTTAAGTGAGTCAATTCACCGTTCTGAACAAAAAGGATAATAATTTATTCAATTTTTCTGGCTGCTGTCCATCTTTTTCTGTTTTCCGTTTTAAACTGAACTAGAAATAAAAGATTTGTCTAGTCTTCAATGACGTTTCAATAAACCATATCTTAAATAACAACAGAATAGACACTCTTAAATGCTATTGTGATAAAGAAGTATTGTTATTTTAAAAGCACTTGAGTGAAAACCTTTGTTGATAAAGATTTTCTCAGGTTTCTCTTAAATGAACTCAATAAAAATAGAAAAGGAAAAATAATAGATGGGAGGGGTGAATAATCACAAGAGTTATGGCTGTGAACAAAGCTTAATGTCCAAAACAGAACTTGGATAAGTAGAGACATGAAAGTAGAAGTCAAGAGAAGGTCGCACTATTTGTGCTTCAGTTGTTTGGTTTGCTTTTAATCATATATCTCGAAAATGTTTTCTGAGCTTACTTTAATAAGATTGTTTTTTGCTGCTCTTTGTGGTGCAGCACATCAACTATATCTAAATTTAGAGAGTGTTCTCTAGAGATGCTCTTTTCAAACTAAGATTAACAGAGGCCAGGATTGTCCCTCTTCATCTTCTACCTCTGAACTTCTCAGTGACAGAGGTTTACGTGGGGTATGTGATGACCCTTAGCTATCTGGTGTATTTGAAAAATCCCCATAAATAGATTACAGCTTGCTGGGCACAGAGAATAAAACTACCATCAACCACATGAGAATATGTTGGCTCTTAATGGTGTAAATTGTTAATGAAACACATTATCATGTTTCTCACTTACATACTCATCTCCTCTATTTTTTAGTTCTAAACTCATCTATTTGTCCAGCATGTCATTTATTTTTTTTATTTCTGAATCTTGAAAACTATGTTTAAAAATTTCTTTAACTGAATATAAGAGAACCAAAGAATTAGTGAAATATAAAATCAAATTTCAGTCAGGAGAACCAAATTCATTGAGGATGCACAAAATATTCACAAAAAAATACTGCTATTTTATTTATTTGATTGACTCATTCATTCATTCAATATACTTCCTCCCTATCCAAGCTCCATCTTTCAAAAGCTTCAGATTAATCTTCCTAACCAAAACTTTGATTATATACTTTACTTTTCGAGCACTCATAATAAATCTCTCCCACCTCATTCTACTTACCTTGATTTCCCTAGCACCTAATATTATATGGCTAGTAAATAGTAGACATTAAGTCAGTATTTGTTGAAAGTTTGACATAGATTTATTTTGTCTAAATGTTTTTTCCTGACTCTGAAGGCTTTCCGTTCACTTGCTCTACCCCAGCAAGCCTTATTTTCCACCACCTCCCAAAGAAAACCTTCTGCTCAGGAAATTTATCTTAAAATCCCCATGCTTATTTCACATCATTCCTCTCGACTTCTTCCTTTATGCAATATACAGTTCTGTACCCCTAAGACTACTAAACATCTCTTATTAATATTTTAAATGATAGTCTGCATATCTGAGGTACACCTTTTGATCCATGGCTTCCACGTCATATTTCATGATATGGCACTCTTAGTTTTAGCCATGGAAGTACACAAAATATTTATCACAAAAATGTGATGCATTCTTTATTCATTCATGAATACTTTAACAATTTATTCCCACACTCAATATCCATTGATTCCAACAAATATTTACTGCTTAGCTATCCATGCCAAACAACATGCTGAGAGAGAGAGAGAGAGAAAGAGAGAATGAATAAGAAAAACAGAAATATCCTTTCCTTTGTAAAGCTTACAGTAGAGAAAGAAGGGACTCTAATGAACTTGTTCAAAAACTCAGTAACTATGATCCATGTTTAGTACTAAAAAGGAAAAACATGGGAAACAATAGTACACCTAACAAGGTTACGTAATCTAGTTGGGGGATAGGGTGCAGTCTAAACACACTTCTTTAAGGAAGTGATATTTCAAAGCTTGAAAGCTGAGTAGATTAAGTGCAAATGATCTCCTAAAGCATTAGTAAGGCTCAGAGATAAGGAGCCTTTAAAGCAGTGGAGAGAACAGAACACATTAAAAAAAAAAAGTCAAAAGAATCCAGTATGTACAAAACATAACTTGAAAAATAGTGGTAAAACCTACGATGGGCAAGAATGGCAGAGGCTTTTTTAGTCTTCGTTATAGAAACAATGGTAGATCATGATAAACTCTAAAATAGGAGAGTGGCAAACATCTCTGGATGCTGTGAAAAGAACAGACCGCAGTGTACAGCAATGGAGTGGGAAGTTTGTTTACAAGACAATGGTGGGGCTTGCTCAGAGCATTCAGGATGAACCATGAAGGACAACATCTGTGTAGGAGAGACACTTGTTTCTCAGTGGAGGTAATGCTTCAGCTAATCATGTTATGAAAAGTAAAAGTTGATCAGTAAGATGATGGAGGGATGCTAAGTCATGTATTTCTTGTTGACACTCCTGTCCTCTCTGCTTTCGATTAGGACCCTATACTTCGGACTCTGCTTACCTACCTGTAACCAGAATATCCATCTGCCTTTTCATCTCTGGATAGACTTCCTCAATACGGAAATCTTCTTTTCTGCCTTCCTCTAAAATAGTCATGCACTGAATCTTTTGTTTATTCCTAAGTTTAAGTTTTGTCCGGTGTATCAGATACTCTGCTCATTACGAAGGAATTACGATCCTTATAAAACTCAAAGTCAAGTGAAGAAAAGGATGTTACAGATTCATGTTTTCATTCATCGTGTATTGCCTGGAAAACTACCGCGTACCAAGCATAAGGATACAGCAGTGAAACAAGAAAATGATTGATCTTGCTGTGCTTACCTCTAGTGAAGAAGATAAACTGCAACACATTGTGATAAGGACCATTACAGAGACAGTTCCAAAAAAAGAAAACTGGTAATATCAAGAGAATGGTAGAGCGACCGTTTTCACACAAAAAGAGCCCCATTTTTGTTGAGTGTTAAAAGATGAGAGTTTGCTAAGCAACACTGTGGAGAAAACCCTTTCTAGAGTGGGTGATAAGCATGTGAAGAATCTGAGTGGGAATTAAGGAGAAATTAACAGCTTAAGAACATTTGGGTTTTGGGAAAATAACTCTGGACTTAGTGCAGGGTGGAGGAATGCACAAAATAAGAAGAAGCCAGTGACAGGAAGGCAAGTTAAAAGTCTGTAGTGAAAGCACAAGGGGAACATACTGAAGTCTGACCCTGAAGAGGTAACAAGCAGTGCAGATGGAGAGAAAAGAGTGGCGTCATTCTGAGGTTTTCGTAGCAGGCACCAGTGGTCATTAAATGGGAGGAAGGCCACCAATGTGGAATATGTTTGGGAGTTGAGGTGATAGAAATCTATTCTTTTCTGCTGGCACCTGTTCTTATGCTCATCTTTAAATATTGGTACACTGAGGCCCTCCTTTCTTTCCTTGTAGTACATAAGAAATCACAAAGTGATGTTTACAAACAAACAAAACAGAAGTAAGTAAGAGGAGGAATACTTGTAAGAAGAACATCCTCTGAGGACTCTGAGTTATAAACTTTCATGCCCAGTGCCTTAATCCTTCCTTATTTCCATGGAATTCATGCACTGAACTCATCTGGGGAAGCAGATATAGTGGGGAAGTATTCAGCTTCCTGTGCTGGATGAAAACGAACTATGTTTGCATATACTAGCTGATGACAACTCAACTTCTATAACTTCTCCAAGGATTTCTCTATCTAAAACATGGGACAAAACTTTCTTCATAAGATTATGATGAAGATCAAATGAAATAATCCATGTAAAGAGTGCTTAAAAATTTTAAGGACCTCATAAAACACCAGTTTTAAATAATAGTAACAGATACTTACTATATGTCATGCCCTGTTCTAACTACTTTCTTCCTACCATTTCTTTTGATCCTCACAAAACCTCAGTGAGACACATACTCATGTTATTATTATTATGACCATCGTCCCCATTTTTAAGGATAAGGAATTCAAGGCACAGAGTTTTAATGACTTACCAAAAGTCATACCTCTTGCAAGTGCTAATGCTATAATTAGAACACAGCCAGCCTGGCTTTAGAGACATTAATGTTTCCATAAAGATCCAGGAGATCCTTATCTGATTCCACAAGCCTCACCAAGTGCTCACCTGCTGATATCTGGCCTTGACTAAGGAACACTCTCCTCTACCATTCTAGTCCCATAATGATGTCACATTTTTCTCAGCTCTTTCCACTCCTAGGCTGTCCAGTGCAATTTATAATTTAATCATTTATTCTTACATCTCTCTATAATGTACGTAAATCTCGTCTAGAGCATAAGCCTTTAAGGCTGGATTATATCCCTTCCATACTTGGTAGTCTCTTTTGTAACAGCTTCAGTACTGAATATAAGTAAAATCTCAGTAAACACTTGTTGAGTGATTGATTCTAAGGATCCAAGGCACCAATACCGAAAGAAATAACAAGGAGAGAGATTTGCATAAGGTCAGGTCACTCCTACTGAAGATCTCACATTAACCAAAGTTCCGTCAATGACACAGAGAGCAACGTATGAGAATATCGCTAAACAACCCAAAGAAGAGGAAAAGCTCTTTTAATGGGTGAAGAATGACCTAATATTGTTCTTTTGGCTATTACTGTGAACATTACTTATATAGCAAAATACACAGAGGAAAATGTAAGTATGATTTATACAATAAACATGTTAGTTTTATTTTTCTTTTAATAAATAGAATTAGGATAATGTAAAATAATATTTATAGAGCATAAGGCGAGAGGGGGATAGCAGAAGAGGGTAAAGGGGGTCAAATATATGGTGATGGAAGGAGAACTGACTCTGGGTAGTGAACACACAATGTAATATATAGATGATGTATTACAGAATTGTACACTTGAAACCTACATAATTTTACTAACCATTGTCACCCCAATATTTCTTTTTAAAAAAAGAATATTTATTAGCTTGGGTTCTTATATTACTCAGAAAAAAATGGCTGCTGCATTAAAGTGATTTGAGAAAAAATATAATGAACAATCGCCCTTTTTAAAAACAAAGTAATACACCTAAAAAGAAAAGAATAGGAACAGACTTTGCAATAATAATCCAAGTATACTACTTGGAAAGTAACAGCTTAAAAATAACAGTTGTCTAAGATAATTTTTATTTGTTTAAATTGTTTAAAACCTAGAGTCACGAAGAAAGGCTTAAAGTGAAAACACGTCAGATAAAAAAGTAAAAAGTCAAAGTGGATGTCAGAAAAAATAATTTTAAGATCATTTCAAAGAACATGACTTCCATAACATATACTTTTTTTTTTTTTGTTTAGGAAATATCCATTGGAAGTACTTATTGTTTTTGTCAATAACACATGATTCCTAAAGAGTAAAGTGGCAGTTTTAAAATCAAATGTAATCTTAACTTCATTCATTCAACTTTAAGACATTCACTAGACATCATGCAAGAGAATTTGCAATAAAATCAAAGTGAAAGAACATTTCCTGCCCCAAAAGAACTACTTTACCCAGAATGGTACCTAAAAAGTAATGATAACCAGGATGGAGATTCAAATCCTTTGAGAGAAGTGTCTGTTGTCCCTTTTATACAAGGGTCCAGAAAAGCCCTCATAGAAATGGTGGTGTTTGAATTGTTACTTAGGAATAGATAGCACTTCAACAGCACTAGAAAGAAATGGCATCCTAGATCATAGGAACAAAACAGCAGAAGAGGTAGAAAGTGTTCAGTGCATATGCATGTAGAGAAACAGCAGGGGTTTTAAAAGGAAGTTGAGATATACATTGTGATATGAAGAGCACAGTGAAGAGAATGGGAAATCCTGAAAGATTTTAGTAAGGAATTTATATTAGACACATTTTAGAAACATGAATATGATAATGGTAGACAATAATTGGAGGGGGAAGAGACTTTGAGTAGAGAAATCAGTTAAGGGATCCTATCACTCAGGACAGACTACAATGTTGTATAACCAGAAATTCCAAAGTTTCAGTGATTAAACTAAGGAAGAGTTATTGCTAGCTCTTACTCCACATATTTTTAGCGTCCGTTGGGGGCATTGATTCATATCCCTTGTCTTCAGGCATCCATCTGGAAGGTCATTTGTCTCTATAGCATGGTGAAATGTGCACACACTTTTAAGCACTCAATCTAAACGTAACACATTCCCCTTCTGTTCACATTTCATTGACTATGGCTCTACCTTCAGGGTATGGCCAATGCAATCCTACCATGTGCCCAGAAGGACAAGAATGGGAAATATCCATGAACAGTGCCAGTGACTCCCTCAAGAAGTGACTGCAATGGTGCCGATAAAAGGTAATGAGGATGCAAGCAATAGGAATGGAAAGAAGTAGGAGAGTAAAATAAATACTCTAGAAATAAAATTGGCCCCTTGCTGGTTGATATAATATAGGAGAAAAGGAAGGGATCTAGTATGACTCGAAGGGCTTATGCCTGGAAGACTATTGGTGTCCTTAGCAGAAATTAGAAAATAAGAGGAGAAAGAGTTGATTTTGTGGGTGGGGGTGGAGAGAATGAGGAACCTCAAAGAGAGAATGCTTAGTTGTCAAGTTTAGACTATGTTAACTTATAAGTCCTGGCAGGGATATATTGAGTAGAAATACTTGAAAGACAGTTGAAAATTAGGAGCTGGAGTTCACAGAAGAGTTCAAATATGAAAATAAGGATTTCAAAGTCATTGACATAGAAGTAATGGTTCAATCTATGGGCGTAGATGAAACTACAAATTGTGCGTCATTAGACTGACCTTATTACATTCTTTAGCAAATGGAGAGAATGTTGATCTTATTTTATTGGCTGTATATTACTGGAAGAAAATCAACTACCAATGAAAAAAATAATGCAGACGAGAATTTGCAAAGTTGTTCAGGAAAAAGGAACACTACTATTTTAAGCATTAAAATTGGTAATAGTTATGAATTTTGAATCCTTCAGGAGTCTTATTAATATGGTTGGTGCAAAAGTAATTCAGTTAGCTTTTGTGTCTCATTCCTAGAGATCACCATGTAAATAAATATGAAGACTGCTAATCTCCACTGGGATAATAAATACTACTGAGCACATATAAAAGATGTGCTAAACATGATCCTTTTACTATTATAAAGTTTTGTAGTTTTTAAAAATTGTTTTCTGTTCCTTTTGTCTTAGTATGTACAGATATGAACTTTCAGTAAAAAAGTAATGAGGTAAAGCCTTTACGAAGATTGTCAAGCAAATTTCCTAAACGAAGACTCCAGCTCATAGAAATGTTTTACTTATCTATGCAGGTAAACAGGAAGTGATCCATTACTCAGTTGACACACATTCAATTGTTCTCAAAACAAAGTCAAATATGTAAAATGAAATTTAAAAATTCTTCACTCTGGGAAGGATTTTTCAAATTGTTATTACGATCTGTGAGTGCATGAAATCAATTTAGGTCAAAACTTGTATTAAAAATAAAGACTATAGAGTAGAAATATTGGCGTGCACTGAATGTACTCACAGTAAGTGCACGTAGTGTCTGAAGGCATTTTATGACATTTTCTGCGTGCGTGTGTGTGTGTGTGTGTGTATGTGTGTGTGTTTGTTAAAGAGAAAACTGGCCACAATTTAAATGTATTTCTTACCAAGAAAAGAGTTTGAAGGCCACTGCTCCATAGGAGTGAGGAGAGGAGAGGGAGACTGGTGTGTTAACCAGGCAATGTTTTAATCATTTTAGTTGTTAAATACAAATTATCAGCTGTGAATCCCATTTCATTAGCCATAGAACATTCTGAGCTTCTGAAAATCCACCAGGTCTTTGAGTCCTGCTGCTTTCTGCTTCACCATTTTGTGCTTGGTTGATGACTTATATCTAAAAGTATACCTTAGAGAATGAATGTATTCAAACTGGATGTTGAACTTAATCAGATTCAGCACACACATACTTAATTCTCCATTCTGTCTTTGTCAGTAGAGCTCAAATGTACTGGGATTTGTTTCACGGTCTTATCAATAATACTACAACATTGTATCTGTTGAATGCTAAATTACTTTATCAATTCTGAACTTTACTAGTACACTAAATATTTCTGACTGGCAAAGTGGTTTTTATCTACTACAAAAGAAGAATGGGGTTCAGAAGATAGGTCAGATTTCCTGAATTTAGCTCAGAAAAGAGTTACCAATTATAAAAAGGAACATAAATATTCAAAACAGCATATGATACATTTTATTAATTAAGACACAATATAAGTACAATATAATGGTTAGATATGGAGTATCTCACTATTATTTTGGATTTTCTTATATTGAAACAAGATTTGAGCTGTCAGTACTCTGGGAGCCTATTAAAGCATTTGAGATTTGAAAGTTTTCTTTCCAATTCTTCATCTTGGGTTCACCCTACATGTTGAGAACAAATCATATTATTGAAGTATAATACAAATGTCTGAGTAACCTCTGGAGATTATAAATTTAGAATATATGTTCTGATTCTTGAAACTAAATTGCTCATATCTAAAGATTAGAGACCTAAAGTAAGCTAATATTTGTACTCCAATCCCTATTCCCACACCACCAAAACTACTTTTAAAGAAATTCAAAACAAACTCAAAGCCAAGCACTCTGAAGAGTCGTGAAAAGGTGCAACTTTACCTTTGAAAAACAACACTCCACGCATACCCCTAGGTAAGTAGGCAGGTAGGTAGGTAGGCAGGCAGGTAGGTAGGTAGGCAGGCAGGTAGGTAGGTAGACAGAGAGATAGATAGAGGACAGAATGAGATAGACAGCTGTCATGCAGGGGACCCTGCTCGCTGCGCCATTTGTTGTGCAGGGCGGCCTGCGGGGTCTCTGCTCCTGCTCCCCACATAAGAATGCAGGATATGGTGAGGCCAAAAAGGAACACCCACGGAGCCATAGGTAGGGGAATCATACCTCTATACTCTCGCTGGCGGCTGGGTTGGAGAAACAGGAAACAGGAGCCACACAATTCTCAACCCTCACTGCTCCACTTGCAGGCTCAGCCACCATCTTCTTGCTAGCCCCCCATTTTCTGCTAGCCTAGCCACGGCAGTTATATACATGGCTAATGGCTCACTGGTTACAGCTGACGGCCAACTAGCCACAGCTGATGGCCATTTGATCACAGTCGATGGCCATTTACTACCTGAGCCAGCACCTTTCTATGTGAGGCCGAGAGCCTGGAAACTGCTTTTTGGGGCTCTGTCCCCACAACAGCACATGATGTTCAGCAGAATAGGGGATTTTAGGAGAAGCAATATGGAAATGGCAGAAGTGATAGGTAGAAATCCTACACCTGGTGGACCATTAAAAAGTCCACCTGGGGGCCGACGCGGTGGCTCAGGCAGTTGGAGCTCTGTGCTCCTGGCTCTGGGGGCTGCCGTTTCAATTCCCACATGGACCAGTGGGCTCTCAACCACAAGGTTGCCGGTTCAACTTCTCGAGCCCAGCAAGGGATGGTGGGCAGCACCCTCTGCAACTGAAGATTGAACATAGCATCTTGAGCTGAGCTGCCACTGAGCTCCCAGATGGCTAAGTTGATTGGAACGTATCCTTTCAACCACAGGGTTGCCGGGGATGGTGGGCTGCGCCCCCGGTGGCTAGCGGCAGCAACTGGACCTGGAGCTGAGTTGCGCCCTCCACAACTAAGACTGAAAGGACAACAACTTGGAGCTGAACGGCACCCTTCACGGCTGGGATTGAGGGGACAATAACTTGACTTGGAGAAAAAAGCCCTGGAAATACACACTATTCCCCAATGAAGTCCTGTTCCCCTTCCCCAATAAAATCTTAAAAAAAAAAAAATCACCAGAGTGGCTCATTAGTGAAGTACTGATGGAAATGTCTCAGTCCAAAGGAATTAAGACCACACAGAACACGGTAGAGAGAAAGAGAGGCCTCTTCAGTTTGGGCTCTGCATGTTTCTCTGCCTGTCTCTCACAACTAATGTAAACATCGTTGGACATACATAACAAAATGTGCAGTAAGATAGTATTTATGTGAAAAACAAAACTAATCAAAGAATAAACCACATATCGCTATATTGCTATATGAGAATGTATGTTTATGTAAATGTATAAGAAAAGACATCTTAACTGAAGAATAAAGAGTGATTTTTCTCTGGGTGGTACACTAGGAGTAAAGATGTTATGTTTGAATATTTTTTAAATTGTGGTAAAATACACATAACATAAAAGTTACCATCTTAACCATTTTGAAATATACAGATCAGACGTATGAAGTACATTCATAATGTTATGCAACCATCACCAACATCCATCTCCAGAACTCTTTTCATCTCGAGAAACTGAAACTCTGTATCCATTCAACAATAACTGCCTAATTCTCCCTCCCCCTGCCTCTGGCATCCACCATTCTATTTCCTATCTCTATGAATTTGACTACTTCAGATACTTCATAGAAGTGAAGTTATATAATATTTGTCTTTCCTGACTGGCTTATTTCATTTGGCATAATGTCCTCAAGGTCCATCTATGTTGTAGCACATGTCAAATTGTCCTTCTTTTTAAATAGTAAATAAAATTCCATTGTATGTACATACCACATTTTGTTTATCCTTTCATCCATCTTTGCATACTTCCATACTTCGGTTGCTTCCACCTTTATTATGAATAATACTACAACAAACATGGGTGTACAAATATTTCTTCAAGACCCTGCTTTCAATTCTTTGAGGTATATACCCAGAAGAGGAATTGCTAGATAATACAGTAATTCTATTTTTAAGTTTTTGAGAAACTCCCATATTGTTTTCCAAAGCTGCTGTACCATTTTATATTCTCATCAACAGTTTATAAGAGTTCCAGTTTCTCCACATCCTCACCAAAACTTATCGTGTTTTTTTTTAAAATAACCATTCTAATGCATGTGGAGTTAGTTACCTTTGAACTTTTTATAACTAAAATACATTCACATGTTACTGTTGCAAACACATACAAATATGTTGTGAGACCTAAGCATATGTATTCTGTAAAAGGCATTTTGATATTATTTCTAGTTGAATGATTTTCTTCCTTAAAAGAATTGTAGTCAGGTAAAGAGTAATTGCAACTGTGTTCGTGTGAAGTCATGACTGACCTGTAGTGGAGTCAAAGCATCCGCATGCTAGGAAATAACCCATCTATAGGAGCTACACCTAATTCATGTGGATCTTAGGGGGGTACCCTAACCACTTGAGCATTAAGCCCTTACAAACATCTAACAGAAAAACATATATATATATATACATATATATATATATATATATATATGTGTATATATATATATATGTATATATATATACACACACACAAACATATATATGTAAATATATATATAATATATATATGGATATATACATACACACACACACACACACACACATATGAATGAATGACTAAGAAGAATGTTGGGTAAAATTTTAGTTTGTTATATAAGGGGAATTCTTTCCTGGGGTATATTTTGACAAAATTATACAATTAAAATATCTGGGTGTTTCTTTTACTCTAAAAACTTCAGTGGATGCTTCTACCTCCACATGCCTTCACCCCCACTTTTTCCTCTTTTTCTTTCTTTGTTCTTCTTGTCTTCTTCATTTGCCAATATAATTAAGCAGAAATAGTAGTTCTCACTAAATATTGTTTGTATCCCCTACACTTCTCAGTCCCCTGCAAGTAGGAGGGGAATATGCCTATTTCTGGATAATAAAATGTAGATCAAAGGAATGTGTATGACTTCCCCGCTGGAATACTGAAGTGCTGGAATGCCAGCTCCACCCTCCTCTCATTGTCTGCTGTTGTAACCATGGAAGCCATCGGCTGAAATGGAGACATTATAAGATGAGGAGAATGGAGAACCTGAGTCACTAGATGGATATATACTGGACAGTGCATGATTAAGAACTAAACCTCTGTAATGTTAACCTATTGAGATTTGGGGATTTATTGGTTCTTAAAGCATAGCCTAGAATAAATCAGACTACTACAGCAGATGAGGAATTGTATTATTAAAAGAATTAGCAGTGGAAATGGGAGCAGCAAGAATGCACAGCACATAATTTAAATCCTAAATAAGATAGGAAAGAAGAACAGGGACAAAGGACTGACCCCCAAGGAATTACTTCGTGAGCATATGTCTGTAGGAATATCTATCAATACAGCTGGGCTTTGCCTGAAGCTTTTTGAGAGGCAGGGGAAGAAAAACAAAAGGATACTAAAAAAGGACCCAAAAAGAATATTTTAGGATTCCAGTCAAGATTGTGGAATAGGTAAATGTTATTCTTAACTTCTCTTATAACCACATCAAAATTACAACTAAACTACAGAAAAACCATCATTGAGAATCACGTGAAGTCTTGCTGAACAAAAGCCCTACAACTAAGAACATATAGAAAAAGCCACCTTGAGGCTAGTAGGAGGGGCAGAGACACAAAACAAGCTGGTCCCCACACCCAAGTGTGATCATTAAATATCAGAAGGGATACCTCAGTTGTGGAGGTCCCCCCAGGAGGAGCAAAGGGTACCAGTGCCACACCAGGCTCCCCAGCCCAGGGATCCAGTGCCAGGGAGAGAAGTCCCCATAATTTCTGGTTGTGAAAACCAGTAGAGATTGTGGCTGTATGGGACAGAGGGTGGCTGGAGTCCCAGGTGTTCTCTTAAAGGGCCCTCACACAAACTTACTAGCTGACGGGCTCACTCCCTGAGCTCCAGAACTGGGGCAGCAGCTTGAAAGGCAACAGGGACATATGACGAGAAAATGAGTTCTCTGGGTGAGGGCTGAAGGGGCAGCTTTCTCCCAGATGGAGGAGATGGCAGAAGCCATTTTTTCTTTGTTGAGCCCTCCCCCTTTCCAACATGCAGACACAGGCAGCCACCATATCTGAGTCTCCATCAACCTTGCTAACATCGTTGGCTCTGCCCTGGTGATTCTAAGACCCTGCCCACCCAACTTTCAGGCACACTCAAGCTTCTAGTGCCTTTTTTGTACAAACCGCCTGACTTGGTTCACACTACAGACTTTCCTAAAGTCTCTGAAAGATTAAAAACAATCCAGACAAGCAGCATCTGGCTTCATCATGCCCCCTACCTCTGGCTAAGAATCCATAAGCCCTGCACTAGTGGAACCAGCCTTGGTTCGTGACTTGGTGTCTCAAGGCACATCCAAGCACAGCATGGGTGGTAGCCATCTGCAGATTGCTTTCTGGCTCATGCCAGGTGGCCCCAAGCAGGGCATAGTCTGGGATGAACTTGGTCTGCAGTGAGTCTCCTCCCAGGTGACCTTCGGGCTGGCATGCCCAGTGGCCAGCTTTAAACCAAGCTGGAGCATCACCTGCCCACCTCTAGGGATGACACATCCAAAGGGCACACTGGGCAGGCACCAGAGCCCTGCTAAAGCAAATTCTGCTCCATACGGTCAGCCCCTCCACAACAGCTCCTTCAGTGTAGTTACAGCCAGTCCTCACAATCAAGGAGCCTGAGGGTCAATCCCTCCATAGACATGCAAATAGCCAGGAAGGCTCAACTATAACAGGAGGACACACACACAACTGACACAAGTGACACACCTGGAGCACCCAATTCTAGTGAGCAGGGAGATTATGCCACTGGCCCCGCAGGATACCTACTACATAAGGCTACTCTCTTAAGATCAGGAGACATAGCAGCCCTACTTAATACAGAGAAACAAACACAGGGAGGCAGCCAAAACGCGGAGACAAAAAAACATGTGCCAAACAAAAAAAAATCTCCAAAAGTGAACTAAACAAAATGGAGACAAGCAATCTACCAGATGCAGAGTTCAAGACACTGGTTATAAAGATGCTGAACGATCTCAGGGAAAACTTCAACAAAGAGATAGGAAACATAAAAACGGAATGAAGAATACAATAACCAAAATGAATAATATGTTAGAGAGAATCAACAGCAGATTAGATGAAGCAGAGGATTGAACCAGCAATTTAGCAGGTAGCAGAAAACACCCACACAGTACAGCAAAAAGAAAAAAAGAATCCAAAAACATGAGGACAGTTTAAGGGGCCTCTGGGACAACATCAAGCATACCAAAATTTGCATCATAGGGATACCAGAAGGAAAAAGAGGGAACAAGGTAGTAGAAACCTATTTGAAGACATGACAGAAAACTTTCCTAACCTGGTGAAGGGAATAGATATACAAGTCCAGGAAATGCAGAGAGTCGCATACAAGATGAACCCAAAACACCAAAACCAAGACACATCATAATTAAAATGCCAAAGGCTAAAGAAAAAGAGAAAATATTAAAAGCAGCAAGAGAAAAGCAGTTAGTTACCTACGAGGGAGCTCCCACAAGCCTATCAGCTGATTTCTCAACAGAAACTTTGCAGGCCAGAAGGGATTGGCACACAATATTCTACTTGAAAAGCAAGGACCTACAACCAAGATTACTCTACCCAATAAAGCTATCATTTAGAATCGAACAACAGATAAAGAGCTTTCCCGACAAGAAAATCCCAAAGGAGTTCAACACTACCAAATGTGTATTACAAGGAATCTTAAAGGGACTTCTTTAAGATGGGAAAAAAATAAATAAATAAATAAATTAAAAAAAAAAAAATATATATATATATATATATATATATGAATAAAATGCAATCACTACATACCTATAGACAATTACTTTCAATGTAAATGGATTAAATGCTCCAATCAAAAGATAGGGGAGCTGAATGGATAAGAAAATAAGACCCTTACATATGCTGTTTTCAAGAGACTCACTTCAGATTGAAAGACCCACAGACAGAAAGTAAAGGAGTGGAAATAGTTATTTCATGAAAATGGAAATGAACAAAAACAAAAACTAGGGTAGCAATACTTACACCAAACAAAACAGACTTTAAAATAAAGGCTATAACAAGAGGCAAAGAAGGATCCAGTAACCCCAGTTCAGAACATTTATCCAAAGAAACCCAAATTGCTACTTCAAGGGGATGTGTTTGTCCATACATTCATTTCAGTATTATTTACAATAGCCAAGATACAAAAACAACCTGGGTGTCCTGAGTGGATGAATTGATAAAGAGGTGGTACATATATACCATGGAATATTACTCAGCTATTAGAAATAATGAAATTTTGCCATCTGCAACAACATGGATGGACCTAGAGGGTATTGTGCTGAGTATAGTAAGTGAGACTGCGAAAGACAAATGTCATATGATTCCACTTATAAGTGGAATCTAAAGAAAAAATAAACAAACAAATGAAACAGAAACAAATAGAGAACATTTTGATGGTTGCCAGATGGGAGGAGGTAAGGAAGTGGGTAAAAAAAGGATAAGGGATTAAGAAGTACATGTTGGTTATTACACAGTAGTCATGGGAATGTAGGGTATAGCATAAGGAATATAGTCAACAATATTGTAATAACTATGTATTGTGTCAGAGGGGTACTAGGTGTATCAGAGTGATAGATGGGAGGGGTTTGGGGACAGGTGAAAAAGGTGAAGGGATTAAGAAATACAAATTGGAATTTACAAAATAGTCAATGGGATGTAAAATAATGGGAAGACAACCAATAATATGGTAATAATTATGTATAGTGTCAGGTGGGTACTAGTTAAGGGGATCACTTCTTAAATTACATAAATGTCTAACCACTATGCTGTACACCTGATGTAATACACAGCATAGGTAATATAGTCAATAATATTGTGATAATGTGGTAGGTGTCAGATGGTTGCTGGACGTATCATGGTGATCACTTCTTTAGGTATATAAATGTTGAGTAATTATTATATAAATCTGAAATTAACATAATAATGTTAGCTATATTTTAATAAAAAATTTAAAATAAATAAATCCTAAATAATTATTCCTCTGATCATTCTACCATTTCCATCTTCATCCTTTCCATACCAAATATACTGGATATACTTGTTTTTTCCCTTTTAAAATAGCTGTATTATTTCCTATTGTTCTAACAAATTACCACAAACTGGGTCGCTTAAAACAACAGAAATTGATTCCTCATAGTTCTCGAAGGCAGAAGTCCAAAATCAACGTCTTAGAAGGATTGTTTCCTTCTAGATGTTATGAGAATCTATTCCACGTCTCTTTCCTAGCTATCGGTGGTGGCCAGCCATCCTTCACATTGCTTGGCTTATAGCTGCATCACTCCAAGCTCTACCTCCATCTTCATGCAGCCTTCTCCCTGCATCCCTGTGTCTCTCCTCCTCTTCTTATAAAGACACCAATTATACTGGATTTGGGCCCACCCTAACCCAGTATCATCTCATCCCAATTTGATTACATTTTCAATGACCCTATTTCCAAATAAAGTCACCTTCATAGGTAATGGGACTAGGGTTTCAACATATATTTTTAGAGGACACAATTTAACCCAAAATAGCTTATAACAATAGTTTACATCAGCTTCCCACTTTTCATTTTCTGAAGGTGAATGCTGAAAATTGGACTTAAATAGCCCTTACTTTGAGTCACCATTTCCGAAATTTTGTTTTTGTTCAACATAACAGTTACCAACTTTAAAATGGATATATTATCTTAGTCCAATACTCTCTCAAATTCAAACATAATTACTTTCTGCACTTACTAAAAATTATGTTACTATATAATATGTTCTAATAAGTTTGCACACTGCAGGCAAAATATAATGGGTTTCAGGCTTTCTAAGTGTCCCTGCTAAGATAAGTGGTAGCAGCATTGCAAAGACAGGATCACATGACCAGAGATGAAACGCAGGTGTCCATACAAATTGTCAGTTCATTCTCTCAGTTGTTTTTTTTTTTTTTTTTCCGTTCGTTCTTTCCTTGATACTCAAGATTCAGTCCTTTTCTGGTCTCTCTTTCTCTTCTCTCCCTTGTTATAGTGCTTCATATTCTCTCAACATTTCTCATAAAAAGTCAAGAGCAGATGTCTAAGTGCAAAGTCACCCTAAAATTATTTTTGTCTCATAAAAGCGTTCAACACACATATGTATAATTTTAGTAACATCTATGTAGCAATTAACACTTATTAATCCTTGGGGATAAAGTGGTGAATAAACTGAGAGTCCTGTCTTGCCAGAAATAATGCTCTGAAAGGAAGCACAGAAATTCTATACACACATGTTTAAGTGGGAAGAGGATTTGCCTGGGGATATACAGAGCAAATATGAGTACAGAAAATGGAAATCCAAGCTGGTCTAGAGACCAGGAAATGCTTCTTGTAGGAAGTATATACAAGCAGTCATGACAAATTGGCAAGAATTAGTCAGGTTAACAGAGGGTGTTCAGGCAGTGACACCATCATGGGCCCAAGCCCAGAACTAAGAAAGAGTGTGACATGTTCCATAAATCCAAAGGCGTCCAGAATGGCCAGAGCTCAGATTGTGATTTAAAATGTGAGAGACGAGGTAGTGAGAGACGAGGGTGAAGAGAAATGCAGAGGACAGATCAGGAGGTACCTTATAAATAAGGTGATCATATAATTCATCACTGAAATCAGGCCACCTCTGAGAATATAAAGGGGCACCTTTCATAATTAGGCTGGGGCAGAAGGTGTCAGGGACTAACTGGGACGTATGACTACACAACTTTTAAACCACATTAATGGAGCTTAGATTTTATACTAAGGTCAATCAGATATCGTTACAGCATTTTATATAGAGGAGTGGCTCAACAGTATTGTATTTTATGAAGCTTACTCTCACTGAAGTTAAACAAATGGGAAAGGATGAAATGGAAAGCAGGAAGATATATTAAAAAACCACTGTGATGACTTCTAGTTGTCATCACATCATTGCAATGACTGTGTGCCTGTAAGGAAATTGATGAAGGAATTAATAGGTTGAGCCATATGAAATTGCTGCTCCTTACCATTTTTAACCAGCAAAAGTGGCAGTTTCATAAGGTTCAACTAATAGATTTGCAAGAAATAGGATTGATTGGAATTCTTTGGTAAGTGTGGGCTAGACAAAGTAACAATTTGAAACATTAATGTGTTATGTTTTTCTCCTGTGTGACAAGTAGTGACTGAATCTTAGAATGCAAAGGCATCTTTTTATTGTGGGGAATGAGAGATTGGGGGTGGGGAAGGAAGAATACGACAAATAAAGATCCCAAATCTGTGGTTTCTGAATTTAAAAGGTTAGAATCCAGGTGAGAGTCAGTTGGGTATCTGAAAGCAGATGGAATTTGCTCTCCACTGAACAAGTTCCTCCACAATCCACCATCCCCTGGATTAGACCCACCCCTGGACCACTGAGGACCAAAAAATTAGCAGAGGTGAGAAGAGGAAAGTCAGACATGGGGGGGTCCCCCTCATAGTTTGGGGATTAGGAGTGGATACTCTAATATCAGATGACCTGGTCTGCCACCTAACGGTGTAACCTTGGGTAAGTCATTTTACCTTATGCCTCAAGTTCCTCATCCACAAAATGAGAATAGTATCTATATCATTGGATTGATTTGAGAATTAAGTGAGCTCATGTACTATTTCTAACACTTATAATAAGAGTACATGGCAAATATGAACTACTATATATGTAGATAATAGTAGTAGGAGTATGACTATTATTATTATTAGGATTGACTAACATTGTACATTAAATTTTAAAACACAGGATATACAAAATTGCTACCTCTAGACACTGGGAGAACAGTTGATTGTATACTCGTGCCTAATTAGGCACAAGCAGGGAATCCAGCTGAACAACAATCCCCAGGGATGCTCCGTGGTTCTCAAAGGGAGAGGCAGAGAAAGCTCCAGACACTCTTGTGGGTCCATCATTGAGGAAACAGAAGTGGGAGTCAGTTCATTTGCTAGACATCATTTGCTAGAGGGCAGTGCAAATGGACCAGCACAGGAGAGAACTGTGGGCCAGATGGCATGCATGATTGAAACTAATACAGAAGTTACTGTGGGGGAACTGAATCTGTACTCGAAGGGTTCTTGATCTATGGAAGTTGAAGCAATCACAAAATACTATCCAAAATGTACACACTTCTGTCCTGAAACCAGGATGCTACATTTTTCCCCCCTGCACCCAGATACCATGTCAGGAGAAATACCAGGAAGCTGAAACTTGAAATGACTCACGTTTAAAATACAAAAGTGACCAAAAAAGTGACTAGATTAAAATTACCTGAAAACACCTAGATTAAGTCGCTTATTCTACGCAAATGAAGCTCTGTGTCACCCAGATCGATACTAGAAATATAAAATTCACACTGTACAACACTGAATATTATACCTGCTACAAAGAAATGTTAGGTGTGATGGAGAGAATAGAGGAAATGAATACTACGACGACTGGGACTCTGGCTGGACAACAGGCTGGGTGACACTGCTCTTTCAGACGGCGCTTACTGGAGAAGAGCCAGAGGAGAATTCCAAGATGATAAAGGTACAAATTCTAACTTCCTCCATTCTTTTACTTCTTTGTATTAACTCCAACTTCTCTAGATAATTCAGCATCATGTAGATACAAATGTATTAAATTTTCAGGTAAACACAACCATTACTGTAATGTAAATGTATGTACATTCATTCAAGCAAGTTTACTTAACATGTTTCCCTGAAAATAAGACTAGCCAGACAATTAGCTCTAATGCGTCTTTTGGAGCAAAAATTAATGTAAGACCCAGTCGGTTATAATATAATATAATACCGGGTCTTATATTAATTTTTGCTCCAAAAGACGCATTAGAGCTGATTGTCCGGCTACCTTACTTTCGGGGAAACAGGGTAGATCCTGAGTGTACATTTCCAATATTTCTAAAATCAAGAACAGGGTTTCTAATTAAATAAACTGAGTTATACGTTTAAAAAATGTATAGTAATAGTACCTGTCTTTTGTTAAACATCATCAAGATGGGAAAAGTAATCACTTTTGCTTACTTGCAAACCTTTTACTCAGCAGAAAATAATAAAACTAACCTTTCTCTCACACTAGGTTGACTCATATCACTCTAACAATGAGGTTAAAGGAAAGGGATTAAAGACAACAAATGAAGGATATTAAGGTAAAAAGAAAGGATGATTATATATATATATATATATATATATATATATACACACACACACACACAGAGAGAGAGAGAGAGAGATTAAAATAAGGAGAAAAATAGCTGTAAGAAAATGAAATAATACTCAACATTGTCCACACTCAGTAAAGGGGTTGTGGTGGATTTAAAATTCCATTGGGAATAACGAGTGCTGATATCACGCTCTTCTTATGTTCCTTACCTCTAGAACTAAATATTTAAATATATAAACCCTGAAGCAGGCCAGGGGAACCTTTTTCTCCACTGAAGTTAACAGGCCACATATTAAAGCAAATAAAATTTAATTTATGCTTTATGACATGGAAAAGGAGTGATGTAGAAAGTAAAATAAAAGATAAAATGACTTTTTAAATTGAGAACATAGACCAAACTTTTAAATAGCTAAGAAAAATAAGGTAAAATAAAATCCCTTACATATAATTACAGTTCTCCAAGGCACTCAATCAATTTTGGTGTGAAATAATGCCATTTTTCTCTTTGTTTTTGCTTCTGTATAGTTTGTAATTATAAAAATAAGTAAAAAACATATACCACCTTTATTATCAGTGTGTTTGCTTTGTTTTTTAAAGAAGGGAGCCAGGAGCATGTGAGAGCTTGCTTCTCCACAACTGTCATCAGAGTAGCTCAAATAAACACATACAAAAATCATTTTTAATAAGGGGGGGGCTTCAATTTTTTATATCATCTCTGTGGGTGAAGAGGGAGAAGAAGAGGCAATGCAACACTATGAAATAGAATAAACGAAAAGAAATCCAACACAAAGAGAATGAGAGAAAGAACAAGAATTAAGGGGGATGAGGTAGACAAGGGTAAATCGTAAACACAAACGTAAAGATACCTGGGATGGGAGGACAACAGTCAACTCTCCTCACCTACCTCAAACCTAAGGCTTAAAAGGTTCCATTTCCCCAACTCCACCCCATCAGATCCGATCTTAACACCTGCGCCATAACTTGTCTATATCATTTCTATTGAAACAGAGAAAAGATCCAGCTTGACGACCAATGGGTTTCCAATTTTATATGACCATTTAGATGGAAGTCCCGGGCTGACCTCACAACCACTGTTGGCAGGACACTCAAGCGTTGTACAATGTCCACACTATTCGAGAAACCCCACCCTATAAGGAATGGATCTTGGAGTTGTATGCAACCAGACTGTAACTTTAAAAGCAATCATTGGATAAAGACAAATAAATCACAAGGGAAGAAAGCCTTGAAATGCTAGCTATTTTACAGAAGCATGATCAGAGTTGTGAGATTTTTCAGATTACAGTACTCGATTGCCATGCCCAATTATAAGAGCACTGCATACGCCCTTTATCAAGTAATGAATGTAGTCACATAACTAGTGAGGCATTCACGTATCAGAACCTCAGTGATTCAAATACCAATTATTTCAGTTGCTAAATTGGTATCTACACCTAGTATTCTCTCTGATTATTAATTTATTCAGTGCCTACAAACTCAGTGAATGGGAATATGGATCAACAGAATTGCAGTCTTTCAAAAATTTGCCAAGGACTTTCAAATTTTTGGCCTCCATCCCCATATCCCCATTAGCTAAACAGGTTCTTTAGTTACCTGGCTATTATGTTGCCCAGCTGGGACCATGAAACCATTACTGAAATTTGCCATGAGAAGTACAATTATCATCACCAAGGAAGATGGATGATGACAAACTAGCATCAATGAAGAACAGCACAGCAGTTAGATAATAAATAACAACAACCAAAAACTGAATAATCAGGCATTAGGTACATATGCAATTAAATATTTCATTTTCAATGAAAATTATATTTAGACACTTGAAAACAATAGTGACATATTATTATATTATACATCTTATTTTAGAAATAAAGAACAGTCAAGTTATCGTACATACTTGATGGACTATGGTCAAATTATTGAGCTTACATTATTCTCCCACAAGGAACAATTATAGTTTTCACCACAAATATCCAAATAAAGACTACAGTTTTCTATTGTGGACTTAGGTCCATTTTTTAAACTATAAATAACTGGCAGGCTATCCACTAGCGTAAACATCATTCCAAATTGTGATATAATTCTTGTCAGACAATGTATTTCACACTGTTTAAGTAATACTCCCAATGAGTGGAGTTATATAAGACACTGCCAAGTTTACCTGCAGAGAAACACACTTCAGTAGTTCTCACACAGCATGAAGGCACTTACCATTATTCAAATATAGAAGAAAAGGTTCCGATGCTTTTGACATTATAACTGGCTTGTGCTAAACTGCTGTTAAGCAGTGTTCAGTGGGCTGTACTTATCCTACACAATTGGAAGAGATCTCTCATGCTGTTCCACAAAATACAAAGAGAATCAGAAATGCTCTGGGTAGAATTCCTTCCTTAGCCCTTACCCTGTACACTCCCATAACTCAACCACAGACTAACCTAAAAAATAAATTAGCCATTAAAAGGGGGAAAACATGTGAGTATGTGAGTGTGTGTGTGTGTATGTATGTAGGTAGGTATGTATATTGCCATGTGTTGTTTTGTTTTTTTGTTTTTAAGACAAGCAATGTGTTTTTCCATTATCCTTTCTGTCTTGTTCAGATAAGTGTCTATATGGAATGTTTACAAAATGTTTTGACAGAGGCAAATATATGTTGATTTTCTGCACTTGGCCAAATACTGAATACACAGCACTAGCACTCAGGCAAAGTTTCATGTGATGCAAACTATTTCAAATTAGATCAGTTTTTCTCCCATCTTAATCTCACCTCTAGCACCTAATAGGGTCGAGCAACAAACTGCTCCAAGCAGTGCTACTCATTATTGGGTATAGGTAATTGTTTTAAGTGTTCTGACTGTTACTCAAAAT
Source organism: Rhinolophus ferrumequinum (assembly GCF_004115265.2). NCBI lineage: Eukaryota > Metazoa > Chordata > Mammalia > Chiroptera > Rhinolophidae > Rhinolophus > Rhinolophus ferrumequinum. The sequence continues at coordinate 76,896,876 of NC_046286.1, read as the reverse complement.
CAGTAATGTACATTAATTATTAAGTATAGAAACATTTTGGGGAAATGTTTTTATTGTTTTTAGGAAAATATAAAAGTTGAATAATTCCATATATTACTAGTATCTTTTTGAATTTAGAAATTTGTAAAATACTATACAGTATGAATATCCTGCCAAATTCAAGAACACATTTTAGATATTATAAATTAAAACATATTTAGGTTCAATAATAATGAACTCAAGAATAACTAACCCAAGTTCAATTATCAGTCTGTTTTAGAGAATCTGCTACCTTCACCTTAAGGCTCAAGTAAAAGAATTATCATAAGACGCGTCCACATGGAGGTATCCATGAAAACTAACTTTATTATTTACCTAGGTGGTACATCTTTAAAACTAAAACAAATAAAATAAAGTCTTCTTTTGAAGTGAGCATAGCTATTTCAAAATTATACATGCTTGAGATTGGACTGAGCCCAGGAATTTTGTTGAACTGAAGCAAGTATTACAAAGTGTAATCACAAAACATGGTGAATGTTTAAATTTAAAAAATTATTACAATAAAAGACACATTGTTATTAATCCCCCTGAAAATACTTCCCCTCGCTTTGAACAACACATCCCATCATTCTTGCCACTTTCTGAAGCCGTTCTGGAAGTCCTCTTTTGTGAGGGTCTTTAGTTGCACTGTCACGGCTGCCTCAATGTCCTGAATTGATTCAAAATGTTTACCTTTCATGGTCATTTTGACTTTGGAGAAGATCCAGAAGTTGCCTGGTGTCAGATGTGCTGAATAAAGTGGATGAGGGCACATTGCAATCTTTTTATTTGGCAGAAATTGCCCTATACTAGAAGTGATGTGTGACACAGAGCATTGCCATGATAGAGGATGAAACCATTTGCCCATTTCAGGTTAATGCATTGTTCGTGATCCATGATTTATGGCACACTTTAAAACACACCACACTGACTGCACCAAACAAGTTGAAACTTGTCATACACTGTTACTAAGGTTCGTCATGACACTTCCCATATTGAAGATCCCTGCCTTTCCCTGGGATGGCAGCAGCATTCACCGTATTTTGTGATAACAACGAAAAGACTCCATGTCACACATCGCTTCTGGTACAGCAATTTCTGGCAAATGAAAACATGACGATGTGTCCTCATCCACCTTGTTCATTAGATCTGGCACCGTGCGACTTCTGGCTCCTTCCCAAAGTCAAAATGACCATGAAAGGTAAATGTTTTGAATTGATTCAGGACATCGAGGCAGCCACAACAGTGCAACTAAAGACACTCACGAAAGAGGACTTTCAAAACTGCTTCAGAAAGTGGCAAGAACAATGGGATAAGTGTGTTCAAAGTGAGAGGGAGTATTTTGAGGGGCATTAATGGCAATGTGTCTTTTACCATAATAAATCTGTTTTTATTTAAACATTCACCATATTGTTTGACCATACCTTGTACATACATTTATTATAGAAGATTACACAGTTAAATTACACAGGTTTAGCTCTTATCCTAAGTAGTACTTCTTTGTTGCTCACTTTACATTTTGTTCGGTAGTCTCAACATTTACTTTTCTAATAAACATGCATATGTTTTCTAAAGTGCAAAATCAAATGTGCCGAAATACTATTTAAGCAGCATTTACCTTCCTTTTTAGACCAGGAAGCCAATGAGCAAAAACAATTGCTTTAAAGTATCAAATTAATATAACATTGCTAAAACATGTGGCTTTTGGAAGTTATGAAAGTTAAACAATTGAAGCAAACCTCAAGCTATACAGAGATATTTTTATTGTTTTACCTTAAAATACATAATTAGTTTTATTAGTTTCAGGTGTACAAAACAACATAATGCTTAGACATTCACACTCCTCACAAAGTGGTAACTCCACCAAGTCTACTACCCATCTGACATCGTATATAATCGAAATAACTATTTTAACAATAAAAATAAAATCCCTTTTTATGTTTCCATAACTGTTAAGGTTGGAAGTTATTTTAGTTAACAATTTTGACAAAAGAAAGGATGAGTACGTTAGTTTTCCTCTTCTAATTTTTTTTTCTCTTCCATTTCCCTACAATCCTTTTTTTATTTTTCTAATTTTAGTTTAGGTTTGCCATATACAGAGGGTGACAAAAAAATGTATACACATTTTGAGAATGGAAAAAAACTGTGAGAACGGAAAAAAAATTAAAATTGTAATACTTGATATATACAAATAACAAAAGATGAATACAAGTCATGTGGATACATTTTTTTTGTACACCGGTATTTGTACCCACAGCAGAAGAGAACAGCTGCATTTGATGGCACCCACAACTCACTGTCGGAAGATAGGTAAGAGTTTGGCTGTAATATTAAAAACATATACAGACTACATAACAGATACATTTTCTCTTTTCTTGCACAGAAACCTCAATTATAAACACATTTAATTTAGAATAACTATTTGCTGAAGTAATTCCATTACATAAAAATGTTTATGCTGGCATATTTTGACTATATCTTATTGCTAATAAGCACATGTAATCTGCTCTGAGAACGTAACTTCGATTACCTGATTACCGTAGTTATAAACTATCCTGTAGGCAACGCCCCCATCAAATTCCAGAGTAGAAGCATAGTCGCTTTAGTAACTACATTGCAACCAACTACAAGTATATAATTCTAAAAGAAATTTTGCATTAAAATACCTCTAGTTAATAAATAAAAAAGTAAAAACAAATTATCAATGTCATCTAAACAACTGAAGCAAAGATGTTATTTAAGTTCATATGAATGTTTATCCAATATGAAAAGACATAACAAGAAGCTTGGGTAGAATAAAACTGGTCTTTTTTTCCCCAAATAAATACATCTTAAAGAAAAAGTATACCAGTCATATAGATTGTTAAAGTAATTGGTCAAATCAATGATCAGGTGTCTTTTTCAGTGGCTAAAGTAATCAAATTTGTAAGGTTACTAAAAAATATGAAATTTGAAAGTTAAAGAATTCTCCAGCTTCTTAGAAATACTAACATAGTGATCACCTTTCTCACAATTTCCAGACTTAATCAAAGACAATAACCAGTCTCTGCACTTCATTTCAATAACACACTAGGAGATCCCACCTTCAGTTTTCATAATCTCTCAAAATGAATATATTTTGAAAATTTAATTTTGAGCTTCCCTTTCTTTCATCACAAACTAACATCTCTCCTTACTAATAATAAACCTAAACTTAATCCTTTGTTCTTCCAGTTCATCATGCTGTTCCCACTTACCTGCCTCTCTGATCAGCTATACCTCATAACCCACCCTCCCCTCTCCAGAACTGCTCTTTTCTGATCTGCCCGTTAAAATTCTTCTCTTCTGTTAGGCTCAGCCAGATTTCATCTCTACTGTGAAACTGTCCCTACTTCTATGTGGGAAATCTTTCTGCTTTCCTAAGAATCTAAAAACAACTTAATAACTTTATGAAAGCCCTTTCCACATACATACTGCCTGTATTAACCTCATTGCATATATATATATATATATATATATATATATATATATATATATATATATATATATATATATGTTTTATTTACTCTATTCTCGACTTACACAATTCTTGCAGGAAAAAAGTCTTGCTCATCTTTGTACGTACAGTATAGAAAACTTTTGTTACTCATGGTAACTTTTAAGTACATTCTTGTCTAATTAATAAATTGAGACATTTATTTTCCCATTATTCTTATTATTGATTTATCTATGATGATAATACTATAAAACAATTAGCTAACAAGTGACTAACAACCTGTTTTGAAAATTGAACAAAGTCTATTCTTTGTACGCATATGTAGAATTTTAATTAAAAAATTTGCCTAAAAGCTTCTTAAAAAATAAACTCTTCCCATATAGAGCAAGATTTTTAGTCCTTATTTCTTGCTTCTCTAAAAGAAAGAGAAAAAGAAAGCACTAGAGAGAGAAAAATGACCAATTCTAGTACTATTCTTTATCCCAAAAGTTAAGTACCAAACAATGATGTTGCTAGAAGTAAGTAAATATCACTAGATTCAGATCATGCCTTTGTTGTGGGAAAGTTAAATGAAACAACCACTTTGGAAAACAATTTTCCCATTTATTATACTATTAAATGTATATTTACCATGCAACCCAGGAATTCTACTCCTAAATATGAGAAATGAAAACATGTCCATAGAAAGACCTGTACATGACTTGTATATAGCAAATTTATTGATAATAGCTAAAATCTGGAAACTGTCTGAATGACATTAACAGGTGTTAAATTAAAAACTGAGATACATTCATATGTTGGAATCTCTTAGCAATTAAAGAGGACAAAATCAAGATGAACACAAAAAACATGCCTGGCTTTTATAGAAACTAGGGTTAGCGAAAGAAGGCAGACACAAAAAAGTACATAGTTGGTGATTCATATAAAGGAAATTCTAGAACAGATGAAACTAATCAGACAAGAGCTGGGGTGTGGAAGGAGACTGCAAAGAGCACGAGAGGTCTTTCTGGAAAAGTAGAAATGTTCTTGTTCTTGACTGGGGTATTAGTTACGTGGGTGTGTGTATACAGTCGTCAAATGTCATCTAAATGTATACTTGTGTGTAAATTTTATTGTATGTAAATTATACCTCAAAAAAGTTGTTTAAAAACAGACTGTGCTTATATGTCATACTGTAACTATCTTACAGTCCAGAGGAGTCTCATTTCCTCCACTATACAATGGTAACCACAATTATACCAGTCCTCAGGGATGTCAGGAACAGTTGAAACAAAGGGACTAAAATGTCTGATATATAACTGGTACTACCCCTTTGACAGAACAGAAAAATAGTTAAAGCTTGTGAAAGTTAAATGGCAATGAGGTTTAAACAACACACGAACTATCTTTCCTAAAGGAATCTTATTACACACATCTACATAAACGTGTGTAACCTAGATAATGATCAAAATACATAGTGGAGAACAACAGTGGTTTAAGGCATCAATTAGGCCAGGGCTCTAAATAATGGTTAGCATGAAGGTTGATTTTTTGGAAAAAGAGTTGCTCTATGTGGCTTAGTAGTTATACTACAGGAAACTATGACCCAGAATATAATGTGTAATAGAGATTTTTGGAAGTTTCCTGGTTTCTAGAACTTTGTATCAGCATTCAGATGAGTACTTGTCAACCAATTTCTAACTAAACTATAAAAAGACTTATTATTTCATTTAGCTCATTAATTACTTCATTAATAAAATTTTGCTCATAAGCAAAAGAAAAACATACACATCTTGGGGAAAAGACATTATTCTGTTAACTTCCACACGTACACAGGAAGGCTAATCTTAAGGAGCTGTCTTTTTCTTTAACTAAATTAACAGTGCTTATTATATTCTGGCTTCCAGATGCAGAACAATGTTTCATGTTAATATGCCTAGTTTTTGACCTGACAATAATGCTAAGGACTCTTCAGGAAATTCAGCCTCCAGATACTCATATCTGGGAATATAGAAACAAACAAAAATGATTCTCCAAATTACTTTATCGTTAAATAAAAAATAAAAAAAAATGCTTATTAAAACTGTTGCAAAGGGCATTTCTATTCCAAATCTGTTACTCTAAGTTACAGACAGAATGCCCTCAAACCAATCTGAAGAACTAAGACTGTGGGAGGCACAGTGATTAAATATAAAGCTGTCTCTTGAGGTAGTTATTAACTGTGACCCTCCTCCCAACCCCAGAGAGGAAAGAGAAGCGCGGAAAGGAAAAAATGCAGTAAGGTTTAAGCACATAACCTAGTGCATGACCTTGACCTAGATGAATTTAAAGTGTTCTTCCCACCAAAGTGGGCTGAGTAGTTGTGGCCGAGGCATTGGTCATCCCCAGGTCTCACACCCTTAAGGATACAGTGGTTCTAGAACTAACAGCTTTCAGACTTTCCCAAGGAAATTTCCCCTTTGGGTCCGATGCTCTAACAGACCCCCGAGCCAAAAAGGGATTCGCTGAAGCTGGATGCCTACATCTGAGATCTTCCAGGGATAAATGAGGAGATCCCAGCACCCCAGCCTCCATAGCAGGAGTTCTGCCAAACATCCCTGAAACATGCATCCACATAAAACATCCTCTACTAACCACGCTTTGTCCCCTGAGGCGGAAACATTTTTATTCAGTAGTTACAAATACATTGAGAATATTTTCAAATGATTTCAGAAAGGGAAAAAAAAAAATCAAGCAATGGAATTTAACAAAACTCTTCTATACAACTATGTAAATCAATAGTACTTTCTTTGAAACAGAATTAAAAGCACACAAAATACATTTTAATGCAGAGTATACAAAGACACTAAGATCTGTAATTCCACCACTAAATGTCAATAATACTGTAACCCACTTATTGTGCAGTCAGATATAATGAAATTCCATTTATAGTGAATGAGAATGGAAGTTTAAAATTACGTCAATGGAATGTAATGCACAAAATACTATTCCAGTAATAGTGAATGTCTTATTAGAAAGAAATCTTGGTGAATGATGATGATTTCATTGTAAGTCTCCCATAACACTCAAAGGGAATATTCAAAATAACATTAAATGTTAACATCAATATTTTACTAAGTGAATTATAATAAATTTAATTTATAATTCCCTAATATATGAAACCATACACAAATCTACCATGAAAGACAGAAAACATGTGTTATTAATATAAAACAACACAGTATACAAATTCTAAGTTGTGTCTGGTCATATTTATAAATAGAACGGGAAAAGTAATTAAACATTTCAATTAAGTGGAGGAAGGAGTAAGAATCAAACATGCTGACCAAATGAATGGGAGTTTTCCTCTGGAGAACATAAGAAATCATCATTCTTTGACTAAATAAAAAATATGCTACAGATTATCTATGGATTCAAATTTCAAATATCATAACCCTACCATACCTAAATATTGTTATAATGCTATCATTTTCATATTAGCTTTCCACTATAAAAAAATTGTTACTTTCCATATTAGAGAGACTTTACATAGAACTGAACACAGTTCAGGGATTTAGAAAACCTGGGATTGTATTTCTATCCCTTCTTATTTATATCAGGCTAGTCACTCATGTTAAATACTGATACCCCTTTACTCCGACTGTAGGGGTGTGCTGCTTTATATACCACAATACTCAAAAGCTTTGCATAGAGGCATAGAAATGGTGGTAAAAGAATAAAACATCCTAAATGCCAGATGTTACACAAATGTAAACCATATGATAGCAGCATGGTGGAAAAGGAGGCTGTAATTAAGACCATCAGACAGGATTTGATTTTCTCTCTCCATGGAAATCATGATAACTATGTTACGTAGTTACTTAAATTTAGACATTTAGTTTATATGCTCTGTTCTATCTAAAAGTTATATTAGTCATTGAATAGACATTTTAAGTGTTTAATGTTAAATCCCAATTTTAGAATATTTAATTTGGAAGAAACTTGCTAATATGCTAATAATTCTATAGTTGACTGCAGAGTTTCTTCATTGTTTGATTCATATTGTCTTTTCAATCACTTCTCTTACTCTATGAAAAATACCTACCAAGAGAATAAAAATTAAAGAGGCATGCCTCTTTTCTATTCCCTTTAAGTAAATTTGCAATTAAAAATGCTGCCATGGCCTGGTGAGTTCACAAAGAATTCAATCTCTAGGTGCTTCAATTGGTATGTATATTTTAAAAAAGAAAATATATACAATATCAACACAAATCCTACCTCTGCCATACTGTCAGCACATACTCATAGACACATAAACCAAGCAAGAAAATAAGAAAAAAATCAAGTACATTATATGATGGAGACTTACACTATACATAACAATCTCTGGGGCTAAACTGATAGAAGTCATCAGGTACAGGTGGATTTACCATTGTGTACCTAGAGGAAATAAGATTTGACTCCATTTTAAAAGAAGAGGAAGTACAGTGCTCAAAAGTAAGGTGTGCTAAGGAAAAAGGAAAGTGTGTTGATAGCTCAGGCTATTTAGTAAAGGCATAGAAGGGGAGAATTGTCTTTCTGCAAAAAGCAAGTGAAACAGATAAATATGGAAAAAAGTAAAGAGGGAATCCTTCCCAAGTGATGAGCTTGGAAAGTATGGAGGCATTGAGAAGGAAACTGGTGAGGAGCCTTGAATATTAGTTGCTATGACACATTTATAGCTGGTAAACTCCTAGAAAGTGTCACTTATACTTAAACATTAAATTGGAACATCATGTCTTAGCATTCCATGAACTTACACCCTTCCTTCATGTCCTAGCAAATTCTACCTTTGGTTCTCTCTCTACTTTGTTTTCTTTTTTCACTTGAGTAGAAAATTTTAACTGCCTACATTGCACAACACCATGTTCCTAACTATCTCCATATTTTTCAGTACTTATGTGTTCTTTCTTAAAAGTTACCTCTCTTTTTTCTATTATTCCATCATTCAGTATTTAATGTGACAACTCTATGTGCTCTGTGCTATGCAATGAAGATAAAATAGTAATAAAACAAACCTGGACCTTGCTCTCAAAGGTCTTATCTTGTCCCCCGTTCTCTCAAATTCACTCCTGTAAGAAAAAGTCCTCATTTGCTGAAGGATCAGCTCTGCCTTGCCTAACATTAGAGTTCCATTATTAAAATCAGAAGAACACACGTACCATGTTTCTTGAACTACAAATCTCTTAGATTAATTCTAAGTATGTTACCATTTTGACTGTAAATAACTCTAAGGAAGAAATCACATCTGAGGGCACAGTACATGTATTATATTATGGAGGCCTGGTGAATAGTTTTTTAATTTTTTAAGTTTTTTTTTTTTTTTTGAAATAAAAAGGACTTTGGTGGTATCTAAGAAAAAAGAAAGAAAAATGGAAACAGATGCCAATCAAGTCACCCTAGGAAAGTTATCTAGATTCTATTCCTAGAGTTTACATCTTAAATGGTCATTTGAATTTTATGTATTGTAATTTTAATCCAAAAAGGCCTCACATATAGAAAAGTTCTAAGTGAAAAAATATGCATTCCTTACTGAAAGCTTTAAAATTGCTCAGTTCTTATGGAAATATCCTCAGGGGAAAAGAAAAAACAAAAAAAACAAGTATCTCAAGAAGCAAGATAATTTAAAGTAGTCTCACTTTCTAAAATATTTTATTTATCACCTAAGTGGTATTGAAACAATACATTATATCTGTGCACTTTGTGTTTCAGTATTTGTGAAAATGTACATCTTATAAAAACACTCATTCAGACTATAAAAACATTAGAAAAAAACGTACATGTAAAAATTTTTTAAAAGAAACCTTTTTGGTCTATCCAAAAAGAATGGCTTCTTTATTCATTGTACAATTTTTTTTCTTTTTATGAAATTGTTTCAATTTATTGAGAACTTAAAATTTGCATAAGCTACCAATGTATCTTGAATCACTTTAGAAAATTTCATGTTAGCCCTTGATTAAAAAAAAAAATCTCTAGAAGGGATTGATCTGGTGTTGCATGACAAAATTCTTTTCAGTAAATGTTCAGTGAGTTGAAAGAGTCTGACACATCTACTTATAGATATACATAAAGTCTGATCTACAACTTATAAATTTTACTTTGATACTTATTCTCCTTCAATAAAATATATAAGGTATGGACTTTTGTGCTGACAAAAAAATACTTCTGCCTGCTTTACTCCTCTTCACAATTGGATGTAATTTCTTTTTTAATGCATACCTACCACATGCCAGACTAGAGACTAAATATATAACAGTAATTAAAAATAAAGGACAAAATATCTTATCATTGTGAAACTTACTTTAGTAATTTATAACTGTTAAATATTTGAAGATCTTACAAGAGGAACTAGTTAATGAAATGCACTTCTCACTTTCTGCAATAGCAATAGCTTTTGAAGTTGTCTAAAACGTGAAGAGCCTGAATACAGTTATGCACTGATTCAAAAGAAAAAAAAAAGAATTATGGACCTCGTAGGATCTGAAAAGTGAGCTGAGAGGCAACAGTTTGGTCCAAATGAATTAATATGTAAAGATAAAATTTCAGTTTCTAGATAAGGAACTCTTTGCTTAGTCAGCACCCTTTAAGAAGCATCATGTCAAGAACCCAATGGATAAAATCAGTCATTGAAAGTTGAATGAAACATATTTTGTAGAAGCTTGAAGAAGATATAATAAAGAGAAATGCAAAAGGCATTTCTGAACAATTTAAAAAATATCATTGTCTATAATAAAGTATAGCTATAGCTGCAAAACAAATCAAGATAGGAGATGCATTTTTAAAATATTTCCCTTCAAAATAAAATAAAATAAAATAAGATAAAATAAAAATAAATTAATAAACAAAATATTTCCCTTCCACACCAATAACGTTTTCTATGTTACTGGGAAACATAGAGGTATATTGGGGGAGGAGAAGGAGAGGAGGAAGGAAGATTACGTCATGCTACTCACATGGATTCCATATTATCTATTGACTTTGTCTAACAGTAAATGGTTTCTCACAAGAAAAAAAAAAAAAGGAGAAACAGAGAGAGAAAAGTCTGTTAAATATCAATTCTGACCAGTACAAAACCAGTCCAATGATTAAAGATAAATTACACTGGAAAAAGGAAAGGTAGGTTGAGCTCGAAACACATGAACTTGAAAAACCGAGTCATTTAAATTATGATACTAAAAGTTCTGAGGAATGTGTCCAATTAATCTGGAAATACCTTGTAAATCCATGTTCTAACCCATCAGTGTTTGATAACCAAGCTCTACAAATCTGAATTTCTTGCCTATCAGGACAGTGGGAGACAGCTCAGCTGAACAGTGAAAATTTTGGTCAAAGGATAAATACTTAAGTCTCTGGACAACATATCATAACAAACCAAGAGAAAGAAAATAGCTCTACCATTTGACATCTCCATAATGGTTTTGACGAGATGGGCAGAGAGTAAAAGATCATATTTTGGATTCTAAATATTACAAAACCTCTTGAATGCTTTTTGAAAGCACAGAACTTTCAGAGTTTAGGGGAAAAATTAAATAAACCTCATTATTCAAGAGATACATGAGAAGCAGTGCTTCTAGCAAGGATTCTTCTCTTCATGAAAAGCATGTAAGTCCCTTCCTGATATGAATTCAGGAGCTCAATAAGGTCCAGATAACTCCTCTGTTAATATTCAGGATTTCAAATGTTAGCATTCTTCCTTTGTGTTAAACCTTGGTCATGAGTTCACTTTTTAAATCCACTAGGGATGAACAGAATATTCCTAACTTTGGCCAAGAGAAGTATTTCTCTTTCTATTTGGGCAAAGGAAAGGAAACAGGGAAGATGGCATGGAGATGAAGTTATAACATCACACATGAGTAAAACTGTTTCCAAATGCAAGAAAGACAAGTGGATTTTAATATAACAGAGTAGAAAAAGAATATTGCTATAATTTAAAAAAATATATATTGCTATAATTTCAGATACCAAATTGCAGCCAATCTTTAAAAAACTACTGCTTACTGGGTTTTGATGTAGACTCAAAGATTTATAGCTATCTTAAAGAGTATTAAAATAGTCCTCCCTTTTTCAATAACATGTCTGTATATGTTGTTGTATTTTTCACATATTTTAACCAAAACAACATATCATAATAATTTGAATGCAGAGGCAGAAATAAGAATCTAGTTCTCCTGTGTTAAGTCAGACATTAAAGTGGTTTGAGAACGTAAAAACAATACCATTCTTCTATATATTTTGTTTGTTTTGGAAGATAAAATTATTTTTTATGAAACTATGTTAAGTTTGTCAACATGTAATTATTATTACTCTTCTTTTAAATGAATTAACATTTTTAGATTTCCCAATTTTCATTTCTAAAACAATAAACCAGTATAAATCAGCTTGTGAGTTTTAAGAGTACAAAGGAATCTTAACACAAAAACTTGAGAACCACTGGATTGAAGATAGTAACTAATCTTTATGGAGCGATTACTATGTGTCATACATTTTTCTAACATATTACATATTTAAAAGAGTTGTTTAAAAAATAGTATATCAATCCCTAATGCATGTCCAAAAATGAGGGATTCCTAGAAAAAATGTTTATTATATCACATTTGAAATATAAGTAGCAACAAAGTATTGCTAAAATTTCCATCCCGTTGCCTGTTGAAATCACTTCTCACATTGAGCTACTAACATAACTATTAGCTAATTATAGGACCTTTTGCTTCTTCCTATCTCTGTTACTGACTTGTGTGACCTTGACAGAATTCTTCAGTCTCTCTGCAGTGACATAGTTTGCCATCTATAATCTCTTCGGGTCTACTCAAGGAAACTTAGAATGTTTTGTTCTCCTTAAGCAAAAGGGATGTCATATGCACAGCAAATACCATCTTTTAGAACTTTGTGATCAAATAATAAAGGTGAAATAAGAGCTAATATTAACAGGTTAGCTGTCAAGTATTTTCACATACATTACTATTTTACTAGTAGAAAATTTAAACTCCATTGACTCAGGTTTTTGCTCTTAGTAAATAAAGTGGTAACATGGCTATGAAACTAATTCTTTCCATCTCCCAAGTTTGTACTTTTTCTACTATTCAAGGTTACCTCCAAAGCAGAGGAATGTATATGGAAATTAAAGGTATAAAGAGGTATATATTAATATGAGTATTTTTGTAGGCTAAGATATGAAGTTCAGAATAGTGAAATACTAATACACAAATACGAATTAAAACTGAATTTATGTATTTGTGTTTCAAGTATATGAACAAATTCCGTCATAAATGGCCTCAGCTAAATTTGGTATACGACATTATTGGAGAAAAAGTGCTGCTTTAAGCCAGAGCATTTCTTGGCACCAAGACAGTTTTTAGACTTATTTCATTTTTCTTGAAGCGTGTTGAAAATTCACATATATTGAAGACCTAATAGATGCTGCATGTTTTATATTCATTATTTTATATACTCCTCACAAGAAACCAATGAGATAAAGTAGCTACATGAAATGACAATTGCACTACTTCTTGTTCTTCATACTTTCAGTTTCATCCAGTAATTGAAAAAGGCAGAGCAGGCAATAAGCCAGAAAATTATGGCAGCTATACAGGCTTTTGAAAAAATATATTTGATGTGGCAAACTCTACTAACCTTAAGTACACTTTAGAATAAGACCTTATATGTTATAAGCAACTTAAAAGGGATTTCACCTTAGAGTTTTAACAGTACAGCTACCATATTGAAATATTTGATGATCCCATTTGCAATTTATTCTGCGGTTCATGATCATTTATCAAGGCAACAAGGCTTTTCTGCAAATTCAATTTTTAGATTCCCTTATTCTAGATTTTTTGATAAAACTGAAAATCTAATGAGTTAAGAAAACAAATCAAACAGCAATATACTAAACACCTAATTAGGTACTGTGAATTCTAAACTATAAATGGCACATACATACATGCATACATACTACTACATACATGCATACATATATCCACAAACAAACCCTCTCAAAATCTAGTAGATATGCAAAATTTTCTGTCTTAACTGAAAAGTCAACTTGAAATGAAACTCTTTCAATCTTTTTTATGAATATGTCAGTATTCTACACTTTTTCAGAAGGAATTATGATATTTGCTCTGATTCTTACGTGCATCTGTTTGATTCTTGCTTTTCTCAGTTCCTGACACATACATTGACTTTTTTTTGTAAAAGAATTCACTATAGCATAATAAATACCATTAGGTTTCTAGCCTGCTGAAGTAATTTCTGTAAGAAGACTTCAAACAAGGCAATAATCAATTAATACTCTCTTACAGTCCAGCATCTAGTAATCCAAACACTAAAACTTTAGAGACTGAAATTTGATGAATAATTTTAAATGTATGCATAGTTTTAAATAATGTGTGTATAATTTCTGCATAGTTTTAAGTAATGTATGTGTGTGTGTTTAAATGAAAAAGATCCTTGAAGATTACACATTTTATTGCTTTTTCTAAAAAATTTAGTTTTCTTCTATATTACTTAATGAATGTCGCGTTTCAAACTAGACTACTAAAATAACTCCTAAAGGGAGATATGACTTTTTTCCAAGGTATTTTATAAAAGATAAAGAAGGATCAAAAACTCCAAAAGAGATGACAATGCCGGATCCATAAAATCAGAAGAAGGAACATACTCTAATTTCTAACTCTAAAATCAGCATCTGAGTTTGTGTTTGTCTTTGAAACGTTGCTCGGCATCTATTTTCCTTCTATAAATGAGGATAATTGTGTTAACCTACTGAACAGATCAGCTATGTCAATAAATGTGTTAATGCTCACAGTGTGCTAGCTAGTATTCAACCAATCCAAAGCATCGGGCACTCAAAACGCAGTTACTCTAAGAACCATAGGGAGACACCCCGCATGGTGGTCAAATGAGAGGACCGCACAAGGAGAGACATCATTAACAGCATAAGGTGCCTTTCGTAAGTGCCAGGCACCAAACAGTTCCTCAGGTCTTCGTCATTCGTGATTTGCATACATTAATTTACTATTTGAACTAGATTAGGTCTGTCACAGAAAGCCAGTGTTATAAGTAATAACCCGCTGATAGATTATCCTCTAAGATCTTCTTCGGAATATCACATGGTCAAATAAAAGGCAAACAGCATAAAGCTCCCATGTTAAAATCCACATTCAAGATAACTGGAATTTTTTTGCCCATATTATACATCTTTGACAAACACACATCTAGCTTTCACTCACATGTAAGTTTAGACTATGCCTCAAAATTATCTTTAGATAGTAATTAGCAATGGTCTTTAATAAGAAAGATTAAGTGAAGTTTTGTCTTACATGTCTTCTTAAAAGTTATATTTGTTAGAATCATCTCTTTGAATGCCATATTCACAAAAAGGATACTAAAGGAAAAAGAAAAAAAGAAAGAAGGAAAGAAGAGAGGGCTAAAGGGAAGGAGGAAGGAGCAAAGAGGGTAAAGGGAGGGAGAGAAGTAAAAGGGAGGAAGGAAGAAAACAGAGAGAGGAAGAAAGCAATTTTCTTCACCAAATTTGTCCTAAATAATAGAATTTAGTCAGGCCAAAATTGCATTACTTTATTCTAAAGGTTACTGCAAGACTTACAGTGATCCTTAAAGAAGTTATAAAAATTGAAACAGAGCATAGAATGCTTCTGATTGTAAAAATAGGTAACATTTCAAAGTTCATTTCATAAAAGAAGTCATCCGATCAATACATCATTATGTCATTTTCAGCAACAGTATCTAAACTTTAGCTCTGATACTGAAATGAATAATAAGAAAGGGAACTCCAATGTATACATATACCCATGTGGGATTTTGAATAACTTATTTTTGCTTCAATGTGCACATTAGTTAAAATTTCTCTAAGAAACCTAAGGCATATTTCTAAGAACACTGGAGCAAAATGCAAGGATATGTAGAAGTTCCCTGCCCTTGAGTTGCTTCAAGGTATTAATATTCTTTTAATCGTGGATTAGGATTGTGATGCCAAATGAAATAAAAAAGTTTTACAAAGATGCATGTGATCTTTCCAATGATAAGATTGTTGAGGTAGAAAACTCTGGAATAGAGTCTCTTACACATGCTCCGTGAATGGGAGGTTTTGTGCAGAAGATGAATCTAAAATAATCCTACATTTGGACGACTGGTCTAGTGCAATGGATTAGAGCCTGCTTGAAAAAAGAAATATTAAACACAATTTCATTCATTCACTTAACTCAGCTCCAAATTCTCCAATACCATCCATCTCACTCAGACTAAAAGGCAAAATTTTTACACTGATCCAGCTCGTCATCACTTCTCTGACTGTCTCACTGTACTTCAGCCTTGGGCCTTTATATGGGGAGAGTTCCCTGTGGGGAGACTACTCCTCCACCTGATATATGTGTGAATCACTCCCACATCACCTTCAAGTATTTGCTCAAGTGTGACCTCAATAAGGTCAACCTTTATCACTCTATTTAAAATAGCAACCACTTCCCTCCACTTGCAGAACTCCTGCCTCCTCTTATTCTGCTGTATTTGATTGTCCAGGATTCTCATCACCCACTACATTCTATACAATACAGGTATTCATTATATTACATGTTCATTATATATTAATATTTCTGCCTCAATTAGAATATAAGCCACAAGAGAGCAAAGATTTTGTTTTGTTTTGTTTTACTCACTGAACATATTCATTCATTAACCACATTCCACTACACATTGGCCCAAACCTACCAGTTGCCTGCACAAATCCTGACCTTTGAATTCAGTCTTACCAATTAGTACAGCCCAGATTTAGTCTTCTTTCTGTCTGCCTGGTATACTCTGAGCCTGGCATGAGTCTTGAGAACCATGTGCCAATAAAGTTGTGTCTTTCTCTCATCTCTACCTTGTTTTTTACTTCACTACACCTGGACTTTGGCCTAAATTCCCACTTAGCTACCAATTTCAAAGTTGGGATGCTACACAAATACTAAACCCCAATCTTCTGTATCACAAACAAAATAATTTGTCTGGACATTGGCAATACTTTCTTCCTGATCTTTTTCAGGCTCCAGCTGCTAAGTAAGAATCTGCTGCAAACTGCACAGATGACCTGCAGTCACCATTCTTTTATTATTATTACTACTATTATTATTATTACCCTGCCTGGAAATTCTTCCAGCTATGCTCTACCCACATGGTAGAATCCTACTGGATAGTTTCGTTGACTGGAATCTAGCGTGCATGTGATATATCCTTTGGACTCTATAATTTAGACAGCTAGCCACCCTACTGATTTTGCTATGTATATATAAGCTAGGTTGAAGTTAATTTTCCCTATTCTGGACCCCACTAGGTCCCAAGTCCTCCTCCTCCATTGTGGCCCACAATTGTAGCCCCAGGATTGTAAATCAGATTATGAAAGGAGATGTGAGTCTTCATATAAAGTTCAAGTTAATTTTTTCTTACAGTTCACTGCTAGTCCAATTGGCTCAAAAGAAGGAACAATGATATGTCTCAGAGGTACAAGTTGAAAAAATCTAGCACATTAGTCATTACCAAAGAATAATTGGTATTTATTCAAAATATGAATAGAAAAAGCGACACTTATCTGCATTGGATAAATGGGGACTTAGAAAATACTGAGATGTAAAATCTAAAAAGTAAACGCTTTTGAGTAATAGCTTTTACAGTATAGTTAAAAGGTATAAAAACTAAAAACCCTACTACTTCAGAAATTATTCTTCCTATTTAAATAAATCCCTCCTATAAAATATGACTGCTTTTCTTACAGCAGTCATACTTGGGAATAACTCTTGGGATACCTATTTGAGTTTGTAAATATATCTAAAGAAGGGTAACACTGTAGTTATTAGTGTAGGTGATATATTTCAGGAGCTATAGTGACTGAAGTGAATAAAGGAAGACTTGGCAGAGCAAGTGCATAATCCCTAGCAACTCTTGAGTTCATTTACTTTTCATGAAAATCTATGACAGAAAATTTTAGGAGTAAGATCAGCAATTTGTATACACTGACATATGAGATTAAACTTTATAAAACTGATGTCATTTTAAAAAATGCTACCACATCTATAATAGTCAATGTTGAATATGTTCTTATTCTCAGCTATAAATTTTACCTGTTATGAATCATTTTTACTAAACTATTAGACCAGTGTGTAGTGAACAAGCCAACAAGTTACATATGTAGCAAAATAATAATAATAATAATAATAATAATAATAATAATAATACCTCCCAAAAGTTAATTTCAGGTATATGGCCATAATAAATCCCCTAAAAAATTTTCAGGTAATTTATAAAGTCTTCTCATATTTTATAACACAGGATATTTTAGAACTGCAATTGATAGTGATGTGGAAATCTAACATTAAATCTTTAAGTATGCTTGCCAAAAATATGAGAATCATCTCAAACATATTTTTATTTTATTTTATTTTATTTTATTATAAATGTGTTTAAAAACACATTTATATACATTTAATGTTTTCTTGACATTTTTAAGAATTCAAAAGTTCAAATACAAGTTTGTACTCAAAAAAAAAACAAAAAAAAAACAGAATGCAATATTAGAATATTGGACTTGGGAAAAGACTGGAGATTTGTAAGTCCTAACTTCCACCCTGTAGAAGCATTCCATCCCAAATCATCCCTGAAAAGCTGTACATTTGATCACTGTATGAACACTTCCAGAAGTTAGGTGCTCCAAACAACCCAGTTCTTTCTGAACAACTCAGAATGAGTAGGGGGAACAGGTTTCCTCCCATTTTATTGAACTCAAACATTCCTCTTTGTCATATTTTTCTTATGGATCTGAGTTCAGGCTTTAGGAAGGACATCTTAGTCTCTTTTCCATATAACAATCTTTCCAAAAATTTGAGGATACCTCATGATTTCTTATATCTTTCTCCAGATTAACAGTCTTCACTTGAAATAGTCCCCCTCTGAAAATATTTGCAGACTCCTAACTATTGTGCTCTCCCTCCTCTGAATTTACATCCGTTTGTCAATGAAGCACCCAAATGTGTTTTAACCAACAGACTCATCTGCTTCTATGAGTTTGTTTGTTTGTTTTTTATAAAAGTCAGTTGGTTAACATTTCTGTCAACATGTCATGCTATATGTTCAAACTGAACTTACTGCAGTTCAGACTTGTCCTTTCTTTGCATTCACTCCTATATATATAAAGGAAACAACAAATTCCCAGTATAGATCAAATGAAAGTATTTAACATATAGATACAAATAATAAAACCAACTTCATGTATGTCCCATTTATGGTCCAGGCTACGGAGAACTTTAAAGTTCCTGAACCTGTTATTACCAGCTTAGTCCCCATAAATCAATTTTGGACGACCTACAGTTCTGATAAGCTTGGATTTTATGTCTTCCATGAAGCCATTACCAAGACCAATGAATATAAAGAAATCTCTCTCACCCTCCTAGAGACTTCTTTCCAAATTAATCTTGATCCACTATGCAATATTCTTTGGTAATTATTTTCAATCAGTTGCATTTTACCTACCACTACATTACCATTTCCACATAACAGTCACAAGAATATCAGGAAAAGGTTGAATCTACTGCCTTGCTGGAATGCAGAACCACTCTGACTATCATTCTCCTATTTTGTACATCTTAAATCTAGTTAAAGAATTTCCTTGGAAAATCATGCTTGTAGAATCAATGTTACTCATACTACAATTCAGTATGCTACAGAAATTACAAAAGATTTAAAAATATATATCTGCTTAAGTTTCTAACTCAATTCATCATTTAAAAATGATTGTTTCATGTCAACGTTCTTAATAAATCAGCACCGTACTAAAAGAGAAAGCTGTTCATGCTAACAAATCAGTGGCTGGCCAGGAAGGTCAGTGCTAGTATAATAGAAAAGAGAAAAGGGAATGATAGCCAAGAAAACACTTCTTCCATCAAACTCATATCCAACAATCTTCACTGAGAGCTTGCTTAAACACAACATTGAAAAGGAAAGAGGCCTCAAAAAGTAAATGGAAAGAAATCTTGGTACCATAAAAAGGGAACTTCCGCATAAATAAAACTAAAGGTTTTCTTAGTTGTTAAAAATTAGGTTATTATCAGTTGCATGAACTTACGAGTAAGTTACAGCTACTCCAAGGCTAGGCTTTTAAATTTGTCCAATAAGATTAATAATAGCTGATGGTGAAACACACTCATGTGCATAAGGCAATTTTAAATTATTAAGCACTATACAAGTTTAAGGTATTACGAAATATATTTTATATAGTTTTAATATTAGCAGAGTTCAAACATTTATCTTTAAGCCAGTCTCTAAATATATTGCAAATGATCTAGAAAATACACAATAATAGATTTTAGAATGTGGAATATAGCAGTCTATAGTACACTCAGTGTTACAGCTATTTTGCATAGAATTCCTTATTGTATACAGTGTCCAAGTTTTCACTCAGCAGAATGGCAGTATACAAACTTGCCCTTCTTCATTCACATCAACCTGTATCTGGACTATAGAAATCAGAGTTAATTTTATATGAAGTAAGAGAGGGGTGGAGGAGAGGGGCAGAGAGAGAGAAGAGGGGAGAAGAGAAAGGAGGAAGGAAGAAGATAGAAGGGGATCGGGAAGGGGGAGTGGAGAGGTGGGGAGGAGAGAAGAGGGGAGACAGCATAAGAGGGAAAGGGGAGGAGGAACACGCTGGGAAAAATTCTCAGGAACCCACTCGATGCCTACAGTGCATGCTTTGAGCTTCTGCCCCATTCCCAGTGAACAGAAGGACTGGTGCACTTGGACTCTCTTCACCCCCAGTTGCCTAACAGTATTAAAGTATTGTGTATTGTTAAAAACATATCATATAACTGAGCAAGGTCAATATTTAAAAGTAGCATTTTTATAAATCAGTAGCCAGAGATATTATGAAAGTCACTATCTCATAAATTCTATTAATTAAGCCACATTGACCTCATCTTACCTCTCAGAGAAGGAAAAGCAGGAAGAAGAAAAAAATCGTATAGTGACTTAAGATCATTTTTATTCTGGGAATTTTAATCCGGGAGTTATTATTGTAGCAAAGAGCTTAGAGTATTTTTTTTTTTTTACTCCTTTTAAAATAAAATTGTTCTGCTGGAAATGCTAGATTGTAATAGGCAAAAGCTTCAGAGCTATTAGACATAGCTTTACTCCAATTATCTAAAAGAGGGATACGTATATCTCAAAAATTTGGCAGATTCAGCCTCATCAAAACTTTCAAAAGCTGCTAACCTCCAGATTTTGTACTCTTAGGGTAAATTTTTATATATATATATTTGAGCCCAAATCTTAAATATTTAATTTTTTCTACTTTGATACATGTTTTCCAACTTGCAGAAATGTTTGCTGAAATAATGTATTATAAATTGTGTCTTAAAACGCTGCACATGTGCTTCTTTTAAAATTCATGATGATAAAATAACTCTTCAAAGACTCCCCAGAGTTTCATAAATGATAAGCACACAAACATTAAAGCTCTCTGAAGAGCATAATTTGAGTTACATTAAATACAACTGTTTTCCAAAGTCCCCTGAAGTGTGTATCTGGCCATTGTGGTCTTAATTAAAGTACCGATGACACAGAAATCTTGTCTGCATTTAAACAAGAGGAGAAATTTCACTATATAATAGGATACCTGAGATAGGATATGGGTAAAGAAGAGGCTGCAAGCGCCATTGCCATGAAAGAAAAAAAGAAAAACAATCGCATACTTAAGTCCTTTACAAACCCTGTTCAATTAGTTGCAAAGTTCTTTAAAACATATATGTATCAGCTGCCCTCCATAAAGTTTCAAGATGAAGCACAGCTTGGGAAACCTTTCCTTGCAAGGAAGGAATCTGATTTGGAGAAACTTTTCTGTTTTAATTGGCTAAAAGTTTGCCTCTTGGAAATATTTTGGAAATAACTTGCAGGATGTAGAGTGATAGCAATCCTCCCAGAAACCAATGAACAATGAAAAGCACTTTTGGGGAAGGAAGGCAATTCCTCCTACCCCACTCAGGCAGTTGAAAGTGAACTTGGTTCAAACTTAGCCCCTCTCGCCCCACAGCGCACTCCCCAAGGGCAGAACAAGAAAGCCGCCCCTGGCCAGCAACTGTCTGAAGAAGGGACCAGTGAGGAGTCTCGCGCCCCGAAAAAGGATGTAATCTAGAGCCCGTGCCTCCCCTGTACCTCTTTGCTGATGCGCCTGTGGCTGCTGCTGCAGCAGCTGCGCCCGGCCGCCCCCGAGGCTCCCGATGAGCAGCACGACCAGAGAGACCCCGGCGGCTCCTGGCATGGTGGTGGCCCCGAACGGATCCACTTCTCAGGACCCGGAGGAGTCGCTGCCGCCCTGTCCCCTGTCCTGGCTTGCGAGCTGAGTGAGCAACAGCTGCTGGGTAAGAGGAGGAGACAGCCCCCACTGGCTTTGGCTCAGCCGCCTACGTTGGAGGGTGGGGGGAGAAAGAGGACACTCCCCCACCCTCCCCCCTTCCCACGCCCTCGCCCCACGGACGTCCAGGCACAGGCCCTTAAAGGGTCCCTGGTGAAAAAGGCCTTTCCTATAGCGGTCCTTCCCTCTGAGAAGGGATCATTCCTTGCTTGATCTGTTATCTAAACTTCTTTTAAATTAAAGAAAGTAATTGATGTGAAAGT
Organism: Rhinolophus ferrumequinum; assembly: GCF_004115265.2. Lineage (NCBI taxonomy): Eukaryota > Metazoa > Chordata > Mammalia > Chiroptera > Rhinolophidae > Rhinolophus > Rhinolophus ferrumequinum. Next base: position 76,874,735 of record NC_046286.1, on the reverse strand, counting down.
ACTTGCTGATCTGTAAAATTCCTGTTCATGGAAAGCATGATTTGTGGGAAATCTGTACAGCTAGAAATTGACCAAAGCTGGGTAGCTCCTGAAAAAGGCCTGGCAAGTCTGTGCGCTGGCACTGTGTATGCAGGTTGGTCCACCTTGGTGACAAGAGCATCCCAAAGGCCTGGAAGAGTGCAAAGTTACTAGAGGGCGTTAGGTGGTCCTGGGGACACTGCAAACCAGGCCATAGAACTTACTGCTCGGTAGAATGATGGCAGGGTAGCAAAGGAAGGACAAAATAAGTCCCCTTGCTTCACTGCAATGTTTATGTCCAATATAAAGGTTAAAATTAAGGTTTTCGATTCAGTCACGAGACATTTGTTTAAAGAGGATAAAAGGCCTTTGCAATTGTTTCCTTTCAAAAATGTCTCTCTTCCAATCCCCGTTTCTTCCCTCTAAGCAACCAAATTTCTATTTCCCCCTAGCCTCCACCCCTAGAAACAGGCCACCAGTGATCTGATTTCGGTCACTATAGATTATTTTAGCTATTCACAAGTTTCATATAAGCAGAATAATAAAGTGATAGTCCTTTACGTCTGGTTGCTTTCACTCCACACAATGTTTTGCAGGTATAGCCAGGTTGTTGTTTTACATCAGTAGTGCATTCTTTTTCATTGCCGAATAGTATTCTATTGTATGGCTATATCACACTTGGTTTATACATTTACCTATTGAAGTACATTTGGATTGTTGCAGTTTTGAACTATTAAGAACAAAGGTACTATGACTATTTGAATACAGTGTTTGCATGGACCTATATTTATATTTCTCAATTCCTAAGAATGATATTGTTCGGTTGTTTGGTGGGCATATTAATTATAAGAAACTGTGAAATTGTTTTTCAATATGGTTATATCATTTTAAATTCCTTCAGTAATATGAGAGCTCCAGAAGCTCCACATCTTTACCAATACCTAATATTTAATTTTAGTAACTCAGTGATTGCATAGTGGTATCTCACTGGTATTGTCATTTGCATTTCTCTAAAGATGCTAAAAATATTTTCATGGGCTTACTGGACATTCCTATTCTTTTGTGAAATATTTTGTTCATTTTTCCTAATTGTTTTATTTGTCATATTATTATTAAGTTCTAAGATAGACAGATATAGATATATAGATATATAGAATAGATATAGATATAGATATTAATATAGAGAATAGATATAGATATAGATATTAATATAGATATCTATATTAATATCTATATCTATATCTATATCTATTCTATATATCTATATATCTATAACTATATATATATATGTATATATACACACTCCCCATAAATAAATAAATATATATTCTGGAAAAAAATCCTTGATGAAATATACTTAATGTAGTACATATTGTTCTCTGTCTGAGACTTAACTTTTCAATTTCTTGACAGCTATTGCAGGAGGTCAAGAGGACTTGACTGCAGGTTGACCGGCAAGCTGGATCCAGGCAATTAGAGACTACTCACCCTCTCCCCTGGCCTTGGATTTATGTTCTGCCTGTCTTCCTCACACTAGAAACTGCTTCAAGGATATACAGCCTTGCGAGAGTTATGCATTGTTGAGACCATCTCGACTGTATGTGTGACTGAACCCAACTAAGGCCCCTATATAAACTTTAAGATTCTGGTAGGGAGGTGTGAAGATCTACTCATCTTGCAGCCACACATGAGAAGCGTCGGATAATAAGTTCTGTTGCTTATCAAATCTGCTACCTACCAATGTGAAGTAGTCTGCCTCTTTGGTCTTATCTTGCCCTCTGTGTATGGGGACCAGTTTGTGAACCAACAAGTGCTTTAGAAGAACAGAAGTGTTTAATTCTTATTAAGTCCAATTTATTAAGATTTTTCACTTATGCTTAATACTTTTTGTGTCCCATTTCACAATTTGTTGCTTACCCCAAAGTTGTGAACACCATCTTCTCAATTTTTCCCTAGAGATTTTATAGTTTTCACTACTACATTTGGTTTATGGGTTATTTCAGTAAATGTTGGTGTTTTGGGGGAAGTTAAAGGCTTAAATAATGGTTTTCTTTTTTTCCATGAAAATACCCCATTTCAGCACTGTTTGTTGAGAAGGACAGCATTTCCTCACCTAATTACCTTGTCCTTTTTTTTCCAGAAGTCAATTGATCGTATGTGAGTCTATCTTTGGACCCTTCTTTTTATTGACATTATATATCTTTATGCAATATCACAGTCTTTATTGCTATAGCTTTATCGTTGCCTCAAAGTTAGATAATTTTGGTTCATAAAACAAAACTTTTTTGACTATTCTACTTTTTTGACTATTCTAAACATTGCCCCAATTTAATAATCTTTCATCATAAAAAACTCTCTACAAAAGAAGGAACCTTCCTCAACTTCTTGACAAGCACCTACTAAAACCTATAGCCATCACCTTAAAGGTCAATGAATGACTGCTTTCCCTTCTGATCAGAAAAACAAGGCAAAAAGGTCTACTCTCACCACTGAAGGTCAACATTTTTACTGGAGGTCATAGCTAGTGTAATATGGCAAGAAAAAAAATGTAAAATACATAGATTTAAAAGGAAGAAATAAAGCTGTTTTCATTTGTAGACGACATAGGATGACTGAAGTGATTTTAATAACTTTGTGGGATCCAGTGTTTATAACCACAATCACTTGTATTACTATTAGCATGAAAAATTAAATTGAAAAATACTAATGTTTACTAAAGCATCCAAAACAATGAAAAATTGAGAGATAAATTTTAGGAAGTATGTTGAAGACACATACATTGAAAACTATGAAGCACTTAGAATATTGAAAATGTAAATAAATGGAGACACGCTATGAACTGAAAGGCTAAATGTTGCCAAAGTGTCAATTCTCCCAGAATGTATCTACAGATTCCACCCAGCTGCAATCAAAGCTACATTATTTTTTTGGTAGAAATTGACAAGCTTATTTTAAAATTTGTATGGAAATGCTACGTTGTTGAGTGTCTAGGCTATGTTTTCCTCCTTTGAAGAATTATAGTTTTTTTGTTTTCTGGATCTGCATGATCCTTTCAGTATTAGTTTCTAATCTTTGTTAGAGTATAACTACAGTAGCCTTTACTCTAGTTGTAGTTTAGCTCTCCTATTAAGGATGACATAATGACTCCTCCAAGGTTGTAACAATAATAATAATAATATCTCCTAACTGTGGCTGGTTAGAAATGACACATCTCCCATTCCTTTTGTTCAACATCAACCCCCCTGTAATTTTTTGCGTGGCTTAACAGAGTTTCAACTTTTGCACAAGAAGTGGGATATTCAGTCAAAAATACAGGAGAACCCCACATATATTCCTAGTGCTTTAGCCCTCATAACTACCCTAGGCTCACATAATTTGTTACTCTTTTCACAGGGCACACAGTTTTGTACTTTCTATTATCCAATATCTTAAAATAGCATTTTTGTATTGTTTCCCCAGTGTTCTAGTAGTTTATATATAAAAAACTAAGTAGCAATTAGTCCCTCATGGCTGGGAGGAAGTCTCAGATTTACATGTTTTAAATAATAATTTTAAAAAAAGACTAGATACAAATATAATGATAACTCATCTTAATGATTTAAGAAATGTAATGAGCTAGAACAATTTTGGGGATCATAGCCTGAGGCTGTTTTATTACTTTTCATTTTAACAATATGGCCTTTAAAATGAATCATAATGTTTAAAAAATGTTTTAACTATATTTTAATAGCTTGTCTCAAGCTATATTTTAAGAAAATATGAGAAGATAAAGAACAGGAAAAATAATTTTTGTTAACACAATTCATTTTTGACAAACCTATAAAAGTATGTGATTATTTAATTTGTTATTGTTATCAATAATGAGGAAGTCATAGCACTATTTATTAATAAACTAGGGACTGATTTACCAAAATATATTTTCTAAGTAATTAATCACAACGTTTTGGATTGGCAGTAAAAATGGAGAAATTTTATACTAGACAGTATCATTAAAGGTCAGAAAATTAAATAATTTATTTATGAGGTAGGACTATCGCCCTCCCCTGAAAAAGAATGTCTTGTCTTTATATAAAAAGCATGGATAATTTTAAAAACTGACTTAAAAACAAAAATGTATAAGTAAAAATAGTATATATCTGAAAGTATATATCTGAAAGGAACAAAGTATAATTCAAGATAACATTATTAAAACTTATTCTAAAAAGAATAAAAACTTAGAAATACTGTTTTATAGTTCACCATAGAAGAAAATGATTAAATCACATCATTAAACTATATGGGGAAAAAATGTAGTAGTTAGAAAACCTTTCAATATGTTATAAGGCCAATATAATATAGAAATCTACTAGAAATAAATTACAAAGCCAATACAAAATTTTAATATCAATTACATATGATTTTTAAGTTGTTTCTTTTTAAAGAGGAAAAGATATTAAAAGGTAATTGACACACAGAAACATATGATCTTTGGAAGAATAAATGGCATGAGAGAAACCAATCCCACAGGCTAATCACAAAATATAATATTTTATGTGGAATTTTTATAATTCTACATAGAAAATAATAGTATTTAACTGTTAAGATTTAAAAATATAGAGAAGATTAATAATTGAAATTAAAAATAAAACAGTAATATAGAAAAAAACAGAATTTAATCTATTGGAAAAAATGAAGTCAACAACATCTATGAAGAAAGGATAAATATAATCTAGACAAACATGGGTTTTTTAAAAACAACTCTATAACTCTATAGGTCATTAGTGTTGTTTTTTTTTAATGAAGATTTTAGGATCAAATATAAATTTTAAGATTTTGATCCAATATTGTATATTCAAGTCTGCTCAAAATCTCACTTAAAGTCCATTAAAAGTAATTCTATTTCTTGTAGGTTGAACAAATTGATGTCTAACTTATACATAAGAAGACACTGGAAGTTTTTAAGCTGAGAAATAACATGATCAGGTCTCTGTTCTCTTTTTTTATAACAATTATATCAATGTGGAGGGTTGATTGGAAAAGACGAGTAAGGAAAGTGGAAGCAAATGAACCCACTAAGAGGGTATTGTGCCATTCATTCATTCAGTCATTCATTCTTATACCAAATCATTATAGAGCACCTGCTATAAGCTAGAAACTAGACACCATGGCTACAAAAAACACAAAATAGACAAAGCCCTGCTGTCATAACACTTACATTCCATCAGAGAAACAAATAACACAGTAATAAAGTTTTAAATGAGTCATTACAAATTGTTGTAACACTTGTGAAGGAAATGAACAAGGTGATATAACAGTAATTGTAAGGTGAAGGCTCTTTGAACAGGGTGTCAGGAAACCCTATCTGAGGAGGTGACATGTAAGCTGATATATGACAGAGCACAGGACTCAAATGAATGCAGAGTCAGTAGGGAGGAGAGAAAATATTTTGGAGATGTTTGAGAGAGTGAACTTACAAGACTTGCTAACCAACCGGATATGGGGATTTAAGGATTATTCTAAAGTTTCAGGTTGGAGCAAATGGTTGTCTGGCAGTATTAATAACTGAGATAGGAAATACAGGAAGACTGCCAGTTGTCAGTTAGACATGTTGAGGCAATTGCCACTGGAGATGTCCAGTTGGTTATTTTTAGTTCTTCTGAAGGCATGCCGCAGTCGTTCCATGAACAGACCACGCAGTCAAGGAAATAGATTTCTCTATGCAGTTGAGGAGTAGGTGTAAAGGGAATAATAAGAAAACATAACTAGCCTAGAAACAAATGTAAGTATACAAAATAATTTGGTATTTGCACCATAAATTAATGAAAAAGGAAAAGAAATATTCAACTATACAGGCTTAGGCAATTGGCTGAACATTTGGAAAAAATAAAATTGAGTTAGATCTTCACTAAACCCCATACATAAAATTACAAATAAATTTAATAATTAAATGTAAAAAAGAAGTACAAATTATTTTAAAAAGTGACAAGTACAGTAATAAAGATATTAACAAAATTACTATAGAAATAAAAAAAATATTTGTGATATATACCAACACAATTAATTAGAAAATGAGAAGTTTTTCATATAATTTTTTAAAAAAATCTATCTGAAAATAAACAGAAGAAGAAATGCATAAGACTGATAAGGAAAATAGTATTTCTAAAAATCCAAAAAACCTAAAAGGGAGACCTAAACAAAGAGAGGGTTTTACCATACTTTTGGATAAGAATATTCAACGTTATAGAGTTTCTCCAAATTATAAATATAATGCAATCCTGTAGGAAAACATGTATCTTTTTTCTTTTTTTGACTTGTTCTTTTGGGAGGCTAGCCATCAGTTGATTTGTGATCGGAGGGGCCTCGTCTCCCAATATGAAGACAAAAAGCTTAGTGAGAAGCTGCTGAGGACAAGACGGTTAAGCATTGCCATTCATGTGTTCCCATCCCAACAGGATTTCTTACCTACAGCTAATGATATAAAGAAGCAAAGACAAGTTCACATTTCTTGTAGTGGCCATGGTGGTAAAACTTGGTAGCAATAATGCCAGCACTCATTCTTTCAGTTCATTTAGCTGATATTTATTGAGGGCCCACTATGTGCCCGGCATTGTTCTTGGTACTGGGGATACAAATGTCAACAAAACAGATAAGGATTTCTGTTTCCCTACAGCATTGAAGTTTTTATTCTGGGAAAAGAGAAAAGATTAAAATAATAGCCATAATGATTAAGTTATATACTAGCTAACAGTAAATGCAATGGCCAAGGAGACACGGGGTTGGGGTTGGGAGTGGGCGCCTGGGGTTAACCTCAGTGAAAACATGACATTTAAAGAGAGACTTGTCTTGTTCCTGTGTCTGTAGAAAACAGACTCTGAAGGAAACGTGTTTTTGCTAACATCTTACTTGGAAGTACAATCCCAGGGAAGCAGGAACAGAGTAAAGCAGGGGATGAAACAGAACAAAATAAGGCAGAGCTGTTATTGAGCTGAATATAGCTTTATGGCAAACTGATTGCTGGGTCATGTAAGACATTTTCAGACAGATCACACAAAGTTACTCTGCCTCTGAAAAGAGAGCTAAGGAAGAAGAATCTATCCACTTACTCATCCTCTTTTTGTCAAAGTTCACCATGTAGGAATTAGCTCCACACACTTCCAAGTTGCACATGTGTCGGTGCTTAGTAAAAGGAAAAGCACAGTTGCCCATATCTTGAAGGTGACACTGTGGAACCTCAAAACGAGCCAAGAGGGAGGTTGTACCCAAACGTTAAAGAGAGATCAGGAGCAGCAGACACAGCAGGGACATCAATCTAAAGCAGAAGAAGCTGCCACAGCAGCAACCTGGCTCCAGGCCTATAGGACACATCAAGCCACTACTCTAGGTAGGAAGCAGAGCATGTGCACACATCTGGGGTGGTGTATAAACTAACGCCAACACACATTTGAAGATGGTGAAAGACAGAGAAAGCAGTAGGCAAAGTGGTAAGAGACAGATTGGGGGTAATAGGGCCAAATCATTTTAGCCAGTTTACAGATACCAGTTTTACTCTGAGTAACAAGGCCAGATATTATTATATCACATGTTTAAAAGATGTCTCTGGTTGTTGTGTTGAATATAGCCTATCAGGAGCAAGTATAGGCACAAGATGAGCAGTTAGCAGGCTACTGCAGAAATCCAGAACTTGTGATGGTGGCTTGAACCAGAGAAGTAGCAGAGGTGAAAAGAAGTGACAGATTCTGGACATATTTTAAGGTGGAACCCACAGGATTTCCTTGCTTTATACTTTTCACAAAATTAAATTTCCAGTGGATTAAGAAGCTGTTAAAACTGTCAAAAATAAAATTATAAGAGCATTAGTAAGAAATATAGTTGGAGATAGGGAAGCCTTCTTAACATTCCAAAATTCAAAAGCCATAAACTGTATTTAGTGTCAATACTAAATACTAAAATAAATAAAATGAACAGATAAGCAACAGGTTGAAAACATGTATGTGTAACATGTATGAGAAGAGTTTTTTACCTGAAATACATAAAACACTCTTAGAAAATCAACAAGGAAAATGTGAACGATTCAACAGAAAATTGGGCAAAGAATATGTCAAGGACATTCACAAAAGGGTAAATGTGAATAGCAATATACATACACAATGCAGTCAACCTTGTAAGTTAGTAGGAAAACACAATTAAAACAACAATGAAATGCCAGTTTTCCTGCTTTAAGTTGGCAAAAAAGTAAGAAGGAGAACAACCAGAGAAGACATTAACCCTTCAGCAATGGGGAAATAGATCAATTTAATAGTGTATATTTTGATTTATAAATATGCATGAATTAGTGGAGAAAGGATGGCACCATAACTATTGACTATCAGTTGAGAGAAAAAATGAAATTAGGTTATGACTGCATACCTTACATAAAAATAAATACCATAGAGACTCAAATTTTAACAATACAAAAGCATTTCAAAAGTGTAAATGCAAATATAAGAGAATATGTTAATATAAGGGTTTGGAAGTTCTTCCTAAACAAGTCACAAAGCTCAGAACCACAAGAGGAAAATTAGCACAATTGAGCACATGAAAATGTAAACTTTTTATGCAGAAAGAAACCACATGAGAGTTAAATTATAGGCAAAAGTCTAATAGGATTTTTTTTTCAAAATTCGTATTGAGCACATGGTTTATTTATATTGTTTTTTAAAAGTTTCTGTGAACCACTAACAAGAAAGCAAACAATGCAAAAGTAAGCAAAAAAAAAATCAAAGACCTGAAACAATACATTGCATAGAAGAAAGCACAGGTACTAAACTTATGGACCTTAGGTTCGGAGAGGATTTTATGAATTTGATCTCAAAGGCAAGGGAAGTTAAAGCAAAAATAAACGAATGGGACTATATCAAACTAAAAAGCTTCAGCACAGCAAAAGAAACCATGAACAAAACAAAGAGGCAACCAACCAAACGGGAGAAGATATTTGCAAGCAAACTCTCCAATAAGGGGCTAATATTCAAAATATATAAAGAACACATACAACTCAACAACAACAACAACAAAATCCAATTTGAAATTGTGCAGAGGACTTGAATAGACTCTTCTCACAGAAGAAATACAAATGGCCAACAAATACATGAAAATGTGCTCAACTTTACTAGCTATTAGGGAAATGAAAATCAAAACCACAATAAGATACAACTTCACACCTTTTATTATAGAACCTGTTATAATAGCCATATTATCAAAAAGACAAGTAAATAACAAGTATTGGAGAAATTGTGGAGAAAAAGGAACCTTCATACACCACTGGTAGAAATGTAAATTGGTACAGCCAGTATGGAAAACAGTATAGCAGTTCCTAAAAAAATTAAGACTAGAATTACCATATGACCAAGCAAACCCTCTTCTGGGTATCTACCCAAAAAATCTGAAAACATTTATCCGTAAAGATATACATACCCCTGTGTTCATTGGAGTGTTATACATGGTGGCCAAGACATGTAAACAACCAAAGTGTCCTTCGATAGATGATGATTGGGTAAAGAAGATGTGGTACATATATACAATGGAATATTATCAAGCCATAAGAAAAGACGAAACTGCCATTTGCGACATGGATGGATCTTGAGAGTATCATGCTAAGTGAATAAGTCAGACATGAAAAGTTCAGAACTGTATGATTTCATTCATATGTGCCATATAAACCTGAAAGCAACAAATGAACAAGACAAGCAAAGAAAAAATCATAGACACAAACAACAGTTTAGTGGTTACCAAAGGGTAAGGGGGCAGGGGAAATGGTAGAATAGGGTAAAGGGATTCAAATACATGGTGATGGAAGGAGAACTGCCTTTGGGTGGTGAACACACAATGCAATATATAGATGATATATTATAGAATTGTACTCTTGAAACATATATAATTTTATTAACCAACATCACCCCAATAAATTTAATAAGTTTTAAGTAAGCAAAGATTATCAACAAATAACACATAAGAACAAAGACTCAAATTTTTTTTAAAAAAGGTATAAAAATTTTTATCTAACTAGTTACCTCAGAAATCTAAATGAAAACAATAACTAAAGCTCTGTTTCCACTCTGATCGGTGAAATAAGTTGATCAAAAGAATGTAAAGGTTAATCGTATCAAGTGAAAAATATAAGAATACAGATATTCTCATACTCTGTGGTGGTCGTGAATTATTATCATGCTTTTTGGGAATAATTTGACAGAATCCACGCATTAAAACTGTGCATCACCTTTGACCCAGTTATTCCACTTACAGAAACATGTTTCATAAACACAGTCTGTTTTACCTTAGCTCACGATTCTCTAATGTGTGTTACTCATACTTGATTCGTAAATAAGGGAGTTGCTACCAATATCACAGAAGTTGTATACATTTATACATTATCTTCTCCAGGCAAATGAAGCAGGGAAAGCATGAGAAGAAATACAACCTTAAGCAGAAAAGGAAAAGCCCACAGCTGGGATGATATAGTAGTATCAGGATTCCATTCAAACTTTATTTTAGCAAAAATTAAACTCAGCGTCTGCACCCAGGCTGCTCCCATAATGGCTCACCCTCAGCCGAATGTCACCCTCATTTCACTGCAGGTTGCACTGCTCCTATGCCCAGCTTCATGGCATTCACCCAGTTCACAGCCCCTCTTCATTTACTACTCTTACCAGCATTTCCTTTAGTGATTTTGACATTTTTAGTCTCCACAGTGACAGCCTGTAGATAGGCAGAGTTCTTGCCTGTGGAGTCCACATGATCTCCCCAAACGACAATTTGTATTTCTTGGTACTCTAGTTTCAAAGGTGCATAGGTATTGATTAAGTGGTCTGCCACACTTTATTTTTTTATGTCCTGTTATCTTAATTGCACTGCTTCTGAAGTACGTAAGGGTTTTTAGGAGCTCATACATATAATTAGGAAGAAATCCTGTACTTGCATAAGCAGGCAAAGAGCTATGGATACGGGATGATCAAGGCAGGAGTGTTTGCAATGGTAAATAATTAGAAACCTAAAGTCTATCCACCAGGGAACATAGACAATTTATCCATTATAATTAGATTCTATAGAGATAAATATCCATTAGGGGATATGAGATAAATTATGATCTGTCTTTTCCATAGAATTCTATACCATTATCAAAAGGAGATGGATCCCAGAAATGGAAATTTTATCAAGATATATTAAGTTTAAAAAGGTACTTGCTTTGTCAAATGTAAATCAGATAATAAACATGAGTATCTTCTTAAATTTTCAAATAAAAAGTTACTAAGCAATATGTATTTTTACGTTCAAAATAGGGATATGAAACTATATCCACCGTACCAAATCGTTCCTGATGGTTACATATAGGGATGCAAGTATTATTAATGGAGAAATTTTTGTGGTTTAGTAAACATGTTTATACAATTTAAGGTTTTTGAAAAAAACAATATGCATATATTCACGAATTATTTCTGTAGTGATTTTTGAAATAACTTATTTTAATACTTTAAATTCAAACACTAAAAATCTACAAGAAAAATTTCAGCTCTCAGAATAGAGGATGACAGAAACGGAAAAAATATAAAAAAGGATGACTACTAGCCTTTATTAGTAAATTCAAATGTTTATTATCTCAAAAATCATAAAATGAAAATATAAAAGCAAATTTGAAGAATATGTGCAATAGATATAACAAATGCAAGTCAGTATCTTCATTAACCTGGGAGCACAATTAAAATACAGACGCCCAGCCTCACCTCCCAAAATTCCAATTCAATCTGATGAGGAAAAACAGGAAAGTGGGCTAGAATAAGAAAGCATTGAAGAGTGGTTAATCTGCAGCAATAAGCAAGGTGTGTGTGTGGGGGGGGGGGTAAATTATAGGAGGAATAGATAGCTATAGATGGTCATGGTTTCAAGAAGAGCGATTTTTTTCTTGCCTGAGTTCAAAATCATTTAAAGATAGACAAAGAAGTCAGGTAGAGGAGACACCGAAAATCAGTATACAGCAGGTCCTCGAATTACATCATTTCATTATATCATTGATGAGATACCATAGGAACTTAACTCTATCAATGAGCCAATGGTAAAATTGCTTTGTTATACCTCCTTTTCAAGAACCTATCCACGACGTTAAATGAGGACTTACTGTCCATGATAGTACTGTTGGAGAATGTAGCATAATCGTGTCAATTCCCAACCCCAGAGTTAGACACTTAACCATTCACAGTCAACACTGAGGACCTACAAGCACCAGCACACCTACAGAGCCCAGCCAAATAAAACTTATAGGGTGGAGAACCCAGCAGGCAGGCAAATACCAATAGAAACCATGCCCTCCCTCATTCCTTCTTCCCAATTTATCAACCAGATAATTAATTCCTCCTCCCCTGGAGAAGAGAGTGAGGAGACTGAGATACGCAGGAGTGTTAATCCATGTCCCTCACCTGGGAACAAGAAGGCAAGCAAAAGGAGGAGGGTCCACCCCTTCTTCTAGAGAATAGAAGAGAAAGTGAATATTTAAATGTTTCATTAGGGAAAGTCTACACCAGAAGAGATTAAAAAAATGCTCAAAGAAAATTTAACTTACAGTTATTAATATAAATTATAAAGCATACTGTAAAACAGCCTCTAGTACTTTAAAGGAAATTTGTTCCTTTCAGATTTCTTAATATAACTTCTGCAGCAGATAAACTTTAAAGCCCTTATATGAAACATAAAATGCATCATTAACCTTGACTTAGAGTTTTAAGAATATAGAATGTTCCTTAAATCAGTACTCTTCTGAAGGAAAAAAACAGGGTTGAAATTTATATCATTAAGTGTCACCTAATGTTCTTCAGAATCCAAATATCCCGCCAACCTATTTTGCCTTACATCATATCATAATTTAATAGATCAAAATGTTTCCCTGATCTGCATGAAGACAAAAATTATAAAAGGGAATATATATAAAGAATAACAAAGTGCTTGTAGAGTCATTATAACTAGTGTAGTGCTACAGAAATTTTCAGCTGAAAGAACACTTACATCTAAAGAGGCATTGAGAAAGAAAATGATTTGACAGACTCTCTTAATTTTTAGTTAGTGAGAAAAATGCTGTTTCAAAATTCAAGCACCCTGTTCTTGTCAGGACACATATTCTCAAACACTCTAACTGGAGGAATTTGGAGGACAGCTAGAAATGATACTCAGGATGAAAGGTCAATTTTAACTTTTTTACTTCTTTGATCTTTTCTCCCTGTTCTCACACTAAAGAAATGACCAACTTAACATAACTAAACATCCTGTCTGCTTGCACATTTCAGATGTAGGCCTGCAGAGATTCGACGAGCCTTTTTCATTGCATTTGCGGTGAGTGCTGCAAAAGATACTCACTGACCCCACCAGTGGGTGAATGCACCGCCCCGTGGGACTCGCTCTGGCCAGTGAAACAAGAAACGTCGTGGTCGCTATTCCATGTGCTTCACCACGCTTTCCCTTCACCCCCCCAGTCCTCTGTCATGAGGACTAGTGATGTACCAAATAAACCAGTACTATGGACCTGGGTCTTAGAGTGACAATTAGTGTAAGTGAGATATCAACAGTGATGTAATAAAACCGTGAGAGTTTGAAGTTGCTGCTGACTGCATCAGAGCCTACCTGTCCCTGCACGTACCAAGAATCACCCAAGAGAAAAAAAAGATAAAAAAGGTTTCGGTCTACTTTCCTCTTCCAGATTAAAAGTAAATAAAAATCACTCGTTTTAAAAATCATTCCTAAGTGTTTCAGTTGACTGATTAAAACAGAAAATGATCATACAGTCTAGCAATCTATAGACTTAATCCCTTACCATCCTTGTTTCTGTAAAAACTGGTAATTGCTTACTAAATATAGAGGCTTCATTTTAGTCTCTCCTTTTAAATACCATTATCTGATATCTGATCTGGAGCTCCATGAATGACCATTTATTAAAAGAAAACAAAGTAATAATACTGGCTTTTTCCCATTAGGAGAAAAATGCATTATTCTCTAATTCCTGAATCAAATAAGTTTCTTTTTTTTTTACTATGAAAAAGCATACTTTAAATTAATATAAGAATGAATAATGATGATGCTTTTAGAAAACCATGTAATTTGCAAATGGAAAACACTAATCTTAACACTTTCTTAAGCAAAGAAGGTTATGGCCTACTAAAGAGAGCTCCATGCTTTCAATTAAAATAACACTATTGAAAACAGTCTCTACCACCTTTGTTTGAATTGTACTTCTGTTGCAAGAGAAAAGCTGCCAAACGTGTCTGGAATTGATTAATAGGAAGAATAATTGCCTCCTACTAATTTTAATCTTTTGTACAATTTTGCCTCTCATGGGATGAACATGAGGACTGTGTGGTTTATCATCAAATCTGAATCTAACCATTCCCTTGCCAGCAGCCAATGAAGTGCAAACACAAATTAAACTCGATTGTGGATTATATTGCTTGGCTGTTTGAAAATTTGTATTACTGAAAAGCATGCAGGCAAAGAGAAGCAGATGGGAAATACTGAGCAAAATTTTCTTTCTGGATATTGCCCATCTGTTTTCCTATTTGCGTTTTGACTTTATTCTAGATGTCGTAGTTTTCCTTCTTTTCTTTTTGTGGTTTTATACATTAGTCCCTCAAATTTTCAGTGATAAAACAAGTAATATAGAATTGATGATTTCAACATAACCAGTAATAATAATTACACATTTATATTGTGTGCTTAGTAGATTCCAATCACTCTCCTAAAGCTTTTAAATCTTATAATTTTTTTCATAACCAGTAAGTATATATATTCATTATCTCCATTATACAAATGAAGAATTGAAGAATAAGGAGTCCAAGGCAGTTATTCAGTTCATATTGCTAGGAAATTGTAGAATAAGGATTCGTAGCTGTTGCAAAATATCATGGGAGAAAAAGCCATGGAAGAAAAAACAAATTTCTTTTTGCTGTAAAATTTAAGGTATTTACTTATTATTAACTTTCAATTGTTTCACTTATAATTAAACTTAAAGTACATTTTATTTCTCTCAAACTCATCGAAAAGGTCAATGCAAACAAAATATCTCCTGTAATTTTAAAAATTGGTAGGATTTTATAATTGGTGAGCTTTTAAGCACCAAGTCGTTGAAATTTCAGATTTAGAATGGACATTAAACATCATCTTACCAGGTGCTTTTCAAAAGTCTTTGAACAATGAAACCCTTTCTTCAAATAAAACCTGAGATGAACATTGAATCTCTAGAACCAGTGAAGTGCTCAGAGTGCAGCTCCTGAATATAACTGGGTGTGGTGGGTGTGGGGAGAGGGGTGGTGGTGGGAGGATAGACACTGAAGCCCTGCCCATTCAAACAGCTCTTTATCCTTCCACTTTGTTCCTAGCAGCAGTCTCCAGTACTCTTTTTCGGACCCCTAGGGTGGCAAAGTTTCCTGAATACAACTAATCTAAGTCCGGTGACAATATCTGCTTAATGAGAAAATGTTTATTTTCCAGGCCTCAGTTTAACAAAAACTCAATTTACAGATAATCCTAAAATGTAACCATCGACCTTTACCCACTCTCTCCATCCTCAGAAGCTGACCTGTATCACCAAATGAATCTCCAGAAAAACCTTAAAGTTTTTCAAGGGGTCTGTGTGTTTAAAAATGGAGGAAAGAAGGAGCTCTATGAAGTAGAACAGCTTTGGTGAACCACCCCTGGGAGCATACGTCTAGGCAGTGCCAGGCTGCCAACACGATGTTTCATCAATCCAAATTTAAAGGCTTCCCACATTTACGTGCAAACACAATGGTATAAATATTAGTGTAAATTAATTAGAAAGAGGTAGATGATTTTGGAATGTGGATCCCTTTAGTTTGTGTAGTGAAGTCAGGTCCATATTGCCCTCCAATAGCTAGGTTAGCAAATTAATTTTAGGCAAGGAAGTAGGAGTGCAAAAAAGATCAATAAGTAGGATGGGAAAGTTTGTTTTGTTTTTAAATCCTAAAGAAAGAGGTCTCTTCTTTTATCTCCTACTGCATTTCATAGCTGTCTTTTCATAGGACCTAAAATCCACATTGTGCTATCATACTGTCCCTCCTCTGTAGTCCAATAGGACTAAATTGGCCTTGGTGGTCTGGCTTAGTAGCCAACCTAATTAAAAATATAATGTTTTACTTTATGAAGAATCCAAAGCCCAGATAACCAATTTATAAATGAACTGTTAGAAATAAATCTGTTCCTATATCGAGGTTTTCTTTGCCCACACATGTGTACATACACTTACCCATAGTGACTGATTCATCAGGCTCTCGAATCTAAAGAATAGTTCAGGACACTGCTCTAATTCTTGTCATATTCATTTACAGTCATGCCCCTCATCTACATTAATTCTCTCACACACACTCTGTCACAATATAGCTTGAGGAGGTCTGGAACATCGGGACATTCCCCTTTATAGCCATGACATCATGCTAAAGGGGCCACATAAGCCATAAGAGACAACTACATTGGAAGCTTTGATAAGACAAATGGGTTCCAGAAAGAGAAAAATAAACCATGAAAATTCAGAGGTTTATTATATCAGTTAAACGTGCAGGGTCAGTGTTGTGGGACACGCCGGTAGATCCCTTTGAAAGTACATTGTATCTTATACCCCCCAAACATTAAGAAGGAAAGACAGTGCACAGTGAGCTCATTGGGGTTCTTTCAAGTCTTTAATAATGTTTTTGATTTTCCCTGGAGGGAGAGTATTGCTTTCAAGTTATTATCTTGCTAGAAAAGGACAGTGCTCCCTTCCATTTGGCCCTCCCTACCATAGAAACCTATATTCTATGGCTCAGACTGGTAAATAGGAGGTGTTGCTAGTTAGTAAATATATGTAAGCCAATCACACATTCAAGATCTGGTAAAATAAATATGGGATGATGTAGCCAACCTTATTGGCTGACAACATAACATTCGTCCCCCACTTCATCCTTGCTAACAGTCTCACTTTGATTCAGGGGAGCAGTGTGCCTAGATGAATGCATCATGTCAAACCTTCCTTGTTTCTTCTATGCTTTCTTATTATCCCAGTGGACAGAAAACCCTAGCAATGATACCTTAGTAGAATGTGTCAGATGGATGTTATTTCTTGGAAAAGTGATTGCTTTATAAAAGAGGAAATAGAAAGCAGATTTAGTCTTATTTTCTTACTTTGACCCTTCCTTGAATATGAATGTTGAGGCACGAATTGCAGTGACCATCATTTAACATGAGGGAATGGCAAAGAGAAACAGCCGTAGCCTCTGACACTGCAGAGCTTTTGAATTCATTGACAGCTGCTTACATCCATACCTCTTGGTATAGCTGCAACATGAGTGCTTGCTTTTTTAAACCATACTAGCTGGATTTTCCATTACTTGCAGGTATGTATAATCCTAATGAATACAGACAGATTTATCCAGGCCTAATGGAGGTTTACGTGGGTCAGAATTCCATTTATTGCCTAACTTCCCTAAGTCTTAACTTTTCCCAGTGGCTCATCAGCATAACTATTCCCCTAAAACAGTGTTTGTTGAGGCTGCTATCTAATTATTTTTGATTCATGAGGGCATTCTCTTTCCCAGTGCACAGTTGTCCTGATTAAAAGTTCCCTATGTATTTGTGCTATTAGTGAAAAGTCTTCCTTCCTGTGCTCCTAACCTCCCTTAATTCAGGGGCTGAGGATCTGGAAAGAGATTCACATCGTATGAGTTCATGGTAGGTCTCCGTTCTCCAGACCCAGAGTTTTGGGTATATACACAGGGCCTTAGAGGAGTGTACATCTTTTCCAGTGCTAGAAATTCTATGGTCAATTAGCCACTGCAAAACAGCACCAAAACACCTCTTTGTATGACCATACAATTTCCAACATAGTCCCAAGGCCTTTCTGTGGTAACCAGCCCTCTTTTTCTTCTGCAAATGAAACACTCTCATTGGCTTCTGTAGATTTATAGGAGCAGAGTATGTGACAAATTAAGGAGGGAAATCAGTGCTTCATATATACTGAATCCACTCCAAAATCTCTAACTTCTTCAATATTGGATTTTTTTTTTCTCCTACATCAACTTAAGGAATTTCTGGCAACTGACTTAATGTAAAGTTTCTCACTACTGAGTCTAACGCAGAATAAAAGTAAAAAATTCTGACAACTTCCACCAGCTCAAGCAGCACATGGGCTCCAGAATTGCTGGGATAGTCAACCCAAATCAGTAAATTCAAGCTGATTCAAAACTTTGTTCTCTGCAACTTGGCCTAGATTGGGGGCAGCAAGCTTCTGTAAAGGTCCAGATAGCAAATGTTTTTGGCTTTGCAGGTGAGACAGTGTCTGTCACCACAATTAAACTCTGCGATTGTAATGATAAAGCAGCCATAAACAATATGTAATCAAATGAATAGAGTTCTGTTCCAATCCAATTTTGTTTATAAACACAGTTGAGCAGATTTTGTCTATAGGCTACCCCTGATCTAGAATTTCAAAAAACAATCCTACATATGTTCATCAGATTTTTACTCATATAAATTTGCTAGTTCTTGCAACTCTTGTGTGTGTGTGTGTGTGTGTGTGTGTGTTTATGTGTACATATATATGCATGTAACTATGCCAGGTTTGACTTTGTAATTGTGCCCCTAAAGCACGCTGAAATCTAACTTCTTATTGGGTTAGATATGAGGAAACTACTAGACTAGGGAATGGGTAAAATTGGCTTCCTCCTGCAAGTAACTCTTGTAGGTGAACCATGAGAAAGGGACAACTTCATCAAAAAGAATGAATGGCAGCTTTCAGGAGGCAAATGAGGCTCAGAAAACAGGAGATTTGGGTTCCTCTGAATTTTCTGTAGATCTCAATTTCAATTATCCTGGGTGTTTTTTTCCAACAAATGCTCCGATTTTCATCTAAGAATGTCAGTGAAGCAATGAATTCACCCATATAATTAAGCATGCACAGACTCAAACTTAAGTTTTCAGCAACTTAGCTCTGTGCAGCAAAAGATGATAGTCTTCTCTTTTTTAACATGAACATAGACATTCTCTTATTTACAGTCTGTTCCTTAAGCCAAGAATTGGAATTTGAGCAAACCATTCTCTTTTTTAAGATGTCCATGAATTTAGAAAAAGAAAAAAAAATCTCTCTAAAAAAATACAAAAAAATCTCTCATACTCATTGAATTGCCCTTCATACTCCATTCTAACAGTCACTGGTCCTCCACAGACTTGCTTTGAGTTATTTTACAGTAGATGTCCTCAGGGGATAATTTAATTAGTGGCTCAGTATCACATGCCATTGGCCACCAAAGTTCTACTCTTTAATATTTGCTAGACTTTCCTGCCTTTAGGCAAGTTAACAAATCCCAGACTTCTCCACATGTGTGTATTCATGTACTCTCTCCCCACCCCCATTTTTCCTTTCAGGACTCCTGCTATTGCTGCTCCTGGAAGGTGATTGTTGCTGCTCTAGTTGTGTCTGTATTTCACCAATCAGATTCACTTCCGCATTTTTTTTTCTTTACATCATTGTCTCATAATTCTAAGTACAGGCTGCAAGCACGTGGTTTTCAAGTCTAAGTACAAGGGAAGCTGGACATGCAAGCATCCTTAATACTTGCCATTTAAGCTTCTATATAACAAAATCAACTTTTCCTCTTCCCCAAATTTTTACGTGGGGAATTCCCCATGTATAAGAAAATGATCTGTATAATTAACAGCTTAAAAAACAAGTGGAAAGCCAAATAGTCAATATTAATTGTTAACATTTATTAAGTTTTCATCATTGCCAGGCACTGGCAAGCTTTCTATTTTTTAATTAATTTAGTCCTTCCATGACTTCATTTTTTTTCCCCAATTTTTAAACAGAAAACTAAAATACAGTGAAGTTAAATAACTTCTCTGAGGTCATAACTAATAAGTGAAAGGAAAAATAAATTCTATTTCACATCTGTCAGATGCCAAATCCACCCTCTTACCTATTATTGACATTGTTTATAATTACATAATTAATTTCTCACAAGCTCCAAAATGTACAGCAATTTTGACATATGATATTGCTTATCTTTGGAGAAAACTGATAAAGTGCAAAGGAAATGTCATATAAAAGAAGAAGAATGTAAGATTGTGATTGAATTTAAAACCTGACTCATTAAATTAAGACTTTTGCCATAGGCCCAAAATTTCTTAGGATTGTGAAACTGGGTCAGAAGACTCTACTTATAAAATTCCACTTTACTTTAGAATATATTGTAAACCTCTGAGCAGACCTCAGCAGACTTTTTTTCTGTTTTGGGAAAATGACTCAATATCCTTCTTTCTGGATAACATCAGGAAAGACAATAAAGAAAATGATATTGTTAGCGGTACTTTTCTCTTTACTGGACAACAAAAGAGCAAATAATAGATTCTGACATTAATAGCAGATATATTATGGAGAGATGCCTACTTTCAAGGCTTAAATATTATAATTTATTTCACATAATTTTTTCTTTGTTTATGAGTATTTCCATATTTTAGTTTAATGGTATTGTTTATATGTTTTTTGAGGTTGCTTGGCCAAAAAATTTAGAATTAAAAGACCAATATAAGTTACTAATTTGTATTATTTGTCAGACGTAATGGTCTCAATTCTGCTCAGTATGGGACATGAAACATCATAAATGCTCTGTAATTGTTTATTGATTGAAGAAATGTCAGTACTTTGACTCATCACTGATTATCTATCTACACTATTATTATCAGGTTTCCCAAGTCTCTTTTCTACTCCACTCAAGCCTGTGTTTTCTTGCCCCTTTATCTCAGCAGCTGATTTCTTCTTGTAATTTATTGACAAGAGGAAGAGCATCTAACATGCTTCTTTTCCATTTAATCTCCTTCTCCTTCTCCTCTTCCTCTTCCTCCTCCTCTTTCTCTCTCTTATTTTACTCTATCTTTATCCCTTTCTTTCATTTTCTCTATCTCACTTTCCTCCCCTCTTCCTTCTTAATTCCTTTCTTTATGTCTTTGCCAGTAGAGCACCATCAGAAAAATAAATAAATAAATAAATAGTCATCAATTGGAAGCCAAAGCCCTGAGTTTGGGTTTCAGGGACAAGATTGCAGTCTCTGAAGGGGAAGCTTCAGGTAACAGAAGGGTCAAATACTCCCTAATTCTAGAGGAGCCAGTGGACTAAAAACGGTGATTAAGGGACTTTAAGGACACAAAAGATAATCTCTGTGCATCGCAGTAGGCAACATTTTTTTGAAAGCCCATCATGGGCTAAGCTCAGCCCAAAATCATGGAAATACAAAGATAAATGAGATATGGTGCTTTGCTGTAGCATCTCACGGTCCAGAGAAGGTTGCAGAACAGATAAAAATGAATAAATGTTCTATAACAAAATATTCTAAGAAATATAGACAGAACATGTATAAAATATGATGAAAAAAACGTATGAAGGAGTGTATTACTTTGAACTTCCCAAAGAGTAGACCCTGAGCCAAAATTCAAATGCAAGCAGTTTTTGCAGGAAGGAAAAACAGCCATTAAAGTGTACATTGTTAAGCCATCACTGTGGAGGATGGAGGGGGAGAAAGAAAGAAAGAAAGAAAGAAAGAAGAAAGAAAGAAAGAAAGAAGGAAGGAAGGAAGGAAGGAAGGAAGGAAGGAAGGAAGGAAGGAAGGAAGGAAGGAAGGAAGGAAAAAGAAAGAAAGAAAGAAAGAAAGAAAGAAAGAAAGAAAGAAAGAAAGAAAGAAAGAAAGAAAGAAAGAAAGAAAGAAAGAAAGAAAGAAAAGAAAGAGAAAGAAACTTTAAGAACAAAGCAAAACCATACCTCTAGTTTATCCCATAAAAACCCATCCCCACACTGTACAGCATCAATATGATACGTAGTAATTAAAAGGATGTTCATTCTCAAGTATCTCTATACCTTACCACTTCATCCCGACTTTTATTTTGTGAGGTAGATTCAGAAGCATCATGGCAAAGTGGGTTCAACAGCAAAGTGGGTTCAATGGCAAAGTGGGATGCCACTAGACATAAATGACCATAGGAAATCAAGCCATTGAAATAGCAGAAATCAAGGGGATATGGACAAGACACCAACATCCACGGCAAAAAGCAAGGGTCAGAAGAAGCTACCAGCAGAGTGAATTGGACTTTGGCTTTGAAATACAAATGGGGGTTTTCCAGGCAATAAGCAATGTGAGATCAATCTAGGAAGAGAAAATGAGGAAATCTGTAGTTGAAACATAAAGTTCGCATCTGTAAAACTGCGTGTACTTAAGAGTAGATAGGATACATTCATGCGGCATGGAGATAAACCTGCAAAGGTAGCCTGGCATCATTGTGAAAATCCTTGTATTCCATAGTACAGATATACTCATCAGGTTAAAGGAGAATCATCATAGAGTTCAGATCAGAACCATATTTAATGGTAGTCAGCATCATAGAATACTTTCTCCTAACTACCTCACACATACTTTCTCTCCTATTCCTAATAGGTAGGCACTACTCTTTCCATTTACAGAATAGGAAACTGAGGCACAGAGTGGCTAAGCAACTCACACAAGGTCACACTGCCAAGACAGAGCTAGAATTTAAACCCAGGTGGTCTGACAGCTTCACCACTGTATATATTAACTCCAAATCTTTTGGAAGTGGTTTGAAAGATAAATTATGAATGGAAACCCAACATCAATGGAAACCTATGACAGCAATACCAATTGACCAGACAAAAGATGATGGAATTTTTAGACTAGGAAAACAAGCGTTAGGATGAATCGATGAGCCCAGCTTTTGAGATGAAAAGAATAGAACTTGATGAACTAACTCAATGTAGGATATAAGGTAGAGGGTAGAGTTAAGGAAAATTCCAAATTGTCTTACTTGGATACCCACATTAATGTTGTTACTGAGATAGGGGACTTGAAAGAATAGGTTTGTACCCATAAAAAAAATAATGACTCCATTTGATTAATTCATGCGTCCTACTAACATAAGCAAGCCAGAATCCCAGAAATAAAAAGGAGTTGGATTAGTGGTCATGGTGATGATGCTGAGCCTCAATCTACGTGATCCTTATCCTTTCTTCCTCTATATTTAAAACAGTTCTAGAACCGAGTTAATGGAGGCAATGATTGTGAGAAGAAAAACTGCAAAGCCTGGAGAACTAGTCCACCCTGACATGCAGTCCAACAATCTAAAATAATATCATTAAAGCTATATGTGTCCTTTAGCAATTCCATAGAAAATATGATTCTTTTTACTTCAAGGTCTGCTGTTCCTGATAAGGTTCTTGGTTGAATCCCTGAAACTAACATTTCCATTATAAGCAGAACAAGAAATGTATTGGAAAGTTATTGTATAACTCACATACTTGAAATTTACTTTACCAAAAAATTTCCACTTAAAATCATCAAAACATATTAGAATTAGGGCAATAGTAGAGAAATCATTCATGCCAACCCATCAAAGACATTCCATGTTTTTCTCTTAAGTAAATACTTCTGAAATCTGTTGACATTAAACAATCTGAGGAATAACTCTCTAATGGTTTCCAAATGTAATGCTAGTCTCCCACAATGTAAACGGGGCATCTACATCTTTCTTTATTCATTTAATTATCCATACCCCAGCTGATCAAACTAACCTCTGAACTTAAAATAAGAAACCTCCTATCATTTACATGACTGAGTTTAGAAGTAACCAACATAGAAACAATATAGAAGGAAAACAGCTCTTGAAATATAAAGCGTATATGGAATATGCCATTCTTTGCCTAGAAATTCATTAATCATATTTTTCCGTTGTTCGTTTCTTTTTTGTTTAATTTTTTAAGATCATAGAGCTAAGGAATGAACTATTGTCTGCATCCCTTATCAATATGAAATAATATTATTAACAGCAATACTTCAAATATCCCTGGATTGTGATTCCATCTGTCTTTGAAAAATATTCAGCAACTTCACCCAGCCCCCCACCCCCTGTTGTTTGTCATATATATATATATATATGACATATATATGACATATATATATATATGACATATATATATATATGACATATATAAATATACATATGTATATATATGTATATTTCCCCTGCAATTTTCTGGTCTTATTCCAACCTCTCCCTAAAGTTTGCTATGTACCAAGGCACTCTAAATGTGGCCCCTCAGACTGCTGCTGCTGTCTGTGCCCTGCGTGAAAATATTATTTCAAGATAAAGGTAACTTCTCTTGTTGGTTACAAAGCACAGACTCACTAGAGAACAAAATAACACTCACTTTCCTTCAATCTCCACTATGTCTGCTGTGTTCAGAAGAAAATAAGCAAGTGGAAAATAAGCAAGTGGCCTCTCTCTGTGTCACATTTTAAACCAGAACACTGAACCAACATTGCTGGAGCCTCCCTTGGTTCATGGGTCTGTTTCTGTACCTTTTCATGTTCCCACTGCAGCGAAACGCAAACCAAGTCCTTTCTCTTTCATGTAAATAAACTAGTAAATGGCCCGACTAAGCAGTAACTCCTCTAACATACAATACAAAGTACTTTTACTATTGAATTGTTGGCTAAGCCAGCTCTTCTGGAGGTTTTTAAGAAATATTACAACCATAATGTTTTCAGAAACATTTAAGAGCAATTTGACCTGAAGATATGTACACCATTGAGGTGTCCTTCGTAGAACTCTTTCGTAAGTGAAATAATGTTTCCTATATTACTAATCTTTCTAATTATTTTCTCCAAGACAATCATAGACAAATTCACATTTATTTGTTCTGTGTAGTTGTTACATGTAAATAAAAAATGTATTTAAAAAATTACAAGTTCTGGCTCTAAGACATTAAAAGTTTTGGAGCTAATTCTTGTATCTTATTCAATTGAACTATAAACAGAAGTGCCTTTATCGTCCCTAAAGAAGAACTTAAACTATCTGTCAACTTTTAACACAAACAATCCTGAGCTTGTATTGTAATATTGGCCAACTGCTCACAAGCTCATTCTAACTGGAGTTTTGTCTCAGTTCATCAAGAGTGATTTGCTAAAACCAAAAGACAGAAGAGAAATGTGAATTCTTTTTTCCCCCTTCAAACACAGTTGTTAGTTCTGGCAGTCTCTTTAAAATAAGGAATAGTGTTTATTGCTGGCACCAGAGAAATGGGACAGACAAAACCATCTACAACTTTAATATATACTATACTTCAGCATTCTTAAATCATTCAGAATTCAACCAGCTCTAAAAAAGCAATAATCCATGCTTCCAGATGAAAAGGTGTCTGAACTGAGCATGATGGAACCAGATGAAAAGTGTCTTCCAGATGCCATTAAGAGCTAAGTTACCAAGAGGTATATTTTCAAAACAAGTGTTCAATTCCCATAACTGATAATGCTATCAGAGGGGACACACTACCCAATACACACAGCCACAGTCATGTAAGACTCTAGGATCTTCAGATCCCTAAACTTCAATAAAATCCACAGGAAAAAATAGATAAAACCTCTAATAGGTCTATATAAGAAAACAAAAGAGTCAAGCAATTACCTAATATCTACCGGTATGGTCTTTAGATGTGCTTTTATTTCAATATATAATTTAAGATGTATGGGTATATTTACAAAATCCCCAAGATTAGCTTCCATGATTTTTGAAATTCTTTTTTCTGACTTTGATAACAGTGTCAATAGTGGATTTGTTAGTTACCTAGTCAGTATCTATTAGCTCCTTTCTTCTTCTTAAAGGCATTATCCTCCATTTGCATATCTACAATTCCACCTTGTAGGCTATGTGTTCTGGAGAAAGTTACATTTAAGAGAGTAGCATCCAATTGACCTAAGCCAATCAGCATATTTCCATTCTGCCATACAGTGACTGTTCAGATGGATATGACCTTAACCCATCCAACAAGAATTTGATTTTTAAAAAGTAAGTTTTCAGACTCTTTCTTAGAACTCTGAGAAACACTTCTATTTCTGGATGATGTCTGATTACAATGATTGGAGTTGCTGCAGCTGTTTGGACAATATGAGGAAAGCTCTAAAATGAACTTGACAGTAGAAGGGAGAATTTTTTTAAATGTTTTTGTTTTGTTTTTTTCAAAAACAAATATTTTGGGGGAATATTGGGGAACAGTGTGTTTCTCTAGGGCCCATCAGCTCCAAGTCGTTGTCCTTCAATCTAGTTGTGGAAGGTGCAGCTCAGCTCCAAGTCCAGTCGCCATTTTCAATCTTTAGTTGCAGGGGGCACAGCCCACCATCCCAGGTGGGAATTGAACAGGTAATCCTATTGTTCAGAGCTCACGTTCTAATGAATTGAGCCATCCGGCCACCCCCAAAAATGGGTTTTTAAAGATACCATTAAGTTGCTAAATCAAAATGAACTCAGCAGGCTTCCAGATTTATATATTATGAAATCCAATCCTCTTTAATGTTTAAGTCACTTCCACTCAGATTTTTGTTTGTTATATGCGACATAAAGAATACAAAAATACAGTATAGTATAGTAGACAAGCCAAAGAATATTAGCAATGGAAATGAATTTCTGATCTCTAGAAATTTCTTTTCCTGGAGGTCCTACTTTTAAAATAGGCAGAAATTGCTTTAATCCCTTGCCGTTTTATGTGGTAATATATACATATGTACTTCAAAAATGGAAAATAAATAGAGTAACTGATACATAAAATATTTCAAAAATGGAAGATAAATAGAGTTACTTATCTGGAAATAGAAATAGTAATAATTTATTTTAAACTCATATTGGAGTTGTTGAAAGCCCACATGAGTTTTGCTTTACCTTGGAGATTACCTGTTCTACCTGCTTCACTAATGATGAAAAGAACAGATGGAGATATTAATAGGTTAATATTAATATTCTATCTTAGAATTTTACTAGGGACAACTCATAACATTTAGGGTTGTTTTTTCTCCAAAAATCTCACCCAAATTATTAAGTTATTATGTGTTTTGATAAAGAGGTGGATAACTGAATATTAAAACCTTACTTATCAAAAGTCATCAATAATAAACTATTTTAAAAGATCAATAATTAAAAAAGAAATAGTAACTCTCTAAAATATTTAATTTATTATTATTCTCAGGAAAATCATACACTGAATTATGTAACCATTGCCACATTCTGAAGTATTAGGATGTTGTATATTATATTGTGATTAGTAACATTAAATTATATGAACATCAGGAAGTTTTACACTGACAAACAACTAAATATTATTATGATTTAGATATTTAAATGTTTATGAATTATATGTACTAATAACAATAGTAATAATAATTTAAACATTTTTAATTACTGAC
Organism: Rhinolophus ferrumequinum; assembly: GCF_004115265.2. Taxonomy (NCBI): domain Eukaryota; kingdom Metazoa; phylum Chordata; class Mammalia; order Chiroptera; family Rhinolophidae; genus Rhinolophus; species Rhinolophus ferrumequinum. The sequence goes on along the minus strand of NC_046286.1, from coordinate 76,847,454 downwards.
CAATCAGGAACCAATTTTCGTGTATTCTTCGTAACAATTTTTGGACGCAGATACTGTTATTATTCCTTGTTTTACAGATAAAGAAACTAAGGTTTATAGATGTTCAATATCTTGGTCAAAGTAAAAGCTAGCAAAAAACTGAGGCTCAAATCCATGGAATATAACTTCAAGCCTACAGGATTAATCACAGCATGATTCTTCCCAGCATATAAGATCTTTCCCAATTTAAAATTTAGTAAAATAAAAATTTGTTAATTGCTATAAATATATGTAGGCAGATGATAAACAGTCAATTAACAAACAGAATTAAATCTAGCAAGTAAGCAAGTTAATTATTTCCAGCAGTGATGTATATTTTGTGCAAATGATACGCAAAGGAAATAATGAGTTAGAGAGTTTATATGTTCAGATAGATTGAACTTAGAAATATTTGTCTGAGGAGATGAAGTTTTAGAATCTATTTAAAAGATGAATTCTCTCATCAATCATAATATGTTGCATTTTAGAAAGCCAAGAAACTAGAGATGGGAATAAATTGATCAGATGGTAGATTTCTTATTTTTAATTATTCCAATTATTTTGATAAATGATATAAAATACTTCATACTATTTATAGTTTTTGCTGTTTTGTGTACATAACTACTTGGTGATTTCCTTTCATTTTCCAGGATTCATTTACCCTATCACTTACTACATTTCATGCTCACACAATGTCCTAAAAATATTATCCAATTATATTGAATTCAAGTATCACCCAGCTACCTTAGCATTTTTTGAAATTGTACAACTCTTTCCAAAGATAGAAAGACTTTGTCACCCTGGGAATACTGCCAAGACCTTCCTGTCAAAGTCTTCTAAAAGAAATAAATTCTAGTAGGGCATTGCCACTGCACGGATTGGAAAAATACCTTACATCAGCCATAGAATTACCATGACAGAGGACAAGCTCAGGAAAAAATAATTAAGCTGTCATTAAATAAATTGGTCAGTTGAGCAAAATTGATTTTTGATAAAATATAAATTTGCAACCCCAGCGATCTCTCTGCCTGTGACTCCACTTGTGGTAAATTACTTAGCTCATGACTGTTTACTATTCTTTAGGGCTCTGTGATTTTTTTGCATATGTTACTTAGTCTTCTCCATGATTTGATTTAGAAGAAAGATATAAACTTTATGTCATAACAACAGAGCTTGACATGCAAATATCCTTGCCTGTAAATAACATGTCCGAGTGTATGTTCTAACTATAATCTCAGCCTCACCACAGCTTCTGTGCTGGGTATATGCTGTTATCCCTTGGACAACATTCTCCAATTTCTACTTTCCGCCTTCTCTGCTAATCCCAATGGACTACATCACTCAAATTATCTCATTGTCTGGCTTCCTATAAGACTTGGACAAAGAAACACATCATCATGAGAATAGAGAACAGAAGGAAAGGAAAATTGAGATGTTTTATTCTATTTCCTTACTTCCTTACTTTAGGCCATGTTTGTGTCGCTAACTTTCTCTCCTCCCCACTCCACCTCCCAATCTTCTACAGCTCCCACTCTATGTCCCTTCCTCCATGATTTTATTTCTCACTGGGCTCCAGTACCAGGATTTCCTTCCTTGGACCCTTCAAATCTAAGGATGGTGATGGCTATCCTTGTAGAATCTCAATATACCTTGTTCATTTCCTCAACCTTGCCCACACCTCCCTAACCAGTTCTTTTATAGAGGAACCTTCTTTTGAGTCATCTGTTGTTAACTGTTTCCTGAAAGGACCACTTAGTCACCAAAACTATTCTCCTCAGCATTACTGTGCATAGGTTGATTTCCTTCTGCTGTTATATCCTCACTTCCCAATCATTCCTTAGACTGTAAGCTCCACTCTGGCAAAGATTTGTCCTTCTTACTCAATGCTGTATTTTAAGTTCTCAGACAGTGCCCTGAACACAAAGCAAGTGGCCAATCAAATGTTTGCTGAATAAATGAATGTAAGTTGTTACTAAAGATCAAGGAGTAAAACATTTGCTGCTGGGATAAAAGTTGTCCTCAATTTACCACTTGCATCAAAAAAAAAAAAAAAACAAAAACAAAAAAACCCTGAATTATACTCAGTCCAATTGGAATTGGATTAGTTTATGTTTGATTTCCACAGTTGTTCAATCTCATTATAAATTAAAGAGCTTTTTGAGTTCTTCTAGGAAACTGACCCTCCAACAAAATATTGTTTCTATAGGACTATGTATCACAATGTAGAAATAACCTTCAAAATTAAAGGCAGAGTAAGCTTCCTTTGTTCCCTTTGTTCCTACTGTACTCTACTGATTCCTTTATTATGGGAAAAAATCTGAGTGATGTAAAATTGATGTAGAAACATGAGATTGCAGGTAGAAGCTAAACACGGTACATTATTTTGTGATATAATGTAAACCTAGACATTTACTCAGAATATTTCCCTTCAATAAACACAGTGTAGCTTCTCTACTTTTTTATTTCCAAATTTTGGCACATAGTAGGTACTCACATGTTTATAGAATGGTTGCACTGATGATTGAATACACTCATATATTTTATAGTAGTATTTCTTAAAGTGTGATTCTTGGGCCACCAGCATCAACATCATCTAAGAATTTAGAAAGGCACATTCCTGAATGAAACACCAGATTTACTGAATTACAAACTCTGTAGTCCTGCAGTCTGACTTTTAAAGGTCTTGAGGTGATTCTGATGCAGGATAAAGTTAGAGAACCACTGCTTTACATCACTACAAATCCGAGTACCACAACATTAAATGAATGCCTTCAGAAAAGTGCATAGGGAAAAAGAGTTCATTATCTCAGAAACAAATTGAATTATTTCCTTCAAATATTATTTTAATATTTAATAGTTATTTAATATTTAGTTATATTAGTTATTTAATATTATTTAACAGTTGATGTATATTAAAATGGAAAGTATTTCATTAATTATTATTTGGGTTCTAAATCATACAGTATTGCAAACAGGAATGTAGTAATATTATAGCACTTCAATATTGATAATATATTAATAAATTATAACTTCTTAAAAATCTAAGCTTTAAGTGACATTTAAAATATTTAGGATGGCCTTTCAAAGAATACACAAGTACAAGGCCATGTGTTGCATTTATACTGTTTACCATTGTAGCATTATCAAACAGTAGCAGTACTCCTAGTTCATCCAATATCACTCACCTAATTATATGAAAAGAAAGACTTAAACACCATGTGAATTCCTAATGTTCTCTTGTCATCTATAATTTGATGAATGATTCTCAACAACTTAAAAACTTGTATAAACCTTCAAATAAAATAGTAAAAAAAGAATTATTTATAACCAAGACAATCTTTTTTTCACTGTTCATTATTTTCTTCAAGTGACAGAGCTTGGAGCACTGATTTTTAACTGATTTGCCAAAAGAAATACATCAGAATCCACTTCAACACAAACCCTTCTAAGAATTCTTCACATATGTAAACAGCCTCCCTGAACTGACGTCACTACTAACTTTTCAGTATGTGAATGTGTTTTTTTTCATAATATAAACAGTATTCAAAGAATAGTAGGGAGAAAAAAGAAACTCTGTTACTTACAGAACTCAGAATTGATGAATAATCCACCACACAATCTGTTTGTAGTCATAATAAGCTGTATAAAATAGCAAATATTGTATTTACCTCCACAGTAAGATGTTTTAAACTTGGTTAGTCTGCAGTCACAGCCTGGGCACCCGTTTGTATTACAAAAGGCCCACATCTTTTTGTAACACAAACTGAGAGTTGAGAATTCTTAGGCCCAGTTTTGCCCCTTCATTGGCCAGCCAGATTTGTGGACAAGAAGACTGTGATTACTTGGAGTCTAATGGAGCATTTAATAACCAGGTTAAAATTTTGAGTAATAATAAAAGAAAATATTTCAAGGTGTCTGTGACAACTGTGATTTAGTATAAACATAAAAATTTCTATGACAAACAGAAATAAAAATCTGCATAGCAGTGAGTGCAAATATTTCCGTAGTTTGTTGCTTATAGTCAACATCAGGGAAACACTAAATTTCTATTAGGCATTAGGGAACATAAAGATGCCCTTTGTTCCCCAGGCCATGTTCATAGACTTCCTGAATTCTATGGATCTGGGAGCCCTAGGTTAAGAATTCTGGTGTGGAAGAATATTATATAACACCAGGAAGTTATTATCAGTCAAAGAAAGAGTGTGGGAAATTCCATGGGACATATGTCCTAGTTACTTCAAAAAATACATGATATATAGCAGATTGTTTTAAAAAACTTAAGAGACATTCAACCAAATGCAATGTTAAAATCCCAATTCAAATAAACCAACTATAAAAAGCATTTGGAAACTGTCATTGAATTAAGTTTATTTTGCTAAGTATAACAATAATATTGTTATTAAGTTTAAAAGTTCTTATCTAGTAGAGCTATATACTGAAGTTATTCTGGAAGAAAATTAATGTGTTACCTTGGATTTGCTTTAAAATATACCAGGATAAAAGCAAGGGAGGGATTGATAAAATAAGAGTGCTAGAATATTGGTAGTTGTTAAAGCTGGGTAATGGGGTTCTATTATGCCATCCTTTATAATTTATTGATTTCTGACTTTCCTTAATAAACAGATGTTTAAAGATGAAAAATTGCCAGAAGCCATTAGATGGGAGAAATTTAACTTAACATCATTAGTAATGAAGCTTTTGGAGAAGGTGTATTGGACCACACCTCATATCTACTTATCCCACTTTTTTTTTTTTAAGTAAAGTTTTTGGGGTGACAATGGTTAGTGAAGTTACATAGGTTTCAAGTGTACAATTCTGTAATACATCATCTATATATCACATTGTCTGTTCACCAACCACAGTCAGTTCTTCAATCACCATATATTGGATCCCATTTACCCGCATCTACCACCCCACCCTTTTTATTGCAGCCATTATTGCAGCTCCCAAGCTGTACAGAGGTATAAATAGCAGCATCTTGCTTAAGCTGATCCTTGTTTGTCCCTCTTTCTGGCAAGGGGATGATTCTCTGCTATCCCACCATTGGGTTGCCAGCAGAAATTCTTCCAGACATTCTGATACACAGGCAAACTTGTCAGCGCAAAGTAGTTAACACCCGAAGGGCAACCCTTGGCCAATGAGAGATGGGAGCTGATGAAAATTGCTCCCTTTTTTTCCTTCCACAAGGAGACAATTCTGCAGAGTTTGAATGGCCTCCTCAACAAGTCTTTGGTGGAACTTAGTCCCAGTAGCTCACAGTAATCATCTCAAGTACCACGGATTATCTGTTTCACTCTATCCTCTGACCCTCCCCCACCACATTGCTCCTTGGAAAAACTTAGCAAAACAAGCTGTCTGGACATAAGCCCTTATCTCAAGCTCTGCTTTTTAGGGAATCAAGAGAGTAAAGGAAAATTAGATTATAAACTATGGCATTTTTTTAAAGCATTAAATAAAAAGCAGTTAAAATACTACATCAGTTGAGTGCCCTGGCAAGCTGACTCTGAGACAAAAAGCTTTATTGAACAATAATGCCTGTAAAAGATAAAAGTTGGAGGAAGCAGAATCTCACAGAGAAAGACTTGAGGTCACACTGAAAATCAGATACTTACTGTATGAAAGGAAAAAGGAGTTATAAATAAAGATTGGGCATGGAGATCTTTAAATGGTGATACAGATCTGACAAAATCTCAGCCAACCAACAGGGAGCTCTGGAGCAAAGACTGTCTCTTAGTGGAGCTCTGTTTTAGTCAGATATGCCAGGGCCAGTACCCATTTCATGTGTGGTCATGACTATGGACTGGCTGGTAATGGCGTGGACGTAGATCAAAGGCTGGGACAGAGACTTAGCTCACTGCACTAATTACAGTTGAACAACAAGATTTTGTTTTGTTTTGTTTTTTCGAAGAGAGATTCAAACAGCCCACACCCATGATGTCCAAACGTACATTTTGGAAAACGATGTCTTTTAATTCTAAATTTAATTATCCCTCTTCTTTGTAACTCAGTGAAAATGACTTTATAGCTGAAGATAAAATGCAGAGAAATGCAGAGATTGAGAAATACAATCATACATTGTTGGTCACTCATGTTAAAAATGAATGAAGAAACTCTCTGCCAACCCTTTGAATTTGTAGAACAGTCTCTAGTAGTATTTGGAAATGAGGGCAAATGTGAGTATTGGGGAGAAAATAAGTTGAATTACTATTCTAAGGGTGTACATGCACTCACAGTCCTACAGGAGTTTCTAATGGTGGTACAAGAGACGCCACAGCAAAAGATTACATGGATTCTCAGAGAACAGTAAATGGAAACGTAAGTAGTTAAGCCAGCAGAGTGACATGGGTTTTGTGCAACATTGCTAGGTGGGGACTTAGAGACTGATGCCTCTGTTACTGTTGCTTGAGACTTAACTTGTTCTCAAGACTGGTGTGGTTCAATTCCTGAAGACAGACTAAGAAAGGCAAAGGAAGTACAGTATTTTCCCTCTTACCTGCAGTTTCAGTTACCCATAGTGAACGTCAGTCTGAAAATATGAAATAAAAAGTTCCAGAAATAAACAGTTCATAAGTTTTATATTGTGCACTGTTCTGAGTGGTGTGGTGAAATCTCAAAACCCTTTCACTCTGTCCTGTCCGGGATGTGAATTGTCCCTTTGTCCAGTGTGCCCGTGCTGTATGCACTACCCACCCTTTAGTCACTTAGGAGCCGTCTCAGTTATCAGATCGACTGTCGCAGCATCACAATGCTCAAGTCACCCTTGTGTTCAAGTCACCCTTGTTTTGCTCAATAATGGCCCCGAAGTGCACGAGTAGTGATGCTGCCCATTCAGATATGCAAAGAGAGTCTGTGATGTCCTTCCTTCAAGTGAAAAAGTGAAGGTTGTCCTCTTAGTAAAAAATGGAAAAAAAAAATTATATGCTGAGTTTGCTAAGATCCACTAAGAACAAATGTATCAGTGAAATTGTGAAGAAGGAAAAAGAAATTCATGCTAGTTTACTAAATGAGAGATGGAGAGAGACCACATTCACATAACTTGTATTAGAGTTTTTTGTTATAATTGTTGTATTTTATTACCAGTTACTGTTGTTAATCTCTTACTGTACCTGATTTGTAAAATAAACTTTATTGTAGGTATGTATGTATAGGAATAAACACAGCATATATAGATTTCAGTACTACCTGCAATTTCAGGCATCTTCTGGGGGCTTGGAAAGTATCCCTTGTGGATCGGGGCGGTGGGGGGGACTATTGCAATAGTTAATTATAAGCATCAATATTTTTCTCACAGACTGTGGTCCTCATCTCAAAACAGCTCTTTTCTGGCTTCTTTGAATACATTCACATCAGGAAGTAAGCCACTAGAGAGGTGATGTGATTATACTTCTTCACAAAAGGATCAGTCCATAACCACTTCAAGAGTTAACTGTTAACAGTTACAAAGAACTGCACAAAAAGTCTCCACATAAACCTCATTTCATCCCATTTGCCATTGTAAAAAACCAACAAACATTCAAAACAGTATATGTATGTAGCATACTGAATCTTTCTTCTTTCAGAGTTCTGCCTCACTTTATTTTATTTAATTATTTCATCTTATTTAATCAACTTTAAGTAGCATACTGGTCACTCCCAAACTGATTTCACCAAATATTTCCAAATAGTCTTTCTAGTATTAAGAATTTCTAACCCTACTCGATTTGGAAATAAGAATCAACCGAAAGGTACTGAGGGGGCGTAGCTGAGGCATTAGACCTGAAGCTGGGGCAAAGCCCGTGGGAAAGGCTTTATTTGCTCACAACTCCCCATGGCATTTGAGAGATTGTTTTTTTTGTTTTTGAAAAAGCTTACAACTGAAGAAGAGGGCCTTTCAACAAATTCTCTTGGAAATAACTACCACAGATATTCTTAGGAAAAAAAATAACTGTCTTCCCTTCCCTGTCCTAACTCAGGGAGAAATTTTTGTTATAGGTAGTAGACATAAAAACACAGCTCTGTCTTAAGAAGAAATGCAGAAAATATATCATCTTGCCTTTTCTAATATTCTAAGTTACTCATCAGAAAAAGGATACCACAAATCAGTTACTTGTCAATTAATCATGTACATACTTCTTATTTGCTGTTTAGAATAACTTAGAAAATTTTGTATTCAGAAAGCTCTATAATAAGAATGTTGAGAGGAATAATAATTTTATATCCCCAGTCCCTTTAGCTGTGCAGAAGCTTTTTAATTTGATGTAGTCCCATTCATTTGATTTTGCTTTTACTTCCTTTGCCTTTGAGATTACTTTCATAAAATCCTCTCTAATACCAAGGTCTATAAATTTGGTATGTATGTTTTCTTTTATGTATTTTATTGTTTCAGTTCTTATATTTAGGTCTTTGATACATTTTGAGTTAATTTTTGTGTATGGTGACAAATAGAAGCCAATTTTATTCTTCTTTATGTGGTTTTCCAACAAAATGAGAGAAGATATTTGCAAACAACACCTCTGATAAGGGATCAATATCAAAAATACATAAAGAACTCATACAACTCAACAACAAAAAGAAAACAAACAGTCCAATTAAAAATAGGCAAAGGATCTGGACACTTCTTCCAAGAAATGTCTTAGAAGTGTGTTGGTCATACAAATGGCCAACAGATATATGAAAAGATGCTCAATTTCCATAGCTATTAGGGAAATGGAAATCAAAACCACAATGAGATACCACATCACAACTGCTAGAATGGCTATTATCAACAAGACAAGTAATAAGTGTGGAAAGGCTGTGGAGAAAAAGGAACCCTCATACACCACTGGTAGAAATGTAAATTGGTACAACCACTATGGAAAATAGTATGGAGGTTCCTCAAAAAATTAATAATAGAGTTACCATATGGCCCATCAATCCGTCTCCTGAGTAGCAACCTGAATTTTTTTTTAATTTTATTGGGGAATGTTGGGGGACAGTATGCTCCTCCAGGGCCCATCAGCTCCAAGTAGTTGTCCTTCAATCTAGTTGTGGAGGGCGCAGCTCAGCTCCAAGTCCAGTCATCATTTTCAATGAACCAGCAATCTTGTTGAGAGCTCAAGCTCTAACCAACTGAGCCATCCGGCCACCCCTCTGGGAAGCTCAGTGGCAGCTCATTACCTTCAGTCTAATTGTGGAAGGTGCAGCTCACTGGCCCATGTGGGAATTGAACCAGCAACCCTGTTGTTCAGAGCTCGCACTCTAATCAACTGAGCCATCTGGCCATCCCCCAAACCTGACATTTTTGAAAACATTTATTCGTAAAGATATATGCACCCTTATGTTCATTGCAGCATTATTCATGGTGGCCAAGATCTGAAAACAACTGAAGTGCCCTTCAATAGATGATTAGATAAATAAGATGTGGTACATATATATAATGCAATACTACTCAGCCATAAGAAAAGATGAAATACTGCATTTGTGACAACATGGATAGATCTTGAGAATACTATGCTAAGGAAGATAATTCAGACAGAAAAAGTCAACAGCCATGTGATTTCACTCATATGTGGAATGTAAACTTAAAGCAACAAATGAACAAACAAACAAACAAAAACTCTAGACACAGACAACAGTATAGTGGTTACCAGAATAGGGGTAGGGGAGAGGTAGAAAAGGGTAAAGGGGATCACATGTATGGTGACAGAAGGAGATTTGACTTTGGGTAATGAATACAAGATGCAATATACAGATGATGTATTATAGAATTGTACACCTATGTAATTTTACTAGCCAACATCACCCACTAAATTTAATAAAATTTAAGCAAATAAATAAAACTGTCGCATGTACTATACAGATTTTCAGTGATATCGTTAATAAACATTTCCATATTCTTGCTTAGTTTTTTCTACCTTGATAGAGCATAAAAAGGAATGCTCAACGAAGCACTATTTCATTTTGTATTATTTATAAGAGCAAAGATCCTTAGATATGTGATAACCAGTTGACTAACCCAGACACTGGAGATAAGTTTATACTTAGTTGATATATTTATATATAACAGAGCAAAATATAATAGCTATTTATGGTCACTGGTTCACCAATTCTGAGAATAAATTTGTACAGTCATCTGTGCATGGTGTAATGATTCCATTTTTGTTGTGCTCAGTAATATACCCAGAACATTCCAGTGATTAGGGGCTTGCCATATTAAATTACCTCACGATGAGCAACATCTCTTATTCAGTGATATGCAACACATTTTTTCCATGCTTACTCCATGTCATTTTATAACCATAAAGGTCCCATAGAACCAAGCAAATCTTTGATGGCAGAAGGAAAATGTAGAACGACAAAAGGAATGTCATAAACATGTCTGACCAGAAAGGGAAATGGATCAAGCACCTCCCTACACTGAATAATCAGCTAATCACTCCCCGTGAGGAAAGGCCCAAGTGTTAGTGCTGTCCAGATAGTCAAGAATCCTTCCTCCATCCACATGTGGGCTCTCTAAGTCAACAAGCAAAAGCACTTAGTGAGTATCTGTCACAGGCTTAGCTTCGGATTTAGCAGTATAAGGGATAAAAATACACTTAAAGATCTGATGGTCAGTAAGCTTACAATATATCCGTGACACCCTACATAACACACAAAATCATTAAGACCGAATGAGTGCTACCAATCTAAAGGCAATATGTAGTAGTTTGAATCCAAACAAACTATGTAGGGCTGGGTGTTCTTCATGAACTAGGTAGGATCTGTGGTGGGACTTAAGGGTTGGCTAAAATTTTGTGAGACTAAAGGAAGATTAACTTCAAGCATAGGAAATAAACACAGAGAATTAGGTTGACGTTAAGTATCCTGCTAGAGAGAAAAATCCTCAGATTTTTAATGGAATTGATTAACATGGCTATCAAAGAGAATGGGGGTACACATGTTAGGGAAAAGGGAGGAGAGGACTAGAAGTTGTCTACAAAGAAATAGATCAAGCACTAAATGTGAAGCTCACTGATGCAAAGCAGTGTGAGAAAAATGAATACTTGTGATGATGGAAGTATTCGATGACATAGGGCAGAGATAATATGGCCACGAATATTTACGCATGACTCCTATGCCTCGGCCCTGTGCTAAGTGTCTTATTCAAACTCCAACTGCATTGGGCATCAAAAGCTTTATTGCAATGTCCTCCAGATATTCCTGATAGTATCCAAAGGTATAGCCTTAATATTGCACAGTCAACTAAGACCTGGCTATAACTTTGAACATGACTCCCACTAAAGACAGTGATAGTGGAAGAGAATTCTTGAACAGTAAATGACTTATACTGTGATATAGAGTAGGCTGAGTCCTAAGGGCCTGCCTCTCCATATTCAAAAGGCAACTGAGACCCCACCCCCAGGAACTCTCCTGGCATCTCCAAGTCTCAGAAATTCTTTGCCATCGTTGAGGTACTCATTCAAACCCTGTCTAACGAGTTAAGACTGTATTGAAATTCAGTTCATGCAAAAGAAAATTTCAAGCAAGTGATTTTCTTCCATTATTTCAGCAATTCCATACTAAATCTTCAATATTCTCCATATTTCTGATCTATCTAAAATGACTCCTGCACACCTCTCCAGGTTCTTCAGCCTTTAGAGATTTCATCTCCTCCTACAAGGCTGGCAACCACTACCAGCTGTTGACTAGACAATCAAGCTGCTTTATCGTTCTGTGATATTGGCTATATTAGTATGTTGTTTCTCTGACTCTTTTAAAGAATCAGTTTATGCATTACCTCCACTGTGAAATTTAGTCTAATACTGCAGGGCAGATTTATTTATTCTTCTCATTCTTCTAAAAAAAGTCTGAGCACTCTCCTATGCCAATCACTGCTCTAAAAACTGAAGATTATAGTGTCGAACAAAACAAGTAAGGTATCTCTCTGCTCCACAAATTGAGCATCCATTCAGAGAACTGGCAACATAAGAGTGCTTTAATCAGTATTTCATGTTTGTACCATGCACAGGTCTCCAAAAGTACATGATTGTGCACGGTTTTGGTCTCCTTATTTCTTTCTCACCATATTATAAGCAACTTAATAGCAAGTACTCTGTCACCTGAGGATCATTAGTTCCTAGCAAAGTACCTGGAACATAGTTCTGCTACTCAACACCCAAGGGCAGTATTGTCATCAGTCACTACTGGTGGAGTTGTGTTTAAAAAATTGACTTTTTCACATATCTAAAGGTGTTGTTGTTGTTATTGTTATTATTATTATTTATGATAGCATCTTTTCAAAATCACCTCTTATGATTTTCCAAATTTGAATGATAAACAAGTCCTGAAACCCAACACTAAAAGTTTATTATTTTTCTTCTAAGGACACATTCCCTCTAAAAATACTTCATGAATTGTATAAATATCATAAATCTTTTGCTAAATGATTTCTTAATTTATATTTATTCAATTCTACCCTTCCTCTCAAATATTTTTCTTTATATGTATATTCACATTTTTTTTTTGGGGGGGGGATCGGTGTTGGAGGTACTGGTAGTTGGTCCCTTGTTACTATCGTTTTGCTTACTTTCTAACACGTCAGTCCTTCATCTTCAGAAACTAGGAAATGACCCAAAGAGAAAAAAGAACATCAGTAATCCTATTACACATTCATTCTTTATCTTTCCTGTTTTTCACTGTAAGTCAACAGTTCCTGCTTACCTCTCCTGTGAGATTTGGATTGTTAGGATTTGCAAACTTTTGTTTCTTAGTTTATATACTCTAACTTCTGAAAGAAAAAAAAAATGACTTTTATTTATCCAATTGCATCTCCACCAATTTTCTGTAACTTAATCTGTCATTTCAGCTGCTGAGTCAAAAATGTTCTGCGGGGATGATAGCAGCTTCTGCTCATCACATTTTCTGTCACATAGGTGGGGGGGCAAATGCACTGTGCAAGAAATAGAGAGATTTTAGAACATTATTTTTCTGGGGCAACATGACTCATGGTACTTTGTATTCTTTCTTGTCAACTTACGATCTGTATATTGTAATATATGTTTTGCTTTTTCTTTGTATTTTGATATATAATTATGATATAAATCTTTAATTCAAAATAAGCACTTCTGTCTAACACCCTTTTTATCTTTTCAAAGTCTTAAAAATGAGCTTGTATCTCCTTCTCAAATATCGTTCTCTCATTGTTTAGATATCACACTGTTCCATCCAGCTTCCCGGAGTTGCTCCAACTGTATTTAATCCAAACTACCAAACATTTAGTTCTAGAGTCTTCTTGTCCCCTCCTTTCCAGTCAAAATGCAGCTGTCCAGGTCAAAGTCCCTAGGTGTTAAACTAGGTAACTGGCTATTTGAACTCATAATTTGTATTCAGGATTCCATTTGTAATTTTTTACTGGTAAAACTTTGGCTAATCAATCTCATTTTGTCAATACCATATAGCTGTCTCCATCACACACTAGCTTCAAATTTCATTTTTTCTTTAAAGTAACTTAATTTATTTTTTTACATTGTATATCAATACAGTAGCTTTTTACTTGAAAGAAATGTAGTGTTTTGGTTTTTTTTTTTTGGGGGGGGGCGGTTTGTCCTCTCATTTACCCAGCTGCTGTGACCTACCACTTCCACCAGCCAGGTACAGATATGCTTATTCTTCCTCCATGTAACCTGAAGGTGCACTCAGGGATAATCCTAAAGTTTCATTTTAAAATACTGCAGTGGTGCCAATCTTCTCAACAACCATATTAAGGAATTATGGGACAACAATAGTCTTATCACTTTAAATAGGAAGAAGCTGGTCTGTGAATAAAAGTGTGTACTTTTTACATAAATAAGTCAGTGGTTGATCTGGGAAAGGAGCCCAGGGAATCTGCCTCCTATGTTAACATATCAGTCAATACAGTCACTTTTATTTTCATTTAAGATAAAATCATAGGACTTGAAGAGCCTAGTTTCAGCTATGTCCTAGATAGAATTCTATGAATGCTATGCCAGAAAAAAAAGGTTAATTTCACAAATGTTTACAGAAGAATTTTTTGTAATATGACTCAATGATTTTTTGGAAATGTGAGAGTCAGCGAACTGTAACTCTGTGTCCCAGAACAGAGTCTAGACTAACTAGGAGAAATAGCCTGGAGTTCTTTTGGAAGAGAAAAATAGTCAGTGTCATTGTGATATTATAAAAGATTTCTTTGAGCATTCTGTCCAGGTCCAAAGCTATCTTGGTCCTAAGTTATCATTTATTTATTCATTCTTTCAATAATTATTTACTCAGCAGATACTATGTGCCAGTCTTCAATAAAAAAAAAGAAAAAGTTTAGACACAGTTCCTTTCTCATGCAGCTTACAATCTTTTAGAGAATATAGAAGCAATTACTTAAGTAGCGTATTAACTCTTACATTAGAAAACTTAACAACGCTCTATAAAAGCACATGGTCAGGGGAACTCCAGAATATTTCAGTGCTCAGCAGGGCTTACTAAAGGCACCAATATCTGGGGCTTGAAGAATTGAAAAAGAGGTAACCCTGTCAAACAGGAGGTAGGGTGCTTAAAGAATATTGCAGATGCAACATGTACAAAGCCACAGATGAAAGACAGCATGGCACATTAGATGATCTCTAAGAAGTTCAGTGGGTGGAGTTCCAGAGTGGGAAGTGACAAAGATGGGGCCAGAAAAACATCCATGACCAGTGTGGAAAATGAAATAGAGCAAGGGTTGGCAAACTTTTTGTAAAGGGCCAACTAGTAAATATTTTAGGCTTTCTGGGCCACGCAGTCAGTTGTCTCAACTACACAAATCTGCTACTATATAGTTAAAGCAAAATTAGACAACATACAAGTGAATATAATCCATTGGATATATAGATTAATTTGTGGAGAATTGACAACTTAAATATTTAGTCCTCTGACCCATGAACAATGTACCTTTTCATTTATTTAGCTCTTTCATTTTACTCGGCAATGTTTTGTAGTTTTCATTGTATAGGTCTTGCCCTTTTTTTGTCAGATTCATTCCTATCAATTTCATAGTTTAGATGGCATTATACATGGTACTATTTTGTTTAACTTTCCTATTGTTTGTATCTAGTATGTAGAAATAGATTTTTATATGTTGGTCTTGTATCCTGCAACATTGCTATACTCACTCATTGGTTACAGTAACTTTATTATATAATAGGCCCCATAGGATATTCTACAAAGATGATCACATTTTATGCAAATAAAATGACTTCCTTTTCAATCTGGATTCCTTTTATTTATTTTGCTTACCATATTGTACTGGCTAAAACCTGCAATACAGTGAGTGTTGATTAGAAGTGGTGGGATTGAATATCTTTGCCCTTTTCCTCATCTTAGGAGGGTAGCATTTGGTCTTACATCGTCAAGTATGAAGTTTGCTGTAGGATTTTTATAGAAACATTTATAAATTTGAGGACTTTCTGATCTGTGAGTTAATTTGATGTGTCAACTTTGCTAGCCTATGCTGCCCAGTTATTTGGTCAAACATTAGTCTAGGTGTTATTGTGGAGGTATTTTTTAGGTGTGATTAACATTTAAATCAGTAAACATTGAGTAAAGCAGATTGCCCTCTATAATGTAGTTGGTTTCATCCAGTCAATTGAAGACTTGGCTTTTCTCTTGGCTTAAGAGAAAAGACTGAGGTCCCAGAAATACAAAGAAATTCTGCCTCCAAACTCTCTTCAAACTTAAAACTGCAACATAAACTCTTCCCTGGGTTTCCAGCCTGCCAGACTGCCCTGAGGATTTCAGATTTGCCAGCCCTACAATTCCTTTAAAAAAAAAGTCTTTGTCCTTTCCCAAGCCCTCTTCATCACTTTTATCATTTCCTTTCCTTCTCCAGATAGACAATAGTTGATACGATTGATTGATAACAGATAGATAGATAGATAGATAGATAGATAGATAGATAGATAGATAGATAAATTTTATTGGTGCTGTTTCTCTGGAGAATGCTAACACATCTTCTATTCTTAGTTTCCTAAGTGTTTTTAAAAAGAATTTGGATTTTATCAAATGATTTATCGAACATTTTTTCTCCATGTATTGAGGTGATCATGTGGTTTTTCTACCTTAGTTTGTTCATGTACTAAATTGTATTTTTGACTTTCAAATGTTAAATCAAACTTGTATTACTGGCATAAACCTCACTTGGACAAATACTTTATTTTTTTATATATTATATCTGATTGGTTAAAATTTTGTCAATACTTGTTGCATCTGTGTTTACACGAAATATTAATATACAACTTCCTTTTCTTCTAGTGCATTTGTCTGATTTTGGTGTCAAAGTAATGCTGGCCTCAAAGAATAAATTGGAAAGTATTCCTTTCTTTTCAATTTTCTGGAAGAGTTTGTGTGACCATGCTAAATTTACTCATTAGTTTTACTAGGCTTTCCTTTTTATTTTGTTTTCTTTTGTAAATTGTTTATAATTTTTAAAGTATACAGCATGTCATCCTCCAAAAAAATATTACTTCTTCCTTTCTAATCTTTCTTCTTTTTTTTTCTTTGCTTTTTTCCTAGCTAGGATTTTCAATTCATTGGTGAAAAAAAGTATTGCAAATGATGGCTGAGTCTCTTTTTCCCCACTTTTGGGAGACTTTTCAGTATTTTACCATTATATGTGGCATTAATTATATGGTTTTCATAGATGTCCTCATATATTGGGAATGTTTTCTTGTATTCCTAGTTTTCTGGGAGTTTTTGGTTGTTTGTTTAAATCATTTATCAGTGTTGAGTTCTGTCACATAATTTTTCTGCATCTTTGAGATGATCCTGTATTTTTCTTTTTTTATGTTATTGTGTTGAAATTACATAGATTGATTTCATAGGTTAAACCAACCTTACATTCATGGAATAAACTGCACTTGGTCAAGATTTATTATCTTTTTTTTTTTTTTTTGTAATGTAGCTACATATGATTTTGCTCAATGCTAGGGCTGCCATAATGAAGTACACAAACCAAGAGGCTTAAATAAAACAAATGTATTGTCTCACAGGTCTGGAAGCTAGAATTTGCAACATTTAAATAGCAAACTTTTTTCCCTGAGCAAGAGGCAGCTATTGGAATCCCTTTTCATTTTGTTGATCTCCCAGCTTCTGTTTTTCTCTTGGCTGTTTGGAGTCTTGTTTGACATAATGCATATTACAGAAATCTTCTAAAGAGTTGAAGGTAATGTACATGCAGAACTATGTATGCAGAATTTGGAGTGGGCATCCTTTATGAGACTTTCCCCTCAATTTCCATCTGCTCCTGTATTTTTAAACCCCTGTCTTTTCAGTCCAGTAAAACTGCAAATTTTTATTTGAACCCCATTACTCTGTATATCTCAGGAAACTAGAAAGTAGCCTCAGGAAGAAAATCAACAAAGCAAGAGTATCATTTTGTTCACTTCTTTTCTATAAAAGATTGTGGCCCATGCAGTGTCTCATTTTTTTGTTGTTGTTGTTTTGTTTTTAATATCTTTAAACAGTTTTGTTTTGCTTTGTTTTAACGCAGAGCTATAATTATCAACAGAAGGATCAGTTTGATAAATGTTACACAATATTACTGGAATAAAAACTCTATTCAATGTTCTTTTGCATCATTACTCACAATAGCCAAGATATGGAAGCAGCCTAAGTGCCCATTGATAGATGATTGGATAAAAATTGGGTACATATATACAGTAGAATATTGCTCAGTCATAAAAAGGAATGAAATCTTACCATTTGCAACAACATGAATGAACCTAGGGGGTATTATGCTAAGTGAAATAAGTCAGAGAAAGCAAACACCATATAATTTCACTTATATGTGTAATGCAAAGAACAAAATAAACAAACAAACAAAACAGAAACAAAATCGTGGATACAGAGAACAAATTGATTGTTGCCAGGTAAGAGGGGGATTGAGGGCCTGGATGAAAAAGATGAAGGGATTAAGATGTACAAATTGGTAGTTACAAATAGTCATAGGGATGTAAACTACAGCATAGAGAAAATAGTCAATAATGTAAAAACTATGCATAGTGCCAGGTGTACATTAGAGTAATTGGGGAGATCACTGCATAAACTATATAAATGTCTAATCACTGTGCTGTATACATGAAACTAATATAAAATAATATTGAATGTCAATTGTAACTGAAAAAATAAAATGACTGCAGTAATTTTTTTAAATTTTTTTACTTACAGTAGGAATACAATATTGTGTTAGTTTCAAATGTACAACTTAGTGATTCAACATTTATATAACTTACAATTTGATCATCCTGATAAATCTAGTATCCATTTGACACCGTACATAGTTATTACAATATTACTGACTACATTTCTTATGCTATACTTTCATCCTCATGACTATTTTGGAACTACCAACTTGTACTTCTTAATCCCTTCCGACTTTTCACCTATTCCCTGAGTTCCCCTCTGACCTGGCAATCATCAAAATGTTCCCTGCATCTATAAGTTTGTTTCTGTTTTGTTTGTTTATTTATTTTGTTCTTTAGATTCCACATATATGTAAAATCATACGAAGTTTGTCTTTCTCTGACTCTTTTACTTAGCATAATACCCTCTAGGTCTGTTATGTTGTTGTTAAGATGTTAAGATTTCATTCTTTTTTTATGGCTGTGTAATACCCCATTGTATACACACATATGTATTACCTCTTGTTTATCTACTCATCCATTGATGGACACCAAGGTTGCCTCCATATTTTGGCTATTGTAAACAGTGCTGCAATGCACATATGCATGCATATGTCCCTTTGAAGTAGTATCTTGCTTTCTTCAGATAAATACTAAGAAGTACGTAGGATTACTGGGTCTTTCTTTGCCTCTTGTTATAGCCTTTGTTTTAAAAGTCTATTTTATCTGGTATAAGTATTGCTACCCCAGCTTTCTTTTTTTTCATTTCCATTTTCATGAAATATATTTTCCATCCCATTACTTTCAGTCTATGTGTATATTGATCTAGTGAATCTCTTGTAGGCAGCATATGTAAGGGTCTTGTTTTTTATCCATTCAGCATCCTATATTTTGACTGGAGCATTTAATCTATTTGCATTTAAAGTAATTGTTGAAAGGTAAGCAGTTATTGCCTTTTATTGTTCATGTTTTTTATCTTTTCTTCTTCTTCTTCTTCTTCTTCTTCTTCTTCTTCTTCTTCTTCTTCTTCTTCTTCTTCTTCTTCTTCTTCATCTTCTTTTTCTTCTTCTTCTTTTTCTCCTTCTCCTTCTCCTTCTTCTTCTTCTTTGTCTTCATCTTCATCTCTGTTTTCGTCTTCGTCTCCATCTTTCCTCTTCTTTTCCTTCTCCTTCTCCTTCTAAGTTCCTCTAAGATTCCTTGTAATTCTGGATTAGTTTTTATGAACTCCTTTAGCTGTTTCTTGTCCGGGAAGCTCTTTATCTGTTCTCTTATTCTAAATAATACCCTTGCTAAGTAGAGTAATCTTGGTTGTAGTTTCTCGCTTTTCATCACTTTGAATATTTTGTGCCTATTCCTTCTGACCTGCAAAGTTTCTATTTAAAAAATCAGCTGACAGTCTTATGGAAGCTCTCTTGTAGATAACTAACTACTTTTCTCTTGTTATTTTTTAGATTCTCTCTTTGTCTTTCGCTTTGGCATTTTAATTATGATGTATCTTGGTGTGGGTCTCTTCGGTTTCATCTTCTTTGGAACGTACTGTACTTCCTGGGCTGTTTTCTTTGCAGAGTTGTTTCTTCAAATCAGTTTTCAATTATTGCTCTCTCTCTTCTCCTTAAGGTATTCCTATGAGGCAAATGTTGGTATGCTTAATGTTATCCCAGAGGCCCCTTACACTCTCCTCATTTTTTGAATTCTGTTTTATTTTCGCTGTTCTGTTTGGGTTTTTTTCTGCTACCTTATCTTCTAAATAGCTGATCCACTCCTCTGCTTTACCTAATCTGCTGTTGATTCCCTCTGACGTAGTCTTCATTTCAGTTACGGTATTCTTTATTTCAGACTGGTTCATTTTTATATCTCCATTTTATATCTTCATTTATATCTCCATTTTTATCTCTTATCTTTTTGTTAATATTCTTACTGAGTTCATTTGGCTTTTTTTGGAATTTTGTTCTGTTCTTTCATGTGGGATGTTTCTTTGTCTCCTCATTTTGGCTGCCTCCCAGTGTTTTTTTTTTCCTATGGATTAGGTAGATCATTTATACAAATGTCCAATCACTATGCTGTATAACTAAAACTGACATAATATTGTATGTTAACTATAACTGAAAAATAAAAAAATACATATGTTTAGAAAAATAAAATGAATACCACTAACTTCTCACTGTTAAAAAAAAAAGAGCTGGGTGATGAGTAACTTATAATAATAAAAATTTTAACTGAAAAATAGCACTCAAAAGATATCCACATCACTCTGAAAAATGTAAATGTTACTTTATCTGGCAAAAAAAAAAAAAATCTTTGCAGATGTAATTAAAGTAAGGATCTTGAGATCTTATCCTGGATTATCTAGCATGCCTTAAATCCAAATCCAATGAAAATAACCCTATAAAATACACACAGAGAAGAACAGATAGAACAACAGGTGGTCATGTGACATGGAGGCAACATTGGTGTTATGCAGCAAATTAATGCCAAATGCCACCGGAAGCTGGGGAAAGCAAGGAATGGGATCTTTCCTAGAGTCTGTGGAGTGAGTGTGGGCCTGCTGACACTTTGAGTTTGGACTTTTTACCTCCAAAACTGAGAGAATAAATTTCTGTTCTTTTTTTAAGCCACCAAGGTTGTGCTTATTTGTTATAGTAGCTGTAGGAAACAAATACACTAAATTTGTTAATACCCATAAAAACTGATGGGCTATTTTTTGAAGAAGGCACAGTGGTGAGGGAACATGTATGTTTTATAAAGGCATTAGTACTTAGATAACCATTAGAACAGAAATGTACTTGTTTCTAAATATCTAAAGATATGCCAAAGGAAAAAAGAGAAAGTTTAAGAGAGAAAGAAACAATAAAACAGTGAGGATTATATGTCTTAGTGTATGACATACTTAAGTGTAAATATAACAAAAAATAATATTATGGAATTAAGCACAATCATATTAATTTCATTGATAAAAGTAAATGGGCTTAATTTTCCTGTTTAAAGAGCGGACAAATTTGCTAACAAAGCAAAATCCAATACTATGCTACATTCTGGAGTTACCTAAACGAAGAGATTCAGAAAGGTTAAAAAAATTTAAAAATAGACAAAGCTATACCAGAGAAAGGAAAATAAGAGGAAAGCAGGAGATATCAATCTTTATTTTTGACAAGGTGGAATTCAAATCAAAAAACTCTAAAGGAGACAAAGTGGAACAGTTTATAAAGCTGACGTTTACAATGAAGAAATAACACATTAATATTTATGAAACCAGTAACACAAAATAAACTTTCATGAAGAAGAAACTGCAGGAGATTTTAGAATAAAATAAACTAATAGTAAGAAATTTTAATGTACCTCTATCAATTCAAGACAAGTAGAAAAAAATAAAGATATTGAAAGATACAGGCCTCAAGACGTCAATGAATTCCAAGAACATATATAATAGAAAGTTCGATATAATACAATTACCATTCTTTGATCACAATACAATAAAGCTAAATACATTTTTTAATTGCAACTTTTATACTACTGGAAATTAAATACACACTATTAAAGAGAAATATGAAACAAAATTATGTATTTTTTGAAAAATAACAAAATTAAATGCGTGATACAGAAGAACATATGGGATATAGTTAAAATAATTATCATAGGCCAATCGATGGTATTGAGTTCTATATCAATAAAATAACCAAAGAAAATTAACAAATTAAAAATCCAACTAAAAGTTTTAGAAAAAGATCCACAAGTTAAACCAAAAGTAAGCAGAAGAAATAATTTAATAAATATAAATTAATAAAGAAAAATAAGTGATTAAAACAGAAAAATAGTGGACCTAAAGCATTCAAAGTCTGGACCTTTGAAATTGTCAACAAAATAGACACAGCACGGGCTGAAATAATCAAAGAAAGAAGAGAAAGAAATGACAAATACATAAGAAGGGTTAGGGATGCTAAAAAGTAATAAGTGGCACTTTGCACAATTCTGAGCCAATATAGTTCTTCTAGATAAAAAGAGTAATTCTCCTCTAAAAGTGCAACTTACCAAAATTGAACTCAATTTTGAGTTCAATTTCTGAACCCAGAAAGTTTCACCATATCATTTGTCAAAACTAAAAGAGAAACTGGTTAGAGTTCACCTGGGACCTATAAAAAAACAACAGGGAATTCTACCAATCCTTTAAAAAAAATGAGATAATTCTATTGCAACTATTTCAGAAGATAGGAAAAGAAAGGAAAGTTCTAAATTTATTTTATGAAAGAAGTATACCTTTGATCCTCAAATCAGGCAATGATTGAAAAAACAAAACCAAACTACAACCCAGTCTCTACAACAATTATTGAAGCAAAAACCAATCTAAATATTATCAAAAAGAATACAAAATACATTTAAAAATAATACAGCCTAAGCAAGTAAGGTTTGTTTCAAGTTCCATATCAGGAAAACCTTTACATAATCCTGATATCTTTTGAATTAAGGATAAAAAATTACTAGGTCATTTGCATATATGAAGAGAAAAAATATTACAAAACAAAAACTGGCTAAAGTCCATTTATGATAGAAAATGTGCATATTTAGATGAACAAATTATATATAGAGATGCATTAATATACTTATACATATGCACATACATATAGAAATCAACAAGCAAACTTACCAAGAAATATACAAAACCTAAAAACTGAAATCACCAAAGACATAAAATTAAACTGGAAGCTTCAGTGCCATAAAGACATCAGAACTCCCTAAGTTAATTTACACATTTAATATAAAATCTATAAAATATCACTAAGGAATTTTTCTTGAGCTATATAAATGACATGATGCAACACGGGATTTTCTTAAAAATTATCATGAGTGATTAGGATACTGTAAGGAAGATTGATCATGGATTGGTAATTGTTAAAACTCTACGATGAATACACTCAAATTTCTTATATTATTCTCTCTCAGTTTTAATACGTTTAACATTTTCCATAATAAACAAACATTTTAAAATGTAAATTACAGAGGGTAAGGGGGAGAGGAGATGGCAGAATTGGGTAAATAGTATCAACTATATGGTGACGGAAGGAGAACTTACTCTGGGTGGTGAACACATAATGCAATATATAGACGATGCATTACAGAGTTGTACACTTGAAACCGATGTAGTTTTGTTGACCATTCTCAACCCAATAAATTTTAATTTTTAAAAATGTAAATTAAAGGTGAGGATAGATATGGCAGAAAATAAGAAAGTCCTTGGTAAAATCTCACTATATTAAAGTCTTCAATATAAAATATAATTTCTTAGAGTGATACTCCATATTTTTACATCATCATGCTAATTAGCCTACCAAGATATTTACAGTAATGAATAGCAGGGGACTGGAATGCTGTGGTATTCAAAGGATTATTTTGTATGTAAAGGGTTGTTTTGTGCCTATCACATTGGAAAGATGCCTACTGCTGAACTAAACTGTAAAAGTGAATAATATCTTTTTGTTCAAAATCAAAAGCCACAATATATTAATTGTCCTGTTACTACAAAACGTTCAGTTTGCAATCCAATTTTTTTTTCTTTTTGCATTTTAGTGGAGCAAACCTCTTAATTATACAGTCACATAAGTAGAATCATAGCATGTTAAAACTCAAAGAAAATTGAAAGATCACGTAACTTGTATTTAACAAATGAGGAAACAGGATCTTTTGAAGTTTCCAAAGTATTATTGACTGAATTGAGACTAAAACCCAGAACTTCTCCCTTGCAACCCAGGGCTTCTTCTGCTACCCAACCTAAAACTGTGCAATAAGATAATGTCCCTTTCAAATAAATCCATTCTCATTGTTACTAATGAAAACTCTTTGAGGAATTTGAACACAGCTTTGAAAGTCTTTCTAATAACTCCGTCTGCATTGCTATCCTAATATATGGTGACTGTCTTAAAGGAGGCTTTGTATCCACTATTGTTGTTAACCTTGATTCCCCAACTTACATCACAGTGCCCGACATACAAGAGGAAGTTAATTAATGCTCACTGGAGAATATAGGATGTAGCAGATGTATATGTCAACAATTGCAAAGCTTTATCTAAAAGCAAAAGTGCCACTTTTTGTCAAAGAGATGACAGAGGTGACAGATGTGTTTCTGATATATAGACATAATTAGGGTTGGCGCACTATTGTTGGTGTAAGTTTTTTATTTGTTTTTTTGCTTGTGTGCTTGTGTTACAAAACAAAACAAAATTCAATACCAATAGTCCAGGTTGGTATATGCAGATGGTAAAATTAACCTTACATTGATTAATATGTAAAAGTACTCATAAAATTTCAATACATAATTTTACTTAATGTAAGTAATGAAGAAAAATTGATATAATGCTAACAATGTATTAAAGTTTTACAGTTCATAATCAGAATATATGCTAAAATACCACCATGATTTCTCCCAAATAATTAAAAATTCTTTTTAGAAAGAAAAACTATTTTTTAAGTGTCAAAGAAATTTAAAAAAATTAAAATCCCTGACTAAATTTATTTTCATGCCTGAGACAATCTATGAAACAATTTTAAAGATAATAATTAATTATTGTAAATAAATTCTTATCTGTTATATTTTATTTGTGAGGGAAATTCATTTTTTGCTCCTATGCACACTATTTCTAACAATGCAGGAAATTTCTTTGAGTATGAATATCTTCATGTGAATCCAATAGGAACATTCTACTGCTCTGGAGAAATGAATTGTAGAAAATTAAATAGGCAATTCTTGTGTTTATGAAGGCTTCTTAGTGCAACCTTGCGGTAAAGTAATAACTTACAAACGCAACTTAAAAAACATCAGAGCATAAAGCCAGGCCTAAAAGAAGTCATCTGTTTGGTACCTCCAGGAAGCACCAGGATTGTCCTACCTGGTTGTGGAAAAGAAATTTTGTGAGTTTTGCTATGTGTAAAGGAGATACAAGATAAGTGATTTGAATAAGAAGGTTTAGGACAAAAAGATAATCTCAAATTAAGTTTGTAAAAGAGTCCACTGAAAATGATGTTGAATCATATCAACATTGAACAGATATCACTGAATTCATTTACTCCAAATAGCTTGTTCATACTTCTGTGTTTTATCATATGAGAAAATAATATTGGACAATTCTTCTTGGTTTTCTCAATTTGTCAAATCTAGTAACAACTCTTGCCTTACTATTTTTAGCTGAACATATTCTTATGTTTGTGCATATTCTTTGTCCTGTGCAGAAATGGATGTTGTGTTCACATTAACTGATATATCAAGTGAGCTACAACATAGTATTTAGCTTTCTTTTTAATAAGGAAAAAGAGCACTGTGTGTACATTTGAAAATAAGACAACAACAAAAAAATACCGGGGGTGCCAAAAAAAGGTATACAAGTGGACACTTTGGTCAACGTTGCTCAAGCAGTAGTTCACCATAATCAGAAGTGTCTGGACACTGATGGTAACCGCTTTGAGCACATCTTGTAATTGCAGAAGTCAAACGTGACTTGTATTCATTCATCTTTTGTTATCAGTGTATATTGAGTATCACAATTTTAGTAGTTTTTCCTTTCTTGAAATGTGTATAAGTTTTTTTGGCACCCTCTGTATTTGCAGGTTGAATTTAATTTGAGATTTCTGACAAAATGAACTTCCAAAAAAAGTATAAATGTTACATTTCTACACATATGTACATTACAATAAATAGAATTGGTCTGGGCTACATTAATTCTTATTATAGCAATGTCAGCCTAAAACATTCCTATTTTTCCTGATAACTTTTAGGAAACTTGTGGTTAACTCAGATAATTTTACACAAAAGAGAATCTCTTGCAAAGATGAACCAGACATATATACAGAATGTTTATATCAGTAATGTTTGTAATAGCAAAAACTTATAAACAGTCACTGACAAGAGAAAGGGGGATGATTATTGTGTATTCACAAAATGCAACAATGTCAAATAACGTATGAATAAATGTTACATGCAATGACAGTAATGAATGTAAGCAATCTAAATTTAAGTGAGAAAATTAAGTCCAAGAGTTAAAATATTGTAATTTTGTAAAATTAAAAAATAAAGTCAAAAAAACCTATTTGCTAAGGATACTTAGCTATGACTAAGACATATTTTTAACAGCACAATAATGTCTATATATGATCCAAGATAATAGTAACTAGAAAGTGCTAAGAGTTAGGTAGAGGTTAGTAATGGCAGAGACCAGTTCATTAGATGTTCTGATTTTTAAGCTGGGTGTTCAGTTAACAGGTATCTGTTATATTATAGCTTGAAAACAAAAACAAACTAATAAGTTATGCAAGAGCCACTGATGAGAGTCTGTGATAAAACGAAAATAAATGTTAATCCAATTCTGTGCTCCTGGGATACAAACAAAGAACCAATAGGATAAAAAGGAAGACAAATTTTAATTACTGTATAAGTTCCTTCAAAGTACAAAAATAATAACAGGTAGATAATACAGTTAGGTATTGTAGATATTCTAAAATTTTGTAGTTCAGCTCTGTACCAATAACTTGCCTTCTAGTGATCTATTCATACACAGGTACATAGGCAGAGACCATTGTGGATCCACTGTTAATCCTTATATGTCCCCAAAATTAAGCACAGTGCTTTGCACATAGCTGTACTTCATAAATATTTTATGACAAGTGGATATGTGATTCAAATGTTAACCCAGACTGTATTCAAGATGGCTCCAAAGATTAAACACAGAGAAAAATAATTATTTTTCCAAAAAAAACATCACTGTACACACATTTTAAAATAATTTAAAATAATTGAAACATGTTCCAAAGTACAGCTTTATGTCAATAATTAACAAAATTATATTTTTATAGGAATATTCTCTTGAGAATCTTATCTAAAGTGTAGATAAATTTGTTTTTAATCCTTCAAATTTTTTTTTAATAATTTAAATGGCATCTTTTCCTTCTAGCTAAGTAATTTCTGCTCAGTGGATTGGACTAAGACTAAGAATTCTGCCACCACCAGTCAAGACAAATAGCCTTTGCCTCATTAGAGAGTCTGGTGTGTTATGAGAAAGGCCAAGGCAAGAGGAACCTGGAACATGAGATAGGACAGGAATATTGGAAAAGATTTGAAGAAGAGGCCAGCTGGCCTGGGAAAGCAGTACAAGGGCCTTTCCTGAAATAAACTGAATGATTATGCCAACCTTGAATTGGGAGAAATCTGGCACTAAACAAAAAGGCCTGGAGAAAAGCCAGATGACTCAGTAGGAATGATGAAAAAGGAGCAGGTGGATAAACTCCATTGCAAACTTGAGTTGTTGAAAACAATTATACTCATAACTGTTCAGTAGAAATAAAAGTATATTAAGAATATAAGCAATAGTAACATAATTTAGTTTAGAGTTAATTTAATTTTAAAAACAAAATGTCACATATATCCGGGATTAGTGTGTATTTTCAACTCCATCTTGTCCACACCAATCCCAAATAAAAATATGCTAAAGGGAATATTTATTATGTGTCTGTTATGTGCTAAGTATTGAGTTAAATCTAGAAAAAGTATACTTTAAATGAAGACATAAAGAATACATAGGGGATAGCTAGGAGAAGGGGGCAAGGATGTGCAAACGTCTAAAGGTACAAGACTGTGTCATACCCCTGAAGAACTCCAACGTAAGGGTGGCTGAATGATAGGGTACAAAAGGAAGACTTAGAAAATACCGGACAGGAGGGATTAAGGCCAGATTTAGATGGAAGGCCTCTAACTGTATCAAGGTTTTATTGTTATACCTCTTATTTCTCATGTGAAATGCTATGAGAAGTCATGAAATGTTTTGGGTTTTTTTGTTGTTTTTTTAGCAGAGTTCTTGATCAACTTTCTATTTTAGAAGAATTACTCTGGTTGCAGCAAAAGGAATTTACTAGAAGAGAGTGAAAATAGGAAAAAGGAACATATATAGGAAACATTAAAATTTTCCAGGTAAAAAATAAAATGGTGGGATTTTGCCATCTGGACAAGAAAAAGTAACAGAGACCGAATTCACCCTCCTACTTGAAACAACGTTAAAAAAGCATATAAAATATATGAAACAACATTTTCAATACATCAGAGGAAGGATAGTGATCCCTGAGCGATGGAGAACAAATGAAATGAGTTTTATGACTGCCTCAGCTTACTGCCTTGAAAGAATTTCCAGGCTTCTGTACAGGGAGAGTTTACACAGGAGATTGGCAGACTCTCTGGGTAGAGAAAACAGCTGAAAATCCAGAAAGACCAAGATGACTAGAGTCAAAGGAAAAAGTACCCATGAGAAGAAAGCTTCACAGAGAGGTAACCCCAGAGAACTGTGGAGGGCTCACCTCCAGCATACAGACAAATACTCATTGGTGCTTTGAATGTGAGGAGACAGCCAAGGAGCAGGAATAAAAATACCTGACATAATAAGAGAGACCAATATCGGGTACCCAATACTGGTCTCACCCAAGACCAGAAATAGTGCCTGCTCCCACCAGCCGGACTGGAAACCTCCTAGTTCAAGGTGCATTGTGAGAATCCTCAGAAGAGACTTGACTCACTTAGGAAGTCAAATTAGCCCTCGATTAAATGTTGCTCTCATCTTGGAAAACAAATTTTCAAAACAAGACCAGAACAGATCAAACTGTTTCCAAGTAAGTAAACTGCTTTGAGAATAATGAGCTAGATAGACTATTTCCAAAAATACGAAAGTATAGGACACCCAGTCAAGTAACATTTACATTTTCTGTCATTCAATAAAAAATAAATAAATAATCAGGCATCCAAAGAAGCAGGAAATTACGTTGGGAGAAAAACCCACCAATTCTTCTTTTTTAAAACTTAGCTTGGGCTATTCTAGTTCTGTTGTCTTTCTGTGCTATTTTAAGATATATTTGTTTATGTCGACAAAAAAAAATCTTGACAATTTGATGGGAATTATATTTATTCTATAGATCAGTTTGTAGAGAATTGACATCTTTATTATGCTGGAGCTTTCTGATCCATAAATATGGTTTTCCTCTCCATTTATTTAGGTCTTCTTTATGTCTTTCATCATGGTTTTGTAGTTTTAAGTATGCAGATACATTAATGGATTTACAAGTACTGAACTAGCTTTGCATATCTGGAATAAAATTCACTTGCTTACTGTGTATAAATTTTTTACTATAGTGCTCGATTCAATTTGCTGATATTTTGTTGAGGATTTTTGTTTCTATGTGAGGAAGCAGTTTGCTTTTTTTGTACAATCTTCATGTGGGTTTGCTATCGAGGTAAAGCTATCCTTCAAAAAACTGTTTGGAAGTGTTCCTTTCCCTTCTGTTTTGTGAAAGAGATTGTGTAGGACTGATATTAATTCTTCTTTAAGTACATAGTAGAATTCCTCGGTAAAACCATCCACACACTTGTTTTCCCAAAGCTTTTAAACTACATATTAATTTCTCTAATATTTACAGAAGTATTCAAATTATCTATTTCATCTTTGGTAAGTTTTGGTGGTCTGTGGTATATGAGGAATGGAAGCCCATCGTCAGGATGGCTGAATCTTCTAAGGCACTGCATTCAGGTATTTGAGGAAAGGTCTAGTTAGTTGTAATTTGTAGGGAGACAATACAACTTACTAAATGAGGATTTAGCATAGATGTGTAATCTGTAAATTTGATCTTTGTTGCATGTAATCTTTAATTAGAATTTCTCATAGAGAATCTGTCAGAGTTTCTTGCAGTTACCTGTAAGGTATGCAGGGGAAAACCGGGGGCATAGTGCTTCTGTGTTCTCACATGTTCCAGAATGGCACTCTGGAGTCCCCCTTTCACTGAAGAAGAATCATGAGATGATATGAGGGGAAAGGAAGAAGAAAATGCTTAAGGCAAGATAAAGGTAAAGAGTCAATGTGGGTAATGTGGAGTGTGACTTGGTAGTCCGGGTTTGAACTCCTGAGGTATACAGAAGGCATAATTGTGAAATCGAAACTTTGACACTCTTCAGTCTCCCTTGCATGATCTTTTGCTACCCTAAGAACTGCTTTCTTTCAAACCCTTAACCAGGTAAAGTTTTTGTTGTCAGTAGTTTAAGTGCAGCCCAAGGGAAAGGAACAAATTCAGAGGAACAAACTATAGTTCTGTTTTCTAACTTACTGAAACTGTGACAACATTTTTTCTGTTGTAAGGATTGCTAGGTTGTTTGCCTGATAAAAAATAAATAAATACAATAAAGCAATATTTTTAAAGCTAGAAAATATTGATATCCTGCTAACATAATTCATAACATTAGAATGGTTATTAATGTTATAAAATTTATAGATCACATATCTATTCATTAAGATCATATGTGCTGTATATCTATATTATCACTTTTAAAATTGCATCAAAATTAATTTGATCTTTATGAATATTTGATTTCATTGAAGTTAGAGAAAGTCTTATGTAACTTCATACCCATAACACAGCAATGTATTATATTGCAGATGCTAAGCTCAATAAATGTTTATGGACTGAATAAATTAATGAATGATCAAAGTTAAACAAATCCTTCTAGAATTA
This sequence comes from Rhinolophus ferrumequinum, assembly GCF_004115265.2. Classification (NCBI taxonomy): domain Eukaryota; kingdom Metazoa; phylum Chordata; class Mammalia; order Chiroptera; family Rhinolophidae; genus Rhinolophus; species Rhinolophus ferrumequinum. Next base: position 76,816,813 of record NC_046286.1, on the reverse strand, counting down.
TATGAACAATTTATAGTCTTTCACATGTCTCCAGCATTCATTAATACATAAGGTTTTAATAGTTAGATTTCTTTCTACAAACTTAATTTCAGCTATAGCTTCCGTAGGTGAATTTCTTATATCACTATACCATTTAATTTCAAAAGTTTATACTTTTATTAGAATCTTGTTTAATTTACTTAGTTCAGTTCAATATCTCCGTAAGTTACTCAATCTTCAGATATATACCTTTACTGCTATGACATAGAATCAAATCAAATCAAGTTTTCAGTTCTTTATGCAGAACGTTCAGCTTAAACTGTTAGATTATATTTAAGATTTCTAACTTTAAAGTTATTGATATAACTTTGAATTTGTACAAGTTCTGTTACTAATAACTCAGATATATAAGTTCATCCATTCATCCACAACATAGCATAGAGAAAATAAAACTTTTAGTATGTAATAATTTCTTCAGACTAATCTTTTCTTGTTTTTAATCAAATCTAAATACTACTAAACAACTAAATTCAGAATAATATATAGTTTGCCAAAGTGGGATTAAATTATATTTTTAAATAATGAAGAAAAAACTGTGAATTAATTATATATTAAAAACAAATATGCACACAGTATATGCCTATGTTTTCATCATAACATATCATCCTGCTGGTTCCACAATGAGTAAATTCATCTTTGACACATACCATTTAAAAAAAAAAACAACTATCCCTCTCCAAAGATTCCAGTGGGTTGAAATATTTACATTATGCCTCATCCCTACTGCCCTTTGTTATAACCTATGTCTCTTGTCCAGTTTAAGCACTGACACTTAGCCTCTGTGACTCTATCTCATCATCCCTGATACAATCAGGGAACCTGTCTCATTGACGGCATCCCATGTGGTCATCACTGACCTACAGAAGACAGTCACCACAGGGCTTTTCAAGAACCTTGGTGCTAAATGTCTTAGTTAAGCAAGGACCCTCTAGGTCTCCTTAGGATATATAATGGATGGGGAGTGCACAGGTCATGTATGATAAATAACCCAACATAAATGTTCTTAAACTATTGGACTCCTTCCTCTACATTGTGCAAGGAAGTTCTGGCATATCAATCTCAGTCACCAACAAAACACATTACTAAAGCTATTTCTAGCTGCTCAAGTTAACATATAAAATCTGGAATACCTAGTAAATTTACCCATTTAGAAAAATTGTTCCAATCTATTGTTACATTCTGTCTTCTACAGGACAAAATTAATCTGCATTATTATAGAAACAGAATCATCTGCATCATTATCAGTTTTCTACTGATACCCACCTTTACAGATGTGCAAAATACTATAATCCATCATACATGCCTCTAGTGGTTAGATAATCCTTGTTAGATAAACCTGCTCAATAAGCTCTAGTATGACATTGAAAAGACATGCAATCACCCATTTGCCTATTTCCAAGTTTTGGATTTTTTTTTGACAGTCCCTCCTATTTGAACACAAATTCTGTTCATGCCTGGCCACAGGCAAACACTGATGCTTTCTGTCACTATAAATAAGATTGGTAGGCGTGAATTTGTGTTCTCTTTGGAATCTTCTCCATGAATTGAGTTCTGAACTGTGCTTCCAGACAGAAATCCAAGGCAATATAAGGGTCACTGGTTTATTTCTTGTCTTTCAGTGGTTTCCTATATTTTTGTCTAGTTGATGGTGAAAGAACTCATTGGGTTTTTGTTACTCCAACTTGGTCAGAAGCAGAACTCCTAAAAATCATTTGAGGTTATGATATGAAATGAAGATTTAAGTTCTTTAATGTCTAAGTAGCAAATTAATTCTGAAAGCACTGTTTTAAAATCTTTGATTTGATTTGAAATACCAACTTTATCATAAAGTTAATTCTTAATTATATTTGTATCTCTTTCTGGACTTGATATTCTCTCCTATTCATGTTTGCTTATACTTAAGAAAATATCTAATAGTTTAATAATAGCAAGTTGCAAATATATTTTAGAATCTTGTGGTGTAATGCCCTCTAATTATCTTTCTTTTCTTGCAATTATGTATATGTTATTTTTTAAATTCCCTACATGTCTAGACATTTTTTACGTTAACATGTTGTCAGACACTTAGTTTATTTCCATGTTTTGGCTATTGTAAATAATGCTGCAATGAAAATGAGGGAGCATATGTCTTTTCAAGTTAGTGTATTTGTTTCCTTGGATAAATATCCAGAAGTGGAATTGCTGGATCATATGGTAGTTCTATTTTTCATTTTTTGAGGAACCTCCACATTGTTTTCCATAATGCCTGCACCAATTGACATTCCCACCAACAGTGCACAAGGTTTTCATTTTCTCTACATCCTCACAAATACTTATTTCTTATCTTTTTTTATAATAGCCATTCCAACAGGTGTGAGATGATATCTCATGTGGTTCCGATTTGCATTCCCCTAATAATTAGTGATGTTGAACACCTTTTCATGTACCTGTGGGCCTTCTGTATATCTTCTCTGAAAAAATGCTTATTCAGGTCCTTTGTTAATTTTTAATTGGATTGTGTGGGTGGACGAAAAAGGGGTTCTGTGGAAAGCAACCTATCAGAGTGATCTGATCATAAATTCCTAACTGGGCAGGTTACGAAGGGAAGTCACACCACAGGCATATAACTTTTTTAGTAAAAGGCCTATCTTTGCTTTAAGCAAGCCCTGTTTATTGTTTCTGTGCATCTAGGTTAACACACTTTTGAAATGCCAACTTTCAGACCAAGCCTACTAAAGTGTGAGCACCCTCAAGAGAGCACATAATCTTTTTCCTGTAACCAACCAATCCTGCCTTGTTTTCTCCCACTTTCTGGTATTCTTCTTTCCATTCCTGCCTTAATTCCAAATGTGTAAAAGAAGCTGCAAATTGTCCTTTCTTTGAAGCATTTATCCACTGTGATCTTGCTTCCAGGTGTATTCTCTGTTTGACACAAATAAATTTTTTTAAAAAGTTTTTCACAGGCTTGGACATTCTTATTTCAACATTCTTTTTTTTATTGAGTTGTATGAGTTCTTTATATATTTTGGGTATTAACCCCTTATCAGATATATCTTGTGCAAATATCTTATCCCATTCAGTAGGTTGCCTTTTTATTTTGTTGATGCTGTACAGAAGCCTTTTATATAATGTAGTCCCACTTGTTTATTTTTGCTTTTATCCCCCTTGCTGTTGGTGCCAGATCCAAAAAATCATTGCCAAGACCAATGTCAACAAGCTTAGCATCTATGTTTTCTTCTAGGAGTTCTATGGTTTCAGGTCTCACATTCAAGTCTTTAATCTATTTTGACTTCATTTTGTGTATAGTGTAAGTTGGTGATCCAGTTTCGTTCTTTTCTATGTGGTTATCCAGTTTTCCCAACACCATTTATTGAAGAGATTCTCCTTTCCTCATTGTGTATTCTTGGCTCCTTTGTAATAAATTAACTCACCATATATGTGTGAATTCATTGATCTATGAGTCTGCTTTTATGTGAATATCGTACTGTTTTGATAACTATCGCTTTGTAATAAAGTTGGAAACAGGGAGCTTGATGCCTTCAGCTTTGTTCTTCTTTCTCACGATTGCTTTAGCTATTCAGGGTTTTTTGTGGTTCCATACAAATTTCAGAATTGTTTGGTCTATTTCTCTGGAAAATGTCATTTGAATTTTGATAGTGATTGCATTGAATCTGTAGATTGTTTTGGGTAGAATGGACATTTTAACAATATTAATTCTTCCAATCATCAGCATGGAATAGCTTTTCATTTATTCGTATCTTTATTTCAACAATGTCTTATAGTTTTCAGGAAAAAAAGACTGCTATCGGAGCCCAGTATGTAGGATATTGATATAGTACACAAGATATCATATCATTACTGGGAGGGAATGTTTACATTCTGGTACACTGTAGTATTTTTATTTTAATTACCACATTCGTTAAAAATATATAGTTTCCTCTAGCAATAAAATATCCTACACTTTATTAAATAAAGATATAAAAATATAAAAGCACATATTGAGAAAAAAATCAATCCATTGTTCAAATTTAAAGAATTATATTTATATATTATTTTTAAATCTTCTACTAAGTATCTTTTTCTAATCATGCTTTCTGTTTTTCTGTCATTATGAGAAGTGTTAGTATAGTACATCATCCTAAATTTCTCCTTTCTACTCTCAGGATCAAAGAAACAACAAATCCCCTGTTCGAGAAAAGCATCCGAGGAGCTGGTTTGGGAAAAGAGGGTTTTTTGAATACTTGATATACTAATCATCATTTGAATTTCCCAGCCCCTTCAGGCCTGCTCACTTCAAACTGGCCAGCCCCCACTAGCTAGATTGACACATTGCGTTTCTCACACAGGGATTTTGTACAACTGGGATTCTCAATTCAATATACTCTGAAATGGCTAAGAAAAAGTAAAATAAAGTGAAAATTACCCATAAAAAAAATCTTTTCCTGCTAATTATGTTAAAAGGAAAAATTAAATCAATGTAACTTCAAGATTTAAACATTTAGTACTGATTTAAAACACAACTAATGGGGAAGGGGGGAACACCCCTCTTTCTTTTTACTAGCAAAAAGTGAAGTCAGAAGCTCTCTGGAAAGATCGTTATTCCTTTAAGCTAGGTTTTTTTTTTTGGGGGGGGCCACTCCCAGTCCCCAAAGCCACTTAAGTACTAATTGTTTTTGCCTGTCAAGCAAGATACTTCTTAGTCTCTATGAATATTTCCCTAACAGCTCCACCAATAATTTTTATCTCTGCTGCCAACCAGAGCCTTCATCAGCAAGTGTGAAAATGCTTGTGAAATATCATAAAGAGGTACTGAACTAATCCAGTCTTTTGGAGGAGTTTTTACTTATATCGAGTGAGAATTGTTTCACTACTAGGTAAGACTTTGGAAATCACTACTTACCTAATATTATTTTTCCCTCTCAATAAGATGGTAATGTCTATTATTTCAGGTTTTCAGGCCAAAACCAGGACATCATCTTCGCTTTTCTTCCTTTTATATTCCATTTCCAAAATACCAGCAAAGCCTATTGGTTCTACCTCTGAAGTATATTGAGAATCTGACTCCTCTACAATCCCACATCAGTTCAAGGATCATGATCTTGCCTCTATGGTTCTAATAGCCTCCCAGTGAGTCTGCATACTTCTACATGAGTTTCACTATAAACCAGATCATGCCCTTCTTAATCTCAAAACCCTTCGGTGTATGCCCATTTTACAGAGAATAAATTCCAAAGTACTTATTAAGCCCACAAACTGTGTATAACCGGGTTCCTCACAGTGTCTCAGACGCAGTCTCCTCTCACTCTCCTATCACAGTGCTCCAGCCACACCACTTCTTTGTAATTTCATAAACATACAAAGCAAGCTCCTCCCTTGGCCTGAAATGTTCTTCCCTCAGATATCACCCTGGCTCACTCCTCTTAATCTATACCTCTCCTGAAGTGTTCCTTTATCAGAGGCACATTTTCTGATTGGCTAATACAGCGCTCCTGTGAAATTTTCTGTCCCCTAGTTCACTTTTCTTTTATTAACACTTAACACCAAACACACACACACACACACACATACACACAGTATATATCTATGTGTGTAGACATGTGTGTGTGATGTGCGTGTATACAAATTATATATATGTGCATATATATGTGTGTATATATATATGTGCATACACACACACACATATACAGAGGGTGCAAAATAATGTATACACATTTTAAGAAAGGAAAACACTGTATTAAAATTGTAATACTCAATATATACTGATAACAAAAGATGAATACAAGTCATGTGTATATATATTTTGGCACCCGAGGTATATAAAATCTTTACCAACCACACTGTAAAAATGTAAGTTCCAAACAGACTATAAGTTCCATAAGAGCAAAGACTTTGTTTATTTACTTCTCTGTGCATATGACCTAGGACAATGTCTGGCACATAGTAGGCACTCAATGAATACTTTTTTAAAGAAATTAATCTTTACTAAAAGAATATAATCTTTTTAGGAGTTTGTATACATAAATATTTAATATGTAAAAAGAAAGTCCAAGACGTAACATAAAATAAGAGTACCTTTCAAAGCTCAGACATTAAATTGAGGTACATAAAATAATTTACATAGTGAATATGTGAAAGAAAGGGGATGAGCCATTTTGATCTGACAAGATTGTTCCTGAATAAAGCTCCTAAAGATTCACTCAAGATGCAGGTGCATTGAGCAGGGACTGACAGATGCCGGCTGTACAATAATACCTCTTTTTTATCTACTTGTCCATAGTACCATAAAAGGAATGTGCACCATCACTGTCTGCTGGCCTCTAAAATTATCCTCCTAGTTATAGTACTGTCTGAACTTAAGAAATTACTGAAACCACAGTATGGAAATGCAAACCAGACTGGTTGGATGAGTTCATCAAAATTAGCTATTAGGGTAAAAGCTGTGACATTGTTTATCCTTGACTAAACATTCTAATAATATGTTCCAAAACCTAAAATAATAAACAAAGACAAAATCTGTGCAAAAACTGGTAAAAATGTATTGATACCTCCAAGTTTGTCAGAAACCATCAAGTTAAGAATAACTCAGGCAATTCATATCTGAGTATTTCTCTGCTGGACACCCTGTTGGACAATAGTTAAGGGAAAGCATTTTAAAAAGAGGTCAAAGAATCCATGTGCATTTGAGAAATGAAGTGATAAATTGTTACAAACAATAAGATAATTTTAAGAGGGCTGTAGTAAAACATGACACTTTAGAAAGAGCACTGTATTTGAAGATGAAGACATGTTTCATTTCTATCGTCTCATCTGATATTCTGGACATATTAGACAAAACTGACTCTGAATTGCCCCAGTTTAAAAATCATATGTATTAGATACAAGATACTTAAGGAAGGGAAAAGGATATCAGACTAATTTGGAGGAGTTTATCAAATTACCCACGTCCTTCTCTAGTTCTTCACCAAGTTGGTAAACTCCCACCCTTTGGGGAACCACTCCAGTAGTTAACTGTAGGAGATGGATCCTCTTGGAGGATCAACCTTAAATCTAAATTGATAAATGGAAGAGTTCCCATTAGCTCCAAATGCACAAATTAAACTCGTTAAATGAATCGCTTTAGTAGCAGCTTATTTCTTCTTAATGCCAATTATATTACATTTTATTTCTTGATTTACTGCTTACTTTAATAATGGGGAAACTGTGGTATTCAGTAAGTATATGTGATCTGGAGAGAGAAAAAAACACTATTGGTATAAACAATTTTATGGGATTAATAACTGCGTTTAATATGTAGCTACTGAATTTTCACTAAATTTTTAGAACCCAACACAGCAAGTGACCATTTTAAATTTTAAAATATTACAAGAAAATTATTAAGATATTTTTAAATAACAACACCAAAAAGCTTTTCAATTATAGTTAACACTAGGTAGCTTATAATCACAAAGTCTGTACGTTCATGATCCCAAGGAGAAGGAAGTGCTCTTCCTAATGTAGGTGTCATTAGCAGCCATATTAATCGGCTCTTTTGAAGACAACAAACGTTTTCCTTGCTTTTTGGAAAACTTCCTTGATTATGGCAGTAAAATGCCTATATTAATTTTTCCAGTGTTTTCCCTGAAGGCAAAATACACATGTCACACTTAGGTCTTCATCTACTTTGTCTATTCAAAAAACTCCATTGTGAAATCCAAATAAAAATTCCATAGCAAACAAAAGAAAAATCAACAAGTCGATTGCTGTCTTAATGATTATTATAAAGTTGAAATCAATGAATATGCTATGAAGTTAAAAAAATGCAACTACTGTATTGAAATAATAAATCAAGGGCAAAATGAAATACAATAAAAATTTAATATGTATTTGATCAGATATAACTATCATTTAATATGATATTTAAAACTTTTTAATTATGTCTTTATTGTGTCATATTGGAAGGTGCCTTTTGAACAGGAACTCAACTAGAATGAATGAACTCAATGCTTTATAGACACAATTTTTTTAGCATTAATTTAATAAGGATATGGAAAATGGGTAACTGGTGAGAGCTTTTTACTATATCTAAATGGGTTTGGCAAACTAATACCGTGTTTCCCCGAAAATAAGACCTAACCAGAAAATAAGCCCTAGCATGATTTTTCAGGATGACGTCCCCTGAACATAAGCCCTAATGCGTTTTTTGGAGCAAAAGTTAATATAAGATCCGGTCTTATTTTCGGGGAAACACAGTAGAAGGCATAATGGTGCTATATAAGATTGAGCAGTTTCTAAACAGCAATCTCATTTGGTTCTGACAAATAAATATATCTATGGATGAAAGTAATTGTTTTAAATGTTGTTATTTGTAAATTAAAACCTAAAAAGTAGTGCTTCCATATTAAATGGTTAGTATGAATAATCAAGAGTAGATATTTAATTGAGATTTAATATTAAATTTAAATTTAATATTATAAAATACAATATTCAATATTATATTTCATATGTTATATTGTTATTGTGTCTCACAAAATATGTTCTATAATTCACTGAGCTTGATACAGCAGTGTATATCTAATATATGCAAATAACCTGTGAATTTGAATTTATATTGTCAAAATAGTCATCTCTCTTCTCTGGAGGTATGGATTTAGGTCACAAATGAGAGGACTGTAATTATAATTTGTTTTTTCCACTATTAAACTATGAGTGATTTTGAGAGATTAATCATTTTAGTACAATCTCTTTAATTATGCACATTTTGATTTGTTTTATATACCCTCTCAATTTTAAGAGGAATAAATTTTGAAAGGCTAATCTAAATCTTGAAAGTTTACATAACTTTAGGACTGTACTACTATTGCAGAATTAAAGGAGCATTTATAAAAAATCCACATATAAAACACTCTCACTGATATCTTCTCTTTATTTCTAGTGTCTTTTACTTAAATTCATTGGAGATAGGTTAAAATGCACAAAATTTCTTTCCAGTAAAATGTATGTATTTTTTCAACATTTATATCCTATTACAGAGTGATTGCCTGATTTTAACTTATGCTTGTTTTCAACTTATGCTTGTCATTTTAGTGATATGCACTCCTAGATAAGTGATTTAACTAAAAGTTTCTACATAATGGAAAATAATAAATGGCATTGCTATCCCTGCACCCTAGATACCTCATTGACTCAATTTAATTTTGAATGTGATACAACATTATTGTGATGACAAGTAAGCTTTGTTTGCAAATTTATTCAAAAAATCTTCTACGAAGGACCTGGTTAACTGTCCAACCAAAATTCATGATCTCTCCTTACTAATATAAGAGTTCCTATAGGAACCCTATTGTCCATCCAAATCTTCAATTCTAATTTTTTTGTCACCTGTAGGCAGTGACACCGATGTCATGCAGGTCAAAATGATGTCACCTCAGGCTGAAAAACAGCTCTGCTTTATTCAGTCTTTTTTTTTTTCCTTTTGCCAGTTTAATATAGAGGATTTCAAGATCCTAAAATACCTAAGATGGAAACCTAAGATGGAAGGAACCCAAGGTCCTGAATCACTTCGTACAAGGCTAATTATCAACCAAAAGCATTTGTATTGGATAGTACTTGAGCAAAAAATAATCTTCAGTCATGTAAACCAACCAAAACTTTGTTTTGTTTGTGTTTTTATTAATTTTTGCAGCTTGTGACATTATCTTAACTAATATAGGTATTAGTAATTTAAAATGGGATACTTACTTTAAGAAGTACTTTGAACGTGTGGCATTGGTTTAGTAAGTAGGCAGCAAACAGTGAGAAAACTGATGTTTTCTCATGGAAAAGATGGATGACTATATTATCCAATGGCAAAATATTTGGTAAAACAGTCAATATTAATACACTGAAAGTCACCCAGCTTTTACCTCTAGAAAAAGAGGTTGGAAAAAGTGAGAATGTTAACAGTAAAATTGGTTATTAGACTCTCACATATTTTGTATTGTCATGTATTTTAATTCTTCACATATTTTAACCACCATAAATCATATTATTGTGGTTTCACATGAACAATGCACATTTGAAATGCACCACATATTTATCTTACCTCCTGAATTTCCATAATTCTAACTGGAATTATTTACTTCTTCCTGAGGAATTCCCTAAATATTTGTGTTCATTCAGAACTGCTGGTAGTGACTTCTCAATTTTTGTATGAAAATGTCATTATTTTGTCTACATTTTTCGAGAATTGTTTTGCTTGATATAAAATTCATGTAGGCATGTCTTTTCTCTAACCTTTTTAAGATGTCATTCTATTGATTTATGGCTTCCATCATTTCTACTGAGTAATTAGCTCTACTACTTGAAGATAAAGTGCCTATTTTACTTTTACTGCTTTTCAGATTTTCTATTTGTCTCTGATTCTCAGAGTCTTGCTGTGATATGCCTGGATATATATATATAGTGCTGCTAGAAGTATTCCAGCATAATCTTTCTTCAAGTCTTTCATCAATTTTAGATAATTCTTGGCCATTCTCTACCCAAGTATTGCTTCTGCCACGTATTGTCTCTCTTTGTAGGACTCCATATCACATGTATACATTCCATACGTCTGATGTTATTTGTCTTTCAAGGATTCAAATTGGATTTTTTTTTTGAATGGTATATTCTGCTGTTTCTAATCTTATAGAGTTCTTAATTTTAGGCCTAGAATGCTATTATTTTTTTCAATTTCTAATTGTATAGTAACATTCTCTAACTTTTCATCCTTGTTTTCCTCTATTTTCTTGAAGTTATTATTATTTTGTTAATGTTCCTACTTACTATGTCTAATTACTAGATCACATGTGAATCTGCTTCTATTGTTCTCTTTATTTTTGATCATATGATCCTATCTCATAATACACCTAGTGTTAATGAAATAGCACAAATTGTGTGCAAAAATTGTGGCTCTAGATAATATTGACGTCCTCTGAAAAGGATTTTTTATCCTATATGCCTAGCAAATAGAGTTGAAAGGGATAACTATCATATTAATCCAATCAGTGACTGAGCTAAATGGAGTCTGGATTATGGTTTTGTCAAGAACTCCTCTGATATTTACTTATTCCTAAAGTGAGCCCCTCAGTGTTTTCATCTGAGATCCAGATCTGTTTATCTGGGCCTCTTTTCCTGTTACATCTTGAACATTATTTTTGTGTAAAAAAAGTAACAGTAGGCCAAGGGACATACAGGCCACTGTAAGAACTCTGGCTTTTACTTTAACTGGAATGGAAAACCAACGCAGGTTTTCAGCAGAAAAGTGATATGAAAATTAATTATGTTTTAAATGGATTGCTCAGTTGTTATAATTGGAATAAACTGTAAAGAAGTAAGGCAAGTGGTGGAAGACCATTTAAAGTCTGTTGAAATCATCTAGTCTGTAGTTGATGGTTCAGAAAGAGAAGTGGTCAGATGTTATATATACATAAAAATTACTGCAGACAACATTTCCTGCTAGCTGGATATGAGATATGGGAGAAAGAGAGGAGTCAAGAATAAATCCAAACTTGGGGGGGTTGGGGGGGCAGAGCAATTGGAAGAATTAAGTGCTATTAATTAAGAAAAAGGTCACTGTTATGGAGTTTGGAAAAAGTGACATAATGGGAAGAAGGCCAGGTTGGGAGTTCAGTTTGGTTTTCATTAATTGTAGGTAGATATACATACGAGTACAGCCTGATGTTCAGGGGAAAGATATGGCTGGAGAGGAAAATTTGTGAGGTATTGAACAACTGAAAATGATCTCAGTGAAACATGAAGAACCCCTAAGTGTTTGGAATCAAATTGAGGACTGAGAATATTTATTATGAGATCTTTTTTTCGCCATCTCTGTCATCATTTAGGGCCCTATTATCCATGGAAAGATGAGATAACTGCCTAAATTCCAACAAAGAGAATGCTGGTTTTGCCAAAAGAAATGAGTTTATCAGTACTCAAATTGAAAAAGAAAATGGAACTTTCAACACATATTTTTTAACTGTCATTAAGACCCAGACTGCCAAACTTAAGCTAATATAAAAGATGTTCGGGACAATCAGATTTCTATCTAGGAAGATGACTGAATTTTACCACTATGGTACATTCACTCTCTCTTGTATTCACTTTAATCATTTTCATCTCTGTCTTTTCCATTATCACATCACTTCTTACAACTTTGAAATTTCAATATGTCTTTATGTCAGTAAAAGGCAATAAACTAGTTATGACATAATTTTCAATTGTTTAGAAAGAAAATAAGCTGCTAAAATAGAGATTAGGGTAAAAGACTGAAAAAGAAAACAGTAGATATCTTCCTGTAATTGTGAGTCAAAGATCTAGAGAGCAGTTATATGTGAAGTTGAATGATTTTGACAACAATGTTAAATAGGTTGCTGATACTTGATCTGCTTTTAAATTTCTGACCAGAACTGGCACTTAGAGAAGAGAGGAAAAATGTAAGATAAATCTGCAAACATTTCAGAATGTCAGCCTCCTCATTTCAAATAATTGGTAATAAAAGAAATAGTGTTATTATTAGTTTAGGAAGGCCTATTTTAAAAGGTAAAATATATGTGTGATATATGTATGTTTATATCATCTTTCTTAATTATGGTATTTATTTTGAAAATAAATTTTAAATTAAAACTGGGCATGAATTACACTATTTCTATAATTAGTAGATATGCTTATGTTCAATGCACTGAGAAATGATACACCATAGAAGAGCCAAGTTCATTTTAAAAACTAACCCATGAACAATCTATGAAATATATCTCCGAGCATCTATCACTCTCATTAAAAAAAAAAAAGACATTTTTGTGGGTGAGTATAAGCCAGATAGACTTTCAACACTTTTTTATGTTAAGGAAGAATAATAAATTCTATCTAGAAATATTACAAAATAATAATAGAATCTGTCTCGTATATGATTTCTATCCTATGCAATCAAACAGAGTATTATTTTTTAAAAATACTTTAATATAAGTTTTAAGAATGCTGCCTTCAAAATATATCCAGAATCCTAGCATGCAAAACCTAGAGTCTAAATTACCCTAATTTCGCATCTGTTTTATTTCAATAGTCTCCCAACTATTCTTTCTACTTCATTCTCTGGCCATATGAACTTTATTTTCAACACAGAATCCAAAGTGATCCTTTTCAAATGTTGCTATCACTCTGCCATAGAAAAGATGAAATAGTGCCATTTGTGACAACATGGATGGATCTTGAGATTATTGTGCTAAGCGAAATAAATCAGATAGAAAAAGTTGAGAAGCATATGATTTCACTGATATGTGGGATATAAAATTGAAAGCAACAAAGGAACAAGACAAACAAATAAAATAAAAACTCATAGACACAGATAATAGTTTAATGGTTACCAGAGGGTAAGGATGGAGGGGGTTGTAGAGGAGGATAAAGGGGAACAAATAGATGGTGATGGAAAGAGAACCGTCTCTGGGTGGTGAACACACAATGTGATATATAGCTGATGTATTACAGAATTGTACACCTGAAACCTATATAATTTTACTAACCACTGGCACCCCAACAAATTTTAATTTAAAAAAATGTTGATATTTCATGACTCTTCTGCTTTGACCTCTCTTTCTAATAGTAACTTCAATCACTCAGTTCCTGCCTGCTGGCCCCCTTGCTGTCCTCCATCACCCCAGGCACACTTCTACTTCAGAGACTCTAGTAGTTTGCTCTGCTCACCATACCTACAAAATTACCCTCCTTCCTCTTTCAGAATTTTGCCCAAATCTTACCTTTCACATGAGACTTACCCCTTACTTCACCATTCTACTAACACTTCCAATACTCCTACTCTCCTCTGCTTCCTTTTCCATATATTACTTCTCGTCTATCATATTATAATTCACTTACTTCTTACGTTTATTTTTTTATCATTTCTCTACCCTGCTAGAAACTGAGCTCTGAGAGGGCAGAAGCCTTGACTGTTTTATTTAATATCTCAAATGCTTAGAATTGTGTCCACCACTTAGTATTCAGTAAACACTTTATTGATACATGAATAAAAAGTTCAGCTTCAAGTTCAAAACATTATCAAAAGTATTTTCTGAAAAACAGGAGAATGTAAAACTGCTCAGTATCATTCCCAAAAGGAAAAACAAAAACAAAAAAAATCAAGAGACATCACATAGCATGTTATATCTGTTTATTTTGGATTCCAATCTCGTTCCACTACTTAATTCCCACACATACAAGTGATTCTGCTTTGCCTAAAATTTCTCCATAAGAAATCATCATAATAACAAAAGGAAAACTACAATTAAGTTGAGTTTGTTTTGGTAAAGAAATAGGAAGAGGAAAAATTGAAAAATAGTGTTATGTTTACTGACACAGTGGGAGTAGTTTAATAGATGCATTATCACATTGTATTTGTTTAGTGTTTGTGTTTACTTAAAAATAGCTACAGACCTCTTGTTTCTTTTCTTCACAATGTAAAATAAAACAAACACTTTTTATTTCTAAATTTCTTCGTGACTTATTTCTGAAGTATTATGGCATAATATGGTATGAAAGAAAAGTACTGACTAGATTTAATACACTGGTTATTGAAAAGAAAAAGAAAAAGTTTTGGAAAGCTGGTTTTGATACTGCCAAAAATAGTTATAAGTAAGCATATTCCTTATTATTAAAATACTACTTTTTAAGTAAAATAATATTGACATATCTAAACAGAGTAAAAGCAGCAGCATTTATGTTTTCTGGAAGAATATATGTTTGGTCAGCCAATCAGAAAAGAAATATTAGACCGGTGAAAAAATAATTGTGGTTTAAAAGGTTAAAAATAATTGCAAAAACTGCAATTACTTTTGCACCAACCTAACAGGATGCTTAAGTGTATTCCTATTCCCAAACATCATAATGTAATAACAAATATGTAAAGAAGATTCAGTCTACCTGACTGGCTCAGCAAAGTAAGCTACTCTCTCCATTCCTACTATAAAACACTGACTGATGTTCATTGCATGCTGAATGCTGACAACTATTCTTTAAGTATCCTTACACTTCTGCACAAAGAGCTCATGCTGGAGAAAATCTTCAGCCAGAATGTATACCTTGCTCGAAGTAACAGAAAAAAAGTCATGGTAGATGGAAAAAGTGAATGAAAAGACCAATGAGGTCTTCGGTCAGACTGCATAACTTTTTTAACCTCAGAGAGTTAAATATGGAGAAAAGCTCTTTGAATGCAGTGAATGTAGGAAGAGCCATAAGCTTTTAACTTATTGAGGTCCCTACACATCAGGAACCTTAGGCAGGGAAAGGACCATAGTCATGTTGTGACCATGGAAAGGTATTCAGGCAAAGGACATCTCTGATTTGTCATATGAGAGGATATAATTATTTACTAAATTATTTATTTACTAATCTATTTCTCCATGCTGGCAGGAATTCTTATCTGTTTTATCCATTCTTGTATCACCATGAAAAAGCACAGAGCTTGGTACACCCAACTACTGAAGGGGTTGAGAACATGCCACCCCAAAATATGCAACTTTGGCATATTGATTATTTTGAGCTGCAGGCACTTGAGAAATAGAAGATGCAGGAAGGGCTCTTTGACTTTTCCCTTTCAACCTTCAAGCAGGTCATAAATTTCCCGTGACAAAGGTATCCTTTTTGTACTAAGAAGAAAAGAACATTCTTATCACCAGCAACTAGGAGTCAATACCAATTTGTACCTATATAAGCAAACTTACTAAAAAAAAAATAACTTTTTTACCATTTATTTCCCCCTTATACTTCCTAGTCACAGTAACACTGTTCCACTTGCCCCTAGCACAAGCCTGATTATCTTGTCACATCCCCACAATTTATTTTTCTTTATTTTAAAAGACATATAAGCTTATTGGCCTAATAGCTTGTGTGAGCCTTTATTTTCCTTTTGTAAACTCCCATGTACGTGTAAAAACATTAAACAAAATATGTATGTTTTTCTTCTGTTAATCTATCTCATGTCAGTTTAATTTTTCGGGCCTGTCACATAATCTAAGAGGGTATAATATAGTCTCTCCCTTACAGTATTCAGTAAATTTTGAGTACATATGCTCCTACCCGTAGAGTTGTATGCTTAGCAAGATTCAGTTGAATTTTTTAAGCTGTTTATGCCAGTTTTACTTGTTACTACAATTATGTAATTAAATAAATTTTATTCAAATTGATGACACGTGATTAATGACGGGTTTGCTATGTAAAGTAAGTTAAATGCTTTGCAAGATTCCATAATGTGAGTCTTTAACATATATTCTCTATTGTATGATATATAGACAAGAAAACTGTGAAAGTTGACAGAAGACTTGAAAAAAAATCTAGAAATCATTTGCACTCAATTTTTGACTGCGAGGGGAATATATGAGCTCTCATTCTAAATTTAAGGAAACCAAAATTGGAAATTACAGATGTGTTTATCTTAGAAAGAGTAGAACTTCTCTCAGCAGACCATCACAGTAAAATCTTGGATCTCCATCAACAAATGAATATAAATTCATTTGTTTTCATTTAAAGTGAAATGTTGCTATATGTATCTATATTTTTCTTATATTCCACTTCAAACAACTATTTCAGTTAACTTTCCACCTACAACTCCTGAATTGAGTAGGGGGGATATTTTTATATAATGTATAGAACATGTAATTATTTTATGTTGTTGATGAAAGTAACCCTGTTCCTCTGCTAATCTTAATGAATCTCAACATAAAAATATTTCAGTTTTAATTCATGCTTTATGTGGGGCAAAATATTAATATTCCCTTTCCTTTGTAAACATTAGCTTTGATGAAAACATTGTTTATGTAAATAACTGTTCTGAGACAACCAAAGTTTCCAAGGAAACATGCTTCAAATTCTTCAACAGAATATGCAAATACAAACCTCTTTTTTGTTTAAATTGCCTCTGAGTGAGGGACAAAGCCTAAAACAATAAACCAATTCAAAGAGATAAAAAGAAACAACTGGCAAAATGACTCCAGCGGCTTTTTTCGAAAGCCATGAAAATCATTCTCTTTTGCTTTACAGATTTTAGTTCCCAATATCAATATTTGCCTATTGTTAACTGAGGAGAGATTAAAAATAAATTGAGTTTAAATGCTCTTGAATTTGCATGGTGGTGCCTTTGTCTCTTAATGATATCCATTCAGCTAGCTGATTATTAAGATTAAATTGCCTTGTCTAACAGTTTGTGACAGTTTTTAGCCTTCTTTCTATAGTAGAAATCAATGTGACTTCTCTGCTGAAAAAAAGCAAAACAGAGACTAAAAAAAACAAAGGAAACTAGAAAGCTCATGTCAGTTGTACTACTATAAAAGTTAGTCATGTATCCAGACTATATTTACAAAGATTTATTATTTTACCCATTAAGTAATTATTTTATCACTATACAAAAAGAGATGGAGGAAGAAGTAGTATTATGAGACACCACTGCCTCTGACTCATATAAACTAAGTTTTCAACCATATCTTCTACAACTCTTTTGAACTCTTAAGTCCAGCAAACAAGTCTAGTTTTCTATCCTCTAAACACATCATGCAGTTACATCTTTGCTGAATGAACCAACTAATAGCATCCATTTTGAAAGACTAAGTTAAAGACTTGCCTCCGTCTGCGTCAAACTGCAATGTGGGCTATAAAGACTATACTGTGAATCTAGTTTTTTTTTCCCCAGTAACTTCAAACATTTTGAAAGACAGTCAAAATGACCAAAAGGAAGAGTCTGATGAAGAACACCAGATCTAGACAGTAAAGTAGTAAAAACAGATTTTATTCAGGACTATTGCAATAGAGGGAAAGACACCTCAGTACAGAAGTGGGCTCAGTTCCAAATATAACAAGGAAAAATAAGAATTTATAGCCAAGAAGCTGGGGGTGAGGGTGGGGGATGATCAGGGGATGAAAAATTATTAAGAGGAAACATGAGAGTTACTACATAAGTGAGGATTCTAGCTAAACTAACAGGATTCTTGATGAAGGCAGACTAGGATGATCAGTTATCACAGATATCACCTGGAGATGACGGGAGATGAAGAACCTGATCAGATATCAAGGATGATCAGATACTGCGAGTAGGGGATTCTAGCTAAACCAGCTTAGCAGGATTCTTCCTATAAAATTGGGCAATGTAAAGAAGGATATGGAATTCCAAAAGTCAAAGCTTAGTTGGGAAAAGGATTCAGAGGAGCTTGACTAAAGTTTGGTCATAAAGAGACCCTTTGTCAGACCCTAGGAGCAGATAAGGGAGACTTTTTTTATAAATGGTATTGCCAGAATCTTGCAACTTTTTCAAAAAATAAGGGGAATTCTCTTAAGGAATGGGTGAATAGTTTAACACGTAGGAAAGCAGAATTGTGTACAAACTAAAACATTCAGAAAAGATAGTCAAATGTGGTGTCAATATCTGCTGTAAATTCAAACAGGAATGGACAAACACTGGCTAAATATAGTATGTAAACAAAATGGTTGGCATCTGAGTTTGAAATCCCCCAGAAGCAAACCTAGAGAAAGGGGTTAGAATATAAGTAATGTGTTTGGGAAAAGATCCGGGTAAATACCTATAAAAGAGTGAAAAGAAAAGGAAGGAAAGGAAGCCAATAAAAAAATGCAATGCAAGTAAGATAACACCATGGGCAACTGGACCTAAATCCCACTAATGAAATGTGGGAGAAGGTATAGAACATGCTCCAGAGTCACCCCAAATGAGGGTCAGGAACCTGTGAGAGTTATGTACTACATCTCATCCAGTATGTTTCAGGAGCACTTCTAGAAGAATTAATAATCCAGCACTTTTGGTTTGTACTGCATTTGAGCCAAACAGGCTACTCCAGTCGTGAAATGCCTGCAATGGGAGAGTCATGTATGTTTGCAAAAGGCAAACCTCAGCATTTAGAGTGAATACAAAGTGGATATGGATGAGGCAAGAGCCAAAGTTAGAATAACCAAAAGGAGATCTGATCACACTTAGCAAGAACTCATTCCATAAGATCAAGGATCCTGTTGTCAGGTGGCTAGACCTCAGAGATCTGTATTTTGGTGGTTAATTGAAAACAAACAAACAAACAAATAAAAAACTGCTACACTTCAGAGAAGATGCAGAACATAAAGGAAGAAGGTAAGAGAATAGAATATGGCACAGAGCACAGTACAGAGGACCAAGAAACAGTGTAATAGCGGCTACAACAGTGACAGAATTACTCCTAGGACAGTAACAAAGGCTTATAATTTAATAGCCAAACACTAAACAAATGTAAAAGGAGTATGAAAGACCTGTTGAAAGACTTTCACGAATTATGATAGCAAGAAGATAATATATAGGTCAAGGCAAGAAGCATGGTAAAGAGTGAACATTAAGATGAATAAAGATACCCAGGTTAAAGTAGTACAAAGGATATGTCCTTTGATAAACTCCCCTGATCCTTCATGACAAATAAAGTATAAAGAAACCAAAATTACATAGCCACACTCAAATTCAAAATAAATATTTCCATTGACCAGAAATGTGTACACACGCACGCGCGCGTGCACACACACACACACACACACACAGACACACGCATGGGCTGACAATTAAGTTCGAGAACTCATCCTAGAAAAAGTGCTACATAACTCGTTGCTGAATAGCACTGTGGTCACTTTCGAAGTACTCCCGTTGGGAAGCTATGCATCAACTCCAGTGCTTAGTCCACCCTTCAAAGCAATTTTGGAACTCTTTCTCTGGAAGGGCCATCAGAGCTGTCATCATATTACCCTTGATGTCCTGAATGTCATCAAAATGTCTTCCTTTCAATATTTCCTTAATCTTCAAGTAAAGAAAGAAGTCATTTGGGGTCTGATCAGGTGAGTAGGGAGGGTCTTCCAATACAGTTATTTTTTTACTGGCTAAAAACTCCCTCACAGACAATGCTGTGTGAGCTGGTACGTTGTCGTGATGCAAGAGCCATGAATTGTTGGCAAAAATTTCAGGTCGTCTAACTTTTTCACACAGTCTTTTCAGCACTTCCAAATAGTAAACTTGGTTAACTGTCGTGTGTGTGTGTGTGTGTGTGTGTGTGTGTGTGTGTGTCTGTGTGTGTATGTGTGTAATCAGTAATCTTCCAATATAAAATATAATAAAAAATGAGATTCAAGTTACAATAGCAACAAAAAGTAACTAATGGTTTCAATTCAATTCAAAAACAAAATCCTGAGAGAATTTCATGAGACTTGATTTTCTATTCCTAAAATTAATATGGAAAACCAATGATTCTACCAATAAAAAATAAAGTTTTAAAGAAAAAAAGCAAGGTGGAGCTACTTCCCTACTATTATTTTTATTTTAAAAACTATAATAATTATACCAGTATTATCTCAATGCAAGTAGAAACAAATAGAAAATAGAGAGCTTAGAGACAGATCTTCACACACAAGGAAAAGAGATATAGTAGAGGTAATGGAGATCAGTCATGAATGATAAAATGTCAAACATTGAGTTTATCCAAGTGTTTGTCTCTAAGGATACCTTGGGAGCATCATTCTCTGTTTATTAGGTCAAATATTAATGAATGTATCTTTTCTATTTATTTTGTTTCCTTGAACTATCAATTTCTGGAGAAATGTGTTTCTAAATCTTTTTCTAAGATAGTGGACTTATTCATTTATCATTTTAATGCTTTCATTTTTATAGCAGAGTTAGCATCTCTTTCATATAATAATGCTTTTGCCTAAAAAGTCTATATTGTCTAATAATAACATAGAATTTTGGGGGTTTTTTTTTGGGGGGGTATCTTTTCCTTTTCCTTTAATTCTGTGTGTTTATAATGTTAAGTGTGTCTTATATAAGCAGTAGGTATTTTGATTTTTACTCTAATTTGATAATTTTTGCATTCACTAGAAATTTAGTTCAGTTATTTATATTTATTGTGACTATGGCTGTATTTGGATTTACTTGTATCACACTCTTATGTATGGTGTCCCACTTTTTTTTTTTTTTAATGTATTTCTAGACTTCTTTTGGATTAGAATCTTGTTTCCTTCATTACATGCTCCTGTTAGTTTGGAAAATCTATCCTTATTATTTAACTCATTTATATTTATTGTAGTTACTGCTATTTGGATTTATTTACCAACTTTTTTATGTGCTTCCTATTAACCTTAATATTTTCCTGTTTTTGTTTTTTTCTTTTTTTTCTTTTGTTGCTGTTGCTGTTACTGTTTTTACTAATTTTTTATATTCTTTGAGATTAAACTTTGGTTTTCTTTATCAAATTTTTCCTTCTACCAGTGAGAAATTACACTGTCACTATACACTTTTTGATTACCCTTACTATTTTAAGATGCACATCTAACAATGTCTATAAAGTGTTGAATCTGATTGTGAATTCTATTGTTTCATCTGGTTCTCTCTTATGGTATCTTATTTCTCTCTTTCTGTGTGTGTGTATGTGTGTATGTGAGAGAGAGAGAGAGAGAGAGAGAGAGAGAGAGAGAGAGACAGAGAGAGACAGAGAGAGACAGAGAGAGACAGAGACAGAGAGCTTGAGATTTTTTTATTTTGTCCTCATATTTCTGTGAACTTGATATGAGGAAATTCTTGGAGGTCTTGTTTGCAGTTGTACTTCTCCAGAGAGGAATTGTTTGTGTTTGGAAATTGCCTGGAGGCACTACCAAACCGAGACAATTTTATACTATATTCTCCATTTAAATATTTTAGATCAACACAATGTAAATTTGGACCTCAAATCTACTTAAGGCTTGTTTTTTAGATATGAATGTTTATATTATTGTTTTTACTTCTTCCCAGAAAATTGAGACAGGAAAATGTCCTTGCTGTCCCCTTCAGCATTGTACATTCTTTTCTCTTTACCTTTATATCCTACACTAGGGTATCAACTTTGTGCAAATGTCTCCTTTAAGACTCTATACTCTGCATGTATTCTAGGCTTTATATCCTATAACCTATGCTACACATGCGTTGAAAGGGTAACCTTAAGATCTTTCAGAGTGAAAGTAAGTTTTGGCTCTCTTTACCTTAGAGAGTTTCTGCTTTGATTTTGTGTTTGTAGTTTTTAAATTCCTTTCCTTTATGCCAGCAAAACAATGTATTTTAATATATTTAAATACTTAAAAAACCACTGTAATTATTCTGTTTGGGAGGGTCATTTGGGATATCGCACCCCCATATTTTTGGAAATAGTAGCAAACCTATATAATATGATTGAGAGGAATTAGTTTTTTCTTTCTTAAGTTCCCAGTAAAAGCTCACTTTAGATTTTGCAAATCAAAATCTGAAATAAATTAAACCAAGTGAAATTTCTAGAGATAATATATTAGTTCCATTTGGCAGCATAAATGTGAATTAATAAATCAGTAACCAAGTTTTAATATACGGCTTCAGAATAGGAACTAACTCTGCTTGTTTAGTCCAGTAACCTTGAAGTTCACAGCCAGGACTAAATTTTTCTGTACTTCTTCATTTTTATAGGTTGCTAGATCAGAAATAATGAGAAGTGAAAGTCCTGAATTCTTGGTATAAATTTAAATTCAGCTTGCTACTTTTTCTTGAAACTGTAGACATTGCTGATTTTTATATTCTGGCTCCATAACATAATAATAGCAAGGGGCCATTTAACAATCATTTCCTGTTAATAAATATTTATCTCTCCCTTGGGGGAGATCCCATGAAGATGGCAAAGAAGGTAAATGCAGTGTTTACTTCCTCCCAAAACCATATCAAAATTACAACTAAATATAGAACAAGCACATTAAAAATCACCTGAAGTCTAGCCCTACAAGTACAGACATACAGAAGAAGCCACTTCCAGACTGGCAGGAGGGGCAGAGACAAAGAACAGGCTGGTCCCATATCCATATGTGACCATTAAAAAATTGGGAGGGTACAGCCGGGTGGCTCAGTTGGTTAGAGTGCGAGCTCTCTACAATAGGGTTGCTGGTTCAATTCCCACATGGGCCAGTGAGATGTGGCTTCCACAACTAGATTGAAGACAACAAGCTGCTGCTGAGCTGCTAGAGGAGTGGCTGGTTCAATTCCCTCATGGGATGGTGGGCTAAGCCCCTGCAACTAAGATTGAAAATGGCAACTGGACTTGGAGCTGTGCTGTGCCCTCCACAAGTAGATTGAAGGACAATGACTTGGAGCTGATGGGCCCTGGAGAAACCCACTGTTCCCCAATATTCCCCAATTTCAAAAAATGGGAGGGATAACTTAGCTCCCGGTGTTTCCCCTGGAAAAGCAAGGGGTACCAGCCCCACACCAGGCTCCCCAAACCAGAGTCTCAGTGCTGGAGAGAAAAGTCCCCATAACTGGTTGTGAAAACCAGAGGAGATTGTGTGAGTGAGACAGCGGGAGGCTGCACTCTCAAATTCTCCTCTTAAATGGCCTGTGCACAGATTTACTCACTGTTGGAGTCACTCACTCTGAGCTCCAGTTCTGGGGCAGCAGCTCAAAAGGTGCCAGGGACATAAGGGGAGGAACTGAATTATCTGGCTTCAGGACAAAAGTTGGAGGGGCAGCATTCTCCCGAATGAACAAGCTGGCAGACACCATTGATTTTCGGTGAGCCCTCCCCATCCCAGTGTGAAGACACAGGTGGCATCAATATCTGAGTCTCCATAAATCTGGTTAACACAATTCATTAACCCTGATTCATTGAGACCCTGCTCCAACCAACTTTAAGGCCCACCCAAGCTGCTTCCAGTGGCTTTTGTGTATAAATGGCTTGTCTTGGCTCACACTGCACACTTTCCTAAAATTTCTCAAAGGTTCACAAAACCCAAACAAGCAGCATCTGGCTTTAGCATGTCCCATACCTCTGGCTGAGCATCTGTAAGCCCAAAACTAGAGACAGCCAGCTTTGGTTCACAGACTGGCCTGTTGGGGAACCTCTAAGCAACATGTGGGTAGCAGAAATCTGTGCATTGATTTCTGGCTCACGCAAGGTGGCCAGCCCGAGGCAGGTAACAGGCTGTGGCTTAGCTTGCCATGGGGACCTCCCAGAAAGCCCCAGGTCTGGCAGCTTTAGACCCAGACAGATCATCACCCAGAAATCACTAGAGACGACACACTTGAAGGACACACTGGGCAGGAATGAGAGCCCTGCTAAAGCAAACCCTGCTCTGTAAGATCAGCCCCTGCACAATAACTCCTCCACTGTAGTCATAGCAAGTCCTCAAAACCAGTGGGCCCAAGGGTCAATCCCTCCCAATGATGTTCAAACAGCAACCAAGGCTCAACTACAACAGGACTCTACACACAACCTACACAAAGGACACACCTGGAGCACCTGGCTCAGGTGACCAGGAAGACTTTACCACTAAGACCCATAGCACACTTACTATATGAGGCTACTCTCTTAAGATTAGGAGACATAGCAGCCCTACCTAATACATGGAAACAAACAGAGGGAGGCAGTCAAAATGGGAGACAAAGAAAAATGTCCTAAATAAAAGAATAAAGCAAAGCTCCAGGGGGGAAAAAAAAATCTAAACAAAATGGAGACAAGGAATTCACCACATGCAGAGTTCCAAACAATCGTTATAAGGATGCTCAACGATCTCAGGGAAAGCTTCAACAAAGAAATAGGAAACATAAAAATGGAGATAGAAAATATTTGTAAAAACTTAAAAATAAAGAATACAATAATTGAAATGAAGAATACTTGAAAGGGAATCAACAGTAGATTTGATGAAGAAGAGGATTAAATAAGTCATTTAGAAGATAAAATAGAACACCTAATCAGAAGAGAAAAAAAACAAAAACAAAAAAATTTGAGGGCAGTTTAAGGAGCCTCTGGGACAATATCAAGCATACCAACATTCACATCATAGGGGTAGCAGAAGGAGAAGAGAGGGAGAAAGGAATTGAAAACAATTTGAAGAAATAATGATGGAAAACTTTCCTAACCTTCTGAAGGAAATAAATATACAAGCCCAGGAAATACAGGGATTCCCAAACAAGATAAATCCAATGAGCCCCATACATAGACACATCATAATTAAAATGCCAAAGGTTAAAGACAAAGAGAGAAGCTTAAAATCAGCAAAAGAAAAGCAGTTAGCAGCCTACAAGGGAGCTCCCATAAGACTGTCACCTTATTTTTCAACAGAAACTTTGCAGACCAGAAGGGATTGGCATGAAATATTCAAAGTGAAGAAACGCAAGGACCTACAACCAAGATAACTCTACCCAGCAAAGCTATCATTTAGAATCAAAGGACAGATAAAGAAAGAAGTTCCCAGACAAGAAAAGCTAAAAGAGTCCATCAACAGCAAACCAGTATTACAAGGAATCTTAGAGGGACTTCTTTAAGATGAAAAAAGAAAGATCAAAAATATGAACAATAAAATGGCAATAACTATATATCTATTAATGATTACTTTCAATGTAAATAGATTCAATGCTCCAATCATGATAGGGAGCCTGAATGAATAAAAAAAGAAGAGGCTTACCAGAGGTTCACTTCAGATTGAAAGACACAAATAGACTGAAAGTGAAGGGATGGAAAAAGATATCTCATGAAAATGGAAACAAACAACAAACAAAAAGCTGGGGTAGTAATACTTTACCAGACAAAATAGACTTTAAAACAAAGCCTATAACAAGAGACAAAGAAGGACCCAGTAATCTCACTTCTGGGTATTTATCTAGAGAAACCCAAAACGCCACTTCGAGGAGATGTGTGCAACTACATGTTCATTGTAGCATTGTTTACAATCGTCAAGATGTGGAGGCAGTCTGGGAGTCCATCAATGGATGAATGGATACAGTGTAGATGGTACATATATACAATGGAATATTGCTCGGCCATGGAAGTGAATGTGTTCTTGTCATCTGCAGTGGCATGGGTGAACTTGTAGGGTATTTGTGCTGAGTGGAGTACGTCAAACAGAGAAAGACAGATGCAATGTGATTTTGCTCATAGGGGGAACATAAAGAACCAAAGAGACAAACAAACAAAGGAAAACCAAACTCATTGATACAGAGAACATTTTGATGGTTGCCAGATGGGCGGGGATTTGGGAGGGAGGGCTAATAAAAGAAAGTGATTAAGAAGTACAAATTGCTTGTATTAAGTAATCATGGGGATGTAGGGTATAGCATAAGCAATGTAGTCAATAATATTGTATAACTATGCATAGTGTCAGATAGGTACTGGATTTTTGGGTAATAGATGAGAGGGTGTATGGGAGGCTGGGTGGAAAAGGTGAAGGGATTAAGAAGTACAAATTAGTAGTTACAGAATAGTCATGGGAATGTAAAGTAAAGCATAGAGAATATAGCCAATGATATGGTAATAATTATGCTTAGTGCCAGGTGAGTACTAGACTAGTCAAGTAGATGACTTCTTACATTATACAAATGCCTAACCACTATGCTGTACACCTGAAATTAATATAAAATAATTTTGAACTGTAATTGAAAAATTTTAAAAGGGAATAAAGATGAAAGGTAATAAAAGGTTCAAATGTCCAGTATAAAACAAGTAAGTCATGGGGATGTAATGCACAGCATAGGGAATATAGTCAATAATATTGTGATAGAGTGGTACGGTGTCAGATGGTTGCTGGACTTTTCACAGTGATCACTGTTTAGGTATATAAATGTTGAATAACCATGGTGTACCCCTGCAACTAATATATTATACATTAGCTATATTTTAATAAAAATCTTTAAAAATATATATTTTAATATTCTCCCTTGACAGTAAGTATTCTTCAGGATGATTCTTCAGGCTACCCAGTATTTAATCACATGATGTCATAAATGTATTTCAGCAATCCCTTATTATTGAACTTTAGATTATTTCTACTATTTATAATAACCATTCTTGTGCATAAATCTGTGGGAATGCTAAATATATTTCCTTAGGGTAAATTCCTAGAAGTGACATTTTTAGGTAAACATATATACTTTTTGGTCTCTGATATATGGATCTTTTTCACTGGCCTCCTGCTGGTAATACAAATGTGTCTAATGTTGTGTGATAACACAAATTAGAAGGGAGGCTGATGTTTTTCCCATTTTACTCTGCTCATTGTCCCTCTTATAATTTGGCTAAAGGAGTAGAGGGCGATATGGACAGTTCTATAGTCCCCCTGGTGGCTGTCCTCTACTCTTGCAGTCCTCTCATTCTTCCACAGGCCCTCAGCTGCCCACACTGAACCAGGTCCTGACTTCTTCTGAACCTCTGAACCACGACAACGGTGCTTTTTTTCATTTAGCCAACAAGGAAGTTCTCCCCTTCTCAAGACCTAGCTCTTTCACAGCATTGGGCCCCTGAAGACACAATTCTCTCTTTTAATCTCACTGGCCTTTTTCTCAGATAACACAGGCAGGACTGGGGGTGGGCACATGGATGGTTTAGTGGATGGTCAGCATGCCCCTGGCATGCACTCGATGCCCAGACTTCTAGCTCTGAGTGTCTACTTCCTCGTCCTTCCCTCGTCCCTTGAAAGTAGGGAAACTGGTATGATCAGAGAATGGTGACCGCTAGGGGGAAGTATTGCCTAAAGTCACAAGTTAGCCCGATAATCAGCTGACTCTGCCTAAGTACTGCCCTCCAAAAAAAGTGGTATCAATAGAACATCCGTGTATTAGAATGTCTATTTCTCCACACCTTGGCTAACACTGTTATTTTTTCTTTTTCAACCAATTTGAAAGACAACAATGGTGTCTCATGTTGTTTTAATTTGGATTCCTTTGTAATAAGGTTATACATTTTTTAAACACTTCATTTTAAAAATTCTGATTATACAAACAAAACATACCCTTCAGAAACACATTCATCCACTTAGAAATGCACTAAGAAAGGACAGTCTGTCATAATTTCACCTCCAGAGGAAACTGTTTTTATGCACATATTTCCAGATTTTCTCATATGTATATATACATAAATAAATATATTATATGCCTAAACACATAGACCTAAACCTATCTCATTATATTTAATAACTACAGGAAAGTTTTACACAATGAATACCATAACTTATTCAACCAGTCCTATACTGATGAAATTTTAGCTTGTTTCTAATTTTTCACATGACTAGCAGTGTTATAATGAATATCATTTTACATAAACCTCAGCAAACTTTGTGCAAACTTTTTGAAAATAAATTTCTAGAAGTATAATTATTGGGTTTGCATGTTAAGTTTGATAGAATGAAATTCTGTGAGGTCAGAAGTTTTAGTCTATTATGTTCACATCTTTAATCCCAGTGACTAGAATAGTATTTGGTACATTGTAGGCACTCAATGAATACTTTTTTTTCTTTTCTTTTTAATTGGGGAAGGAGAACAGGACTTTATTGGGGAACAGTGTGTACTTGCAGGACTTTTTTCCAAGTCAAGTTGTCCTTTCAATCTTAGTTGTGGAGGGTGCCATTCAGCTTCAAGTTGTTGTCCTTTCAGTCTTAGTTGTGGAGGGCGCAGCTCAGCTCCAGGTCCAGTTGCCGTTGCTAGTTGCAGGGGGCACAGCCCACCATCCCTGCGGGAGTCGAACCAGCAACCTTGTGGTTGAGAGGATGCACTCTAACCAACTGAGCCGTCCAGGAGCTCAGTGGCAGCTCAGCTCAATGTGCCGTGTTCAATCTTAGTTGCAGGGGGCGCAGCCCACCATCCATTGCGGGACTCGAGGAGTTGAACTGGCAACCTTGTGGTTGATAGCCACTGGCCCATGTGGAAATTGAACTGGCAGCCTTCGGAGTTAGGAGCACGGAGCTCCAACCGCCTGAGCCACCGGGCCGGCCCTCAATGAATACTTTTGAATGAATGTATAAAAATGTTTTGCCCAATTCTCATTTTTTCCCCCAATTTACCCTCCTACTAATAGTGTATTAAAAAGTACTGTTTTCTTTCACAGTTGTCATACTAGAGGTTATTGAATTTTCTGATCAATACCAGTCCAAAGAGTAAAAAAACAGATATCTCATTTTCTTTTCCATCTAATTATCATAAAGATAAGCTTTATTTATGTATCACCATTAGTATTATTCTAGTAATTGTCTATTGTCTTTTTCTCCCTTTTTATTGAGTTATTCTGTTTTTCTTAATATTTGTATTTATGTCTTTAAGCATTAAAAAAAATCCCAAATATTGTCTATTATTAATTTTGTTTACATTTGCATGTAGTCAAATTTAACCATCTTTTTCCTTATGGATTCTATGATCCTTTTATGATAGGAAAGATCTTTGCTACCCAAAGATTAAGGGGAAAAAAATATGCCTCCATATGATATTTTTCACCATTTTCCCACATTGCAATTTTTAATCTGGCTCAATCTTTTGTGTTTAGTGGTAAATATGAACTAGGGTTTTAATTTTTTCATAAGTCCCTATAAAACTGTTCTAATTTCTTCATATTTTTACCCATTTCTCTCAAGTTGTTTATATTTTTATTGATTTAAAGGCATATTAATATATTGAGAGTTTTGTTTGTCAGAACCCTTCAAGTTACTAACAACAGACAACTGAAAGTTTTATGAAGGGAAAAATCTTCCAAGAGCATTAAAGAAATTTATTTCGAGGATGACTACATTCTAGCATCCAAACAATATCACCAGCACTGAATGTATTTCTTGTCTTAAATTCTCTCACATTAAAGTCCTCACTTTCTTTTACTTTAGTTCCTTTCATAGGATGAAAATATGTGAAGAAATGTATTGTCACTGACCATTCCAGATTTATGTGATCCCCAATTAATAAACTCAGAGCAAAGAGCAAGATTCTATGCCCTATACCTCCAGTCTATTCACACTCAGCTCCGTAGCCTCACTTTACTAATAACAGAGACTCTCACATTTTCCTGGTTTTGGACATGTGATAACCCACGTGCCTTCTTGTGGCTAAGAAGAAGGAAAGGCTGTGACTGGCCAGGACTGGGTCAGCAGCCTTGTGACCACAGGACTCAGGGACTGAAAGCACCAAGATAAACACACTGTCACAGTGGAGGAGAAGCAGTTTTTCAGAGGAAAGGGTGTATTATGAGGCCAGATCAAAAATGAGAAATACTAGTGGGCAAACAAAAGCAATGAGTATCAAATCAGTTTTGGTATACATCTCATGAAAAAATTTTTCAGTTTGTCACTTGGATTTTATCTTTGTTTATCTTGTCCTTTGAAGTAACATCTCAAATTTCTATAGTAAATTTATTTTTCTTTATGGTTAATTTCTTACTTATATATTTATAAATATTGTATAAATCAGTTAATGAGTGACATCCTAGACCAATGCAGGAAACATGAAATCATTGCCTGAACTACTTAATTATGAGATGGTATATAGTTAAATTTTGAGGCAGGATGGTATTTAGGGATTGGAGTTCATAATTTACAGTACTTGGGTTTACTCTTAAAGATAACTCAAAGTTTTGTTTTGTTGTGTTTTATTATTTTATGAGCTGAAAAAGTCATGGGGAAATTCTCAGTAGGAATGGGAAAGGCTGGGTGGAATAGAACAATTGGACCTTCAGAAAAAATAGAGTATAATAGTTTTAAACAGTTATTTTGAGCAGAATTTAAAAGTAAGATATCTATACAAGAAAACCTATTAGTCATAGAGTGGATACTTGGATTTAAGAGAAGAACTGGAGACAGAAGAAGGTTTTGGAAAGCCTGGTGAACCGCTCATGAAGCCTCGATTGCCACAATCAGAATGGAAATTACCCGAATCACAAAATGTGTACTCAGCCTGGAAGTATAAAAACCTTGGTTTAAAAGTATGTTCAATGAACAACATGAATGTATTTAGTGCCACTGAATTTTACACTTAAAAATGGCCAAAATGGTAAATGTTATGTTATCTTATGTTATGTTATGTTATGTTATGTTATGTTATGTTATGTTATGTTATGTTATATTATATTATGTGTATATCACCACAATAACAAAAAACTAGATCCTGCCATTTACTGGACATGTGACAGTGGGCAAGCATTTTAACCATATGGAGTTTTAGTTCTTTTTCAGTACATTGGCACAAGTCATAATTTGATTAATAGGACATTAAAATTGAACTGTTTTAATCCCAATTTTGCACCAAAACCCCAATGCCACATATCAAAATCAGGTGCAAGCCCACTAATGAGATTTGCAGAAAGTGGTAAGAGGAGCTGGTCTTGTGGGTCTGTGATTCCCACCCACACTGAGTGTATTAAAGGGTTGGATTAATTTAGTGAGAGAATTTTTGCAGGGTTGTTGTGCTGTGCTTTTCCCATATACAAGGGAAAGGGAATTAGGCATTCTTTTGTTGTCATGTCAAAAACAAAGACAGGGCCTTTGTAAAACCCTCCAGAGAGAATGGTGTCTGTCTAAATATGACAGCAAGAAAGGAACTCCCTCACAAGGAAACTACAGTTGTGATACGATCAGCAACGTGAGGTGGAAGGAAGGGAGTCTGTGAAGAACCCACAAAAGTGCCTTATGAGAAAGGTAGTTTGAAACAACGTCAAGTCCCAGAAAGCTCATTGTCAGCTAATGAGAGCATCAGTCAAGTAAGAACTTTTCTGTTCTGTTCATTTCTTCTCTACTCTCCACCAGCTAGTGCCAAGGCTGCATGAGGCAGGGAGAAGGATTTACTCAGAGAAAACAGGAGAGATGAGATGGGTTCAGAGGGTAGAGTAAAGCCAATATAGAGGCAGGCATGTGACTGCTCTCGATGGACTCATCAGTCTTAAAGAAAGATCTAAACTCAAGAATTACTGGGTGTGAATAAAAATTTTGTGGCAAACATGGGAAATTGGCAGATTGCATAACTCGATTGATGAAGAATAAATGTTGGCAGCATATGTGGATGTAGTGACAGAGATGCCCCAGTGGGCTTCTGGAAGATGCTTCCTCAGCCCCCAAATTGAGTTTGAGTCAACTCTGAAAATGAAGTGAGGAAAATTTAATTGCCTATACCAAACTCAATTTTGGGAAAAGATTATTTCAACCTTTCAAGTACAATATACAAACTGCCATCTAGAAATTGACATAGAACAGCTTACCTTGGTCCATAAATTGTGCAGGCCTCATCGCTTCCCTTCCCATTCTGAAAACTCAGTTTGGGCTCGATCTCTCTCCCTTTCTCTCTCCTAATCACCTTATAACCTGCTTTATCTCCCCAGCAAATCATCCTGGCATACCCAGCCATCTTACTAGCACTGAGCAATATTTTAGTGTCATATTGCAAAATATGACCAATAGTACTTGAAAAATTGAGAGTTCCTTTCTTCACAACCATTTTTATTGCATTTATTTATTTATTTATTTATTTATTTATTTATTTATTTATCTATTTTTAGTTTCTCAAATATCTGACATTGTGATACATGTTGGGCACGCTGCAAAAAATAAGACATTGTTTCAGCTTCAGTTAGCTTGTAGATTAGGTATAGAAACAGAAAACTAAAAATATAATTATGAGGTAATGAGAAAATGACAGTAAAATATATGTACAAATTACTATAGCAGCACAGAGGAATGAGAGATGTGTTCTTCTTCTCAAAGTGGGAAAACCTACATACCAGGAAAAAATTAGCCAAAGAACCAGTTAAATGTAATGATTCCCCATTTCACCACTCCTATCTTCCTGTTCAGCACATTGGAACATCACTGTGAAGAAGCAACAGGCGTGTTTCACCTGGTCATTGCCATGGAGGCTGCTAGCCCTGCTACCCACTTGAATGAAACTCTTCCCTCCAAGACGATATGGCTCCTCTGTGGGAAAATTTGGCAGTGTTAGGCGATCCTCACTGTACCCAAATAGCTGCCCTACTGATCTCGTTACTGTGTCCAAAAAATGCCACTATTAGAATCACTACTTTGAAATTGTATCATTATCTTCAGAGTGCTCCAGATAATCATACAGTTGACACCTAACGGTTAAATGTTCTCTTAGGGTGTTTCTACATGTGTAACTGATACACAGTTGCTGTCAGCTGGCAAACTGGGCATAGCCTACATCATGCTTTCTGCAGTTAGGCAGCCTCTGTCCAGATCCTATCTCTAGCACTCTACGTAAACCACTCTGCCTCAGTTTCTTCATCTATAAAATGAAGATGACATGAAAACTTAATGCCTAGTCTATAATAGGCATTTAATAACTTAAAGTATTGTCTTTATTATCTGGATGCCTAAAATAAAAGATCAGCCAAAACCTTTTCAAAACCAACAAAAAGTATAAGAGAGAAGGGGACAGAGGTAAGAGTTTGTAAAGGGGAAAAAAAAGAACTCAAGACTGTTGATGAGAATTCTTATAAGAAGGAGCTCTCTTTCGGATTCTCAGTAATCTTTCTTAGAGCCACATTATATTTGCAATAAACCAGCTGAGAAGAGATAGAGACCAAGAGAAACAAGCTTCCTAATAAAACTATAAGACCTATCTTCAAAATTTTGAACGGTGGAGCAAATCTACGAACTAATGATTGGTATCCTACAAATTCTTTGCATTATTGTAAATGGAAATATTCTTTCAATCAGAAACATACACACACACACACACACACACACACACACACACCCCAAAGGAAGGATAAATAAACAACACTATATAGTTGAACATATACTTTTTATCTACAATTTCATGCTCAAATAAGTTTTATAAACCCATAGTTAGGATACACATAATCATTAACTACCTGAACCCACCCATTTTATTTTATGAAGATATTTGTACTATTTTATTAAGCAAAATCATTGTTATATCTTAATTACATAAAAAACTCATTTTTAAATTCAAGGGTTTCTAGTAATACCCTATATATTATACCATAAAATGCTTATCATCTGAAGAGTCCTGCTTCAAACCAACTGAGTTTTCAAACTCAAAATATTTTGAGTTTCTCAAAATATTTTTTCCCCAAAAAAGCTCCATGGAATTCCCTCATTCCTAAAACCTGTTACAAACTTGAGTTTCATGGCAGGGCAAGGACAAAAAGCAAAATTACTAGCACTCGTAGAGCCAAAAGTCTCTTGTGTTCCTTTACAAAATTTCTTACTTCTGAGATTAATGGACTATCCATGGGTTCTGGGCGATGTCTAAAACTTTAAAATAAGGAAGGGTGACCCCTAGTGTTAGACTTTAGAAACCAAATTTAGGTAAAACCACAGAGCTCCGAAAGTGTGAGAGGTAATTTAATAGCAAGTCAAAATACTTACAAGTTTACAAAACAAGTCAAAATGCTTAATTTACTTACCTTAATTGTCTGTAGACAAATTAATCACCATCATTTAAGATATTATTAGAATGGTTTAAGAAAATCTTTACAACAACACAGTTCCTCCTACGTAAAATCCCTTTTACTCATGGCAAGTGTACAAATCAAAAAAGAATGAAGAAGAAAAGGCACAAGATTTGCTTGAACGAGTAAAGAGAAAACTAGCCAAGGAAAAAATAAGGCCTAAACATTAACTCCACCTTGCACTGAAGGTGACAAATCATACTTAAGCCAATGCATCAGACTTGCGTCAAGTATTTAGTAAGGAAATCTTGAGAGAATCATTTACTTCCTTACCGGTTTCTGCATAGAAAAACCTACCTTCAGCAAGCCCAAGATCACCAGGTCTGTAAGAAAAAGGAACAGTTCAGCGGAAACACCTGCCACTTGTGAAAAAATAAAATGAAATGAGAGGTCAAAAGTGACTTACTGCATCATTTGAACTCATTGTCACTCAACAAGAGGAGACGTTAGCAAAAAGAAGACATGCTGGGACATGGAACCCTTATATGTGGAGGGGACTTCTTCCTGGAGAAAAAGAAATACACTATGTAGGAAAGCCTCAAGTTCTTTCCTATTAACTTTTATTGCCTTTATTTACTAAATTCCTTGTCTGGAACTGGCTTGGCACCAGAACAGAGCTAAGCAAAAACTAGAAATTTAATGCTCACCTTTGAATTTCAGGTGCCAAAGAGACATGAGTTGCCTAGGCAAAGTTTGTGCTGAGGACAGCTCTGCCACTTGCTTTACTCACATGGACTTGACAAAGAAAAATGCAGAATGATGGGGAAAATAAGGAATGAGAAGGAAATTGAATAGGGTGATGAAATTGCCAGTCTTATATGAGAGTAGAACTTAAATGGACAATAGAACTTCCGCTACCAACAATGATTGCTGACACATCATCCATCACTCGTACAACATATTTAGTTCTTAGGCTACGGACTCATTGTCTTCCTTTGTTCTAATGAGCCCATGAAAAGAGAACCTTTTTTTTGGTGAGAGCTTCACAGCGGGCTCTTAAGCTTTCTAAGGGCCAGTTCCACCCACAGTTTCCATTAGTCATTTAAAATGTCCAAGCTTTACTGAAGTCCTTGAATTTTCTTCACAGCTTTTCTCTTACATCCTCTGACTTTATGCATGCAGTAGGTGCCCACTCACCTTTATCGAGAAAGATGTCCCTTTCTTGCTTCACATAAATAGTTCCTAGTAAACATCTGTTATCTAACTTATGACTGTATATTATTTAGATCACACATGCTAATTATTTTAAATAGTGCTTTGAAAAAATTATATTTATATTAACAAAAAATAAGATTTTACTCTCTAAGATGATTTTGTGCTAGAAGATTCATTTTATTCCTTTATATTTCTGATTTCAAACAGTTGGAAGAATGTAAAATATCTTTTTAATTTGTATTTTCAATATTTTTATAAAAAAAGAATTCATTCAAAAAAGTTGCCTCAAGTTTCTGTTGTCATTATACTCCTGCAAGCAAGGACTTTCAATTACAAGCAATATGCCTCATAAAACAATTTCATTTATTTAGCAAGAAGGTCATCTTTAATAGGTGTATACATAATTTCATTTTGTGACGGATTTACCTGCCTTGCCTACTAATGCTCATTCTAGCAGAGCATTAGACTTCTCTGGGAACTTCCATGTCTTTTAAAATCTGCATCTATTCCTTCCAGTGACGAATTTCATAAGACACTGAAATGGCTTCTTTGAAATTCAGCTTTCAAAAGTGCACAGAATCCTAGGAAGGAGCTTATGCATACATTCTGCCTTCCTTTATGTATAACTCCTACAAGTAAACAAAGCAGGCTCCTAAGAAATGTTGGGAAGTCAATCTCTCCTTGCTAAATATCACAAAATGACACCCTGTTCAAATACACATACACCTGCCAAATTTAGATGCACATGGAAGTAGTAACTACTGTGCTTTGGGAGGTCGTGTGCAAGGAAGCACGAGAAGTGATGCTATTCAAAGAACACATCTTCTTGGAGATGGAGAGTCGATTTCATTAACGATTTGGTGAAATAGATTCATTTTATTTTACATTTGAATCCACAATTTCATATTAAAATAAACATACTAAGATGCGGAATTCAGCAATGCTCAATTATAGACATAAAACAAGGGGTTGCAAAGAAATTTTGTATTTGCTGGTGTGCTTTAAGCTGTTTCCCCAAATTTGGAGGGTTTACAGATATTTTTATAGAGATTTTTATAACAATGTTTGAGGTAGGTACCATATTTTTCCCCACTTTTCAGTTGAAGAAATTGAGGCATAAATCAGTATGTTACCTGTACAAAGAGCAAATGGCTATAAAGAGTTCAAACTCAGTCTGTGCTCGATATTGTTAGGTTTCTTTCAATTGCAAATTTAACTTACTTTGTGAAAGGAAGAAGCTCTCCCCAGACTTCAGCAGCACAGATTTCAGGGGTGGGTCTTCTTTCTAGAATAGAATTAGTCAAACATTTCGTTTATGTATCTCATAAGAATTTTTTTTTGACATATAATTGACATATTACATTCAGGAGTTCAACATAAGGATTTGAGATTTGTAAAGAATTTTTAAGTTGAGAATTAAAAGTTTATTTCATAAATTTAAGTAGCTACAAAAAGGTTATTTTCTGTATATTATAAATATATGACTTTAAAAAAGAAACCTCTCTATTAGTTTAAAATGTACCTAATGGAATCTAAATGCTATAGTGATTTCACAGTCACCACAACCCATTTTTTTAAAAGCTTTTATAAGTCAAAAATTTACATCATTTCTTTTTTTATTTTTATGTTCCATTTGACCCCGTGAAACTTTACATCAAGGTGATACATATATTTATGCTTGAGCATCTTTTATTTATTATCCTTTAATATTTTTCTACAAAAAGCTATGCATATAAGTTTAATGTTTAATTTCTTTTGACGATAAATTTCTAAGTATTAAGTTATTTTTTCTTTTGAATGGATCATAATTACTAGTTGTTCTCAGTTGATTTAAACAACAAAATAACAAATTTTGACAACTATCAATCATAAAATGTAAATTAATTGAAACTGCATTTCTTAATGAAACAGATGGGACTGAAGATTTTCCATTTTTCATTTATTTTTTATTATAATTCATATATTTATTGATGAATGTTATTAGTGCTTGAATGAGATAGGGTTCAACGTTCATATTATCTCTATTTTCATTTCACAGATAGAAGTGCTGAGAAAGCTTATTCATATAAATTAATAACTGGTCCTAGAAGGAGTTTTGATATAGCAATGTTATTCAATTCTTTAAACTCATTATTGGTTATATGACAAAAATTACTTAGTGATATTTCGTTTAGAATTATTTTTAATGATTAATCAATAAGAATTCTATTAGGTTCCCCTTAAATTTTATTTAAGTCAATGAAAAATAAGTCCCCTGATTTGCAAGAGTGTTTTTTTACCCAATCATTAGCCATTCAGTTCTCAAAGCCAACATCAGTATTTCCAACTGTTTTTGTTTGTTTGTTTGTTTGTTTGTTTTTAATTTATTGGGATGACAATGCTCAACAAAGCTACATAGTTTTTAAGTGTACAAGTCTATTATGTTGGTGCAAAAATAATAGCGGCTTTTGCAATTATTTTTAACCTTTTAAACCGCAATTACTTTTGCACCGACCTAATATAATACATCATCTATATATTCAATTATGTGTTCGCCACTCAGAGTCAGTTCTCCTTCCCTCACCATATATTTGACCCCCTTTACTCTCTTCTACTCTCTTACTCTCTGGTAACCACTAAACTGTTGGCTGTGTCTATGAGTTTTTGTTTTGACTTCACTCATATGTGGGATATAAAACTGAAGGCATTTAAGGAACAAGACAAACAAATAAATATGCAACTGTTCTTTGTTTGGAACCCTGGTGGTTTTTACACACTGATTCAATTCACCATTGTAACATTCAGAACACCTGAATGATAGATAGATAGATAGATAGATAGATAGATAGATAGATAGATAGATAGATAGATAGAGCTATATATAGCTATAGATCTCTTTTGTAAAGGAGAAAAAGGTTATTGTGAAAATAAAAATGAGAAAAGCATAAATGGAGTACATATAGATGATCAAGGTGTGGAAACTGATTCCCTTATTCTATCTCTAAGTAACTTTTGGAGAGTCTACATATGTCTAGAAGTACATTGAAGACCACTGCTCTGTGCTCTAACCACTCTCAGTCTCTGTTTCTCACAATTTTAAGTGTCAAATTTCCAGGAAAAAATACAATTTGTCCATCTTAGGCAAATTTTCCACTCCTTGCTCAATAAATGATAGCTTTTAGGATAGGACCACATTTCACAGATGGGGTCCCCAAGAATCAATCACTGTATACTGAAGACCAATCCTAGAAAAGATGGAATCGTGAGCTGTACCATCTTCACCAGAGTTACCTCTAACAGATGTGACTGCGTCCACTCTTTTTTCTTCTTCTGCAAACTTGCCAATTTTCTTCTACTCACTTACCTTCTCAAAGAACCAGTTTTTAGTCTTAATTTATTTGTATTTTATATACGCTTATAGCTTTCTTTGTCCTTTTCACCTAAATTACTTTACCTTACTTTTTAAATCCTACTTTTGTTTAGGTAAATGTTTAGTTTATTTACTTTCAACATTTTAAATAGATGCTTTTACTATTATGAATTTACCCCCAAGTACCACTCTACCTATATCCTTTAGGTTTTAGTATATAATAATGTTATTACTTTCTAAATACTCTGTGATTTCAGTTGATTTGCAATGTCAGGACCCAATTAAGAAAGTGTTTTTACAACTTCCTTTTTGCTGGGATCTCTAAATGTCTTCCCTGCTTGTTCTGTACTTGCCTATTGTCAAATCTCAACAGAGTATCAATAATAGTCATTTAAAAATGTTTCTAGTTCATGGCATGCTGTGCTCAAAATCCTACAATAGATTTTCATCACGCTTAGAATAAATTTCAAACTCCTTATCATGACTTAGACCACTCTCCCGCATTTGGCTGTAAACCATCCCATCCTTACCTGCTACGATCTCATCCTCACTCTCACAACCAATCACATTAGGCCAGCTCGCTTTTTCTGGAGCACAGTAAGCTTGTTGCCACGTGAAGAATTTTGCAATTGCTGTTTAATTTGTCTGGAATTTCTTTCTCTAGATCCTAACCTGACTTGCTCAATTGCTTCATTCAGGGTTTTGCTCAAATGTGACTTCCTTAGGGACAGCTTCCTCATTCCCTCTATTATTTTTATTAGAAGGGGAGAGGGGAAGGAATGGGAGAAATATATATATATATATAAATATAAAAATATATCCCATGGTATATATACAGTCTCTGTCCCTCAGCAGCTCCCCATTTCCCTCCTCCCAGAGATGTTCTATATATAAGCAAATGCCATACACATATATGGCATTTTATATATGGCATTTGCTTATATATAGAACATCTCTGGGAGGAGGGAAATGGGGAGCTGCTGAGGGACAGAGACTGTATATATACCATGGTACCTTCCGAATCTTATACCATGCAACTCTGAAATCATCTCTTTCAGACAACTCGTATGTAATGACATTAAGAGAGAGAGAAAACTTAATTAGAACTAGAAAAAAGATTGGTAGGGGAATAGAAACATTTGTTGGGCCATGAAGTTTTGGTAGATTTATGTAAGGTGATGGGAGAGAAGACATTCCAGGAGACTTAAATAGCATATGTAAAAGCATAGAAGGTGAAAGGAAAATATGGAACATGCTACTGAATATTTTATGCAAATTTTTATCTTTGGGGCCTAGTTTACTAAAGACAAAAGATATACCTGTCTGGTAGGGCAGTGGAAGCTTGTTAAGAAATAATGGAAAATAATATTGCCTAGGAAGAGTAGAAACAGATGGAGGATTTTAAAATTCAAAGGAGATGTTTAGCTTTGTTGTACTAGGAAAAGCAAGCCATTGAAGGTTCTTGAAGAAGGGAGCAGTATGATTACATGAGTGTTTAAGGAGGATTACTCCATATTATTGTAATGAATGGATTAATAGACCTAAAATCTGGAGGCAGGTCAGTTAAGTAGGTGGTTCTTATAGATATTTTCAAGGAAAATCGGGGCCTGATTAGGAGAGTAGCTTTGGGTTACAGGGAAAAGTAATAAGGTAAGAAGTATTTTTTGTTTGGTGTTCTTTGGTTTTTTTTAATCAACAAGATTTAAAAAGTATCTATATGAGAAATGGAGAATTGATATCGAAGTAAAATACTCTTCAGAGTTGAAACACGTCTTGTTTGCAGCAGAAAATAATTTTGGTGGGGGAAGAATAAAAAAAAATAAACAAGAAAAGGAGTGGGAAAGAAGAAGAGAGAATTTTTTTTTTTTAATGAAAATGAGCGGAGGAAAAACCAAATATAGAAACTTGTAGTCTAAAAACTTATAACACTTGCCAAACATACTAAGTCCAGTGTTGGTCATGACATTTCTGTTACCTCTAACTTCTTTATTTTTTTTCTCAATTTTATTTTGTTCCTGAGTGGGTCATGAATATTCTTACAAACTTCCTATAGAATACTTATTCTCCGTATGCACCAGAGGGGGTGAAATGCTTCAAGTATAACTAATTATCCTTCAGATAGAGGCTTTGGGAATTTAGTATACATACCAATGAGTTTATACAGCATAGATATTAACCATGAAACTCTTCAAACCATGCATAGTTCTAGAGTTTGAAGCTTAGTAAAACATCAGCTCAAACAAGCCATTATATTAGATTAAAAAAAGTTACAGAATGTAATGGAAGCTTTCTGTACAAAATATTAAGTGTGAGTCCAATATTTCTTTTTAATCTCAGCAAAATCAAATATTCTAATATAATAGCTTCCAGATCACTAGCTTATTAGCAAAAGATATAAAAGTGAAAAGCTTCAGGCATACCCCCAAGCATTCTCAAATGATACTTTACTTTTAGATGCTATTAACTCTGAACTAGATGTAGTTTTCAATCCAAATAAATGAATCACCTCCTACCATTTTCGGCTTTTTAAAAAATAATAAATTAAACCTGTACCCAGATATGAAAATGAAGCTTGTTTTTATTATAACAAGCCTACTCCTTGATTATGAAGTCTGATTCCCTAAAGCTGTTGATATATGTTTTTAATCATATCAGCATTAAATTTTAAATAGGAAATTTTCTTTATTGTTTTATTTTTACATCTTTTCATGCGTATAACTTTTAGGAGATTGCCTGTTGGTAATTTAATAGCTTGAAACTCATGGTTAAGCCTCCATGATTTACTAAGACCACAAAATGCAGGCACTCACTTGCAAAAGCTAGTGCTAAAGGAAAGCATATTTGTAAATACAAAATTCTTGCCCTTAAGGTTTCATGTCTCCTACTCTTACTTCTTTTCTTTCCTCTTCTATATGGACAATTTCCATCTCTCCTGACCTAATACATGCTCTTCTCCACATTCACATTCCTAGATTGTTTCTTATTACCTTGTCATAGGGCTTGGTTGTTAAGTGGCACAAATCCAACTGTGTGCCTAGGAGCTAAAATAAAGAAGGATAGGCATAAGAATGAGAAGCTCAGAAGATGATGCTGCTGGCACCTGTTGTAAGGAGTCATTACTCAAATGAGACACGAATGTTACCACCATGTCCACGTCTTCAATCTTGATTTAACTATCGACATCTTGTTGGTAGTGATTTGCCGATACTTAGGATTTCATCTGTTTGTGAGCAAGAATTGCATGTGTTTTAAAAAACATACATTTAAATATATTTAGAATATTATATATATATATACACACATATGTACATATGTACATATGTGTGTATATATATATTAAGCAGTGTATGATATGTTTGAAATTAAGTGTTTGAAATTAAACAGTGTATGAATGTATAGTATAACTTTAAGATATATATATATAGTATATAGTATAACTTTAAGATATATATACACTGCTTTATATATATATATATATATATATGTGTGTATATCTTAAAGTTATACTATACACTCATACACTGCTTAATTTCAAAGAGCACCTAAAATGGGGGATTATATTTCAAATGCTGATTCCCTGTGTTTATCCAAATTTTCAAATTTATAACTAAGTCCAGTTTATGTGCTTTTTCAGTTCATTTCATTTTTGTTTTCATGGTGAAGACTCATTGTCTGACCAAAATATATTAAGAGTCCAAAAAATAATTCACATTTTCTAGTGAGTTTGCAAATTGGGATAATAACTTGCAGTTATGCCTATCATGATTTCTCCCTTTCATAAAAGGGAGGTCATGTTTGTGTTGAGCTATACATTCTTTTTGTCCAGTTATTTAGGGAGGCTTTCATGCTACTATATCCCTGACCCAAAGAAAAGAACCATTAACACTTGTCACCCTTCATTCAAATGCCAGGGAACGTAGGCCTCATCTGAGCACTGCTATCTTCTCCATTTCCTTCAGCTACATGTACAGTGATACTTAAGACTGACAATTTAGTTGCAGCTGGTTTCCTCTGTAAGCCTTGATTTTTCTTAAGTGTTCTTCCATGTAAACTAGTCATATATATATATATATATATATATATATATATATATATATATATATGTATATGTATATATATGCCTCACTATGCTTAGAAAATGGACCAGCCCAGAAACATCAAGTAGGCAAACACCATTTTCACTCTTTTCCTCAGTTGTTGAACTGACGAATGGGGACTGGAGGTGACTGTTTTTGTTCAATGTAAAACATTTATGTTCTTTTAGGTTTAACTTA
Source organism: Rhinolophus ferrumequinum (assembly GCF_004115265.2). Taxonomy (NCBI): domain Eukaryota; kingdom Metazoa; phylum Chordata; class Mammalia; order Chiroptera; family Rhinolophidae; genus Rhinolophus; species Rhinolophus ferrumequinum. The sequence continues at coordinate 76,773,812 of NC_046286.1, read as the reverse complement.
TAGCCTGAAAGCAAAATATGTACAAAGAAAGGTGTATAAGAAAATTTCACAATTGAATACTGTTCTGCCATAAGAAAAGATGAAATAGTGCCATTTGCGACAACATGGATGGATCTTGAGATTATTATGCTAAGTGAAATAAGTCACACAGCAAAAGTTGAGAACCATATGATTTCCCTGATATGTGGGATGTAAAGCTGAAAACAACAAAGGAACAAGACAAACAAATAAAGAAACAACAACTCATAGACACAGACAAAGTTTACTGTTACCAGAGGGTAAGTGGAGAACGGGGTGGTAGATGTGGGTAAATGGGGTCAAATATATGATGATGGAAGGAGAACTGATCTGAGTGGTGAACACACAATGTGATATATAGATGATGTATTACTGAATTCTACACTTGAAACTTATGTAATTTTACTAACCACTGTCACCCCAATAAACATTAATTTAAAAAAAATGTTTTTTAAAGAAGAAAAGATGACTTTTCAAATGCTAAAATCTTAAATACTTCTTTAAAAAATAACTTAAATGCATTATAAAGAAAATATAGGTTCATGAAATTTACTTTTTCTTTTTTTTCATATTATATGTTTCTAAAGGAGGACTCTTCCAAACACTCACAACAAACAATCTCTTTCCTGGACTTAACTTCTAATTAATACATCCTATTACTTTATAAGCTGTGCCCTGGATAACATATTAAAATACACAAAGTTTGGTAGTTAAAAAGACTCCAGAATTATTGAAAGAAAAATTAACTCAAATTAGTTTTCCTATGTCAGGCTGACCAAAATTATATTTGATTGATTTAAGAAGTTGTGTTAATAATTGAATTTATTATACACACACTCACTTACAGTTTTCATCTTAGTAAAACACACAAAGCAAAAATGATAAAATATGTAAAGAACTTTTATAACAATAATGAAAGACAAGTAACAATTGTTTAAATGGGCAAAGGGTCTAAATATACATGTTTCCTAGAAGATATGCAAATGGCTAATGAACACTTGAAATGAAGCTCATCATCAGAGAAATGCAAATCAAAACCACAATGAGCTACCACTTTACCTCCACAAGGATGGCTATAATAAAAAAGACAGGTAATAAAAAGTGTTAATAAAGATGTGTAGAAATCGAAATGCCCCCTGATCCATGCACCACTGGTGGGAATGAAAAATGTCACAACTTCTTTGGAAAACAACCTAGTAATTTCTCAAATAATTATTTATAGAGTTACCAAGATCCAGCAGTTCCATTCCTAGACACACACCCAGAGAAGTGAAAATATGTACCCACTTAAAAATTTATACAGAAACGTTCACAGCAGCACTATCCATAGTAGCCAAAGGAAGAAAACAATCCAAAAGTCCTTCAACTGATAAAGGGATAAATAAAATGTGGTATATCCATATAAAGGTATATTATTTGGCATTAGAAAGCAATGAAGTACTGAAGTACTGATACATGCTCCAATATGGATAAGCCTTGAAAACATCATTTAATTGAAAGACATGAGTCACAAAAGACCACATATTGTATGATTCTATTTATATGAAATGTTCAGAATAGGCAAATCTATAAAGACAGGAGGTAAATTAATGGTCATCTAAGATTCGGGTGGTAGGACTGTGGTTAGGAGAAAATGAGGAGTGATTGTAACTGGGTATGAGATTTTTTGGGAGGATGATGAAAATGTTCTAAAACTGATTGTGACAATGGTTTCATAACTCTATGACTATATTAAAACCACTGAATTTACTATTTTAAGTGGGTGAATTATATGGTATATGAGTTATATCTGCATAAAGCTGTATGCACACACACACACACACACACACACACACACACACACACACACAACAATCACGCTGAGAATAACACATCATTTTAATAGTCACAGAAAGGGACCTGACTTCTTAAGTCACACCAACGAAATGACAGTGTCATCTCAGCACTCTTATTGTGACCAATTCAGTGAACAATCCATCTTCTTCCAATAATAAAAACGAAAAGATGACTTTTAGAACAGCTAAAAGTCA